>NC_139161.1:35088920-36288920 GCF_964270905.1 Leucopleurus acutus
GGAAACTCCCATTAGGCAATGAGGTTTCAATCTCCTCATTTGGAGCACACATGGAGAGAATTATATAAATGTTATGATTCCCCCAAAGTTCTAAGATTCTATAATGTTATGCTCCATTAGACGAAATAACTCCCAAGGGTCATCACAGGGTCCAAATAAACTAGCAGTACTTAAAATAAAATTTGAGTCTGTAATGTTTATTACTGAAATAATATATGTTGTTCCTTTGTTCTGCAATCACAATAAAATAGTAAAGATAATAGGGAAGTTTAATTTTAAGATAAATGGTAGCTTTTTCTTCTGTTCATTGGAATTTAATGCTTGTGTATTAAAGACCATATCATGATTTAGGCAAGCAGTATCCCTCATAGCAAGTTTAATATATGAATATTAAAAAGGAATTAATACCCCAAACAAGGGGACTGATGGAGTCAGGTGGGTTTGACCCAATGTACTGTATGAACGTGAAGGATGGAGGTAGAGCCAGGGATATGTCACAATGTTAAGAGGTCATAAAAATTGTCAACCTAATTCAACAAAAGATCAACATTAAAAAGGTAATGGGATCTTGTCAGGTGAATAGAAGCTAAACAAGGCAATATGCAACAAGTGGAACTGTCCCAAGCTGTCCCTATCCTTTTACAATAAGATACGGAGTTCTTTTTCAGAGACAAGAGAACAAAACCACAATTCATGCAGCTGAAGCATGTGTAGAGGAGAAGATTTGACCTCAAACAACTCCTGGAACCAAAGTTTCTCCCACAGACAGAAGCAGAGGACAGGGGAATAACCAGAACTTGAACACCATAACACTTTCAGAAGCAAAGTGTGTCCAGGAAGATCTGGTGCTGAAGCCCCTTCATCACACCTTATCATAAATGGCTAAGCGCCAAATTCCTCCAGTGGAAAACTGCCTTGCCAGCTCTTCCAAATATTTCCTCTTCTAACTCATAAAAGTTTGACCAAACCCCAGATTGGAGAGACAGATTTGAGACATGCCTCCTTGTACGTTGACCATGCAATAAACCTTTTTATTTTCTCAAAAGTCTGTGCCACAGTTCTGGCTTCTATGCATGTCAGGCAGTGAGCTCTTTGCTTAGTAACAATTTCTGCTAACAATTAAGGGACCAATGTCCTGTGACCACCTGCCTGAGACTCTGTAGCTCCCTGTGGGCTGCAGGCTCTTGTCACCGACCTTAAGTGCCTCCAGACTACTTTGTTTACTCTTATGCCTTTGCAAAAATACTTCAGCTTCATAGAAAGGATTTTTTGACAAGTACAGGTTTCTGATAACTTTCATATCATACCACTGAACTGACTAATATAGTAAAAACTTGTAGTGGAAACTCGGATGGCTTCATGAAACTGTTAACAGAAAAATAAGATCAAGGATTAGTTACATGGGACTTAGTGAACTGATGAATATAGTTATAATTTTCATGGGTTTTTTGACTGAAATATTACTGACTTTTAATCTGTATTTTTTTAGATATAAGAAAACCTTTTTCCCTTAAGCTAATTATGACTTACAATCACTTGGTAAATTATATTTTTGTAAGCAGAATTGAAACATTTATCCTTTCTCTCTACTTGATCCCTCCAGATTTTGGAAACTATTAGCGAGTATTCTAATCTTTATGGCAATATATTTATTTGCATAAATTCAATAAGGATCTCTTCTCCTTAGAACATAATTGGAAACATTGGTTATGCTGCCATAGCTTTTATTGAAATATCATACTTGAGAATATATATAGAATGAGATATAACCAGACAATTTTAAAGTACTGAGGTAAACTTTATACAATCATGAACCCACTTGGGAAAACAACCTGGTACCCTGCTTGTAGGATTCTCAGCAGCCTTATCAGGTGAATAAAAGTGGTCACTTCCTGAGAGATGCAAGAATCTCAGGATATTTTAGGGACTTTGAGAAGAGAGGAATTTACCCAGATCTATAGATACTGCAGGCGTAATCTTTTTTTTTTTTAGCATCTTTATTGGAGTATAATTGCTTTACAGTGGTTTGTTAGTTTCTGCTTTATAACAAAGTGAATCAGTTATACATATACATATGTTTCCATATCTCTTCCCTCTTGCATCTCCCTCCCTCCCACCCTCCTTATCCCACCCCTCTAGGTGGTCACAAAGCACCGAGTTGATCTCCCTGTGCTATGCGGCTGCTTCCCGCTAGCTATCTATTTTACATTTGGTAGTGTATATATGTCCATGCCACTCTCTCACTTTGTCACAGCTTACCCTTCCCCCTCCCCATATCCTCAAGTCCATTCTCTAGTAGGTCTGTCTTTATTCCCATCTTACCCCTAGGTTCTTCATGACATTTTTATTTTTTTCTTTTCTTAGATTCCATATATAGGTGTTAGCATACAGTATTTGTTTTTCTCTTTCTGACTTACTTCACTGTGTTTGACAGACTCTAGGTCCATCCACCTCACTACAAATAACTCAATTTTGTTTCTTTTTATGACTAATATTCCATTGTATACATGTGCCACATATTCTTTATCCATTCATCTGTTGATGGACACTTAGGTTGTTTCCATGTCCTGGCTATTGTAAATAGAGCTGCAAAGAACATATTGGTACATGACGCTTTTTGAATTATGGTTTGCTCAGGGTATATACCCAGTAGTGGGATTGCTGGGTCGTATGGTAGTTCTATTTGTAGTTTTTTACCGAACCGCCATACTGTTCTCCATAGTGGCTGTATCAATTTACATTCCCACCAACAGTGCAGGAGGGTTCCCTTTTCTCCACACCCTCTCCAACATTTATTGTTTCTAGATTTTTTGATGATGGCCATTCTGACCGGTGTGAGATGATATCTAATTGTAGTTTTGATTTGCATTTCTCTAATGATTAATGATGTTGAGCATTCTTTCATGTGTTTGTTGGCAATTTGTATATCTTCTTTGGAGAAATGTCTATTTAGGTCTTCTGCACATTGACGGATTGTTGTTTTGTAATTGGGTTGCATGAGATGCTTGTAAATTTTGGAGATTAATCCTTCATCAGTTGCTTCATTTGCAAATATTTTCACCCATTCCAAGGGTTGTCTTTTGGTCTTGTTTATGGTTTCCTTTGCTGTGCAGAAGCTTTTAAGTTTCATTAGGTCCCATTTGTTTATTTTTGATTTTATTTCCATTTCTCTAGGAGGTGGGTCAAAAAGGATCTTGCTGTGATTTATGTCATAGAATGTTCTGCCTATGTTTTCCTCTAAGAGTTTGATAGTTTCTGGTCTTACATTTAGGTCTTTAATCCATTTAGAGCTTATTTTTGTGTATGGTGTTAGGGAGTGTTCTAATCTCATACTTTTACTTGTACCTGTCCAATTTACCCAGCACCACTTATTGAAGAGGATGTCTTTTCTCCACTGTATATTCTTGCCTCCTTTATCAAAGATAAGGTGATGATATGTGCATGGGTTTATCTCTGGGCTTTCTATCCTGTTCCGTTGATCTATATTTCTGTTTTTTTTTCCAGAACCATACTGTCTTGATTATTGTATCTTTGTAGTATCGTCTGAAGTTAGGGAGCCTGATTCCTCCAGCTCCATTTTTTGTTCTCAAGATTGCTTTGGCTATTTGGGGTCTTTTGTGTTTCCATACAAATTGTAATTTTTTTTTTGTTCTATTTCTGTGAAAAATGACAGTGGTAGTTTGATAGGGATTGCATTGAATTTGTAGATTGCTTTGGATAGTAGAGTCATTATCATAATGTTGATACTTCCAATCCAAGAACATGGTATATCTCTCCATCTATTTGTATCATCTTTAATTTCTTTCATCAGTTTCTTATAATTTTCTGCATGCAGGTCTTTTGCCTCCTTAGGCAGGTTTATTAATAGATATTTTATTCTTTTTGTTGCAATGGTAAATGGGAGTGTTTTCTTAATTTCATTTTCAGATTTTTCATCATTAGTGTATAGGAATGCCAGAGATTTCTGTGCATTAATTTTGTATCCTGCCACTTTACCAAATTCATTGATTAGCTCTAGTAGTTTTCTGGTAGCATCTTTAGGATGCTCTACATAGAGTACCATGTCATCTGCAAACAGTGACAGCTTTACTTCTTATTTTCCGATTTGGATTCCTTTCATTTCTTTTTCTTCTCTGATTGCTGGGGTTAAAACTTCCAAAATTATGTTGAATAATAGTGGTGAGAGTGGGCAACCTTGTTTTGTTCGTGATCTTAGTGGAAATGGTTTCAGTTTTTCACCATTGAAGAGAATGTTGGCTGTGGGTTCTGTCATATATGGTGTTTATTATGTTGATGAAAGTTCCCTCTATGCCTACTTTCTGCAGGGTTTTTATCATAAATGGGTGTTGAATTTTGTCGAAAGCTTTCTCTGCATCTATTGAGATAATCATATAGTTTTTCTTCTTCAATTTGTTAATATGGTGTATCACGTTGATTGATTTGTGTATATTGAAGAATCCTTGCATTTCTGGAATAAACTCCACTTGATCATAGTGTATGATCCTTTTAATGTGCTGTTGGATTCTGTTTGCTAGTATTTTGTTGAGGATTTTTGCATCTATATCCATCAGTGATATTGGCCTGTAGTTTTCTTTTTTTGTGACATCCTTGTCTGGTTTTGGTATCAGGATGATGGTGGCCTCGTAGAATGAGTTTGGGAGTTTTCTTCCCTCTGCTATATTTTGGAAGAGTTTGAGAAGGATAGGTGTTAGTTCTTCTCTAAATGTTTGATAGAATTCGCCTGTGAAGCCATCTGGTCCTGGGCTTTTGTTTGTTGGAAAATTTTTAATCACAGTTTCAATTTCAGTGCCTGTGATTGGTCTGTTCATATATTCTATTTCTTCCTGGTTCAGTCTCAGCAGTTGTGCATTTCTAAGTATTTACCCATTTCTTCCAGGTTGTCCATTTTATTGGCATAGAGTTGCTTGTAGTAATCTCTCATGATCGTTTGTATTTCTGCAGTGTCAGTTGTTACTTCTCCTTTTTCATTTCTAATTCTATTGATTTAAGTCTTCTCCCTGTTTTAATTGATGAGTCTGACTAATGCTTTATCAATTTTGTTTATCTTCTCAAAGAACCAGCTTTTAATTTTATTGATCTTTGCTATTGTTTCCTTCATTTCTTTTTCATTTATTTCTGATCTGATCTTTATGATTTCTTTCCTGTTGCTAACTTTGGGGTTATTTTGTTCTTCTTTCTCTTTTTGCTTTAGGTACAAGGTTAGGTTGTTTATTTGAGATGTTTCCTGTGTCTTAAGGTAGGATTGTATTGCTATAAACTTCCCTCTTAGAACTGCTTTTGTTGCATCCCATAGGTTTTGGGTCATCGTGTCTCCATTGTCATTTGTTTCTGGATAATCTTATAGAAAGCCCTTGGTGTGGCTTCCCTGGCTTTGATAGGGCTTTTAAAAGTTCAATCTCAGATTCCTTATGGAATGTTCCAGCAAAGTCAAGTTTAAAAGAGCATATATAATCAATTACATGTATGTAAATAGTCAGGTCAAGATAACTGAAACTAGATTTATTTTGCAAACAAATTAGTCTTAATTTGGCTATATTTGGTAGAAATGAAAGAAAATACTTTTAGAGAGAAAAAATCTGTTTTAGTAATATATTTTTCATCGATATTAAGTTCTAGTGCTGTTAATTGTCTTTGAGCTTTTGTATTTACTGCCTAAGACTCCCTTCAGAATGTCTCCCTGTTGCTATGTTGTGTTATTATGGAGTGTAATTGATTGTTAAGAAGACATGCTAGGATTGTTTCCAAAGCTTCCCGCAGTAACATATCTTTGGATGAAAATCAGATGCTTTGTGACCTGCAATAAGAAGATTATGTACATTGGAAAACACATCATTCAAAGGACTCTTTCAAAGCTAGATGGAAGGACACTTATCAGATATTTTGAACTACATCATGCACAGTGAAACGGAAGGAAATTGACTCAGATTTAGTGCCCATTTCAGAAAGGCCTCTGCACTGGACTGTTCTATATAAAGGACTGCTGTCCTCAAACTCGCCTTAAAACAATGCTCAAACAGAGGAGAAACCTATGCCATCAGCACCCAGGAGAAGGCATTATATTTCTTAGGGAACTATTAGACAGGAGAATTTTCTTGGTTACAACTACCTGAATAAGCAGTTGTTTGTGCAGTAGTTAACTCATCATTTTGTGTTTATATTAATCCACCCTCTGAAATAGAAAAACATCTGGATAAAATTAGGTATCAGGCAACTTGTGTCATTACAAGAACCTGGATTCTATCTTTTAGAAAATATCTTTCCATTAGACCCGTGGGAAATAAGGTCTATATTTGAGAGATTGCTTAAACTGGGTATTATTGTTTTGTGCTTGCTAGGATTTATATTCTGTCTTATGAAACTCTGCACTTGCTGTTTGTAATGTATTCTCAAGTCCTTTTTAGGCCTATAATCCTTACCAACAGGAAGTAGCCAGAGCAGCTGTCACTCCTTATCCCTCAAGATTGAGGGGTCAACAACAAAAAGGGGACATTTGTAACTGCAGAACCAGAACTAAATTGGCCTTTTCCTGTTTCTAACAAGATACTGAGTTGTTTTTCAGTGAAAATAGAATAAACCACAGTTTATACACAGAGGAGAAGATTTTGACCTCAAACAATATACAGAATAAAATTTCTTCCCTCCTCAGAACAAAAGAACCAAGACACAACCAGAAACTGAATGCTGGATCCCTTTCAGAAGTTAAGGGTCCTTTGCCCAGGAAGATCCAGTGCTGACACCCCTTTACCACATCTTACCGTAAATGGCCAAGTTCCAAAGCCCTGCAGTCAAGAAGAGTCAGGGTCAAGAAGGGAGAAAACTCAACTCACCAGTGCCCCCATATACAAACCCTCTTCCCTTAATCCATAAAAATTTGACTGAACCCCAGACCAGGGAGACAGATTTGAGTGTGCTCTTTTCTCTTTGCAGGTTGGCATTGCAATAAAGCTTTTATTTTATTAAAAATTGATCCCATAGTATTGACTTCTATGCTTGTTGGGCAGCAAGCCCATTGCTCAGTAACAGAAGCAGTAATTAGAAATCTAGTTTGGCAGGGGGTCTTCACTCAGGGGATCTCATTTGTGATCAGCCCACTCATTTAGTGCCCTAAAAGAGGTAATTCTATGGATAAAACTTGAAACCCTGATGTATGATACTACAGAGGTAAATACATGTCATTATACATTTTTCAAAACCCACATAATTTATAACACCAAAGGTAAACTCTAATATAAACTATGGTATAAGCTAACTATTGTCTGACAACAGTATATCCCTTAGCATATAACAAATAAAGCCATTTTTTAAAGTATAAAAATAATCAATAAAAATATAATAATCAGTAAAATATGCTAGGATATTTGTATAATAATAATTGGAAAACCACACACTTGTGTTTTTTTCTTTTGTTTTGTTTTGCTTTTCCATTAGAGTTGACTGAGGAACATTCTAAAGTGCATCTAGAAATATGTAACATTTATACTTTACTGAAAATTTCTTTCTATTTTTATGTTTCAAATTAGAACATGCATTTATGTCTTTAACTATTGCTAATTTATAAAAATCATTACTAAATTCCTTGAAAGATATTACTAGGATTAGAGCCTATAATTATGTCTTTAACACTAATTTTGGAGGAGCTTCAAGATGGTGGAAGAGTAAGACATGGAGATCAACTTCCTCCCCACAGACACATCAGAAATACACCTACATGTGGAACAACTCCTACATAACACCTACTGAACGTTAGAAGAAGAACTCAGACCTCCCAAAAGGCAAGAAACTCCCCATGTACCTGGGTAGGACAAAACAAAAAAGAAAAAAGAGACAAAAGAATAGGGACAGGACATGCACCGGTGAGAGGGAGCTGTGAAGGAGGAAAAGTTTCCACACACTAGGAAGCCCCTTTGTGGGTGGAGACTGTGGCTAACGGAGGGGGGAAGCTTCGGAGACACAGAGGAGAGCGCCACAACAAGGGTGCAGAGGGCAAAGCAGAGAGATTCCCACAAAGAGGATCAGTACCGGCCAGCACTCACCAGCCCGAGAGGCTTGTCTGCTCACCCGCCGGGGTGGGCGGGGCTGGGAGCTGAGACTTCAGCTTCAGAAGTCGGATCCTAGGGAGAGAACTGGGGTTGGCTACGTGAACACAGTCTGAAGGGCGCTAGTGCGTCACGCTAGTCGGGAGTGTGTCCAGGAAAAGGTCTGGAGCTGCCGAAGAGGCAAGAGACTTTCTCTTGCCTCTTTGTTTCACAGTGAGTGAGGAGAGGGGATTAAAAGCACCACCTAAACAAGCTCCAGAGATGGGCGTGAGCCACAGCTATCAGCTCAGATCCCAGAGACAGGCATGAGACGCTAAGGTTGCTGTTGCAGCCATCAGGAAGCCTGTGTTCAATCACAGGTCACTGTCTACACCTCCCCTCCCGGGAGCCTGTGCAGCCTGCCACTGTTAGGGTCCCGTGTTACAGGGACAACTTTCCCAGAACACAAGGTGCACCTAAGGCTTTTGCAATGTCACGACAGCCTCTGCTACCACAGGCTCACCCTGCAATCTGAACTCTCCCTCCACTGGTCTGAGTGAGCCAGAGCCCCCCAAATCAGCTGCTTCTTTAACCTCGTCCTGTCTGGGTGGGAACAGATGCCCTCAGGCAACCTATATGCAGAGTCAGGGCCAAATCCAAAGCTGAAACCCAGTAGCAGTGGGAACAAAGAAGAGAAAGGGAAATCTCTCCAGCAGCATCAGGAGAAGTGGATTAAATCTCCACAATCAACTTGATGTACCCTGCATCTGTGGAATACCTGAAGAGACAATGAATCATCCCAAATTGAGGCAGTGGCCTTTGGGGGCTACAATATATATATATATATATTTTTTTCCCTTTTTTCACTTTTTGTGAGTGTGTATGTTTACACATCTCTGTGTGATTTTGTCTGTATAGCATTGCTTTTACCATTTCTCCTAGGGTTCTGTCTGTCCATTTTTTTGTTGTTGTTGGATAGTTTTTAGCACTTGTTATCATTGGTGGATTTGTTTTTTGGTTTGGTGGCTCTCTTTTTTCTTTCTTATTACTTTAATTTTTTTTTAATTTTTAATAATTATTTTTTATTTTAATAATTTTATTTTATGTTATTTCCTTTCTTTCTTTCTTTCTTTCTTTCTTTCTTTCTTTCTTTCTTTCCTTCTTCCTTCCTTCCTTCCTTCCTTCCTTCCTTTCTTGCTTTCTTTCTTTCTTTCTTCCTTCCTTCCTTCCTTCCTTCCTTCCTTCCTTTCTTTCTTTCTTTCTTTCCTATTTGCTCCCTTTATTCCAAGCTCTGTGGATGACAGGGTCTTGGTGCTCTGGCCTGGCACCAGGCCTGTGTCTCTTAGTTAGGAGAGCCGAGCTCAGGACATTGGTTGACCAGAGACCAATATCAAAGAGCAAAAATCTCCCAGGGATCTCCAACTCAACACCAAGACCCAGCTCCACTCAACGACTACCAAGCCACAGTACTGGACGTCATAGGCCAAACAACTAGCAAGACAGGAACACAATCCCACCATTTAGCAGACAGGCTGCCTAATATCATAATAAGGCCACAGACACCCCAAACACGAAACCAGACGTGGACCTGCCCATCAGAAAGACAAGATCCAGCCACATCCAACAGAAAACAGGCAGTAGTCCCCTCCACCGGGAAGCCTACACAACCCACTGAACTAAGCTTAGCTACTGTGGACAGACACCAAAAACAACAGGAACTACGAACTTGCAGGCTGTGCAAAGGAGACCCCAAACATAGTAAATTAAGGAAAAGGGGAAGACAGAGAAACATACAGGAGATGAAGGAGCAAGGTAAAAACTCACCAGACCAAACAAATGAAGAGGAAATAGGCAGTCTACCTGAAAAATAATTCAGAATAAAGATAGAAAAGATGATCCAAAATCTTGGCAATAGAATGGAGAAAATACAAGAATGTTTAACAAGGACCTAGAAGGACTAAAGAGCAAATAAATACTGATGAACAGCACAATAAATGAAATTAAAAATTCTCTAGAAGGATTCATAGCAGAATAACTGAGGCAGAAGAACGGATAAGTGATCTGGAAGATAAAACAGTGGAAATAACTACTGCAGAACAGAATAAAGTAAAAAGAATGAAAGTAATTGAGGATAATCTCAGAGACTTCTGGAACAACATTAAATGCACCAATATTCGAATTATAGGGGAACCAGAAGAAGAAGAGAAAAAGAAAGGGACTGAGAAAATATTTGAGGAGATTACAGTGGAAAATTTCCCTAATGTGGGAAAAGAAATAATCAAGTCCAGGAAGTGCAGACAGTCCAATACAGGATAAATCCAAAGAGAAACAGGCCAAGACACAAATTAAACAAACTATCAAAAATAAAATACAAAGAAAAAATATGAAAAGCAGCAAGAGAAAAACAACAAATAACATACAAGGGAATCCCCATAAGGTTAACAGCTGATCTTTCAACAGAAACTCTGCAAGTCAGAAGGGAGTGGCAGGACATATTTGAAGTGATGAAAGAGAAAAAACTACAACCAAGATTATTCTACCCAGCAAGGATCTCATTCAGATTCAATGGAGAAATTGAAACCTTTAGAGACAAGCAAAAGCTAAGAGAATTCAGCAACACTAAAATAGCTTTAGAAAAAATGCTAAAGGAACTTCTCTAGGCAGGAAACACAAGAGAAGGAAAAGACCTACAATAACAAACTCAAAACAATTAAGAAAATGGTAATAGGAACATACATATCAATAATTACCTTAAATGTAAATGGATTAAATGCTCCTAGCAAAAGGCATACACTGGATGAATGGATACAAAAACGAGACCCATATATATGTTGTCTACAAGACACCAACTTCAGACCGAGGGACACATACAGAGTGAAAGTGAAGGGATGGAAAAAGATATTCCATGCAAATGGAAATAGAAAGAAAGCTGGAGTAGCAATTTTCATATCAGAAAATACAGACTTTAAAACAAAGCCTATTACAAGAGACAAAGAAGGGCACTACATAATGATCAAGGGATCAATCCAAGAAGAAGATATAACAATTGTAAATATTTATGCACCCAACATAGGAGCACCTCAATACATAAGGCAAATACTAACAGCCATAAAAGGGGAAATCAGCAGTAACACAATCATACTACGGGACTTTAACACCCCACTTTCACCAATGGACAGATCATCCAAAATGAAAATAAATAAGGAAACACAACCTTTAAAAGATACATTAAACAAGATGGACTGAATTAATATTTATAGGACATTCCATCCAAAAACAACAGAACTAACTTTCTTCTCAAGTACTCATGGAATATTCTCCAGGATAGAACATATCTTGGGTTACAAATCAAGCATTGATATATTTATGAAAATGGAAATCGTATCAAGTATCTTTTCCAACCACAACGCTATGAGACTAGATATCAACTACAGGAAAAAAATATAGGTAAAAAATACAAACACATGGAAGCTAAACAATACACTACTTACTAACGAAGTGCTCACTGAAGAAATCAAAGAGGAAATCAAAAAATACCTAGAAACAAATGACAATGAAAATACACGACCCAAGACATATGGGATGCAGCAGAAGCAATTCTAAGAGGGAAGTTTATAGCAATACAACCCTACCTGAAGAAACAAGAAACATCTCAAAAACACAAACTAACATTAAACCTAAAACAATTAGAGAAAGAAGAACAAAAAAAAACCAGAGTTAGCAGAAGGAAAGAAATCATAAAGATCAGATCAGAAATAAATGAAAAAGAAATGAAGGAAATGATAGCAAAAATCAATAAAACTAAAAGCTGGTACTTTGAGAAGATAAACAAAATTGATAAATCATTAGCTAGGCTCACCAAGAAAAAAGGGAGAAGACTCAAATCAATAGAATTAGAAATGAAAAGGGAGAAGTAACAACTGACACTGCAGAAATACAAACGATCATGAGAGATTACTACAAGCAGCTCTATGCCAATAAAATGGACAGCCTGGAAGAAATGGACAAATTCTTAGAAAAGCACAACCTTCCGAGTCTGAACCAGGAAGAAATAGAAAATATTAACAGACCAATCACAAACTCTGAAATTAAAATTGTGATTAAAAAGGTTCCAACAGGGCTTCCCTGGTGGCGCAGTGGTTAAGAGTCCGCCTGCCGATGCAGGGGACATGGGTTCGTGCCCTGGTCCGGGAAGATCCCACATGCCGTGGAGTGGCTGGGCCCATGAGCCATGGCCACTGAGCCTGCGTGTCTGGAGCCTGTGCTCCACAATGGGAGAGGCCACAACAGTGAGAGGCCCACGTACAGGAAAAAAAAAAAAAAAACCAAAATGTTCCAACAAATAAAAGCTCAAAAACAGATGGCTTCACAAGCGAATTCTATCAAACATTTTGAGAAGAGCTAACACCCATACTTCTCAAACTCTTCTGAAATATAAGAGAGGGAGGAACCCTCCAAACTCATTCTACAAGGCCACCATCACTCTGATACCAAAACCAGACAAAGATTTCACAAAGAAAGAAAACTACAGGCCAGTAGCACTGATGAACATAGATGAAAAATTCTCAAAAAAATACTAGGAAACAGAATCCAACAGCACATTAAAGGATCATATAGCATGATCAAGTGGGGTTTATCCCAGTAATGCAAGGGTTCTCCAATATACCAAAATCAAACAATGTGATAAACCATATAAACAAATTGAAGGAGAAAAACCATATGATAATCTCAATAGATGCAGAAAAAGTTTTGAACAAATTTAAACAACCATGTATGAAAAAAACTCTCCAGAAAGTAGGCATAGAGGGAATTTACCTCAACATAATCAAGGCCATATATGACAAGCCCACAGCCAACATCGTTCTCAATGGTGAAAAACTGAAACCATTTCCACTAAGATCAGGAACAAGACAAGGTTGCCTACTCACCACTATTATTCAACATTGTTTTGGAAGTTTTAGCCACAGCCATCAGAGAAGAAAAAGAAACAAAAGGAATCTAAATCAGAAAATAAATAGTAAAGCTGTCACTCTTTGCATATAACATGATTCTCTACATAGAGAATCCTAAATATGCTACCAGAAAACTACTAGAGCTAATCAATGAATTTGGTAAAGTAAAGGATACAAAATTAACACACAGAAATCTCTAGCATTCCTATATGCTAATGATGAAAAATCGGAAAGTGATGTTAAGGAAACACTCCCATTTACCATTACAACAAAAAGAATGAAATATCTGGGAATAAACCTACCTAAGGAGACAAAAGACCTGTATGCAGAAAACTATAAGATACTGGTGAAAGAAATCAAAGATGATAAAAATAGATGGAGAGATATACCATGACTGGGATTGGAAGAATCAATATTGTGAAAATGACTCTACTACCCAAAGCAATCTACAGATTCAGTGCAATCCCTATCAAACTACCACTGGCATTTTTCACAGAACTAGAACAAAAAAATTCACAATTTGTATGGAAACACAAAAGACCCCGAAGAGCCAAAGCAATCTTGAGAAAGAAAAGCGCAGCTGGAGGAATCAGGCTCCCAGTCTTCAGACTATGCTACAAAGCTACAGTAATCAATACAGTATGGTACTGCACAAAAACAGAAATATAGATCAATTGAACAGGATTGAAAGCCCAGAGGTAAACCCATACCCCTTCAGTCACCTTATTTTTGATAAAGGAGGCAAGAATATACAATGCAGAAAAGACAGCCACTTCAATAAATGGTGCTGGGAAAACTGGACAGCTACATGTAAAAGAATGAGTTTAGAACATTCCCTAACACCATACACATAAGTAAATTTAAAATGGATTAAAGACCTAAATGTAAGGTTAGACCCTATCAAACTCTTAGAGGAAAAGATAGGCAGAGCACTCTATGACATAAATCACAGCAAGATTCTTTTTGATCAACCTCCTAGAGAAATGAAAATAAAAACAAACAAATGGGAGTTAATGAAACTTAAAATCTTTTTCACAGGTAAGGAAACCATAAAAAAGGTGAAAAGCCAACCCTCAGAATGGGTGAAAATATTTGCAAATGAAGCAACTGACAAAGTATTAATCTCCAAAACTTATAAGCAGCTCATGCAGCTCAATATCAAAAAAAAAAAAATCCAAAAATGGGCAGAAGACATTTCTCCAAAGAAGATATACAGATTGCCAACAAACACATGAAAGAATGCTCAACATCATTAATCATTAGAGATACGCAAATCAAATCTACAATGAGGTATCACCTCACACCAGTCAGAATGGCTATGATTAAAAAACCTACGAACAATAAATGCTGGACAGGGTGTGGAGAAAAGAGAACCCTCTTGCACTGTTGGTGGGAATGTAAATTGATAGAGCTACTATGGAGAACAATATGGAGGTTCCTTAAAAAACTAAAAATAGAACTACCATATGACCCAGCAATACCACTACTGGGCATATACCCTGAGAAAACCATAATTCAAAAAGAGTCATGTACCACAATGTTCACTGCAGCTGTATTAACAATAGCCAGAACATGGAAGAAACCTAAGTGTCCATTGATAGATGAATGGATAAAGAAGATGTGGCACATATATACAATGGAATATTACTCAGCCATAAAAAGAAATGAAATTGAGTTTTTTGTAGTGAGGTAGATGGACCTAGAGTCTGTCATACTGAGTGAATTAAGTCAGAAAGAGAAAAACAAATATCTTATGCTAACACATATATATGAATCTAAAAAGAAAAAATAGTGGTCATGAAGAACCAGGGGCAGGATGGGAATAAAGGGGCAGACCTACTAGAGACAGTACTTAAGGACATGGGGAGGTGGAATGTTAAGCTGGGACAAAGAGAGAATGGCATATGTGGACATATATACACTGCCTAATGGAAATTGATAGCTAGTGGGAGGCAGCCTCATAGGACAGGGAGTTCAGTTTGGTGCTTTGTGACCACCTAGTGGAGTGGGATAGGGAGGGTGGGAGGGAGGGAGACACAAGAGGGTAGAGCTATGGGGTATATGTATATGTATAGCTGTTTCACTTTGTTATAAAGCAGAAACTAACACACCATTGTAAAGTAATTATACTCCAATAAAGATGTTAAAAAACCATTATTTGTAAGTGTGAGAAGGTGGCAATTTGGCAATACTCATCTAAATTATTGACATACGTTCCCGTTGACCTAGATGTTCTTCATGTTTGAATATAGAAGTACTTGTACATGTGTGAAATGACATTTGTACAAGGTAATTTTTTTGGTATAACTTGTACCAAGATAACATCAGTAATACCCTAAGTATCTAACAATATGTAACTGCTTAAATATATATTCAATACATTCACATGATGGAATACCTTGCAACATTAAATAAAAATAAGTAATGTGCAGAAAAATAAACTAATTATAAAATTTTAAAGTTTGAACCTCTCTAGGTTACATATGTTAACAGTGAAGGTACATTTAAGTAAACATTTAACTTTTAATCTGGCTGTTAATAAATAAGTAAGTGTTTTAAGGTTTGTATTTATAGAGTAAAAACAAACCATCAAGTCACTAATGGAATAACTTGGAGATATTTTCACTTTTCAACAAATGGAGTACTATCATTCAAATTAACTTCTTTTAAGTGTTTGCATTTTTGATCCCTTTCATGGAAAAGGAATACTTGGCTCCTTTTATAAAAGTAGCAGGGGAAATGCATTATACTGATTTTAATATGGATACACCCTGCTTTCCGATGCCTGGGTAAAACTCTAACTTCAGCTCCTGGATAAGAATTTAAAAGCATCATTAGTCAATAAAGATTAAGGTTAAAACCAAAACAAAATACTATAACACCACGGTTCTATTGTAAAATGTTTAGGCTCACTGCTTTTCTCGGTCCACACTCAGTCAGTCTCCTTAGACTTAACCACTTTGATTAATTACATTAATCATATCTATTGTGTGCATAAATGTATTTTATGGAAGTTTCTTCAGATAATTTTATAAATTAAATATATAGATTATTTAAAAATATAAATACTCAAAACTTATTACATAAAGCAAACATTCCTATTTCTTATTAAAAGAAGAAAACACTTTGACCCTTCAAATGTTTATTTTGTTATTTACTACTATATTTCTAGATAATATGTTCATTAGATGCTAATTTATTTTTAAAAATAATGAAGTTTCTTTTCCCCTCATTTGCCTGGATTCCTTGCAAGTCCTCTTCCTTTTTTATTCTAAGTAAATATCCCCTTTTGTACCTAATTTTTAACTCATTTTGATTTTTCTCTTAAAGAAAGCCTCTTAAATACTGTAAGTTTAAGTCTTCATAAAAACTGGATCCATTAGTATGTCTTGATTTTTTCAGTTTTAAGCATTATTCTGAAATTTTCACCTCTGCCTAGTATTTTTATAACTGTTTATTTGTTTGTCTTGGTCCTTTAATGTTGTAATCTTTCTCTGATTTCCAAGGACAGGTGGCTGCTTGTTTAAGACTGGGCCACTAAAATGTTGAGGGCCTAAATAGGGCTTGGACATAGCGGACATCACTAAAAATTGATTTGGTTTCACTAGGAAACAATATTTGTATATATTTATTATGTTGGTCTTAATTTTAAAATTACTGGAAACCAATCATATCTGAGAACTAGAGATCTGCCACAAGATGAACAGAATCACTATGATAGTTGTGAAGGAAGATCACAATATAATAGCTGTGCCCCAGGTCTTGGGAGTAACACCTCCAGAGTGGAATTGTTCATGAAATTTAGGAAAGGTGTCTACAAGATCAAATTGATGATAGGTATGATATGCTGGAAAGATTGGAAAGGTGATTTGTGTAATTGGTGATTGAAATTTGGGATGATTCATAATTTTTTTTTTTCTGCGTTACACGGGCCTCTCACTGCTGTGGTCTCTCCCACTGCAGAGCACAGGCTCTGGACACGCAGGCTCAGCAGCCATGGCTCACGGGCCCAGCTGCTCCACGGCATGTGGGATCTTCCCAGACTGGGGCACAAACCTATGTCCCCTGCATCGGCAGGTGGACTCTCAACCACTGTGCCACCAGGGAAGCCCCATAAATATTTTTTTAATAAATCAACGGTTTAACCAAGCAAGCAAACACAAATGATAACATAATTAAGTGTAGAAAATAGAGAGAATAAATATGTGTGCTTGAAAACAAAAACAATTATAGAGTACTGTATGGCTCACATATAAATAGCATTTTAATAGCCATATCAATATATGAACTGAATATCAATATAATCAAAATTATAACTATATTGAAGAGGAGTTACTGGACTTCTGTTTGTATGTGTATGTCTAATAAGGGATGGAAGAGGAAATTGTTTTTTATTATAATATAGTTGCTGTGCAATATTTGTTTCAGGTATACAACATAGTGACTTGACATTTGCATACATTATGAAATGATCATAACAATGATCACTAATAATCAACTGTCCCCACATGAAGTTATTACAATATTTGTGACCATATTGTTTATGTTGTATATTAAGTATATCACCTTGACTTATTTATTTTCTAACTAGAGGTTTGTACCTTTTAATACCTTTCATCCATTTCATCCCCCCACCCTCTTCTCCTCAACAATCACCCATTTGTTCTATTTGTTCTCTGTATCTCAGATGGCTTCATTTTTTGTTTGTTCATTTTTTTTAGGTTTTACATATAAGAGAGAACATAAGGTACTTGTTTTTGTATAAGCCATTGTCTGACTTACTTTACTTTCCATAATAGACTCTAGATCCATCCATGTTGTAGCAAATGAAAAGATTTCATATTTGTATATATGTACCACATCTTCTTTATCCATTCATTTTCAAATATCTATATCCATTCCATATCTTGGCTATTGTAAATAATGTTGCAATGATCATTGGTGTGCATATGTGTTTTCAAATTAATGTTTTTGTTTATTTCAGGTAAAACCCAGAAGTAAAATTCCTAGATTCTGTGCCAGTTCTATTTGTAATTTTTTGAGCAGCCACCATACTGCTTCCGACAATGGCTGCACCAATTTACATTCCCACGAACAGTGCCTGAGTGTTTCATTTTCTCCTCACCAACACTTGTTATTTGTTGCTCTTTTTATTATACCATTCTGAGAGGTGTAAAGTGATATCTTATTATAGCTTTAATTTACATTAACCTGATGATTAGTAATGTTAAACATCTTTTCTTTTGTCTGCTGGCCATCTGTATGTATTCTTTGGAAAAATGTTTTTTTCAGGTCCTCTGTTCATTTTTTTAAATCAGGTGTTTTGATGTTGAATTGGAAGAATTCCATATATATTTTAGATATTAACCCCTGATTAGATATATCATTTGCAAATGTTTCTCTCATTCAGTAGGCTGCCTTTTTCATTTTGTTGATAGTTTCCTTACCTGTGCAAAAGCTTTTTAGTTTGTTATAGTTCATTTGTTTATTTTTTTATTTTGTTTTGCTTACCTTAGGAGGCAGATCCAAAAATTGTTGCTAAGCCCAATGTCAAAGAGCATACTGCCTATGTTTTTTTCTATAAGTTTTATGTCTTCAATTCTTACATTTAAGTCTTTAATACATTTTGAGTTTATTTTTGTATATGGTGGGAGAAAGAAGTCCACATTGATTCTTTTGCATGGAGCTGTCCAGTTTTCCTAACATGATTTATTGAAGAGAATATTACATATTCTTCCCTCCTTTGCCATACATTAGTTGACCATATAAGTTTGGGTTTATTTCTGGGCTCTCTATTCTGTTCCATTTGTTTATGTGTCTGTTTTTGGTGCCCTTACCATACTGTTTTGATTACTGTATCTTGGTAGTGTAATTTTAAATTAGGGAGTGTGATACCTCCAGTTTTGTTCTTCTTCCTCAAGATACCTTTGGCTATTTTTTTGTTTCCATATGAATTTTAGAATTATTTGTTCTAGCACTGTGAAAAATGCTTTTGGTATTTTGACAGGGATTGCATTAGATCTGTAAATTGCCTTGGGGAGTATGGTCATTTTAACAATGTTAATTTTTCCAATCCATGAGCACGGTATATCTTTCCATTTGCTTGTGTCATCTTCAGTTTCTTTCACCAATATCTTATAGTTTTCAAAGTGTAAGACTTTTACCTCTTTGGTTAGATTTATTCCTTGGTATTTATTGTTTTTAATGCAATTATAATGAAATTGTTTTGTTAAGTTTTCTTTCTGAGAGTTTGTTATTAGTGATGGAAATGCAACATATTTCTGTATATTAATTTTGTAGCCTGCAACTTTACTGAATGTATTTATCAGTTCTAGTAATTTTTCATGGTGTCATTAGGATTTTCCATATATATTATTATGTCATTTGTCAGCAGTAACAGTTTACTTCTTCCTTTTCAATTAGGATTCTTTTTATTCCTTTTATTTTCTTTGTCTGATTGCTGTGGCTAAGGCTTCCAATACTATGTTGGATAAAATTAGTGAAAGTGGGCATTCTTGTCTTCTACCTGATCTTAAAGAAAAATTTTTCAGCTTTTCAACACTAGATATGATATTGGCTATGGGTTTGTCATTTGCTATGGACCTTTATTTTGTTGAGGCATGTTCCTTCTACACCCATTTTGTCGAGGGTATTTATCATTAAAGGATGTTGTATTTTTTCAAAAGCTTTTTCTGCATCTATTGAGATGATAATATGATTTTTATTCTTCAGTGTGTTAATGTAGTATATCACATTGATTGATTTGTGAATATTGAAGCATTTTTGCATGTCTGGGATAAATCAAACATGATCATGGTATATGATTCTTTTAATGTGTTGTTGAATTGATTTCTTAATATTTAGTTGAGGATTATGGCATCTATGTTCACCAGTGATTCTAGCCTATAATTTTCTTTTTCTGTAATGTCTTTGTTTGGTTCTGGTATCAGGGTGATGTTGGACTCCTAGAATGAGTTTGGCTGTATTACTTCCTCTGCAATTTTTTGGAATAGTTTGAGAAGGAAAGGTGCTATCTTTTATTTAAATGTTTGTTAGAATTCACCTGTGAAGCCATCTGGTCCTGGGCTTTTGTTCATTGAGAGTTTTTTGTTGCTCTTGTTGCTTGTTTGTTTTCACTACTGATAATCAGTCTGTTCATATTTTCTATTTCTCTTGATTCAGTCTTGGGAAATTTTACCTTTCTAGGAATTTTTCATTTACTCGAGGAGTCTTATATTTTATTGGCATAAAATTGCAGTAATCTCTTATGATTCTTTGTATTTCTGTGGGGTCTGTTGTAATTTCTACTCTTTCATTTCTGATTTTATTTATTTGGGCCCTCTTTTTTTGTTTTAACATCTTTATTGGATGGACCCTCTCTTTTGTTTTTTTTCTTAATGAGTCTCTCTAATGTTTTATCAATTTTGTTTATCTTTTCAAAGAACCATCTCTTAGTTTCATTGAACTTTTCTATTGTTTTTGTTTGTTTGTTTTGGTTTTGTTTGGTTTATTTATTTATTTATTTTTGTCTCTATTTCATGGTTTTCTGCTCTGATATTTATTATCATTCCTACTGCTAACTTTGGGTTTTGAATGTTCTGTTTCTAGTTCCTTTAGGCATAAGTTGAGATTACTTGAGATTTTTTTCCTTGTTTCCTAAGGTAGGCTTAGTTGCTATGAACTTTCTTCTTAGAAGTTTGCTGCATCCCATAGATTTTAGATCATGTTTTTCCATTTTCATTTGTTTCCAGGTATGTTTTAATTTCCTCTTTTATTTCTTCAGTGACCCATTGGTTGTTAGGTAGTATGTTGGTTCATCTCTATGTGTTTGTGGTTTTTGTTTTTGTTTGTGTGTTGTTCAGTTTTGTTCTTACAGTTGATTTCTAGTCCCATACCTTTGTGGTCAGAAAGGATGATTAATATCATTTCAAATTTATTAAATTTACTGAGATTTGTTTTATGGCTTAGCATGTGATCTATGCTGGAGAATATTTCATGTGCCTTGAAAATACTGTGTATTCTGGTGATTTGCATTGGAAACTTCTATCTATCCATTAATACCAACTAATCTAATGTGTTAAGGCCAGTGTTTCTTTACTGCTTTTCTGTCTGACTGATCTCTCCACTGAGGTGAGTGGGATGTAAAAGTCCCCTACTGTTACTGTGTTATTTTCAGTTCCTTCTTTTGTGTTTGTTAATATTTGCTTTATGTATTTAGGGGCTCCTATGTTGGGTGCATATATCTTCTTGATGGATTGATCCTTTACCATTATTTAATGTCATTTTCTGTCTCTTAGTCCAGTCTTTGTTCTAAAGTCTATTTTGTCTAGTATAAGTATTGCAATCCCAGCTTTCCTTTTATTTCCATTTGCATAGAATATCTTTCTCCATCCCCTCACTTTCACTGTGTGTGTGTCTTTAGATCTGAAGTGAATCTCTTACAGGCAACATATATATAGGTATTGCTTTTTATTTTAACCATTCAGCCACTCTATGTATATAATTGGAGCATATAGTCTATTTACATTTAATATAATTATTTTAAAGCAATTAAAAAAAAACCTTTTTTATTTATTTATTTTTGGCTGTGTTGGGTCTTCATAGCAGTGTGCAAGCTGTCCCTAGTTGTGGCAAGCAGGGGCTACTCTTCATTGCAGTGAGCAGGCTTCTCATTGTGGTGGCTTCTCTTCTTGATGAGCATGGGCTATAGGCATGCAGGCTTCAGTAGTTGTGGCTCACAGGATCTAGAACACAGGTTTAGTAGTTGTGGTGCATGGGCTTAGTTGTTCCATGGCATGTGGGGTCAGCCCAGACCAGGGCTCAAACCCATGTCCCCTGTATTGGCAGGTGGATTCTTAACCACTGCACCACCAGAGAAGCCCTATAATTATTTATAGGTGTGCACTTACTGTTATTTTGCTCATTCTGTTCTGGTTGTTTTTGTAGTTTTTTTCATTCCTTCTTTTTTTTGCTCTCTTCTCTTGTGATTTGATGACTATCTTTAGTGCCACTTCTTTTGCTCTCTTCCTTTGTGATTCATTGCCTGTCCTCTTTTGTGTGTATCTATTATAGATTTTTGGTATGTGGTTGCCATGAGGTTCATAAAATATATATTTATATATGATTATATAATATATGATTATATATTATATATATAATGATTACATATATGATTATTTTAAGTTGATTATTTCAAAGTTGGAACACATTCTAACCAGTCTACGTTTTTACTCTCCTCTCACATTTAATGTTTTAATGTCATATTTTACATCTTTTTGTTTCGTGTATCCCTAAACTACTTATTCTGGATATAGATGAATTTATTTCTTCTGGCTTTTAACCTTCATACTAGCTTTAAATGTGATGAATGTACTATATTTACTGTACAATTGCCTTTACTGTGAGATTTTTCCTTTCATAATTTTCATATTTCTAGCTGTGGCCTTTTCTTTTCCACTTAGAAAAATCTCTTTAACTTTTCTTGACAAGCAGGTCTAGTGGTACTGAACTCTTTTGGTTTTTGCTTGTCTATAAAATTATTTCTCTCCCATTCAAATCTGAGTGATAACCTTGTCAGGTAGATTATTCTTGGTAGTAGGTTTTTCCTTTCATAACTTTGAATATATTGTGCCATTCCCTTCTGTGCTTCAAAGTTTCCACTGAAAAGTAATCCATCTTATGAGAGTTTCTTTGTATGTACCCTACATACAAACCTTCTAGTTGCAAACTTTCAAAGATGCAAACAGGCATTCCATCAATGTCAGGCATGAGTGAAATTGCGATTTCCCTCTGTCTCTGATTGCTGACAACACTTCACCTCTAACATCCCCCACCTCCTTTCCCTCCTCCAGTCAGTAACTTTTCTTGCCTGTTCACTCAATGCCAGCCCCTGTATACCAGCTGTTGTATGGTACTGTATGGTACAGTTCGAAGTACTGTACTGTAAGATTAAAAATGTTTTCTTTATTTTTGTGTTTGTTTGTTTTTTATGTATTATTTTTGTGAAAAGTATTATAAACCTATTGCAGTACAGGACTGTATAGCCGATTATGTTAGTTGGGTACCTAGGCTAACTTTGTTGGACTTATGAACAAATGGGACTTATGAACACTCTCTCAGAACAGAACACATTCATATGTAGGGGACTTACTGTAGCACTTATGCTATTTAAAGATTCTCTCTTAATCTTATTTCTTGCCATTTTAATCATAATCATAATGTGTCTTGATGTGGATCTCTTTGGGTTTGTCTTGTTTGAGACTATGACATCTGTTTCATTTGCCAGGTTAGGGAATTTTTCAGCTATTATTTATTTAAATCAGTTCTCTGTCCATTTTTCTCTTTCTTCTACTTCTTTGACCCTTATTACACAAATATTAGTATGCTTGACATAGTCCCATATGGCTCTTAAACTACCCTCATTTTTTAAATTCTTTTTTTTTCTCTTTTCTGTTCAGCTTGGTGATTTCCACTATTCTGTCTTCCAGATCCATGATCCTTTCATTTTTATTGTCTTACCTACTATTGATTCCTGCTAGTGTACTTTTTATTTGAGTTATTGTATTCTTCAGCACTGCTAGTTCTTCTTTATATTTTCTAACTCTTTATTGAAATTCTAACTGTGTTCATCCATTTTTCTCCTGTGTTTGTTGATCATCTTAATGGTCATTACTTTGAATTATCTCAGGTAGATCATTTATCTCCACTTCACTGAGTTGTTTTTCTGAGGTTATATTCTGTTCCTTCTTTAGAAAGTGTTCCTCTGTCACTTTATTTTGCCCAGTTCTCTATGTTTATTTCTTTTTGTGTTAGGTAGGTCAGTTACATTTCCTGATCTTGGGGAACTAGTCTTATGTAAGAGACTTCTTATGTGGCCAAGAAGCACACTCCTCACTAGTCATCAAAGATATATTCTCTAGGGGTGCCCCCTATGTTGGTACTTCTGTTGTGTTTGGCCTACTACTGTGGGTGCACTTGTATGCAGGGCTGGCCTCCCTTCCTGGTTGGATGCAAGGACCTGACTTTTGTGGTGACTGTGGACTTTCTGGAGGGGGGAGGGGGGAGGCGGGAGGCCTCCCATAAATTGACTGTGTGGTCTGGAGTAATTAGGGCTGGTGCTGGCCCACTTGGAGGAGGAGATTTTTATACTCTTATGTAGGAAGTGAGCAGGTAATTTCTAAAACAGAAATAAAAGAACAGTACCAACATTATTTAGAGATGAATAGGTAAATGCAAAGAGAAACAGCAAAAAGCACTGTACAAGAATGTGAGAAAAGAAGGTGTGTATAGGAGGCAACTCTTCCCTAATAAGCTTTGAACTGCTTTAAATTGTGTGCAAGTATAACCAAATAATCTCCCATCTCTCAGAGATTTAAGAGAAGACATTGCATCTGTAAAATTGTACAGAGTATAAGATAAACATGATGAAAAGAAAATAGAGCTCAAGATTGAAATATGACATTACAAATGAAAAGCTCAATTAAGTGTCTAGAAGATAGAGTTGAGGAGATCTCTCAGAATGTATAGCAATAAGAAACAGATATGGAAAACAGAGGAGAGAAAATAGGAAAAACTCTAGAAATCATTCTTAAAGATAATAACAATAGCAGACTTTCATATAACAATCACTAAATTGCAGACAATATTCTCAATTTTTTACAAAAAGCAATTAATTCAAATCTGAAACAATTCTATGAGGAGACACTATTCATATGGTCTACACTTAGCAGTTGAAAAATCCTAAGTATGAAAGGTTAAGCCAGTTGGCTCTAGTCATACAGCTAGTGTGGATAGAACTTGGATCTGCAACCAGGAATTGTGACTCAAGATTCTGTGCTATCAACCCCTCAGTATAACGAAATGGAGGAGATTATCACATAAATAACTTAAGAATATTTCCTGTCATTGGAAGGTATAAATTTACAGATTGAAATATCCATTATGTTCCCCAGAAAATGGAAAACAATAGATCATCCCCAAATTTTCTGGCAGTGAAGATCTACATATTTTCAGAAAAAAAAAATATATATAGCCACTAAGCAAAATTCCAGAATAATATTGGGGGTTGAGGTTGTTAAAAACAAGATGAGAAGTTAGGGAAAAAATCAAACAAAATGTTCTTAAATGTGAAGAAGAATTATCTCCAATGTAGAAAGTTATATTTAGCCAAACTGTGCAATATCAAGGCTACAAGAGATATGTTCATATATATAAAGTTTCAGCACTTTTTCTCCCCAGGGAAACATTCTTCACCTTTCTCAGACTGAGCTAAATGTTGTTCCTATGTATTCCTTTGGATTTCACAAAATATCTCTATAAAAATTCTAACAAAATTCTATTGAACATGTTCTTCTATTTTTTCTTCCTTTTGTCCTTCCTTCTTTTCTTCTCAAATATTTTTGAGTACCTACTCAGTATTAGGTATGTTTTGATTGACAGAATACAACCTGCATTAATAGAGAACATTTTCCCAAACTATATTTGTAGTGAGAATGCACTAACCCTCTCAAAAGGTTAAGCACCTTAAGCACATCTCACATCTGACCCTTTATTCATGCTGAATAAAAGAGAATTATCTTTAGTAAGAGTCATCTCTCTGAGTCCCTCAAGTTTACTGTAATTGAGTGGCTTCCAATACGTCATATTGCCTATATCTACCACTTCTTCTATGGCATGTGTGTTAGGCAGAATAGTCCTCCAAGAAACGCACAACCAGAACCTCAGAATATGATCTTATTTGGAAATAGGGTCTTTGTAGATGTAGTTAAGATGTAGTCATATTGGATTATGGTGGACCTAAATTTAATATGACTGGTGTCTTCATTGTAAAAGGGACATTTTTATAGAGACACAGACACAAAGGGAGAGATTGGATGGAGGCAGAGATTTGAGTGATGCAGCCACAAGCCAAGCAACACCTGGGACTACCAGAAGCAGAAGAGATAAGGAAGAACCTTCTCCTAGAGTTTTCAGAAGGAGTTTGGTCCTACTAACACCTTGATTTTGGATTTTTAATCTTTAGAAGATTAATCGGTAATCTCTACTATGGAACAATAAATTTCTGTTGTTTTTAGCCAAAAAAATAAAAAGAAAAGAATGCCTGCAAGGAAGAAGAATACAAATTAGCAAACAAATACATATATAAAGTTTGTAAAAATGATGAGGAAAAGAAGCAGGGTGCAGTCTGCACAGACCAAATTTTAATATCCTCAAAAATTTATTTATTTTTGCATCCCCAGGGCCTAGTACAGTGTTTTCCATGTAACCACACAATAAATTTTTGGTCAATTGCAAATACATGTTGAATAAATATATGTATTTTCCTAATAATCAAAAAAATATGTTACATGAAATATCTAGTGGAAAAAATCTTAATAGTTTGTGTGCACACATCAAAGAGTAAGTTTTTAATTTTGCTGTGTATTAGGCCTCTTAACAGCTTTTTTAGTCTTCATGTTGTTACTTTGTTACTTGTAGAATATAATTTTAATACATGCACAACAAAATTTAAAATAATTATCCTTTTTCCATTTTGCACCTGTTCAATAGAGATAAGGAGAGCAAATGATCTGAGTACCTCATTAATTCACAGAAAATAGTGCTTTCAACCTGTGTTACAATTCCAAAACTCCAATAGCAAGCTATAATCAAGCTATAAGATTCTACAGCACTGACAGTGTCATGCCCAGTTTAACAATAGATAGATAAATATGATTAACTAGTGGTCTAAATGTAATTGTATTGTGGTGGGAAATGTGGTGGTAAAGCAGATTATCATTATTACATAATGAACTAGCAATCTTAATATACATTGTTTCTGTTTACACAATAGTCAAGCCTTAGGCAAAACTCTGCAATATTTAAAATATACAGCTGCTAAGTCTTTTGTTTTTAACAGCTTTCACTCATTCCTTCACCCAAAAAATCCAAAAGGTATAAACAGGGAAAATTGAGTACTTAGAGTTAACAATAGGAATCAACAAATTTTTTATGCTAATTAATGTTACTGGTACAATAGGTTTGGAAATGGCAATGAGCTGTACCTAATTTATTTTGAATTTCATGTTCTCTGAAAATAGCAAGGAGGTTCTTCTCTATACAAAGATATTAGAAAAAACAGGTAATTTGTAATTCATTTTATACTTGTCTGTATTTTGACACCATAGGACTCTGAAAGAAAACTAAATTATATCTATGCATTTACATATAAATGCCAAATGTAAGTAAAACTGTTCATACTGATTTTCATTATTACTGGAAAATTTGGATAAATGCTTTGTTAATTTCAAATTCAATATATTTTGTTTAAAATTTGAATAAATCCTTTAATTTCTCCAAATATAAAAATCAGATATATGCACATTATCTGCATGAAGAAATAAGGTGGAATATTCTGTAGTTTTTTGTCATGATCCTTTGTTTTATATAGCTCATCTCCCCTTTGCAGTATTCCCTCCAATTTCTAATATCCAGTTCTTCTGAAATAACTTTCAGTACTACCAGTAATCCATGCTTTCTTTCACTTTGTTCAAACATCTCATTGCATATGACTTATTTTAATATTCAGTAAACCCAATGACATCCTGACTTCTCTATGATAAGAAAATATTTTAACTGCTTGTCTTTTTCCCTCAGTAGGCTGAAAGTTTCATGAGATCATATGCTATGTCTTGCCCATGTTTGTATTCTAAGCATTCTAGCTTAGTCCTGACACAAGGTAGGCTCTCAAAGCACATTCACTGAATGTATGTACAAGCAAAGAACAATTAAAAGTATCTATCTATTAGCCTAACTTCAAACATTTAACCATTTTCTACTAAGAGAACAATTTGAGTATTGGAAGTCTGTTTTGTAAAGACTGGCAAGGCAAATCAGTAAATTTGGTCATAATAGATAGATGAATCAATAATGCAGGTTAACTAGAGAACACTGCAAAAATATCTGATCCATTATTCCCAATATTCCAACTACAGACTTTTGAATAGTTGATATTTCTTGACATTGAGGTCAATGAGGTCAGTGAGGTCACTTTCATATTTGTGGTGTGCTATCCTTCTTTTGAAAGAGCTGTTTTATTATATTAACTTAACACAGCATCCAGATGAAAGAAAAGAGAAGCCTAGTTGGGGTTTGGCAAGGTTAGCTCTGCTGTCAGCTATCACATTTTCATAACAATGAAAAATGTACTTTATGGTTAGCCATAGAACATCCAGAAGCTGTGTAAGAATACAGGGGTAAAAGGATAAAATAGTATTATAATTTGAAAAAAAAAATGCTACAAGATTAGCATCATATGGCATTACTTGTTCTAGAGCTTCTCCAGTCTCTTCAAGCCTTGAATACAGCCTTTCTATTTTATACACAGCTGAAAAATTTGCTTGTGTCTTATTTAATGTCCAGTCCCTCAACATTTCCTTTTCAGTTTAAAACTACTATTAATTCCACCTTTAGTATTTATTCTATGGAACATTAATAAAAGTAAGACATACTTATAGGTAAATACACTAATTGTAGTATCCTAATAATAACTAACATTAAAAATAAATGTGCATGAATGTATATGAATTCTTAAGATAAAACCTGGGGTATCTATATAAGGGATCTTCTGTATGGATCTATTAGAAAAGAGAGAGCTCTATACATAATTGACAATCCATGGCAAATAAAGCAAGTAAAGGACAGTATATAGCATAAAATATTATCCTACATAAATTATGTAGGCCAGAAAAATACAGAAGAACTGATGCTTGCTTTTTTTTTTTTTTTTTTTTTTGGCTCCAGACACGCAGCCTCAGCGGCCATGGCTCACGGGCCCAGCCGCTCCGCATCATGTGGGATCTTCCCGGACCGGTGCATGAACCCGTATCCCCTGTATCGGCAGGTGGACTCTCAACCACTGTGCCACCAGGGAAGCCCCGATGCTTGCTTTTTATAAACAGTTATTCACGTTTCATTATGGAAGAAATTTATTTACTTTTTTTTCTAAATTTCCATTGTATTCAACTGTCTACATACTGAACTAAATTCGTAGTCAGGAAAAACAAAGAAAGCATTTATTAAAATGCTACATAGAGATCTCTTTCTTCTCTTTTCAAAACTTGTCTCAGGGGAATTTTAATGCTATCATCCTTAGCAAGACTGGGTCTTCCACTGATGTTTGTAATATCATCCCATTCTAACTATTTCAGAGCCTCACATCCTCAATTATCTCATGATATACCTCCATTGTCAGTTTCACCATGGTTTACAAAATCCTCAGGTTTCACAAAATGATAATTTGGAAAAATAGAACAAAAGAAACAAGTGAATAAGTAACTAAGTAACAAAGTTTTAAAACATGTCTTTCTATTTTACATTTGGTAGTGTATATATGTCCATGCCACTCTCTCACTTCGTCCCAGCTTACCCTTCCTACTTCCCATGAACTCAAGTCCATTCTCTACGTCTGCGTCTTTATTCCCGTCCTGCCCCTAGGTTCTTCAGAACTTTTTTTTTTTTTTTTAGATTCCATATATATGTGTTAGCATAGCAGCTGCATAGCACAGGGAGATCAGCTCGGTGTTTTGTGACCACCTAGAAGGGTGGGATAGGGAGGGTGGGAGGAACATGCAGGAGGGAAAAATATGGGGATATATGTATATGTATAGCTGATTCACTTCATTATAAAGCAGAAACTAACACACCATTGTAAAGCAATTATACTCCAATAAAGATGTTAAAACAATGACAACGGAAAACATGTCTTCCTATTTTCTTCTCCAGCAAACTTCTAGAAGTAGTTATATCTACTTTATTAATTTTCTGTGTCATCTACCTATCATTCCTTCCCTCTTGGTTCTATTCACAGCTTAAAAGTCATAATTAACTTTCTAATCCTGTAATCCTGGGTTTGGCAAACCATTTCTGAAAAGGGTCACACAGTAAATATGTTAGTCTTGACTGGCTAAACAGGCTCTGACACAACTAAACTCTGCCATTGTAGCACAAAAGCAGCTGCAGACAATACATAAAAAATGGACAAGCTGTATTCCTATAAAACTTTATTCATAAATACAGGGAGTGGACTGGATTTGCCATGTGAGCTATATTTGCAGGCTCCTGATATAACCTAATAGCTAATTTTCAGTCATCATCATTTTTACTTTTCTGAATTGACACTGACTTCTTACTTCTTGAAATTCTCCTCTCTGGGCAGAAAGAATTTGGGATCACCAAATATTCCATGGGCTCCTGTACATTTCCCAGGCACCCTTGAAGTTACATTGAGAACATGTGACTCATTGTGCCCAATGGGTTTGAGTGGAAGTGATGTGCATTCCTTCTTTTCCAACACAGTAAAGAACTAGGATATGAATTTTCTGTGTTCTATCTCTTGTTTGCATTGAGGGTGGCAAAGAACTCCAAATTGCCAGAGCTGCAGAATGCACAGACCCAACACTCCTTGGTGACAGTGGAAATAAGTTGCAGACTGTTACAAAGTGAAAACTAAACCTTTGTTTTGTTAAGAAAGTGAGATATAAGGGTTTATAAGTTACACTATGGGCAAACCTATACTTAGTCTTTTCAACTTCCCTCAGATCATGCTACTCCTTACCTAAAGGGTGTCATGGTTTTCCTCTCTTTTTCAATTAACAATAAATGTTCAGGATATTTAGTGTGGCATTCAAGATCATGACCCTACTTTTATTAGTTTTTGAGTGCTTTGCAGCAATTGCCACAAACTCAGCTACTGAAAACAGCACATGCTTAATTTGGTACAGTTTTCATGGGTCAAAAGTCCAGGCACAGTTTAGTGGGGTCTCACAAGCCTGCAGCCAAGATGATGAATGGGGCTGAGGTCCTGCAAGAGGCTTGACTTGAGAAAAATTAACTTCCAGCCTCCCTCAGATTGTTGGGAGAATTCAGTTCCTTGTGACTGTGGTACTAAAGTCCCTGTTTTCTTGCTGGCTGTCAGCAAGGGGTCACTCTCAGCTCCTAAGGGCCATCCTCAGGTCCTAGGCATGTGAACCTCTCACAACTTGGCAGCTTACTTCTTTGAAGTCAGGAAGAGACTATCTATTCAGTAAGGGCCCATTTCCCCTTTTAAAGGTTTTCAGCTGATTAAGTCAGGCCCACTCAGTATAATCTCCCCTTTCATTAACTTATAGTCAATTGATTTGAAACCTTATTGCTATCTGTGAAATCCTTTAACTTTTTCTCTATAAAGTAACCTAATCATGGAGTAATATCCTATCATGTTCACAGTTTCTCCCCACACCAAAAGGGAGGGCACTATGTAGGGCATGTACACCAGGAAGAGGAATTTTGGGGGCCATGTTAGAATTCTGGTTACCAAATTGTCCTAACGTATTTCCCAAGCATTAATTACTTCCACATTTTCCTCTTGGTTCCATGTAATATAGCTAAAAGAAATCACTTGGATTTCTTGCTGTTTATTCTTCGTCTTAAGACAAAGCTAACAATTATTGTGGTTATTGTGGTTAAGCTAACAATTATTGATGGTTATGTTATACATCAAATACTCTCATGTTTATTATGTTTTTAATCCTTAAAATAATTCAGAGAACTTAGTTTTAACATCTCCATTTATATATAAAGAAACAAATTTCTATTCTTGAGACCCAAGCTCTAGATTATTTAATTATGACTCATCAATTTATTTACTAGGCCTCTATCTTTTCCATATGCTAATGTCTTTATCTAGAATTTATCCCATCAGGCTCATATGTGTAATACCTATCCATCTTTAAAATAATTTCCCCCAAATTTTATCATGAGATTTTTCAAATATATACCAAACTGAACATATTTCATAGTGAAGACCAATATACATATCATCTAGTATCTACCATTAATATTTTACTGTACTGGCTTTATCATATATGTTTCCATCCATGCAACAACACCCTATCCATCCAACATTACACTGTAGTTTTTGATATGTTTCAAAGTAATTTGTAGGCATCAGTACACTTCCACCTAAATATTGTAATATGTAATCTCTTAGCTAAACTTCAATAGTTATTTTCAGACTCTCTTCTTTTGATGCAAAATTTACATACAATGAATACATAAATATTAAGTGTACATTTGCTGTGTTTTAACAAATGCTTACATCTGGGAAACACAGATGAATATCAAGATATACAATATTATAATGACTCCAGAAACTTTCCTCGTGCATTTTTCCAGATAAACCCTACACCCACCAACAATCTTTTAATTCTTCCCCACTGTTAATCAATTTTGCCTAGTAAAGAACTTCATTTAAGTTGAATTATATAGCATGTTCTCTTGTGCTTTTTTTTTTTTTTGCACTACACGGGCCTCTCGCTCTTGTGGCCTCTCTCGTTGGGGAGCACAGGCTCCGGACGCGCAGGCTCAGCGGCCATGGCTCATGAGCCCAGCCGCTCCGCGCCATGTGGGATCTTCCCAGACCGGGGCATGAACACGTGTCCCCTGCATCAGCAGGCAGACTCTCAACCATTGTGCCACCAGGGAAGCTCTCTTGTGATTTTTAATACTACAGATGCTTTTGATACTCATTCTTTTTGTGTATGAAACAAGTAGTTTATTTCTTTTTGTAACTGAGTAGTATTGAATTAAAAAAACATATCTTAGTTTGTATATTCATTATATTGTTGATGGAAACTTCTTTCTGAGAATATTATGAATGAAATTGTCATGAACATTTGTGTAAAAGTTTTTCTGTTAATATTTCTTTTCATTTTTCATGAGTGTATACCTAGAAGTTTAATTTCTGTGACATATGCTAAGTGTATGTTTAGTTTCATAAAAAACTAAGACACTGCCATAATGCTTCCAAGGTGGTTGTATTATTTTACACTTCCACTAACAATATACAGGAATTAAAGTTTCTCCACATCCTCAAGTACACTTGTTATCACCAATCATTTTTGTTTTAACCCATTTGGTGGGTGATAAATTTATTTTCCATTTGCCTGATGACTTACAACATGGAACAGCTTTTAAAAATGTCTATTAAATCTTGCCTCTTTTTATTAGGTCATTTTTTAATTTATTTTTATTGTAGTTATAGTTATTTATTTCTGCGGCTTATATAAGAGACATTTAGCTAATTTCAAGTCACAGCTACGTACTTCTGCATTTCTTCTACAGTGCTTTATGGTTTTAGTCTTTCCATTTTCTCTGTTATGAATATTTAATTTTTCTGGCAGCATTTCCGGAAAAACAATTCAACCCACTGAGTTGCTTTGGTTCCTTTGTTGAAAATTAAATGACTATATACCAATGTGTCTATTACTAGATTTTAAATTTTGTTGCATTGATCTCTGTCTCTGTCTCTGATACTTATTGTTTTATTGTACAGTCTTGATTATGGTAGCTTTATTGTTAATTCTGAAGTCAAGTAATGTAAGGCTTTTAAACTTTCTTCTTCTTTTAAGATTTCTTTGCATATTCTAGTTTCTTTGCAGCTCAATATATATTTTAACCAGCCTACTAAGTTTACAGAGAAGTCTTTTGGGACTTTAGGATGACATTGAATCTGTAGATCAAATTGGGTGGAATACACATATTAATAACATTGAATTTTCCATTAATGAAAATGGTATACCTCTTCACTTATTTACATCTTGTTAAATGATCTCAGCTATGTTTTATGGTCATTTTAGAGATTTCCTTCATCTTTTAAAAAAATGTATTCCTAAATATTTTGTCTTATAATGCTACTCTGAATAAAATTATTTATTCCATTTTATTTGTGTTTGCTACTAGTACTAAAAATGCAACTGATTTTTTTCTTACATCTTATAAGCAACATGTGAGAGTTCCAATTTCTCTGTATCTTTGCCAATATGTGTCATTTTGTCTTTTTTTTATAGTCATCCTAGCGGGTGTGAAATGGCATCATATTATAGTTTTGATTTGTATTTTCCTAGTGATTGATAATATTCAGCACTGTTTTATATGCTTATTAGCCACATGTACACCTTCTTTGAAGAAACATCTATTTATACTCCTTCCCTGTTTTCTTTTCTCCCCATCGAGTTATAGTTCCTTCAAAATGCTGTGTTAGTTTCTGCTAAATTTCCCCTTTTATGGTTGTTAGCATTTGCCTTATGTATTGAGGTGCTCCTATGTTGGATGCATAAGTATTTACAATTGTTTTGGCTTCTTGAATTGATCCCTTGATCATTATGTAGTGTCCTTCCTTGTCTCTTGTAACAGTCTTTATTTTAAAGTCTTGTTTATCAGGTATAAGTATTGCTACTTCAGCCTTTTTTTGTGTGTGTGTGGTACATGGGTCTCTCACTGCTGTGGCCTCTCCCGTTGTGGAGCACAGGTCCCGGATGCTCAGGCTCAGTGGCCATGGCTCATGGGCCTAGCCACTCCATGGCATGTGGGATCTTCCTGGACCTGGGCATGAACTCATGTCCCCTGCATCGGCAGGCAGGCTCTCAACCACTGCGCCACCAGGGAAGCCCTTCAGCTTTCTTTTGATTTCCATTTGCATGGAATATCTTTTTCCATCCCCTCGCTTTCAGTCTGTATGTGTCCGTAGGTCTGAAGTTGTTCTCTTATAGACTGCATATGTACGTGTCTTGTTTTTGTATCTATTCAGGCAGTCTATGTCTTTTTTCTGGAACATATAATCCATTTACATTGAAGCTAATTATCAATATGTATGTTTCTATTACCATTTTCTTATTTGTTTGGGTTTGTTTTTGTAGGTCTTTTTCTTCTCCTGTGTTTCCCACCTAAAGAAATTCCTTTAGCATTTGTTGTAAAGCTGGTTTGGTGGTGCTGAATTCTCTTAGCTTTTGCTTGTCTGTGAAGCTTTTGATTTCTCCATCGAATCTGAATGAGATCCTTCCTGGGCAGAGTAATCTTGGTTGTAGATTTTCCCCTTTCAACAGTTTAAGTATATCCTAACACTCCCTTCTGGCCTGCAGAGTTTCTGCTGAAAATTCAGCTGATAACCTTATGGGGATTCCCTTGTATGTTACTTTTTGCTTTTCCCTTGCTGATTTTAATACTTTTTTCTTTGTATTTAATTTTTGTTAGTTTGATTAGTATGTGTCTTGGCGTGTTTCTCCTTGGGCTTATCCTGTGTGGGACTCTCTGCACTTCTTGGACTTGGGTGGCTATTTCCTTTCCCATATTAGGGAAGTTTTTGACTATAACGTCTTCAAATATTTTCTCAGACCCTTTCTCTTTCTCTTCTTCTTCTGGGACCCTTATAATTTGAATGTTTGTGTATTTAACATTGTCCCAGAAGTCTCTGAGACTGTCCTCATTTCTTTTCATTCTTTTTTTTTTACTCTGCTCCTCAACAGTTATTTCCACCATTCTATCTTCCAGCTCACTTATTCGTTTTTCTGTCTCAATTATTCTGCTCTTGATTCCTTCTAGTGTATTTTTCATTTCAACTATTGTGCTGTTCATCAGGGAGGGAAGAAAAGTGGAAGGGGGACAGGACAGTGCCCCTTATGGGTGCTGGGGGAGGAGAGAGGTTCCCATGCTCAAAGGGGTCCACTCACAGTGAGGGGATCAGTGGAGATGGAGAGGGACCTTTGAGGGATCAGGGAATCAGAGGGGGAAGTAGCCAGCATCTCCCCCTCCTGCTTGGGCCCTAGTATGTCTGTTTGGGTCCTGGGCCTGAAACCCAAACCCTGGGGCCCCCTCTGGCCACAAAAGTCTCCAGGACTGAGCCCCACCCCCTCCAAGGCCTCCTCCAGCTGTACCAGTCCCTGCTGGCATGCCTGTGGAGGCCTGCATCCTAGCTGGCCTGCACAGGCACATGTGCTCCAGGCCAGCTACAGGAACAGACACTGGTGAGAGGAAAATATGCAGAGGTGGGGCTGACACAGCAGGTCCAGAGACCTACCTAGAGGTCTTGGAGGGCTACTGCGGACATGGGGGTAGGCTGTAGCTCACCATGGGGACAAGGACACTGATAGATGAGGCATCAGGGAAAATTTTATTTAAAATTTTTTTAACCTTTTATTTTATTCTTTTTTCTTCAATTTTGGCTGTTGTGGTTCTTTTTGTTGTTGTTTTATTTTTATTTTTTCTAATATATTTAAAATTTTTCTAATTCTATTTTCTTTATTCTTTGTTGTTCTGCTGTTTTCTGGGGTTTTTTTCTTTATTTGTTTGTTGATTTTTCCATGCTGTGTCGATTGCTGGGTCTTGGTTCTTTCCCTGTTTTTTGAATTTCATTACTTGTCTTTTTTATTATTGAGTAATAATAGTTCTTTATTTTCTACATAAAAATGCTGTATGAAATTCATGATTTGCAAATATTTTCTTCTTTCTTTGGATTATTTTTCACTTTCTTAATGGTATAATTTGTAGGACAATAATCTTAATTATGGTGAAGTTCAATTTATCTATTTTTCAAATGTTGCTTGTGGTATTAATGTTATATCTAAGAACCATTGCTAAGATTCTGAAGACTTCCCATTAATATATAAAGTAATTATTTATATGGTCAGATTTAGATCTACCATTTTACTGTTTAGTTTTTATTTGCCAGTCCCTTTTAGTTTCTCTTTTTCTGCTTTTTTTCAATTATTTAAATATTTTTTTGGAATTCTATTTTAAATTACCTACATTACATACATATATATATTTAAAAATCATCCATTTCTCTCTTTATTCCATTTATTTCACACTCATATGCTAGTTCATTACAAAATTGACATATATGCTCCTTGAACATCCAAAGATATATCAAGAAAATCCTTTCTCCTATATTAAATTAGTTATTGTTTCTTTAGCTCGTGTGTTTTTATCCCACATATATTTTATGTGTTTGCTCTAGAGATTACAATAAACATGTTTAGATTTACAAACTAGAGTTAATATTATACACATCATTAAAATGTTGAAATCTCACCAACATATAGATCTAATAAATCCCTCCTCTCTCCCCCCACCACCACACACACATTTTATGCTAGAGGTAGAAAACTTTTTATGTAATGGACCAGATAGTAAATATTCTAGACTTTGCAGGATACAAACAGTTCCTGTTGCGTATTCTGCTTTGTTTTTGTTTTGTTTTGTTTTAATAATATTTTTTTAATGTAGAAAATCATTCTCAGCTTGAAGTTTACAAATATAGAGACGGTAGGCTAGACGTTGCCCATGAGTCATAGTTTGTTATCCTTTGCATTATGCTATCATTATAAATATTACATGTATATACCTTATAAACTATAAAAGAAAATGCTACATATTTTTGCTTCAGAAAGATACATAAATTTCAAAGAAAGAGGAAATAAGGAGAATTTATATTTATCCAAATGTTTAATATTTCCCATGGACTTTGTTCTTTTTTAAAGACACAGATTTCCAACTTGTGATGCTTGGAGAATTCCTTTTGTTTTATGTATGTAAGTATTTATTTATTTGCATTGTGTATTTGATGTCAAAAGAATTCTCTAAGTTTTCTTATATCTTCGATATCTTCTTTTGCCTTTAGTCTTCTGGTTTACTTTGGCTGAATATAGAATTCTAGAATGATAGTTTTATTTAGTTAGATTTTATTCAGTACTCTAAAGATGCTGTTTTACTGTCTTATACATTTTTCTTTCTGATGAAAATCAACAGTAATTTGAAGCATAGTTGCTTTTTATATAATATAGAATTTTATGCTGGTTACTTTCAGGATATTTTCCTTAGTTTGGCTCTAACTGTTTTAACAATGGCATATCTACAAACAGTGATCTTCATGTTAATTCTTGCTTAGAGTTTCCTGAGTTTATCTAATCAGGTCACAAACAATGCCCTGCAAATGAAGAAAAATCCGGATCTCCTTCAGAAGGAAGAATGCAATAGCATGACAGTTGTATACAGTGACTTCCTCTTAACTATCCTGAAAGAGACCTTCAGCAACTCAACTGGGTAACTGTGCCTATGGGAAGGAAAAACTATTAGACACCATCTTTAGCTAATACTAATTATTGGGGAACCAGAACATCACAGGTCCATCAGTCCATCAAAGTGTCAGATAAAGAAGGAAGATCTGAATTTTCCTCATGATAGGATTGTTAAAATAGTATGTGTAGTCAAAACATGTATGCTTTGGGTCTGGCAGAACTACCACAATGGCTCACTGACACACCAAGCAAGGCCTGTTATGGATGAAAAAGACAATTAAAATCAAAAGCAAAACCAGATCCTGGGGGAATTGTAGATACTAGAGTCAACATCAAAACTTTAGGGTTAGGAATGGTGACTTTTATTGTACTCACATTTAAGACTCTATCTTGGCTGATGCAAAAGATAAATGGCTTTTGGAGGAATACAGTGGAATATCTTAAGTTTAATCATATCATCACTCCAGTGCAGCTTTTCTTCTAGGTATGCTCTTGTAATAGGAACAAATCAGTTCAATTGGCAAACAGCTATTGACCTGACAAATACTTTTTCTCTATTACAATAAGATAAAACAGTACAATAAGATTCCTTTTACCTCACAAACCCAACAATAAAATATTACCACTTGCTTTAGGATTACCCACCCTCTCTATTGGGCTACGACCACCCTTTAAAGTACTTTTTTTTTTCAATTAGAGGGGAAAAAAACACCTCTATACGTGGACAAATTAGAACAATTTTCACCCTGGGAAGAAAAGTGTGCTCCATGAGAGGAAGAGGAACAAATTTCATAAAAGACATATATTGTGTGCCTTCTTACAGGCAAATGTAGCCCAATTCCAGAGCACAGAGCTGAGTGAGCTGAGTGCAGACTCAATTGCAGTTTACCTTTACTCCCTTAGATCAGTGCCCTAGTGCAGTACACAAACTGTGAAACCACATGTGACAAACAAAATTCTTTAATACAATTAAGATCTCAGGGAATTTAAACATTTAACTGGTCAACAAAATAATACACTATATGTTATGTTTTAAGAACTGGATTATGTCAGGGAAATTTCTGAATGGCCAATGATCTGAAACATGCCAGGCTCTTCCTTCTATAGGGGTAAGTCAAGATGCTACAGCCTAGTGCTCTCAGTCACTAAGAAAGAGGCCTGCTGATTGATTTTGGAGGGAATATATATCACAATATAGGAGAATGCTCCAACTCATTTCCTGACTCACTTCCCAAAGTAGTCAGTTCATTGTGGAGCCCCATGCCAGCATGCCAGCAAAGGCTCTTCAGCTTGTTCAGGGTGTACCTCCACTCTGCACTTATAGTTCTAAAGATTCACCATATCTCAAGGTCTCTATGCTAACAGATGCTCAATTCAGAGCACATTATTAAGAATGAAGGTAGACTGTGTAATGCATATTTTTATATATTTTAATGAATGTTGCTTGTATTCACTACCTCTCCTTCAATAGTTTATATATTTTGGTCGTTAATTTTATAATTAACTACAAAATATTTCTATAATCTTCAGAATATAAGAATACCAGAACTTATAGTGCAATATACATGACCTAGAAATTCTGGACCTAGACTGAGTGCAGTAACTAATGAAATTTTTGTTTGTTCCCTTGAGGAAAGTGTGATTGCAGTTTGAGTTATAAAAGGGATAGTTGCATTATATAAAGCAGAAATATTTGTGTGTAGTGTGGGGAAGATCTAAAGTATAAGAAAGAATTCATGTAGATGTTAGACAGCTAAAATGATATGTGTTCATTTTTATTTATGTGGCATCCCATGATAGGTGAATGTTAAGACACAGTAGTCCATATCTATTTTTCTAAATATCTTCTGCAAGGTACAGCTTTTGTAAATATCAAAACTGTGGCCAACTAGAAGGTTTCCCACAGGAATTTAAATACTACAAAGATACTGTAGATTGAAGAGATCCTTGACATGGTAGCAAGTGTCCAGGGTTATAGAGAACTGCAATACAGTACTCCTGCAATGGCAGAAGTCCAAGTGACAGTAGATGATAACTGCTGTGGATATTGTACTTGGTCCCTTGGTTCCTGGAAAATATAGTTCCCTGATATAACAATGCCTGACAAAAATATTGATAGAAAACTTACAGGCCAATTTTAATTAGGAACATAGGGGCAAATACAAGTCCACTTTCATTAACCTAAGTAGAAAAGAAATTCAAAGGAGGTATATCATTACAGTTGCCTGATCTATTTTAAAAGTAGAATTTTTTTTTCATTTTCAAGATGTAAACATTAAGTATGTACAGCCTTTTCTTGTGTCAATCATACCTCAAAATAATTTTTAAAAAGAATTTTCTGAAGAAGAGCATGTGTATAACTGCTCTGTTATCCACTGAATTGTTGTTCATTTGTTAGAGTTCTATGATGAAATCTTATAGACTTGGAGTTTTCATTATAGAATGATTTTAATTACTATTTTACTTTTTAAAATAGTAATGCAGGGGACAGTCAAGATGGAGGAGGAGTAGGAGGATACGGAGTTCATCTCTCCCCACAAACGCATCAAGAATACATCTACAAATGGAGCAATTCTCACAGAGCACCTTCTGAACACTAGCAGAGGACCTCAGACACCTAAAAGAACAAGAAAGATCCCCATGTAATCAAGTAGGATGAAAGAAAGAAGAAGGGAAAAGGAAGAAGAGAGGAAATGGAATGGGACCTATGCCCCTGCAGGGGGGCTGAAGGCAAGGACAGGTTCCCTCATCTGGGGAAGCCCCCTTGCTAGCAGGGAGATCAGCTGGAACAGAGGGGGAGTTTTGGGGGCTTGGAGGAGAACACAGCAACTGGTCTGTGGTAGGCAGGACAGAGTGAGACCTACACAGATGGTCTGTGCCACAGCCCTGTGTGACCCAGCCTGAGACAGTTGTCCACTGGTGTGCACAGAGGTTGGATGCCGGAACTTGGGGTTTGGAAAGAAGACCCAAGGAGAGAACTACTGTTGGCTGTGAGGAGACAGCCTGAGTGGATGGGAGTGAGGAGCTCTGCAACCGGGAATGCTCAGGGAGAAAGCCCAGACCACCATAGAAGAAAAGCATCATTGTTGAGTGACATGCAAATGGTGGGGTCGCCATTGCAGCCTCTCTCCTCATGCTCAATCCCCTGCATCCATGGGCACCAGGGAGGGGTCCCATTTGAGTGGCCCTTGCCCCCCTGGCCATCACCTCCTCTGTGCCCTCTCTGCCTGGGCAACCTACTCACCCAGATCACCACCTCAGCACCCTCCTGCCTGGGTTAACTGCTCACCTGATTACCACCTTAGCTCCCTCCTGGTGAGGGACTTGTGCATCCTAATAGCCACCATGGCCCTCTCTCACCTGGGCAGCCCCGTGCCTGATCTCTGTCTCTGCCTCCTCCCACCTGATGGACTCGTGTGCTCTGACAGCCTTGGGAGCAGATGCTGGTGGGTGGCCCACACACAGAGGTCCACATACAGGGGCCGTGTGACGAAGGAAGAAGAGCTAAAATCTCTCCTTGGGACGTGCAAAGCACGGAGTTACACCTCCACTGACAATTTCCTAAATTCAGCACCTGTGTAATATCTGAACAGGTAACAAGTGCTACTGCAGCTGAGACAGGTCTGGCTTTAGCAGTTGTGGGCTCTGAGGAAGTGGCAGGATATATTTAAAGTGATGAAAGAGAAAAATCTATAATGAAGAATACTCTACCCGCAAGACTCTCACTCAGATTCAATAGAGAAATCAAAAACTGTACAGACAAGAAAAAGCTAAGGGAATTCAACACCACCAAACCAGTTTTAAAACAAATAGTAAAGGAACTTCTCTAGACGGGGAAAAAGAAAGGTCACAAGAAAATCACAAATGGAAAATCTCACTGGTAAAAGGAAACATAGGGTAAAAACAGGAAATTATCCATATGCAAATATGATATCAAAACAAGCAACCATGAGAAGAGGAGAGTACAAATGTCAGAAAGGAATCACATTTGAAATTAAGGAACCAACAACTTAAAAAAATTTTATATATAGATAGACTGCTATATCAAAACCTCATGGGAAATGCAAATTAAAAAACTATAATAGATACACACACAAAAAGAAAAAGCAACCCAAACATAACACTAAATATGGAAATCAAACAGCAAGAGAATAGAAAAAAAAAGAGGAAGAAAACAAAACAAAAAAATGTCTATAGAAACAAACCCAAAACAATTAAGAAAATAGGAACATACATATGGATAATTACCTTAAATGTAAATGGGTTAAATGCTCCAACCAAAAGACCAGACTGGCTGAATGGATACAAAAACAAGACCCATATATGCTATCTACAAGAGACCCACTTCAGACCTAGAGACACACAGACTGAAAGTGAGAGGATGGAAAAAGATATTCCATGTAAATGGAAATCAAAAGAAAGCTGGAGTAACAATACTTACATGAGAAAAACATAGAATTTAAAATAAAGACTGTCAGAAGAGACAAAGAAGGACACACATAATAATCAAAGGATCAATCCAAGAAGAAGATATAATAATTGTAGACATATATGCACCCAACATAGGAACACCCCAATATATAAGGCAAATGCTAACAGCCATAAAAGGGGAAATCGGCAGAAACACAATGATATTGGGGGAATTAATACCCCACTTACACCAATGGGCAGATCATCCAGGCAGAAAATTCATAAGGAAACACAAGCATTAAATGACACATTAGACCAGATAGACTTAATTGATATTTATAGGACATTCCATCTGAAAGCAGCAGAATACACTTTCTTCTCAAGTGCACATGGAATATTCTCCAAGATAGATAACATCTTGGGTAACAAATCAAGCCTTGGTAAATTTAAGAAAACTGAAATCATATCAAGCATCTTTTCTGACCACAAAGCTATGAGATTAGAAATAAATTACAGGAAAAAGAACTGTAAATAATACAAACACTTGGAGCCCAAACAATATGTTACTATACAAATAATGGATCACTGAAGAAATCAAAGAGGAAATCAAAAAATACCTAGAGACAAATGACAACAAAAATATGACAATCCAAAATCTATGGGATATAGCAAGAACAGTTCTAAGAGGAAAGTTTATAACAACACAACCTTACCTCAGGAAACCTGAAAAATCTCAAATAAACAACATAACCTTACACTTAAAGCAACTAGAGAAAGAAGAACAAACAAACTCCAAAGTTAGCAGAAGGAAAGAAATCATAAAATCAGAGCAGAAATAAATGAAATAGAAACAAAGAAAACAGTAGCAAAGATCAATGAAACTAAAAGCTGGTTCTTTGAAAATATAAACAAAATTTCTTAACCTTTAGCAAGATTCATCAAGAAAAAAGGGAGAGGGCTCAAATCAATAAAATTAGAGATGAAAAAGTAGCAGTTACAATGGTCACCATAGAAATACAAAGGATCATAAAAGATTACTACAAACAATTACTATGCCAATAAAATGGACAACCAGAAGAAATGGACATATTATTAGAAAGGTACAATCTCCCAACACTGAAGCAGAAAGAAATAGAAAATATGAACAGACCAATCACAAGTATTGGGATTGAAACTGTGATTTTAAATGTTCCAACAAACAAAGGTTCAAGACCAGAGGGCTTCACAGGTGAATTCTATCAAACATTTAGAGAAGTGTTACCACCTGCCCTTCTGAAACTCTTCCAAAATATTTGCAGTGGAAGGAACACTCCCAAGCTCATTCTATGAGGCCACCATCACCCTGATACCAAACCAGAAAAAAAAATCCCCCCAAAAAAGAAACTTACAGGCCAATATCAATGATGAAAATAGACGCAAAAACCCTCAAATAAATACTAGCAAATCAAATTCATCAACACATTAAAAGGAGCAAACACCATGACCAAGTGGGATTTATCCCAGGGATGCAATGATTTTTTAATATAGGCAGATCAATCAATGTGATACAAATTAAGGAATAACAGCCATATGATCATCTCAATAGATGCAGAAAAAGCTTTTGACAAAATTCAACACTGATTTATGATAAAAACTCTTCAGAAAGTGGGCATAGAGGGAACATACCTCAACATAATAAAGACCATACATGACAAACCTACAGCTAACATCATACTCAGTGGTGAAAAACTGAAAATATTTCCTATAAGGTCAGGAACAAGACAAGGATGTCAACTCTCACCAGTTTTATTCAACATAGTTTTGGAAGTATTAGCCATGGAAATCAGAGAAGAAAAATAAATAAAAGGAATCCAGATTGGAAAAGAAGTAAAACTGTCACTGTTTGAAGATGAAATAATACTATACATAGAAAATCCTAAAGATGCTACCAGGAAACTCTTAGAGTTCATCAATGAATTTGTTAAAGTTGAAGGATACACAATTAATACACAGAAATCTCTTGCATTACTATATACAAAAATGAAAGATCAGAAAGAGAAACTAAGAAAACAATCCCATTTACCATTGCAACAAAAAGAAAAAAAAAAAAAACCTAGGAATAAACCTACCTAATGAGGCAAAAGACCTGTACTCAGAAAACTATAGGGTACTGATGAAAGTAACTGAAGATGACACAGACAGATGGAGAAATATACCATGTTCTTGGATTGGAAGAATGAATATTGTCAAAATGACTCTACTATCCAAAGCAATCTACAGATTCATTGCAATCCCTATCAAATTATCAATGGCATTTTCCCCAGAATTAGAACAAAAAATTTTACAATTCGTATGGAGACATGAAAGACCCCAAATAGCCAAAGCAATCTTGAGAATGAAAAACAGAGCTGGATGAATCAGGCTTCCTGACTTCAGACTACACTACAAATCTACAGTAATCAAAACAGTTTAGTATTGGTACAAAAACAGAAAGATAGATCAATGGAAAAGAATAGAAAGTCCAGAGATAAATCCATGCACCTATGATCACCTAATCTATTACAAAGCAGGCAAGAATATACAATGGAGGAAAAACTGACTTCAATAAGTGATTCTGGGAAAACTAGACAGCTATATGTAAATGAATGAAATTAGAACACTCCCTAATACTATATACAAAAGTAAACTCAAAATGGATTAAAGACTTAAATGTAAAAAAACTTTTACATAATCTTTGTTGTCTACTTTTTTGTTTGTTTTCTATCTTATTAACTTCTTAGCCTCTCAGTGAGACTTTTCCACATTAAAGTTAGCTAAAGCCTCTTTTTGAGATGATCATATAAATCACTGAAACAGGAGCTATTTTTAGAATAAAAGGGGGCACTATTAAATTATATTTACATTTTTATAAATATAGAATAGCTGTATTTAAAATATAGCTTCTCTATTTGGCTGGTAAATTTATTTTACTTATATATTTCTTGGTGTTTGTGTGTGTGTATGCTTATGTGTGTGTCAAGGTGCATATGTGTGTTACTGTTCAATAAGTTTGTTTTTCCTCAGGTTTTCTCAAATCCTGGGGAAAGACAGAGCAAGGATTAAATGAATATATATATATATTCATTTATATATATATATAATATATTATATATATAATATATATATATGTAGGTAGTAGTAATTTATTTTATTTAGTCATTTGTTTTCATTTTCCAATTTTATAGGTGAAAAGGGCATTTCTTTGTTGTAATAGCTTGTGTTACATTGACTCCTGATGAGTTTGAATATTTTAATAAGTTTACTGGCCATTTGCATTTCAACCTTTCATCATGTCTCCTTACATGAGTACCAAATTTGACTCTCATTCATTCTGTTTAAACATATGATTTGTTGACATAGAGATAAATATCTAGTATTCAATTATTATAAGAACACAATACATTTTAAACCTAAACAATTATTTTTTCTACTAAAATGAATGATATCCAGCGAACTTAGCTAGAAGAATCTGCTCAGCTTTAAACTGATTGTTTATCAGAAATTTCTATATCAAAATTAAGAGGATAACCATGAGTTTAACATGTGGTTTTCTTTATTTAATTCAAATGTTATATATCCTTATACCACCTTTTAAAGCTCAGTATACATAGTTTCTGAAATATCAGAATAACTTATTATTACCATTAATGTAGATTTTTAAGAGCTGATTAACTCATTCTTGGCTTTGCATTGATAGAAAATATCAAGTTGAAAGCTATGAAGGTAAAATTAGAAATAAATAATTTTTTGTTGATTTTTACGTGTTGTACTTCTTAATGACTTGTTCATTTCAACAAATGATGACAAATTGTCTTTGATAGAAATCCTTTAGAGTGTTTCTAGTATAGCATAAATAAATAGTGTTCATTTTCTATGTAGCATAGAATTACACTATGGTGTAAATGAACTTATTGCTAATAATTTGTAACTGTTGCAAGTTCCTGTCAGAAAACTGTCAAGATGCATTTGGCAAATCTTCCCAGATAACTGGTAAACAGAAAAAGCTAATTACATTTGGGACATTCAGAATGTGAATACATACAAATCTAATCAGAGGGTAAAATGAACTAAAAGTCTTTACAAATCTTTAAGTGGTTTCTGCTGAATTCCATGTTACACATGGGAAGAGTCAGCATGAGGAACTTCAGTCTACAACTTATACCTTCAGTGAGAAAAAAAAGAAATTGATAATGAAACAGGGCAGCCGTCAGAGTCAGCAACAAGAAATAATTCTTGCTTGAAACACTGATTTTCAAAAAGGCAGGGAATTTGTGAAGAGCCTACTGCTTGTGTTTCTGAAGATGTTGAAGTTAACTGACGGTGTGATTTTTTAGTACCCAAGCAATGGTAGCAGTCAAGAGGAGCACAATACTCTTAACAAAATTCACAAAAATGCTAGTCAATTTGGAGGCTGAAAATTCTGAATCAAATTGTGATCCTGAAATAAAACTTTGTATTTGAATATTGCCCTTTGAACAGAAGTGTTTAAAGCCGAGTTAAATGTGGGGAATATTTGAACCCTGGATGATAACTAGCTTATCATTTGTATTTCACTAATCATTGTCCATATTGCTTATCATCCATATTCCACTGTCCTAGAAGTTTTATGTGATTGAAACATTTTAGAACAAGTGTTCTTATTTAGGGTCTTTGTGTGACTATATATCTTTAGGTGATCCATAGACACCCTGGATGTTTACATGAATTTTGCTTCTGTGTGTGTGTGTGTGTGTGTGTGTGTATGTGTATGTGTGAAAGTGAATGTATCTTTGCTCAAATACCCAGAGAGAGGACTCAACTTTTTTTTTCAATGTGAGTATGATCATCAAAACATAAGAAATATATCCAGGCTTAAAACCAATAATTTCTCTTGATCTTTAAGAAAAATTAATCAATAACAATAATTGTAAACTCATTTTCAAAAGGTATTCACATACAGTAATTCTAGTAATTCTCCCAGTTTTTCTGTAGAGATAATCACATTTTTTTGAGATAGCTTGAAGATGACATGTTAATAAATGGCAAACTAATTTTATATGAAAGTATTCTTTTGCTCTAGGGAGGGAAGCAGTCATTAAAAAAATATATCTTTTTGTATATATATGTCTATGTGTGCATGTGTGTGTTTTTCTGTGTGTGTGTGTGCCTATTAGGAGTAGTCCTAGCTTGGTATTTATGAGAGAGGGGAGATTACACTAAATAACAACATAAAAACAGAGTCTCTCAATGCTAGTTAAGAGCTACTCTCTTCTTTGTACCCACTGCCAATCACTGCCGTCTATTTGTCTAATTTTCTATATCATATATAAAATGTTTGTATATATATATACATATAATCATATAAAAATGATATTTGGTACAGTTACCTGATTTGCTGTATTATAGGGGTTTATTTTGTTTGGGATAATAGTCCTTCCTATGATGTGTTTATTTATGTTAGCTATCATATACATGCTGGTCTTTCTAAGGTAGGTAATTAAAAGATAAGACAAATTACTTATTTTTAAGTTTGAAAATACATTTGAGACACTATTTCTGGGATTTTTAGGAAATGCAAACATAATTATGCTAAAATTATGGTAATCTCCATGATATACTTAAAATAAAAATGAACACATATACACTTCTGATTCTTAATGTTTCACAAATATTATTTACATTTACGAATTTCTTAGGCCCTGGGAACAGAAATTTAAATGTGTTTCTGGTATTCTGATAGAAATAACTTATCATGTGTTTGAAATACAAAATACTATACCCATGTTTCATATATTAAAGTTTATAGGGTGTCTTAGATAATTAACATTTTGCCTTACTAAAGACAAATGATTTTGCTTCGTGTGAAAGACATTTGTCAAATTTCCAACAATATTATTTTTAAACACTGGAGAAATTTCTAGTTTACATAATGGGCTCTATCATTTTCCAATCAACTATACCCAAAGAGGAATTATTTACTGCAATCTTTCAGTTTTAGTGGAATTGGGAAGAAACTTGCTATACAGATGAGATTTGGAGTTTCCTATTCCTTAAACTTATTTTGTAAAGTTACATCATAGCTTTATGCAGAGCAATGAATTGGTTGCATTTTACTCCATGGCATTTACTAAACTTGAATAGAAAAGCAATTGCTATCTAATAAGACTTTGCTTATTTAAGCCGGGTGATAGTGACACAGATTTCAATAACAGTGACAAATACAACAGTAAGATAAACAATAATATCATTAATAATAATAATAGAAATTTTCTATGAAGTTCATTCTATATACCAGGAATTTCCTTAACTTTCATACATATTAACTCATTTATTCCTCACAATATCATTATAGGTAGACCCATCTTATCGATAAGAAACCTGAGACACAGAAGGGTTAAATAATGCCCAAGTTCATGTAACTGGAAAATGAAGTAGCTAATGATTCAATTCCAAGTTCTGTTGATTAAGTATCTATTTTCTAATCACTGTGTTATGCTGACTCCAAGAAATTCACAGTGTGTCAGAAACTCAGAGACAGAAAAATGCACATCCTAAATACAATGTGGTCTTATAAACTGGCTGTCTTAATAAATGCAGAGAAAAGAAAGACATCATTTTTGTGGGAGGTGAGTGTAAAAGCTTTTATAGGTTTGGGTTAGACCCTGAAAAAAATAAGTTGGATTTTAAAAGACAACAGTAAGAAGTGATAAAAATAATATCAGCCAAAGTGGGAGGTTCAGACACTTGTGTAATGTTAAATGGTATAATATTCTGGAGGATGTTTCAATTATTCAAAGTAAAAATAATATATACTTCCATATAATGAGCTAACATTCTTTCACAGTTAGTGTTTTAGGTTTCTTACATCTTTTTCCACCATGCTGTTAATCTACATTTTTAAATAAACTTTTAAAAGTTTTAGAACAATTTTACCTTTAAAGAAAAATTGCGAAGACAGTACAGAGAGGTCCCACATACCCCACATCCAGTTTCCACTATTATCAGGATCTTACATTAGTATTTGCATTTGTTCCAATTAATGAACTAATATTGATACATTATCATTAGATAAAGTCCATGCTTTATTCATATTTTCTTAGTATTTATCTAATGTACTATTTCAGTTCCAAGATCCCATCCAGGATATCACAATAAATTGAACTGTCATATCTTTTTGTCTCCTCTTATCTACGACAATTTCTCCAGACTTTCCTTGATTTTGATTATCTTGACAGTTGAGAAAAGTACTGGTCACTTATTTTGCAGAACGTCTTTTGATTGAGATCTTCTTAAGTCTCTCTCATGACTAGGCTAGGGTTATGTGTTTGGGGGAGAAAGACTACAGAGCTAAACTGCCATTTTCATCACATCATATCAAGGATACATACTATCAATATGGCTCATAACTGTTGATGTTAACCTTAATCACCTGACTGAGGTGATGTTTGTCAGAGCTCTCCACTATAAAGTTACTCTTTCTCCCATACAGTACTTTTTGGAAAGAGCATGTTGTACTTTGGAAGGAAGTCACTATGTATCATCCATATCAAGAGTGGAGATCCAAGGCCAATCTTCTTGACAGTGGAGTATCTAAATAAATTTAAAATTCTTCTACACGGGAGATTTGTCTATTCTCACTCATATATTAATTTATTCAATCATTTAGTTATGTCAGTGATGACTCTAGGATATTCATTTTATACTTTGGATTATAATCTAATACAACTTTATGTATTTTATTATTCACATGGTCTCAGATTTGGCCATTGAGAGCTTTTTCAGTTGACTCCTGGTCACTTTGACATATTCACCTCATTGTGGTTTTTTTTGTTGTTGTTTTTTTTGTTTTGTTATTGGTTTCATCATTTTGTTTTGCTTTTGCTTGTTCATTCGTTAAAGACTTCCTTACTTTTGGTCACTACTAGATGCTCCAGGCTCATCTTGTATATTTTCTGCCCCAGTTCAAGAATTGGACATTTATTCCAATGAACTGTGGTTAATTTTATTGGAGAATAGATTGAAAAATCAAGATCTGAGTACCAGGTATGCCTATTCCTACTAGAGTGTTATGGCTTCTGTGTCTTAGTTGACACTTCAAGGAAATATATGTATATATACTAACTAATATATAGTCATATCTAAAAATATTTCTATGTGCAACCATCTGTACTTATATTAAGCTAACATGACTTCAGACTGATATCTACAACTCTAATCTTTATCACATGGCTCAGTCTAACCTCCTCCCCTTGCTCATGTACAATGTCCCACTCCCAAAATGAGAAGTTTGGCTCTCACAAGCCACAATTTTTTTACATAATTGTTTAATTCCAGTGTACATGTATAGTGTTATCAGAATTGTTAACCCATAACTTCATGGGGAAAAACTTTATCAACTAAAATGCAGTGCTATGGACAGAATCATATGCCTTTAGTTTTATAGACTCTACTCATTTCCAAAGTTACTTAGCTCAGCATTATTTTTCCCACCCTCTTTAATGAATTATTTCCTGAATTTGTAATATAGTTCAATTGATTTGTCACATTTTCCATTCCATCTAGAAATTCTCTGGCCTCCAAAATAATTTTTAAGCTGCCTATATTAAGGTTCACACTTTTTGGTATAAAGTTTTATGGATTTTCAACAAAAGCATAGTGTCTTATATCAACCACTTCAGTATCATATAGTCATTTTACAACCCTAAAATATCATGTGTGTTTTAGCTATCCAACCCCCCACCCTTCCCTAAGCCACTGACATTACTATCTCTAGTGGATTGAATGCTTCCATATTTGCAAAAAGCCTCTTTGCAAATGTCATTAAAGATTTACATTTAAAAATCCTGAATGACTCAGGTAGACACTAAATTCAATGACAAATGACCTTATAAGAAACAAACAGCAGGAAGACACACAGTGAAGAGGAGAAACCCATGTGACCAGCTGAGGCAGAGATTGGAGTGATATGTCCACCAGCCAGGGAATGTCTGGAGTCGGTTGCTTCCAGATGCTGGAAGATGCAAGGAACAGATTTTTATCTAGTACCTTTGGAGGGAGTGTGACCCTGTCAAAATCTTTATTAGACTTATAATCTCCGGAACTATGAAAGAATAAATTTCTATTGTGTTAAGCCACCAAGTTTGCGGTATTTGCTATGGCAGCCATAAGAAACTAATATAGCATCACTGTAACTTTGCATTTTCCAGAATGTCATATAGTTGGGCTCATGTATATAGCATGCAGCTTTTACAGACTGACTTATTTCATTTAGCAATATGCATTTAAGATTCTTCATTATCTTTTCAAGGCTTGATAACTCCTTTATTTTTCTGCTGAATAGAATTTTGTTATATGGATGTTCTGGTTTGTTTATCCATTCACCTATTTAAGTACATGTCATCTTGGTTACTGCTGCTTTTTTTCAATTATGAATAAAGTCTCCATAAACATTCATGTGCAGCTTTTTGTGTGGACATAGATTTTCAAATCAGCTGGGTAAGTACTTAGGATTTATGATTGCCTGGATCATGTGGCAAGGTTATGAAAACTTCCAAAGCAGAAGTGGCATCTTGCATTCTCACTAGCAATGAATGAAAATCCCTGTATCTTTATTTCCAATTGGTGTCATCAACTTTTTGGATTTTTACTGTTCTAACATGTGTGTGGTGTTATCTTTGTGTTTTAATTTGAAATTCCCTAATAATAGGTGATGGTAATCATATTTTATATGCTTATTTGAAAGCAGTGTATCTTCTTTGGTAAAATATTTGTTCACATTTTTTTGCCCAGTTTAACTTTTTTTCCTTGTTGTGCAGTTTTACTAGTTCTTTGTATATTTTGGAGAGAAGTCATTTATTAAATATATTTTTCACATATTTTCCCCTAGTATGTGGTTTGTCTTTTCATTCTCTTAATAGTGTCTTTTTAAGAAGTGATGTTTTTAATTTTAATAAATTCCAACTTACCAATATTTTTCATGATTCATGATACTAGTGTTTTATATATAAAAAGCCCATTACCAATTCCAAAGTCACATAATTTTCTTCCATGTTATCTTCTAGATATTTTATAATTTTGTGTTTGATATCTAAATTTACTATCCATTTTAGTAATTTTTGTGAAAAGTATAAGATTTATGTCTAGGTTTATTTATCTGTCTATGGATTTTACATATGGACATCCAGTCATTCTAGCACCAAATTGATTATCCATTCTCCATTGAAATGTCTTTGCTCCATTGTCAAACTTGACTATATTTGTGTGTCTATTACTGGGTTCTCTGTTCTGTTCCATTGATCTGTGTGTCTATTCTTTTACCAGTACTGCGATGTCCTGATGACTGTAACTCTATCTCAAACCTTGATATTCAGTAGTGTGAGCAGGCTTACTTTGTTCTTCTTCAGTGCTGTGTTGTTCACTCAAGGTCTTTTGCCTTTTCACATAAAATTCAGAATAAGTTTGTCAGTATCTACAAAATAGCTTGTGATTTTGATTGGTATTTTGTTATCTATATGTCAAGATGAGAAGAATTGACATCTTAAAAGTATTAAATGGTATATATTTTTTAGAAATAAGAAAATTGTCTCAGAGTAGCATAAGTTATTTAGTGAGGTCTTGTTTTTAATAAATGTCAGGACTTGGATTTGTGCCTTTTAACAGTCTAGCTTCCAAACACAAATATTTAAATATATCATTACATTCCTTTAATTATAGCAGTCATCACACTACTTATTTTATTTTAGATGGCCTATAAACTTTTCAAGTATATGGGTATCTGTTTTATTTTTGTTTCTCCAACAATTAGTCAAGTATGTCACACATATTGCAAATGTAACTATTTTATTTTCCACTGCTATTAACCCTGCTCTGGACAGCACATCTCCTGAATAACAAGTCTCAGGGGGGCACTCATCTTCCCCTACTGTCATTATCAATCTAGCTTTAGCCAGTTTGATCATTAAAATAAATATAATACAAAAGGTTAATCAAATCTTTCTACTTCTCTGCTTAAACCTCTCCCAAAGTGTTCTGTTGAAATTAAATTAAATCCAAATATGTACCATGGCTTGTGATTTCCTGTACAAACTGACTCTTTGTTACCTCTCTGATCTCACATGGAAATCATATTCCTCTTCTTAATTGGGCTTGAGTCATATAAGCCCTCTTTCTGGTCTTTGAAATTGCTAAGTTCATCCTTCAATAGACTTTTGCCTTAATTATTCCTTCTCCCTGATATTTTTTTCCTAAATGTGTACAAAGGAGATTCTTTGTCATGAAAAATCTCAGTCCAAATGTTATTTCCTCAGAAAGGCCTATCTAAACACATTACCTAAAACAGCTAACCAACCTCTTGCTCCCCTCACACCATTCTACTCTAGTGAGTTTTAACGTTGTTTTGTTTTCACAGCACCTATGATTATCTGAAATTTACTCATTTCATTATTTCATTGTTTATTGTCAATATAATGAACTTTAATTTAAGGTTCATGAGGCAAGGATCTTGTCTGAGAAGTCCACCACTCAATAAATGTGTTTTGAGTGAACAAATAGGGAAACGACTAATAAACACTAATTATTTCTTGAAATTAAACATATTAGTTGTTAATCTAATATTATTTGGTTTACCCCTAAATTGTATTGCTTATTATATAACTAATGCACATTATGCTGAATTTACTGAGTATTTCATGTATCAGGCTTTTGTGCCAAGATGGTTAGCAGATGTAACATAAACCTTTATTTCTTACATTTTTATTTTATAGGCTTGTCTGGCACTGCCTGTTCTCAAATGTTGGTGCTGCTAATTTGGTCCATCAACCTTCTCCTTTGCACACTATCTTTAGGTGACAACATTGAAAGTTCAAGCTCCTCTTTTTTGCCTGAACAGACCCATATATAAGTTTTTATTTAATAAATTTTTCTCAAGATTCAAATTATAATAGTTCTCTGCCTGCCAGATAGATTGCCCTGGATATTTTATAAGCATTTATAATTCAACAAGTAAGCCTTCAATCTGGCCCAACTTCTTTTCTACATAATTTTGTTTGAGTGAAAAGCCAATATGTTTTTTGAAAAAGCAAACATATTCACATAGATTTTTTAAATTTTACACATTTTGTCTTTTTATTAAGGGAACAAAGCCTTTCTGGAATTTGAAGAGATGTTTTATCCATATCTGTAAATGCTCAGCATTCAGTTTGCAAATTTTAATGACACTTGTGCTCAGACAGTTATGGAATACTTTGTCATAACATGCTAACTGCTTTTAAATTCAGCATAATGAAGTACAAGGCATTCCCCTGTGAAAACAGTTTGGGAATAAATCTACATATGATGAAAAATCTTACCAAAGGAGTATGGTTAGGTTAATTGCAAAAAACAATTATGCAAACACCGCTCCTTATGTTAATTTGAGATCTGCAGGAAGTTGTATGTTAAAAGATTTAAAATATGACTCACCTTCCCTGGCCTTTTTCATGGTACTTAAAAGTAGTCTCTTAGTATATTAAACAATTTGGGTGTGGTCAAAATGTGTACAAACTTAAATGTTATGTCTTCTTTTTTTTATCCCTTTTCATTTTTGTATGCTTAAGAAGGAGCAACTTATAATAGAGTTCTCCATATGAAAAATAAATCTCAACTCATTTGGAAATAATGAAAAAGCAGTTGACTATTGGGCAGGTTCCTGAGCATCCATCAATACCTGCATTATTTCAACTAACATTTTTGGAACACCTACCAAGTGTCATACCCTGGGAATATAAAAGTAAAAAGAAAAGGAACTCTCTTTTCATCATCTTGAAATCTAGAAAAGAACCAAATACCTAAGTAGCCACTACAACCTTATATGGCATTTGTTATAATGATGCTAGCTAAACTATATATGGGATTTAAGAAAGCTTATCAAATGTGATAATTGACCTGAGAATGAAATAATAAGTTAGAGTGTTTGGTGAAAACAATCAAGAAAAATCATCAGAAGCAAAAGTTTTAGCAAATGGAAAGAAATAGAGATGCTGGTTTGTCTTGGCATAAACATGGAATTTTTAAGTAGTTTATTGTTGTTTAATTGCAAAGAATACATATGAAAGGTGAAAAGGACACTAAAGTGACACTAAATCATGGAATGCTTTGGTCATATGAAATATTGTGTATTTGTCTTTCAGGAAATGAGGAATATGTGCAAATATTTGAATAGAGACTGATACAATTGGAATAAGTGCTAAAGTATCAAACTGTTAAAACTATATAATGTAGCTGTAAATATATAGGACATTGTGAGAGTTTAAAACAAGGAGTTGAAAACAGTAAGAGGTTAACAAAATATTCAAAGTTAAAATTATAAATTCAAATGTAAAGTTTGTGAAAATTAATGAAGATCACCCAAATGAAAGGAGAGGCTATTTATTTAGAGCTTGGTATAGCAAGAGAGTCAACCATTATCACTTACATTTGGCAGACACTCAAGATAGGTAACAAATAAGAAAGCCTTATAGTGCAAAAATGAAGGTTTCAGATTCGTTCTAATTAGAAGTTGTTGGCATGCGGAGACTAGAGACACACTAACAAGAAATGGGGGTCCTATGTGATTGTATTGAAGAATTTTGGCTTTCTCTGGTTGGTCCTGAATTGGAAACAGGGACAACAGTAGGGAAGTTGACAGATCCTGACGCTTCTTGACTGGTTGCTAGAAGTTTTAGTTTGGCTTCCTGGGCTGGTTGCTGAGGAAGTTGCCAATTAGCTTTTGGATTGGTTAGTACAGAGTGATTGGTCAGAGTTCTATTGTTATATGTGGTCTGTATATTTTTCTTTTTTTATATCCATCCTTTCAAGTGGGTAAATATATATGTAGACTGCCTAATTACATGACTTGACCAGTGATTATATATGACTTTGAGGAAGGACATCCAGAAGAGCAGGGGAAAAATTTCAGGAGTAGAATAGATATTTATTTAATGCTACTTGTCAGTCCCTTGGCTAAGATTTGTTATATCCTCACCTCTTAATCCTTACCTTAAGTCAGAAGATAAGTATACATGGCCAAAGAAGGCTATTCCCAGCATAAGGGAACTCATGGAAGTGATTCAGAGATAATTAGTTTCTGACCATACATTTAAAACCTAAAATTTTAAAATATATATATTATTTTGAAACTAAAGTTCAACTTGTGGCACTTTTAAAGTTCAATTTTTTGTCACTGCCTTCAGGAAATTAGTACTTGAAAATCAGGTTCAAGCTAACTTAAAAAATAAGTTTGAGGAGACTTAAAAGGAAGATGATAAAATTTCTTTCTTTGCATTTCTTTTCTTTTACTTTAAAAAAATCTTTAGCACCACCAGACCAGCTTTGCAACAAATGCTAAAGGAACTTCTCTAAGCACAAAAAAAGGCCACTACTAGAAATAAGAAAATTATGAATGGAAAAGCTGGTAAAGGCAAGCATAAAGTAAAGGTACAAAAACATCTGCACACAAATATGATATTAAACTAGCAATTGTGAGAAAAGGAGAGCACAAATGCAGGATATTGGAAATGCATTTAAAATGAAAAGACCAGCAACTTAAACAATCTTTTTTATATATACACTTCTACATCAAATCCTCATGATAATCTCAAACCAAAAATCTAAAATAGATAAGCACACAAAAGAGAAAAAGGAATCCAAACACAACACTAAAGTTAGTCATCAAATCACAAGAGAAGAGAACAAAAGAAGAAAGGAGGTAAAGATACCTACAAAAACAAACCCCAAACAATTAAGAAAATGGCAATAGGAACATACAATGGATAATTACCTTAAATGTAAATGGATTAAATTCTCCAACCAAAAGACACAGACTCGCTTATTGGATACAAAAACAAGTTTTGTATATGCTGTCTACAAGACACCCACTTCAGATCTAGGGACACATACACACTAAAAGTGAGGGGATGGAAAAGGCATTCCATGCAAATGGAAGTCAAAAGAAGCTGGAGTAGCAATACTCATATCAAACAAAATAGCCTTTAAAATAAAGACTCTTATAAGAGACAAAGATGGACACTACATAATCATCAAGGGAACAATCCAAGAATAAGATATAACAATTGTAAATATATATGCACCCAACACAGGAACACCTCAATATATAAGGCAAATGTTAACAGCCATAAAAGGGGAAATCAGCAGTAACACAATAGTAGTGGGGAACTTTAATACCTCACTTACGCCAATGGACAGATCATCCAGACAGAAAATTAATAAGGAAACACAGGATTTAAATTAAATTTAAATTTAATTTAATTTAATTTAATTTAAATTTATACATTTAATTTAATTAATAAGGAAACACAGGATTTAATGACACATTAGACCAGATAAAATTAATTGATATTTATAGAGCATTCCATCCAAAGACAACAGAATACACATTAATCTCAAGTGCACATGAAACATTCTCCAAGACTGACCACAAGCTAGGCCACAAAGTGAGCCTTGATAAATTTAAGATGATTGAAATCATATCAAGCATCCTTTCTGACCACAATGCTGTGAGATTGGAAATTAACTACAGGAAAAAAAACTGTAAAATCATAAATACATGGAGGTTAAACAATACGCTACTAAACAAAAAATGGATCATGGAAGAAATCACGAGGAAATCAAAAAATACCTACAGACAAATGAAAATGAAAGCAGTGATCCAAAATCTATTGGAAGCAACAAAAGCGGTTCTAAAAGGAAAGTTTATAGCACTACAATCATACCTCAAGAAATAAGAAAAATCTCAAATAAACAACCTTAGCTTATACATAAAAAAACTAGAGAAAGAAGAACAAACAAAACCCAAAGTTAGTAGAAGGAAAGAAATCATAAAATAAGAGGAGAAATAAATGAAAGAGAGAAGAAAACAATAGAAAAGTCAATGAAAATAAAAGCTTGCTCTTTAAAAAGATAAACAAAATGGATAAACCTTTAGCCAGACTCATCAAGAAAAAAAGGGAGAGGGTGCAAATCAATAAAATTAGAAATAAAATATGGACACCACAGAAATACAAAGGATCATAAGAGATTACCACAAGCAACCATATGCCAGTAAAATGGATAACTTGGAAAAAATGGACAAATTTTTTAGAAAGGTACACTCTCCCAAGACTGAACCAGGAAGAAATAGAATATATAACCAGACCAATAACAAGTACTGAAATTGAAACTGTGGTTTAAAACCAACAACAAAAAAATCAGGACCAGATGTTTTCACACGTGAATTCTATCGAACATTTAGAGAAGAATTAACACCTATACTGCTGAAATTATTCCAAAAATTGCAGAGGAAGGAAACTCCCAAACTCATTCAATGAGGGCACCATCACCCTGGTACCAAAACCAAAGATACCACAAAAAAAGAAAATTACAGGCCCATGTCACTGATTAACACAGACACAAAAAATCCTCGACAAAATACTAGCAAACCAAATCCAAAAATACATTAAAAGTATCATATACCATGATCAAATTGGATTTATCCGAGGGATGCAAGGACTTTTCAATACATGCAGATCAATCAATGTGGCATACCACATTAACAGATTGAAGAATAAAAACCGTATGATCATCTGAATAGATACAGAAAAATCTTTTAACAAAAGTCAACACCCACTTATGATAAAAACTCTACAGAAAGTGGGCATAGAGGGAACATACCTCAACATAATAAAGGTCATATATGACAAACCTGTAGCTAACATTATACTCACCCATGAAAAGCTAAAAACATTTCCTCTAAGATCAGGAACAAAACAAGGATGTTCACTCACTCCACTTTTATTCAACATAGTTTTGGAAGTCTTTAGCCACAGCAAACAGAAGAAAAAGAAATAAAATAATACAAATTGGAAAGGAAGAAGTAAAACTGTCACTGTTTACAGATGACATAATACTATACATAAAAAATACTAAAGATACCACCAGAAAACTACTAGAGCTTACCAATGAATTCAGTAAAGTTGCAGGATACAAAATTAATACACAGAAATCTATTTCACTTTTATTTGTTAGCAGCAAAAGATCAGAAAGAGAAATTAAAGAAAGAAGCCCATTTACCATTACATCCAAAATAATAAAATACCTAGGAATAAACCTACCTAAGAAGACTAAATACCTGTTCTCTAAAAACTATACAACTCTGATGAAAGGAATAGAAGATGAGACAAACAGATAGAGGCACATGAAACGATTCTCAACATCACTAATTATTAGAGAAATACAAACCAAAACTACAATGAGATATCACCTCACACCACTCAGAATGACCATCATTAAAAAATGTATAAACCATAAATGCTGAGAGGGTGTGGAGAAAAGGGAGCCCTCCTACACTGTTGGTGGGAATGTAAATTGGTACAGCCACTATGGAGCACAGTATGGAGGTTCCTTAAAAAATCTAATTATAGAGTTACCATATGATTCAGCAATCCCACTTCTGGGCATATATCCTGGGAACAACGTGGTTCAAAATGATACATGCATGCCCATGTTCATTGCAGCACTCTTACAATAGCCAAGACGTTGAAACAACCTAAATGTCCATTGGCAGATGAATGGATAAGAAGATGTGGTACATATATACAATGGAATGTTAACCAGCCATTAAAAAGAATGAAATCATTCCATTTGCAGCAACCTGGATAGCCCTGCAGACTATCATACTATGTGAAGTAAGTCAGACAGAGAAAGAAAAATATCATATGATATCACTTGTATGTGGAATAAAAAAATATATACAAATGAATTTAGGTAACAGACACACAGACTTTGAGAAGAAGCTTATGGTTACCGAGGGGAAGGGTTTGGGAGAAGGATAGATTGGGAATTTGGGGTTGACACATACACACTGCTATATTTAAAATAGATAACCAGCAAGGACCTACTGTATAGCACAGGGAACTCTGTTCATTATTCTGTAATAACATAAATGAGAAAAGAATTTGAAAAATAAGAGATATATGTGTATGTATAACTGAATCACTTTGCTGTACACCTGAAACTAACACAACATTGTTAATCAACTATACTTTAATATGAAATAAAAATTAAAAAAAATTCTTTGGACTTTTAAATAGTAGTGCTTAGGGGAATGTACAGTGCTCCATTCTTTGTAAAATAGTATTCTTCATTCCCTGAGCTTAAAGTATAATGAAACTAGGCAAGAAAGAAAAATGAGCTAGATGCCCTTTGATCAACTGGTAGACCTTTCTTTATTGCACGAGTAATTGTTCGCAATGTCAATGGACTTACGCATTATATTGACTACTGGGGAAATTTCCTAGATATGCTTACTAAATGATCTTAGAAATGAATTAACCCAGCTAAATTTTGGAGAAAACTTCAAATATAGTGGGAGTCTTTTGTTGCTGTTTTTGTTCATTTGTTTTATGGGGATATTTAATACGCATCTTTTTTTGATCATCAATTTCTGAATGTATAACTGAGCTGCTTCCCACAGCTTAGTCAACAAGACAACATGTTTTGGAAAACCTACAATATACAGTGTATTAAGGTCAAGATCCAAAGGAGTATAAAGCAGAGTTCTTGCCCTTGAGGTGCATATAGAATGAAGTAAGGGGTGGGGCAGTTAGCTGGACATAGAATTTTCTATATATATGTAGGAGAGCACCAACAATAATACAGTAAAAAACAAAAATACCAATTAACCAGTACAGAAAATCTGTCTTGGATTTCATAAGATATAAAGATAATACTGAACTTTGTGTTCACTAAAGTTATGGGAAAAGAAATAAAAGTCTTTTCTATATGTTTGGAAATCTGGACAGAAAGTACTGAATTTCCTCTTATAAAATTTAATGGCATTATTTATTTAGTCTAGAAGTGGAAAATATATATTGAATATTTTTTGAAGAAAGGTATGTATTGAATAATAATTTTCACCCAGCATTGGACCTGGCACATTATATACCCTTTTTTAATTTTAATCCTTACCACAAATCTGAAGAGTAGATAATATTAGACACGTTCAAATGAGAAACCGAATCTTGAGAACACACTTTTCAGGTCTTTAAAACAATGCTGATTTCTCCAAAAGTAAGAAACTGCATAAGGTCCCAGGAGCTCCCTTATTGGAGAGACATGCATCTAGAATAAGTTTGGCCATAGAAAAGGAAGGTAAGTTTCTTTAGGAACCCAGTTTCACAATACAGTGTGACAGGAGGGACTAGGCAGGAGAAGAAACCCCCCCACTCCACCCTGGAAAGTTAAATCATTTTATACATTTTTTTTTAAGTTCTGGAATAGAAATAATGTTAGAAGAAAAAAACCCTACTATTATTGTAACTATTGAAAACAGAACTGAACAGTGTAAAGTATCTTTAAAGTATTCATTGTTGAACAAGAAACTTAACACAGAAGCATGTCCTGGATGTCATGTACTAGTCTAAACCTCAGGAATATCATATTGAACAAGGAGTGAGCTGGAGAAGCATGAATTCTAGTAGGGAGACTGCCAATAAACATATAAATAAATAAAAATACAATTTAAGATTATGAAGTAAGATACATCAAGAGATGAAGAAGGACATTCCACTAAAGCAGTTGTCACAACATATATTTTTTATCAATTCAGGCTTACTGATATTTAATTTATATCTATGAAAATTGTGTGTGTGTGTGGTTTGAAAAATGCATCCAGCTCCATAAGGTTTGAGAAATGCAATCAGTTGTATAACAACCAACATAATTAAAATATAAAATATTTCCAATACCCACCAAAATTACCTGATTCCCCTTTGTAGTCAGACTCCTTCACCCCACACCCAGTCCCTGGCAACTGATGATCTTATATCTGTTCCTATACCTTGCATTTTCCAAAATAACATGTTAATGGAAACACTGTAGCTTTTTGGGTTCTGGCCTCATTTCTTTAGCATTTTTGGACTTAATTCATATTGGAGGATACATCAATAGTTAGTTCCGGGCTTCCCTGGTGGCGCAGTGGTTGAGAGTCCGCCTGCCGATGCAGGGGACATGGGTTCGTGCCCCGGTCTGGGAAGATCCCACATGCTGTGGAGCAGCTGGACCCCTGAGCCATGGCCGCTGAGCCTGTGCGTCCAGAGCCTGTGCTCCGCAACGGGAGAGGCCAAAACAGTGAGAGGCCTGCATATGCAAAAAAAAAAAAAATTGTTCCATTTTTATTATTAAATATATTTTGAATTCTCCCAGCAGTGTGTGGGAGTTCAGTTGTGTCACATCCTTCCCAAAACGTTGTACAGCCTGTTTAATTTTGTTTAAATTCTAGCCTTTCCAGTATATGTGCAGTGAAATCTCATTGCAATTTTAATTTGCTCATCCCTAATGACTACTGAGGCTGAAAATTATTTCCATGTGTTTATTTGCCATTTCTCTTTCCTTGGTGAAGTGTTTGTTCACATTTTTTTTTAACATCTTTATTGGAGTACAATTACTTTACAATGGGGTGGTAGTTTCTGCTTTAAAACAAAGTGAATCAGCTATACATATACATATATCCCCGTATCTCCTCCCTCTTGTGTCTCCCTCTCACCCTCCCTAACCCACACATCTAGGTGGTCACAAAGCATGGAGCCAATCTCCCTGTGCTATGTGGCTGCTTCCCACTAGTTATCTATTTTATATATGGTAGTATACATAAGTCCATGCCACTCTCTCACTTCATCCCAGCTTAACACTTTCACTCTCTGTGTCCTCAAGTCCATTCTGTACGTCTGTGTCTTTGTTCCTGCCCTGCCCCTAGGTTCTCCATTAACATTTTTATTTTTTAGATTCCATATACATGTGTTAGCATCCAGTATTTGATTTTCTCTCTCTGACTTACTTCACTCTGTATGACAGGCTCTAGATCCATCCACCTCACTACAAATAACTCAATTTCATTTCTTTTTATGGCTGAGTAATATTCCATTGTATATATGTGCCACATCTTCTTTATCCATTCATCTGTCAATGGACACAGGTTGCTTTCATGTCCTGTTTTTTGTAAATAGAGCTGCAATGAACATTGTGGTACATGACTCTTTTTGAATTATGGTTTTCTCAGTGTATATGTTAGTAGTGGGATTGCTGGGTTGTATGGTAGTTCTCTTTTTAGTTTTTTAAGGAACCTCCATACTGTTCTCCATAGTGGCTGTATCAATTTACATTCCTACCAACAGTGCAGGAGGGTTCCCTTTTCTCCACACCCTTTCCAGCATTTATTGTTTGTAAATTATTTGATGATGGCCATTCTGACTGGTGTGAGGTGATACATCATTGCAGTTTTGATTTGCTTTTCTCTAATGATTAGTGATGAGCATTCTTTCAGTTGTTTGTTGGCAATCTCTATATCTTCTTTGGAGAAACGTCTATTTAAATGTCTAAATGTCTATTTAGGTGCTCTCCCACCTCTGAGGCACAGGCCTGACACCTGGCTGGAACACCAAGACCCTGTCAGCCACACGGCTGTGCCTTCCCTCTTTGTCATCCACCATCTTGTTACAGTGCCATCGCCAGGGAGAGCCCTGTTGCTAAGCTTGGTATCTGCGTCCTTTCTCCCTGCAGCCAGCCCCCACATTTTTTAAATCAATTTTTTATTGGGTTTTCTTCTTCTCATTGAATTTTAAGAGTTCTTGATATATACTGGACAAAAGTCCTTTTTCAAATATGTGTTTTGGAAATTTTCTCTCTCATTTGTGCCTTATCTTTTTCTTTTCTTTTGTTTTCTTTTTATTAAAGTATACTTGATTTACAAGAGTATATTTGTTTTAGGTGTATAACATAGCGATTCAACATTTTTATAGATTATATTTGTTTTGCTGAAAGTCTTCTTTTGGTTTTAAGTTTCATTAGATTTGCTGACAAATTAACCACTCATCTCACACAAACAAACAGCTTTAATCAATTCTTTAATGAAAGGTGATTTGACTTAATTTTAATATAAAATCATTAGAAGGAAAGGAATAAGAATATTAGAGAAACATAACTGGGTATACGTCACAGAATTCGGCAGACAGCTACTTCCAGATCCAAACACCAGCTGGGAAGTCCTGAGTGACAGCATTCTGGAACCCCATTTGGGAATGGTCCGAGGCAGTGCATCCAGCACATGGGTGAGACTTCCGAGTGGAGTTCTGAGGGCTTCCATTTATAATTCCAGGCTGCAAACTGATATCATTTTGCTGGCAAAATGGATTTATTCTAACTCTCTGGATTCACTCTAACAATGCTTTTGGTTTTACCATGTGGGTCCCAAGATTTTCCAGACACCAAGGGACTGGCCATGTCCCCAGGGCTCAAGAAATTCCAAGACTCACTCCCTTTCTTATCTTAAGTGCCTTTGATTTGCTAGCAGCAAGTGTTAGGTGTGCAAGCAGGAGAGCAGTCCAGGCAGGGTCACAGGTCATTCAGAAGCCTGCTTCTGCCTCTGAAGCCTGAAAAAGACTACTTTATTAGTTTTCCCAAAAATACTCCATTTAAAGTTATTATAACATAACTGCTATTTTTCCCTCCACTGTAAAATCTATCCTGTGATTACCTACCTTACACATGGTAGTTTGTATCTTTTAATTCCATACCCCTATCTTGAACCTCTCCCTTCCTTCTCCCCACAGGTAAGCAATATTTTGTTTTCTATATTAGTGAGTCTGTTTCTGTTTTGTTACATTCATTCCATTTATATTTTTAGATTCCTCACATAAATCATAGAATACATTGCCTGACTTATTTCACTAAGCATAATACTTTCTCTATATCCAATCATGTTGTTGAAAATGGAAGAATTTTATTCGTTTTTATAGCTGAGTAATATTTAATTGTATATATGTCACATCTTCTTTTTCCTTTCATCTGTTGATGAACACTTAGGTTGCTTCCATATCTTGGCTATTGTAAATAATGCCACTATGAACATCGGGATGCATGTATCTTTTCAAATTGCTGGTTTTGTTTTCTGTACATGTATTCCCAGGAGTGGAATTGCTGGTAGTTATACTGTTAGTATTTTAAGGAATTTCCATACTGTTTTTTATTGTGGTTGCACCAATTTACATTCCCAGCAAGAGTGCACAAAAATTCCCTTTTCACTGCATCCTCGTCAAAATTTGTTATTTGTGGTCTTTTTGATGAAATCCAATCCAACAGAGGTGAGGTAATATCTCATCAGGGTTTTGATTTATTTTCTCTGATTATTAGTGAAGTTAAGCATCTTTTCATTGCCTGTTGGCCATCTGTATGTCTTCTTTGGGAAAATGTCTATTCAGGTCTTCTCATTTTTTAATCAGTTTTTTCTGTTGTTGTTGTTATTGAGTTGTGTGAGGTGTTTATGTATTTTTGGATATTAACCCATTTTCAATCAGATCATTGGCAAATATTTTCTCCCATTCAGTAGCTTGCTTTTCTTTTGTCAATGGTTTCCTTTTCTTTTAGTATCAAAGCTTTTAATTTAACTAGGTTGCATTTGTTTATTTTTGCTTTTATTTATTTTGTCTTAGGAGACAAATGTAAAAAGGAAAAAATGGCTATGATTTATGTCAAAAAGTGTTCTGCCTATGTTCTCTTCTAGGGGTTTTATGGTTTCAAGTCCTAAATTTAGGTCTTTAATCCATTTTGAGTTTACTCTTTTATGTAATTGTGAGAAACTGTTCTAATCTCATTCTTTTGAATGTATTATAGCTGTCCAGTTTCCAAACACCACTTATTGAAGAGACTGTCTTTTGTCCATTGTACATTCTTGCCACCTTTGTCAAAGATTAATTGATCTTCTTGATCATATTTCTAGACTCTCTACTTTGTTGCATTCACCTATGTGTCTGTTTTTTTGCCAGTACCATGCTGTTTTGATTACTGTAGCTTCGTAGAATATTGTGAAGTCAGGAAGTGTGCTATGTTAGCTTTGTTTTTTCTCTCAAGATTCCTTGGGAAATTCAGAGTCTTTTGTGGTCCCATATAAATGTTCAGATAATTTTTCTAGTTCTGTGAAAAATATCATGGGTATTTTGGCAGGGACTGCATTAAATTTATAGATAGCTATGGGTAACATGGACATTTAAAAAATATTAATTCTTCTATTCCAAGAACATGGGATAATTTTCCATTTCATTGTATCATTTTCAAATTTCTTCCTCAGTGTTTTATAGTTCTCAGAGTATAGGTCTTTAATCTACTTGGTTAAGTTTATTTCTAGGTATTTGTTAGTATATAAAGAAGAAAAAGATTTCTTACGTTAATCTTGTATCCTGAAGTTTTACTGAATTCATGTATTAGTTCTAATAGTTTTTTTGTGAAGACTTAGGGTTTTCCATATATAATATCATGTCATGTGTAAATAGTAACAGTATTATTGCTTTCCTTACAATTTGGATGCCTGTTGTTTCTTTATCTTTTCTGATTGCTGTGACTAGGACTTCCAATACTATGTTAAATAGAAGTGTCAAAATTGGGCATCCTTGTCTTGTGCTGGTTTTAGAGGAAAGGCTTTCATCTTTCCACTGTTGAGTATGATCTCAGCTGTGGTATAGTCACAAACGACCTTTATTATGTTGAGATATGTTCCTTTAACACCAACATTTTTGAGAGTTGAACATTCATATCATGAATGTATATTAAACTTTGTCAAATAGTTTTTCCAAATCTATTGATATATGTGATTTTTTTCTTCCTTTTGTTAATGTGGAGTATCACATTCATTGATTTGTAAATACCAAACCATCCTTGCATCTCTGGAAGTGATCTTGCTTGATTATGGTATATGATCCTTTTATTTATATTGTTGAATTCAGTTTGCTAACATTTTGCTAAGGATTTTTGTGTCTGTATTGGTCAGAGATGTGGGCCTGTAATTTTCTTTTCTTGTAGTGGCCTTGTTTAGTTTTGGTGTGGGGGAAATTGTGGCCTCATAGAATGGAGTTGAGAGTGTTCCATTTTCTTCAATTTTTTGGAATAGTGTAAGAAAGTAAGGTATAGCTGTTCTTTATATGTTTGGTAGAATTTTCCTATGAAGTTGTCTGGTTCTGGGCTTTTGTCTGATAGGAGGTTTTTGTTTTTGTTTTACATAAATTCAATTTCACCATTAGTGATCACTCTACTCAGATTGTGTATTTATTTCTTCCTGATTCAGTCTTGGCAGGTTGTATATTCCTAGAAATTTGTCCATTTCTTCTAGGTTGTCCAATTTGTTGGCATATAAATGTTTGTGTTATTCTCTTACAATATTTTTGTATCTCTCTGGTATCAGCTGTTATTTGTCCTCTTTCTTTGGTTTATTATATACAAATATATTAATATACAAATATATTATTTGTATATTTTGTTTATTACAGTCATCTCTATTTTCTTCTTAATGACCTGTCTGAATGTTTATCAATTTATCAATTTTGTTTATATTTTCAAATAAACCAGCTCTTAGTTTTATTGATCCTTTCTATAGTTTCCTTGGTCTCTATTTTTTAATTTACTTTATTTTTATTATCTTTACTATTTCTTTCCCTCTGCTGAATTTGGGCTTTGTTTGTTCCTCTTTTTCTAATTCCTTTAGATGAATGTTTAAATTGTTTCTTTGAGATTTTTCTTGTTTCTTGAGGTTGGCCTGTATAGCTATAATTTTCCTCTTAGAACTGCTTTTGCTGCATTCCATATATTTTGGAAAATTGTGTTTCCATTTTCTTTTGTCTCGAGGTATTTTCTCATTTCCTCTCTGATTTTTTCATGAGTCTTTTTTTTTTTTGTAGCATGTTGTTTATTCTCCATGTTTGTGCTTTTCCAAAATTTGTTCCTGTAATTGATTTCTAGCTTTATACTGTTGTGGTTGGGGAAAAAAATGCTTGATATAATTTTTATCCTCTTAAGTTTGTTGAGGCTTGTTTTGTGGCTTAGGCTGTGATTGCTCCTGGAGAATGTTCCACATGAACTTGAAAAGAATGTGTATTCTGCTGTTTGGAGTTGTAATGTCCTGTTTTTTTTTGTTTGTTTTTTTTTTTATTTTTTTATTTTTTTATTTTTTTTAACGTCTTTATTGGAGTATAATTGCTTTACAATGGTGTGTTAAGTTTCTGCTTTATAACAAAGTGAATCAGCTATACATATACATATATCCCCATATCTCCTCCCTCTTGAGTCTCCCTCTCACCCTCCCTATCCCACCCCTCTAGGTGGTCACAAAGCACCCAGCTGATCTCCCTGTGCTCTGCAGCTGCTTCCCACTAGCTATCTATTTTACATTTGGTAGTGTATATATGTCCATGCCACTCTCTCACTTCATCCCAGCTTCCCCTTCCCCCTCCCCGTGTCCTCGAGTTCATTCTCTACATCTTACGCTGACTGTCTTAACACAGAACTTTCTGTGTCCAGCACGTGGCACAACTGATGTTCAAATAGTGTAACAAAACCGCATGGTGCCGCTTAATTTGCTGTTCAGTTTTCACATTGCTTCACCTATGTCACAGTAGCTGTGGGATGTAAAATTTTTCTCTGCAGTTTTTTTTTTTTTTTAACATCTTTATTGGAGTATAATTGCTTTACAATGGTATGTTAGTTTCAGCTTCACAACAAAATGAATCAATTATATATATACATATATTCCCATATCTCTTCCCGCTTGCGTCTCCCTCCCTCCCACCCTCCCTATCCCCCCCATCCAGGCGGTCACAAAGCACCGAGCTGATCTCCCTGTGCTATGCGGCTGCTTCCCACTAGCTATCTACCTTACGTTTGGTAGTGTATATATGTCCATGCCTCTTTATCGCTTTGTCACCGTTTACCCTTCCCCCTCCCCATAGCCTCAAGTCCATTCTCTAGTAAGTCTGTGTCTTTATTCCTGTTTCACCCCTAGGTTTTTCATGACATTTTTTTTTTAATTCCATATATATGTGTTAGCATACGGTATTTGTCTCTCTCTTTCTGACTTACTTCACTCTGTATGACAGACTCTAGGTCTATCCACCTCATTACAAATAGCTCAATTTCATCTCTTTTTATGGCTGAGTAATATTCCATTGTATATATGTGCCACATCTTCTTTATCCATTCATCCGATGATGGACACTTAGGTTGTTTCCATCTCTGGGCTATTGTAAATAGAGCTGCAATGAACATTTTGGTACATGACTCTTTTTGAATTATGGTTTTCTCAGGGTATATGCCCAGTAGTGGGATTGCTGGGTCATATGGTAGTTCTATTTGTAGCTTTTTAAGGAACCTCCATACTGTTCTCCACAGTGGCTGTATCAATTTACATTCCCACCAACAGTGTAAGAGGGTTCCCTTTTCTCCACACCCTCTCCAGCATTTATTGTTTCTAGATTTTTTGATGATGGCCATTCTGACTGGTGTGAGATGATATCTCATTGTAGTTTTGATTTGCATTTCTCTCATGATTAGTGATGTTGAGCATTCTTTCATGTGTTTGTTGGCACTCTGTATATCTTCTTTGGAGAAATGTCTATTTAGGTCTTCTGCCCATCCTGTTGATAACTATTAAGTCCAGCCAGTCTACTGTGTTTCTTGAGACCACTGTAGCCTTATTGATTATCTGCCATCTGTCCTTGGAGGTAAATGTGGTGTTAAAGGTCCCTACTATTATTGTATTGTTGTCAATTTCTCCCTTCATATCTGTTAATATTTCCTTTATATATTTAGGTGTTCCTGTGTTGGGTGCTTATATGTTTACAAATGTAATATCCTCTTCTTGTATCACTGTCACTATAAAATGCCTTTCTTTGTTTTTTGGTATAGCCTTTCTTTTAAAATCTATTTTGTCTGATGTAAGTGTAGCTAGCTCCACTTTCTTGTCATTTCTATTTGCATAAAACCCTTTTCCATCCCCTCATTTTCAGTCTGTGTGTGTCTTTAGCTCAGAAGTGAATCTCTGGCAGAAAACATTTTAAAGGGTCTTATTGTTTTAATCCAATCAGGCACTCATGTCTTTTGATTGGAGCATTTATTCCATTATCATTTAAAGTGATTATTGATAGGTATGAATTTATCACCATTTTGTTACTTGTTTTCTGGTTGTTTTTGTAGTTCTTCTATGTTGTTTTCTTCTTTTTCTTTATTACCTTGTAGTTTGATGATTTTCTTTAGTGGTATTCCTGTGTTCCTTTCTCTAAAGTTTTTGAGTATCTATTGTAGGTTTTTGATTTTTGGTTACCATGGGATTCATACCTGTTGATCTATAACTACACTTATTTTAAACAGGTAGTCTTTTAGGTTCAGACACATTCTAAAAGGTCTATATTTTTATACCCCTCTCCCTTAGTTTTGATGTTGTATTTTACATCTTCATGTTTATTCCTTTACTGATTGTTGTATTTATAGTTGATTTTACAATATTTTGTCCTTTAATCTTCATACTAGCTCATTTAAGAGGTTGATTCTCAACTTTCTAAATATTTGACTTTAGTAGTGAAATTTTTCCTATCCTATAGATACTTACTCTTGTTATAGCCTTTACTTTTCCACTTAGATAAGAATCTATAACATTTCTTTAAGGGTAGGTTTAGTATTGATGATCTCTTTTAGTTTTTCTTGTCTGATATGTTATTTATATCTCCTTCAGTTCTAAATGATAATCTTGTTACATAGAGTATCCTAAATCAAAGTTTTTTCCCTTTCAGCACTTTGAATATATCATGCCATTCCCTCTGGCCTGCAGTGTTTCTGCTGAAAAATCTACTGATATTCTAATGAGGGTTTTCTTGTATATGACTATTTTTCTCTTGCTGCCTTTAGAATTGTCTTTGTAACTTTTGATATCTTAATAATGATATGTCTTAGTGTGAGTCAGTTTGGGTTCATTGCTTGTTTGTTTGTTTGTTTGAATGCTCTGTGCTTCCTGTACCTGGATATCTGTCTCCTTCTTCAGGTTTAGGAACTTTCTATCCATAATATCATCAAATATATTTTATACCCCCCTTATCTTTCTCTTCTCCTTCTGTGTCCCCTATAATGCAAATATTAGTAGGCTTGAACTTGTCCCAGAGACCCCTTAAACTGTTCTCTTTTTTTTTAATTTGTTTTTTTTTGTTTGTTTGTTTATCTGATTGGGTGATTTTCATTATTCTACCTTCCAGATCATTTATGCATTCTTCTGTATCACCTAGTCTGCTATTAATTCCTTCTAGTGTGTTTTTCATTTAAATTATTGTATTCTCCAGTTCTGACTGGTTATTTTGTTTGTTTGTTTTTACTAACACTTAGTTAAAATTCTCACTGTGTTCAGTTATTCTTATCTGTAATTCAGTTACCTTTCTTATTACTAATGCTTTGGATTACTTACCTGGTAAATTGTTTATTTCTGCATTATTAGCTTTTTTTTTAAGGCATTTTCTCTTGCTCTTTCTGTTGACACAAAATTCTATGTCTTCTCATTTTACTTAATTTTTTCTGTCTCTATGAAATTGGGTAAAACAGCTTCCTATTATGGTCTTGAAGGGGTGTCCTTGGCTGGGGCCATTCCTATACAGTCTGTGTTTGTCCAGTGGCTTAGTTGGGAGAGCAGAATTTGCTGTGAACACAAGTCATATCTTTCCTCAGGGTGTGCTGGCAGCTATTACCCTGGTAGAAGGTGTGGCTGAAAATGAAGGGCCTAGAGCCAGAGCCAGGTGTGAGCAGGGGCTTCCCCTCTACTCTGTGGCCACTACCACCCTATTGGAGGCACAGTCATGTCCCAGGCTGCTGGAGCAGAAGCCCTGAGGATCAGTCCACTGTCTCCAAGTGTTGTAACTGGCACCCTCACCCCAGAAGGGAGCAGTGCTGGAGTATGAGGGTCTGATGTGGGCACTCAGCATGGTTCTGGGAACAGGCTGTGGTGGTCTGACCAGAGTCCTAGACCCAGATTGGTTCTGATGCATTACCTGTGTAAGCACAAATAATGGTTGCCTCCACCCTGCTCAGATGCCACTTCAGGCCTCAGCTGCCCCTCTATCTCACAGCCAAGCCCTTACCCCAGTGTGGAGCTACATTGCAAAGCAAGCAGGGCTGGAACCTTCACCCAGCTCAAGCTTGGGCTAGCACCTGGGCGGTCATGGGAAACCAGCTAGTCACTGGAGCAGTTTTTTATTCTCCCTCTCTGCCTTGCTTTGAGAAAAAGCAAGCATGCATGTGCTCTTCATGAGCAGAGTCCAGGCTTTCCACAGTGCTTCTGTTAGCCTCTCTGGCCCTCCAACCAGCCAAGATGCCTCATGTTTCCTGTGTATGACCCCAGGGCTGGGGATCCCACTATGTGGCTCAAACCACTCACTCCCCAGGAAGGATCTCCACTTGTGTAATAGCCCTTTTCCTCTGAGTCCCCTCCAAGGGGTATAGTTCAAGACCCAATTGTTTATTTTACCTTTCTACCTGATTCCCTATGGATCTTTCTTACAGACTTGGTTATACAGGAGTCTTTCTGCCTGTCCCCACTTAGTTTTCAGTGAGAATCTCTCTACATATAGATGTATTTTGGACGTTTTCATGGAGGGATGTGAGTTCTATGTCCTCTTACTTCATCATCTTGATCTTCCTCTCTATCTTTTATTTTCTCAACAGATTCTTTTGAATATCATTTTAAAAATTTGATAAAGCTCTACACCACTTTTTAAATTTTACATTTCACATTTATTTTATGCCAAATTAAAAAAAAACACTTTGCCTGATCCAAATCTATAAAGATTCTCTACATGTTTTCTTCTAGATGTTTGTATTTTTAGGTTTTACATTTTGCTCTGTAATCCAATACCAATAATGTTTGTATGTGGTAAGCAAAGCAAGATAGCTCAAGGTTCTGTCTTTTTACCTATATGAGTATTTTTCCCATTTTTAAATTTTTTATTGTCTCAGCTCTAACAAAATTTGGTGAAAAATTATTTTCTATTGAATCACCTTAGTACTTTTATTGAAATCAATTAATCATATAACTGTGGGTCTCCTGCTGAACTCTTCATTCTGTTTCATTGATTGATATGCCTATATCACAAGTCAAAGAATACATTTTGATCAAATGCTCTGAGATTATGTATAAAAAATTAAATCTCTTGGCCAAAGTAGTTCTCATGGATGCCCATCCAATTATTTTTAAGCAAATTGTAAAACTGGTAGGTATTCCCCAATTTTTTAAAAAAAGTTTGAAAATAAAAAAACAATTAAATCTATGTAGAGATAAACTTTTAAAAAGTTGAAAAAGTAAACCAAGAAATAAAAATTGACCTTGAGAATCTACTCTAGATAAAATATGATTCTAAGAAATGCAATGAACATACTATTCTATATTCTCAACAAAATTAACAACATTAAAAGAAGTAGTATTTCTCTCAGGAAGGAATTATAAGAAAAATATCAAAAAAGAGAGAATAAACTAAATTTGTAATGTGAACTGGTAGTGATAGATAAAGAAATGATAAAAATATTTACAAATCTTACAAAGGACTTGTATCAGAATACTTAATAAATTCTCAATAATAATGTCAAATAATCTAATACTGATAGGTTAAAAAAATTTAAATAAACTTTACCAAAGAAGATATACAGGCTTCAAATAAGCATATGAATAGATGCTTGAAATCATTGTTCATTAGGAAAATGCAAACTAGCATCAAAATGAGATACACACCAATTAGAAAGGCTAAAATTTAAAACGCTGATCATGCAAAGTTTTGGGGTATAAGCACAGTGACTAAATTTTATACACTGGTGCTGGAACTGTAAAATGGTACAAACACTTTGGAAAACACTTTAGCAGTTTCTTAAGAAGTTAGACATACACTTACCACACAACACAGCCATTTCACTCTTTGGTATTTATATAAGATAAATAAAAGTGTATTCCAGAAGTGTTTAGAGCAGCTTTATCTGAGATAGGAAAAATCTGGTAACAATCCAAATGTCCATTAACAAGTGAATGGAAAAACAAGCTCTGGTATATACAAATGAATAAAATGTTACTTGAAAATAAGAAGGCATGAACCATTAGTAGGCACTATACCATGGATAAATCTTAAAATTATGATGAGACACAGTACATGATCAAGTGCATGATGTATTGTTTATTAGTATAAGGGCAAGAACATGCAAAGTAACCTATCATTACAGAAAGCTGGACAACTGATGACTGCAGAAAGAAAAAAGTATGGAAAGAAGAGGTTGGAGAAAAGAATTGCAAAGTGACACAAGGAATCATTTAGGGGAGTTGTATATATTTATTATACTGATTACGGTGATAGTTTCCTGGGTGTATAAGTATGTCTATTGTTGTCAAATTATACATTTTAATTATGTGCAATATATTGTATGCCAAATATACCTTAATAAACCTGTTACAACAAATAAGCACAAATGACACATGCACACACACACATATTCGAAAGACTTATTTAAGAAAGGAGAAACTGAAATTTGAAATTATAAAGTTAAAAGGATAGGAAATCCAGTAGAAAATAAATGATAAAGGGTATGAATAAGTAACTCACAGAAAAGATATCTTAAGTGGCAAATATATGTATAGAAAGATTCTCAGCTTCACTAATAACCAGAGAGATGAAATTTGATATATCTCTCACCAGACTGGCAAAAATTGCAAAAGGAAACAATGGCAAATGATAATAAGGATGTAGGCAAAGAGAACTCTGCACTACTAGTGGGAGTTTTAACTGATGCAGGAATTTGGGAAAGCTGTTTTTAGTATGTATGGAAATTACAAACCATTAAATGTTTGTTCAATTAATTATACAACCAGTATTTCAAATACCCTAGAAAAACTCTTCCACCAGTTCACTGGAAGAAACTAACTAGAGTCCTTAAAGTGACATGTTTTATAGTAACAAAGACCAGAAACAGCTTAGGGTTACACGAAAAGGGGAATGAAAAGCAATGTGTGATATATTCTTATGGTAGAATAGTCCATGTTAGAAAAAATAAATAAATAAAAAGAGATAAATCTCCCTAGTAAACATAATGTTGAGGAAAACAATAAAATAAAATAATTCCAAAAGTAATCTATAGCAATATATCATTTATATAAATAAATAAAACTAACAAGAAACACAATCAGGGATCTGATTTTTTCAGGCATCTCTTTCTCTCTCTCTCTCTCTGTTAAGTGTCAGTTCAGATCTTCTAAGAGGCAGAAGCCAAGGTATTTATTGGTAAAATATATGTGAAAATTAAGAGAGGAATATGCAGGAGTCTTCAGGGAGAGTTGTCAGACTGATGCAAAACTGTTCCTGTGAAAGGTGAGGGGGATGAGAAATAGTGTGAGAAGCTTCTTGGACCACAAACATATGGGGGAGTCCCCAGGCCAAACGTGTAGCCATTACAGAAATCTCACATCAGGTGATAATGGTCCAGGTTTAATAGCCCTCTTTGTTCTGTCACTGGAAGGAAAAATTTGGCTTGTGGTGAAGGTTATGACTGAGCTAAGAGGGTGGCAGCAGGAGGGTGTCAATCAGCCTTGCTTTCTCCAATAGAATTTCCTGGAGGGACATCTTAATGATGCACTTCCATGGTCACCACTCTGGACAGTAATATGAAGGATATAATTTAAATACAGATACCTGTGCCTATTGGAAGCAAATGAAAAGAATAATAAAGAATCTAAAAAGTATTTTGTGTTTATTAGAAGAAACGCTGATAATAGAGTTCTATACATTGAAGAGTATGACTTACTCCATTTTGTGAACCTGAGCTTCTTTCAAAACAAGCCTGGAACTTGGTTAAAAATTGTCTGTTACATCACTTTGCAACAATTAAATTTTTTAAAAAAGCAGAAATTGTATAATATACAAAAATAAGTATAATCAAATCTTACAGGATAGAACTAGGGAGGTTGCATCAACATCCTCTAAGAAAGCTCAAGTGGCCCCTCAACCCCTTCAAGCATCCTCCCAACCCTTTCAAATATCCTTTATCAATCAGGGTGAAGGCTTATGACTGAAACATAGTATTTGAGCTTGAATTATACGAAGTAAAGAGGTTAAAACACTATTTTTCCAAGGTAAGGAGCTCTTTATGTCTCACAATAGTGTCAATCTTTCTTTTACTGGCCTGTTAGAGATTTACACTTCTTCACAAACCTGGCATGGTGAAAGTGGTCAGGTTCTTTTATACATGGATATATGTATAAAAGGGTAATTAAGAACTGGGATGCTTAGAAGGGTAATTAAGAACTGAGATGGAGACCAGGGGAAGTGGCTGAACAGATTCATCTGTTTTGCCTCTAGTCCAGTGAAAATAACTTAATTAGTTGCACTAAGCAGAAAGCCAGTTAAGAATCTGTAGATAAAATTCTATAATTAGTTGAGGTTGTATCGTCTCTGTCTGAAGATGTTCCAGTTTGAAGAACAAGTTATATATCACTTATCTCTTCATTTTACACAAGAACCTGTTGGTGTGCAATTAGAAATGGGAAGCTCTCTTTTGCATGCCTTTTTCGTGTCACTCACTGGTCTAAGAGTCCTAGGTGTAATTGTTCTTCCCCTCTGCTTCTATCAAAATTATGAGTGAACAATAACATTTGCACTTGTCAGATTTCTTAAATAAGTTTCAATCAGTGCTAGTATTGCTGAGGGAAGAGATTACTTCTCAAGTATATCTGAAACCAAGCTGAATTTATTACTTTCCAAGCAAAAAAAACGAAACAAAACAAAACTGTCTTTGCAGAACAAATCAAACTGCTAATCCTTGTAGACTTTTTGGGGAAGTACAACATTCAAGGACTGGCTGACTTTACAAAAAAAGTAAGAGAGCAGAGGAAGTATGGCCTTTTGGGATTGTCTAACATTCAAAAGTAAGCATATTGAAGCAGAATTGTTAATGACTGATTGGTGCTGGTTAAACAGGCACTGTGTTTACTTGCTTAGGGCTTGAATTCAGGGCCAAACTTTTTCTACTTCCTTTCTTAAATTTGGAGAATACAACTTTTCTTTTTCTCACTATAAGAAAAACTTGAAAAATTGGACTATGTTTACATTAAAAACATCAGTTTATTAGACTACACTATTAGAGAACACAAAGACAAGCCACAGACTGATGAAACATATATTTTAACACATATGTAAATGACAAAATTTTCATTTGCATCACTTACATATAAAACACACTAATCCATATAAAAAGAACAGGCAACACAATAGGAAAGTGATATGAGCAGGCACTTTGAAAAACAAAATGAAATCCAAATGCCTCATAAAACTATGGAAATTGTTCAGTCTCATTAATTATTTGATAAATGTTCATTAAAATAACAGTTATACCACTACAAACTCATCAGAATATCTCATCAAAATCAAAAAAAGTCTGACAACACAAAATCACCACAAGGAAATAGATCAACAATATTCATGTATTGTTGGTGAGATAGGAAATTAATACATCGTCTTGGGAAATGCTGGTTTATCTACTGTGGTTGAATATGTATATATGCTATGACCCAACCTTTCTATATGTATATACTCAATAGATGTTCAAGTGTAATTAGAACAGAATACATATAATTTCATAGAAACTTTATATTCTTAACAAGCCCCAAACTGAACAAAAGTATCCATCAGCAGTAGAATGGATAAAAAAATGTATAAATAAATTGTAGTATAGTCATAAAATGGAATACTCTGCAATACCAAATATAAATGAACTGCAGCTGTATGCAATGCCATAGATGAATATCACAAATGTAATATTTAATAAAAGAAGCCAGAACATAACATATACTTCAGGAAACCATTTATATAAAGTTTTAAAAAGGGCAGCTGTCTCCCCGGCTCGCCTGACTAGACGTAAACGTGCAGGGCACTCTGCTCACGCAAGGCACCGTGACATTTGCGACCAGACTCAGAGCTTTGCCATCCCTCTGTCAGGAGGTAGAGGCTAATTCCCTCCCTTGAAGCTGGGGAGCCTTGTGGCTCAATTACAGCCAACGGAAGACATCAGAAGTGACAGAGCATGACTTCCAAAGTGATGCAACTTCTGTGTCATTAATGAGGACACTCATCTTCGGAGCCCTAAGTCGCCGTAGAAGAAGTCCAACTATCCTGAATCCTCAAAGCTGCAAGGAAGCCCCGCTATCTGGACAGTGGCCCTGAATTTCAAGTCCTCACCATCCAGACTTCAGATCTTTGACATGACCCTATGGTTTAGCTTCTTCAGACTGTTCATACAGTAAAAAGTGAATTACGGGGAGAAGGCGGAAGATGGCGGAAGAGTAAGACGCTGAGATCACCTTCCTCCCCACAGATACACCAGAAATACATCTACACGTGGAACAACTCCTACAGAACACCTACTGAAGGCTGGCAGAAGACCTCAGACCTCCCAAAAGGCAAGAAACTCCCCACGTACATGGGTAGGGCAAAAGAAAAAACAGAGACAAAAGAATAGGGACGGCACCTGCACCAGTGGGAGGGAGCTGTGAAGGAGGAAAAGTTACCACACACTAGGAAGCCCCTTCGCGGGCGGAGACTGCGGGAGGCGGAGGGGGGAGCTTCGAAGCTGCGGAGGACTGCACAGCAACGGGTGCGGAGGGCAAAGCGGGGAGATTCCCGCACAGAGGATCGGTGCCGACCGGCACTCACCAGCCCGAGAGGCTTGTCTGCTCACCCGCCGGGGCGGGCGGGGCTGCGAGCTGAGGCCGGAGCGCAGGCAGAGGACTGGGGTTGGCGGCTTGAACATAGCCTGAAGGGGTTAGTGCACCACAGCTAGCCGGGAGGGAGTCCGGGGAAAAAGCCTGCACCTGCCGAAGAGGCAGGAGACTTTTCCTTCCCTCTTTGTTTCCTGGGGCGTGAGGAGAGGGGTTTAAGAACGCTGCTTAAAGGAACTCCAGAGACGGGCGCGAGCCGCAGCTGAAAGCGCGGACCCCAGAGACGGGCGCGAGCCGCGGCTGAAAGCGCGGAATCCAGGGACGGGCGCAAGCCGCGGCTAAAAGCGCGGACCCCAGAGGCGGGCGGGAGACGTTAAGGCTGCTGCTGCCGCCACCGAGGGGCCTGTGTGCGAGCACAGGTCACTCTCCACACCCCTCTTCCGCGGAGCCTGTGCAGCCCGCCACTGCCAGGTTCCCGGGATCCAGGGACAACTTCCCCGGGACAGCGCACAGCGCGCCTCAGGCTGGTGCAAAGTCACGCCGGCCTTTGCCACTGCAGGCCCGCCCCGCACTCTGTGCCCCTCCGTCCCCGCCGGCCTTAGTGTGCCAGAGCCCTCAATCAGCGGCTCTTTTAACCCCATCCTGTCTGAGCAAAAAACAGACGCCCTCCAGTGATCTACACGCAGTGGCAGGGCCAAATCCAAAGCTTAGCCCTGGGAGCTGTGAGAACAAAGAAGAGAAAGGGAAATCTCTCCCAGCAGCCTCAGAAGCAACGGATTAAAGCTCCACAATCAACTTGATATACACTGCATCTATGGAATACCTGAATAGACAACCAATCATCCCAAATTAAGGAAGTGGACTTTAGGAGCAAGATCTATGATTTTTTCCCCTTTCCTCTTTTTGTGAATGTGTATGTGTATGCTTCTGTGTGAGATCTTGTCTGTATAGTCTTGCTTCCACCATTTGTCCTAGGGTTCTATCCGTCCATGTTTTTTTTAATTTTTTTTCTTAATAATTAATTTTAATAACAATATTATACTTTACCTTCGTTCTTTCTTTCTTTCTTTCCGTCCTTCCTTCCCTCCTTTAGACAACGAATCATCCCAAATTGAGGAGGTGGTCTCTGACAGCAAGATTTAGGATTTTTCCCCATTTACCTCTTTTAGTGAGGGTGTATGTGTATGCTTCTGTGTAAGATTTTGTCTGTATAGCTTTGCTGCCAACATTTGTCCTAAGGTTCTTTCCGTCCCTTTTTTTTTTTTTCTAAATAAGAATTTTTTAATTCAATAACTTTATTATACTCTATTTTATTTTTACTGTATCTTCTTTCTTTCTGTCTTTTTTCCTTCTTTCCCTCCTTCCTTCCTTCCTCCCTCCCTCCCTCCCTCCTTTCTTTCCTTCTTGCCTTCTTTCCTTCTTTGCTTCTTTCTTTCTTTCTTCCTTCCTTCCTACCCTCCTTTCCTTCTTTCTTTCCTCATACTTCTACTAATTCCCTCTACTTTTTCTCCCTTTTATCCTGAGCCGTGTGGATGAAAAGCTTTTGGTGCTCCAGCCAGGAGGCAGGGCTCTGCCTCTGAGGTAGGAGAGCCAACTTCAGGACACTGATCAACAAGAGACCTCCCAGCTCCACATAATATCAAACGGCGAAAATCTCCCAGAGATCTCCATCTTAACACCAGCACCCAGCTTCACTCAACGACCAGCAAGCCACAGTGCTGGAAAACCTATGCGAAACAACTAGCAAAACAGGAACACAACCTCACCCATTAGCAGAGAGGCTGCCTAAAATCATAATAAGGCCACAGACACCCCCAAACACACCACCAGACGTGAACCTGCCCACTAGAGAGACAAGATCCAGCCTCATCCACCACAACACAGGCACTAGTCCCCTCCACCAGGAAGCCTACACAACCCACTGAACCAACCTTAGCCACTGGAGACAGACATCAAAAACAGGAGGAACTACGAACCTGCAGCCTGCAAAAAGGAGACCCCAAACACAGTAAGATAAGCAAAATGAGAAGACAGAAAAACACACAGCAGATAAAGGAGCAAGATAAAAATGCACCAGACCTAACAAATGAAGAAGAAATAGGCAGTCTACCTGAAAGAGAATTCAGAATAATGATAGTAAGGTTGATCCGAAATCTTGGAGATAGAATGGACAATAGATTGGACAAAATGCAAGAATCAGTTAACAAGGACCTAGAAGAACTAAAGATGAAACAAGCAACGATGAACAACACAATAAATGAAATTAAAAGTACTCTAAATGGGATCAATGGCAGAATAACTGAGGCAGAAGAACGGATAAGTGACCTGGAAGATAAAATAGTGGAAATAACTACTGCAGAGCAGAATAAAGAAAAAAGAATGAAAAGAACTGAGGACAGTCTCAGAGACTTCTGGGACAACATTAAACGCACCAACATTCGAATTATAGGGGTTCCAGAAGAAGAAGAGAAAAAGAAAGGGACTGAGAAAATATTTGAAGAGATTATAGTTGAAAACTTCCCTAACATGGGAAAGGAAATAGTTAATCAAGTCCAGGAAGCACAGAGAGTCCCATACAAGATAAATACAAGGAGAAATACGCCAAGACACATATTAATCAAACTGTCAAAAATTAAATACAAAGAAAGCATATTAAAAGCAGCAAGGGAAAAACAACAAATAACACATAAGGGAATCCCCATAAGGTTAACAGCTGATCTCTCAGCAGAAACCCTACAAGCCAGAAGGGACTGGCAGGACATACTAAAAGTGATGAAGGAGAAAAACCTGCAGCCAAGACTACTCTACCCAGCAAGGATCTCATTCAGATTTGATGGAGAAATTAAATCCTTTACAGACAAGCAAAAACTGAGAGAGTTCAGCACCACCAAACCAGCTTTACAACAAATGCTAAAGGATCTTTTCTAGGCAAGAAACACAAGAGAAGGAAAAGACCTATAATAACGAACCCAAAACAATTTAGAAAATGGGAATAGGAACATACATATCGATAATTACCTTAAATGTAAATGGACTAAATGCTCCCACCAAAAGACACAGATTAGCTGAATGGATACAAAAACAAGACCCTTACATATGCTGTCTACAAGAGATCCACTTCAGACCTAGAGACACATACAGACTGAAAGTAAGGGGATGGAAAAAGATATTTCATGCAAATGGAAGCCAAAAGAAAGCTGGAGTAGCAATTCTCATATCAGACAAAGTAGACTTTAAAATAAGGACTATTAAAAGAGACAAAGAAGGACACTACATAATGATCAAGGGATCGATCCAAGAAGAAGATATAACAATTGTAAATATTTATGCACCCAACATAGGAGCACCTCAATACATAAGGCAAATACTAACAGCCATAAAAGGGGAAATCGACAGTAACACATTCATAGTAGGGGACTTAAACACCCCACTTTCACCCATGGACAGATCATCCAAAATGAAAATAAATAAGGAAACACAAGCTTTAAATGATACATTAAACAAGATGGACTTAATTGATATTTATAGGACACTCCATCCAAAAACAACAGAATACACATTTTTCTCAAGTGCTCATGGAACATTCTCCAGGATGGATCATATCTTAGGTCACAAATCAAACCTTGGTAAATTTAAGAAAATTGAAATTGTATCAAGTATCTTTTCTGACCACAACGCCATGAGACTAGATATCAATTACAGGAAAAGATCTGTAAAAAATACAAACACATGGAGGCTAAACAATACACTACTTAATAATGAAGATATCACTGAAGAAATCAAAGAGGAAATCAAAAAATACCTAGAAACAAATGACAATGGAGACACAACGACCCAAAACCTGTGGGATGCAGCAAAAGCAGTTCTAAGGGGGAAGTTTATAGCAATACAAGCCCACTTTAAGAAGCAGGAAACATCTCGAATAAACAACCTAACCTTGCACCTCAAGCAATTAGAGAAAGAAGAACAAAAAAACCCCAAAGCTAGCAGAAGGAAAGAAATCATAAAAATCAGATCAGAAATAAATGAAAAAGAAATGAAGGAAACAATAGCAAAGATCAATAAAACTAAAAGCTCGTTCTTTGAGAAGATAAACAAAATAGATAAACCACTAACCAGACTCATCAAGAAAAAAAGGGAGAAGACTCAAATCAATAGAATTAGAAATGAAAAAGGAGAGGTAACAACTGACACTGCAGAGATAAAAGAGATCATGAGAGATTACTACAAGCAACTCTATGCCAATAAAATGGACAATCTGGAAGAAATGGACAAATTCTTAGAAATGCACAACCTGCCAAGACTGAATCAGGAAGAAATAGAAAATATGAACAGACCAATCACAAGCACTGAAATTGAAACTGTGATTAAAAACCTTCCAACAAAGAAAAGCCCAGGACCAAATGGCTTTACAGGCAAATTCTATCAAACATTTAGAGAAGAGCTAACACCTATCCTTCTCAAACTCTTCCAAAATATAGCAGAGGGAGGACCACTCCCAAAATCCTTCTACGAGGCCACCATCACCTTGATACCAAAACCAGACAAGGATGTCACAAAGAAAGAAAACTACAGGCCAATATCACTGATGAACATAGATGCAAAAATCCTCAACAAAATACTAGCAAACAGAATCCAACAGCACATTAAAAGGATCATACACCATGATCAAGTGGGGTTTATTCCAGGAATGCAAGGATTCTTCAATATATGCAAATCTATCAATGTGATAAACCATATTAACAAATTGAAGGAGAAAAACCATATGATCATCTCAATAGATGCAGAGAAAGCTTTTGACAAAATTCAACACCCATTTATGATAAAAACCCTGCAGAAAGTAGGCATAGAGGGAACTTTCCTCAACATAATAAAGGCCATATATGACAAGCCCACAGCCAACATCATCCTCAATGGTGAAAAACTGAAAGCATTTCCACTAAGATCAGGAACAAGACAAGGTTGCCCACTCTCACCACTATTATTCAACATTGTTTTGGAAGTTTTAGCCACAGCAATCAGAGAAGAAAAGGAAATAAAAGGAATCCAAATCAGAAAATAAGAAGTAAAGCTGTCACTGTTTGCAGATGACATGATCCTATACATAGAGAACCCTAAAGATGCTACCAGAAAACTACTAGAGCTAATCAATGAATTTGGTAAAGTGGCAGGATACAAAATTAATGCACAGAAATCTCTGGCATTCCTATATACTAATGATGAAAAATCTGAAAGTGAAATCAAGAAAACACTCCCATTTACCATTGCAACAAAAAGAATAAAATATCTAGGAATAAACCTACCTAAGGAGACAAAAGACCTGTATGCAGAAAATTATAAGACACTGATGAAAGAAATTAAAGATGATACAAGTAGATGGAGAGATATACCATGTTCGTGGATTGGAAGAATTAACATTGTGAAAATGACTCTACTACCCAAAGCAATCTATAAATTCAATGCAATCCCTATCAAACTACCACTGGAATTTTTCACAGAACTAGAACAAAAAATTTCACAATTTGTATGGAAACACAAAAGACCCCGAATAGCCAAAGCAATCTTGAGAACGAAAGAAGGAACTGGAGGAATCAGGCTCCCTGACTTCAGACTATACTACAAAGCTACAGTTATCAAGACGGTATGGTACTGGCACAAAAACAGAAAGATAGATCAATGGAACAGGATAGAAAGCCCAGAGATAAACCCATGCACATATGGACACCTTATCTTTGATAAAGGTGGCAGGAATGTACAGTGGAGAAAGGACAGCCTCTTCAATAAGTGGTGCTGGGAAAACTGGACAGGTACGTGTAAAAGTATGAGATTAGATCACTCCCTAACACCATACATAAAAATAAGCTCAAAATGGATTAAAGACCTAAATATAAGGCCAGAAACTATCAAACTCTTAGAGGAAAACATAGGCAGAACACTCTATGACATAAATCACAGCAAGATCCTTTCTGACCCACCTCCTAGAGTAATGGAAATAAAAACAAAAATAAACAAATGGGACCTAATGAAACTTCAAAGCTTTTGCACAGCAAAGGAAACCATAAACAAGACCAAAATACAACCCTCAGAATGGGAGAAAATATTTGCAAATGAAGCAACCAACAAAGGATTAACCTCCAAAATTTACAAGCAGCTCATGCAGCTCAATAACAAGAAAACAAACAACCCAATCCAAAAATGGACAGAAGACCTAAATAGACATTTCTCCAAAGAAGATATACAGACTGCCAACAAACACATGAAAGAATGCTCAACATCATTAATCATTAGAGAAATGCAAATCAAAACTACAATGAGATATCATCTCACACCAGTCAGAATGGCCATCATCAAAAAATCTAGAAACAATAAATGCTGGAGAGGGTGTGGAGAAAAGGGAACACTCTTGCACTGCTGGTGGGAATGTGAATTGGTTCAGCCACTATGGAGAACAGTATGGAGGTTCCTTAAAAAACTACAAATAGAACTACCATATGACCCAGCAATCCCACTACTGGGCATATACCCTGAGAAAACCAAAATTCAAGAAGAGTCATGTACCAAAATGTTCATTGCAGCTCTATTTACAATAGCCCAGAGATGGAAACAACCTAAGTGCCCGTCATCGGATGAATGGATAAAGAAGATGTGACACATATATACAATGGAATATTACTCAGCCATAAAAAGAAACGAAATTGAGTTATTTGTAATGAGGTGGATAGACCTAGAGTCTGTCATACAGAGTGAAGTAAGTCAGAAAGAAAAAGACAAATACCGTATGCTAACACATATATATGGAATTTAAGAAAAAAAATGTCATGAAGAACCTAGGGGTAAAGCAGGAATAAAGACGCAGACCTCCTAGAGAACGGACTTGAGGTTATGGGGAGGGGGAAGGGTGAGCTGTGACAGGGCGAGAGAGAGTCATGGGCATATACACACTAACAAACGTAGTAAGGTAGATAGCTAGTGGGAAGCAGCCACATGGCACAGGGATATTGGCTCGGTGCTTTGTGACAGCCTGGAGGGGTGGGATAGGGAGGGTGGGAGGGAGGGAGACGCAAGAGGGAAGACATATGGGAACATATGTTTATGTATGACTGATTCACTTTGTTATAAAGCAGAAACTAACACACCATTGTAAAGCAATTATACCCCAATAAAGATGTTAAAAAAAGTGAATTATATTCATAGGTTTCAAAATATTGATCTAGCTTTGCATTCTTGGGATAAGCTGCACTTGTTTGTGATATATTATCGTTTGTATATTTTGATCTATTGACTTGCTTGTATTTTTTTGTTATTGAAACCTCTTAGAACTAATAAGTGATTTACAATGTGCCATTCTCTGCTGTACAGCAAAGTGACTCAGTTATACACATATAGACATTCTTTTTTTAATATTCTTTTCCATTATGTTTTATCACAGGATATTAAATATAGTTCCCTGTGCTATACATTAGGACCTTGTTGTTTATCCATTCTAAATGTAATAGTTTGCATTTACCAGCCCCAAAATGATTTGCTTATATTTTGTGGACAATTTTTTGTGTTCATGTCCATGAGGGATATTGATATATTTCATTTTTGGCATTGTCTTTGTTTTTTGTTTCAGAATAATGCTTGCTTTATAATAAAATGAGGTGTAAAATGAAAAAAAAAGGGCAGCTGTAATTATGATTATAAATTAGAATACTGGTAGTGGGTAGTGATCAGTGAGAAACAGAAGAGAAGTCTCTTGGGTGCTGAAAATGTTCTATTTCCTAATTTGGGTGGGGGTTAGTAGGAAGTATTCACTTCTGATCATTTATTTCACTTCACACATAATGTGTGATACTTTTTCTTTGTCATACACATTAATATAAAATAATAAGAGAAAAAAGAAACATGTTACACACAGTTAAATTGAACCTTTATATAGTTTTCATCAAGCTTGTCACCTAAATCCCACTCTGGAAACTGGATCCCAACATTGCTTATGCTCTCCATCTTCCTTGCTTTGGAATATGAACATTTCATACATGCTAAGGTATTTGCCCTCACTTTGACAATCCCCCACACACACCCCATTCCAGAGGCTAGAACTCAGTTCTTGGTCCCTTGGTAGGTGAACTTCTGAAAGCTGCTGAGAGATTTTTCTCGGGCTATTTTCCTATATCCTATTTAACAAAATATTGTCCATGTTCAATATTATCACCCTTCCTAGGCTTTGACCACTTGTTATCTATAATGCATATATATTTTCCCAGATACCAACTCTTTATCTGGATTACCATGTATGGAATACTATGTCTGCTGGATTCTCTTCTACTGATGAGCCTTTTTTCCATTTCTGTAACTGGATTTATGTTCTTATTATATGCCATTACAGGGACCAGTTGTGACTCTTGGGCACATCCCCTGAATGCATAACTGTAAATCATAATAAATATTTTTAATTCAACACTTGTACTTGAGAGACGTGTTTGATTGCAAACACATCATCCAGCTATGATGGTTGGAACAGAACATAGTCTTTTAAGTCCTTTAAGACAGTAACTGGAAATTTGAAAGCATATTTGTTCACAAATTTAAAAATCACTTACCTATAAGTTTTGATAGTATTATATGAAAGTAGAGACACAAGTCATACTATATTAAAATAGACTATTAGACATATAATTTGTCCCAGATAAGTTAAATGAAGAAAAGTTAAAGAGACTACTTCATATGGGCATTGCTGTGAATATTGAAAATCTGTGAAACCAACTGTGAGAAGCTGATTTCTCCTGTAGGGCAAGAAATACAACAAGAGTAATAGTGTCAGAGGAACCAGTGAGAGCTGAGGCTGTGGAAGAGGTGTTAGATTCTATTCTTGATGGGGCCACAGATTGTCAAATACAATGTTAAGGAGAGAGAAGAAATATCCCAACCCCTCTCTCCTCCCTTTTTCTGATATGTTGTTGGTGACTTCCACTGGCCAAACGCCAGTAGAAGCCAGCTTGTGAGGGAGTTCTGGTGATATGTTCACAATGTTCAATATCATTTTGCATAATGCAAGGCAGAGAAGGATGAAGAATATTGTTGAGAGGCAGAGGTGAGAAATGGAAAACAAAAACATGATGATTGTGTAAATCCAGCATTTTTTAACTATTAAATAATTAGAGGGCATATCTCCTTTTGTCAAAAATGTCAAACTAAGTTTGAAATAATATGGATTGAAATTTAAAAAGAAAATTATTCTGGAAGTTTAAGCTGATAAAAACAATTATGTTAACTGCTTGCAGTAAGGATTAAATAAGTGCTTACTATATGGTTGGCACTGTCCTAAGTGCTTTGCATATAATATTCTAGTTGTATATTATTCCTCATAAAAAAAAAAACTATGGACTTAATACACAATTCTTAATCTCTCTTTTAGATGAGGAAAGTGAATCACAGATCAGTTACAGTAATTTGCCTAAATTCACACAGATTATAAAGCTTAAACTCTGTGGTCTGGTTTCAGAGTTGTGCTCTATACAATTAGACAAACTAAAATGGGGGGGAAATAGCATTGATTAAGCAATAATTTCTTTTAGCATTGTAAAGGGTACTATATATTTCCAATATAAAAGTATTTGAAAACACACCTCCTTAAGAGTTTTATTTCTCTATAACCTTTCCTTTCCAGACATCCTTTCCTCCTTTTAGGCTAAGACTTGAGGTTTCTCACCCACAATGATGGTTATATTCAACAAACAACAAGGTGCATAGTGTAGGTCAAAAGAAAAAAATCCTAGAGACATATATATTAGTACAACACAAAAGTGAAACCCATATAAGTTCCAAAAAGTGATATTGGGATGGTTGGTCATGCAGGAGAAGATCTTAAGAACAAGAGAAAAGGGCTAAGTTAATACCTACTTGGAACATTCAAGGCTACCAGGGGACAAATATGCAGTTTAACTGTCAAATTATTTTCAAAGTAAAGGCTTAGTGTACTGATCTACTCCACTTACCTCCAATGTAGATATTTATAGATTTGTAAAGATCAATTATCTGTGCTTAATTCTATGTTCAAGAAACTCAATTCTAAGCTCAGAGCCTATATTTTTGGTGCAATGCAGTAATTAATCATTTAGTATTTATGCTTTAAAAACTTATTTGGCTTTATGTAGACAGAACAAATAGCCATGATTCAATTAACAGATAAATCTTAACTACCTCCCACAGAGAATTCAAGATTATTACTTGGGGTTGGTGGGGGGGAAGAAACCATGTAAAAATCCAAGCTGTCAAGTAGTTGCATAATCTAAAGCCTTATTGTATTTTGCAAATTATATGTGAGGTTAAGAGTAAATTGTCTTCATCAGCAGAAAAGAAAGGTGACATTTTAGTGACAAGTTCTCAATATTATGAAGTAAAGTAGGAAACCTAAGCATCCCCTAGGTGTTACTAGGAAACTCATTGCAGACTGTCAATCAATGTAATTGACATAAAGAGAAAATAAAATCTATTCTAATATAATGCTGGGGGTCAATGTTAATAAAACAGAACAGAGAAGTCCAGAGAGTTTCTGAAATATTCCAAATGCAAGCCCATTGAGAACTGAATTGTTCTTACAGTTCTTCATGCATAAGTCAGAATATGAAAGAGGCTTTCCTACAGGATTTTTGGAAGTAATTAGGAATGCTGATTCCGTTAAGAAGAAAGAACATTATATGGATTGATATGGGGAAAAATGATCATGTTATATTGTTAAGTGAACAAAAATGATGGTTTTGACCTTTATTCAAAATAAGATTGAGTTAAAACAGAAACAGCAATAACAACTTCAAGAAGCTCCAGGGTTTTCTTCAGCAGAAAGTTATATATGTAGGCATCCCTTCCCAATTTCTAGAACTGTTCTTGTTTAGCCACTATTTTGGCAGTAGAGATGAACGTTTTCAATCATCTCTTCCTGAAAACATCAGGCTCCTGCCTTATGAGAAGCAGATACAAGTTCCTAGAATAAACGATGAAACACTTGCTTTTACATCACATTTAATGCTCATTTAGATGAGGAAAAAAATGGAAGAGAATCAGAAATTGTAAAACAAAGTACTACATGAATATAAGGTGGTGTAATTACTGGTATTAGTTTTTGTTTGGTACCTTTTTTCCCCCTGATTTTTCAGACATTTCTTGTGTTGCCAAAGGCACCCTGTGGGCTTCTGGACTTGTCAAGCCATGGGATATGATTTTTTGGTACTCTTCTGGGACTATCTAACTTCTGACTAGCCACTTGCTCAGACCATCCCTCAGTTTTCTGTGATCCTAATACCATGCTTCTACTGGCCCCCTTGTGGCTTATTATGTTGCTGCCAAACTCTTGTCATCAGCTTCCCCAACAGACATATTTTTAAATCTATGTTTTGAAGTTTCATTTGAATTCCATGTTTTGAAATCTATATCTCCAATCTAGACCTCACTTCTGAGGTTTAGACTGAATATATTAAACTGTCTTCTAGAAGTTTTCATTTTATAATCTCATAGGCACCACAAATTTTTATGTAAAATTATAATTTTATGATGAAGAGTAAGTTATAGAGTTGGAATTGCTAGGTTGAATCTTTACTATTGAATAGCTATGTGACAATGAAAAAAATATTTAATCTTTCTGTGATGTTTTCTCATTTGGAAATGAGGTTAATTACAGTACCTCCTTCACAAGAGTATGGTGAGAATTAACTAACATTTCTTTGAAAATTGTCAGCACAGAGTAAGGTCTCAACCTCAATCATTAGCCTTCATCATTTACCTTTCAGTTTGTTGGAGTACATCATTAAAATTTTGATTCAAAGGAAATTTTTATGTTTTTTTTTTTTTTGTGGTACACAGGGCTCTCACTGTTGTGGCCTCTCCGTTGCGGAGCACAGGCTCTGGATGCGCAGGCTCAGCAGCCATGGCTCAAGGGCCCAGCTGCTCTGCGGCATGTGGGATCTTCCCAGACTGGGGCACAAACCCATGTCCCCTGCATTGGCAGGCGGACTCTCAACCACTGTGCCACCAGGGAAGCCCTATATGTTTTATTTCCTGAGATATTGCATATGTTATTGTATCTACCTAATGCCACAGAGTTAAAGGAGAGTTTTGCTATTTGGACATTTTACAACATTTTTCTGCCATTTTCTTCTTGGAAGAAAAACCATGGAAAAGCAGTATGTGACTGATCCTGGTGGTCTAAGAGTCATCTGGTTTTTCTCCCTCTGCAGAAGATGGAAAAGCTAGATATTTACTTTATTTCCTTTGCATTTACTCATTCTGGTAAATGGGTTATAAGGGAAAGTCTGCCTGAGGCTTTTAGGAAATATATCTCCTCTCTGATGAAAGGAGACAGGCAGTTTAAAAGAGCTCTCTCATCAACTGTCAACCCCTCCGTAGTAGGTAGAATAATGATCCCCCAAAGGTGACCCTGTCCTAATCTCTGGAACTTATGAATATGTTACTTTAAATGGCAAAAGGGATTCTGCAAATGTAATCAAATGTATGCCTATGATATGGATTATCCAGGAGGATCCAACCTACTCACAAGAGCCTTGAAAATCAGACAAACATTCCTAACTGTTGTCAGAGAGTGATGTGATGATAAAGAAGGGTCTTTAGGTATGATGTGAGAAGGACTCAACCAGCCATTGTTGGTTTTGAAGATGGAGTAAGTGATCATGAGCCAAAGAATGCAGGCAGCCTCTAGAAGCTGGAAAAGACAAATAAAAGGATCCTCACAAACCTCCAGGAGGAACACAACCCTGCCAACATTTTGATTTTAGCATAGTCAAATCGATGTCAGATTTCAGATCTAAAGAACTAAAAAAATAATTTGTGTTGTTTAGATTACTAGATTTGTAATTATTTCTTATGGCAGCAATAAGACACTTATATACTTCCCCTTTCCTGCATGAGAACATGCATTTTATAGAACTGCATAAGAATATGATGTCTAGTATCCACAGCTTTCCTGATATCAAAAGAATTGCAGAGATAAGAACCTGAAATAATGGATTTGCTAAGACAATCCTGAAATTGCTTAACTGCAATTGCCTTTTTCCTTATGGAAATAGTAAATATTTTTATGATCTCTGTTCCTATTGCCTTCTTGTTTGATATCTTACAGTTTATTGATTTTCTTGGAAGTTTTTTTTTTACATTATTATTCCTCTTTTCTGATTATTAGGTTTTTATTTATATACAATAAATTTTTGTCAGAAGTATACAGCTTGAGACCAGAGGGCAGACAGCAGAAGCAAGAATTATAATTCTGCAGCCTGTGGAATGAAAACCACATTCATAGAAAGACAGACAAAATGTAAAGGCAGAGAACTTTGTACCACGTGAAGGAACAAGATAAAACCCCAGAAAAACAACTAAATGAAGTGGAGATAGGCAACCCTCCAGAAAAAGAAATCAGAATAGTGATAGTGAAGAAGATCCAGGATCTCAGAAAAAGAATGGAGGCAAAGATCAAGAAGATGCACAAATGTTCAACAAAGAAAGACCTTGAAGAAATAAAGAAACAACAACTAGAAGAATTAAAGAACAACAACAAAAAAAACAGAGATAAACAATACAATGACTGAAATGAAAAATACACTACAAGCAATCAATAGCAGAATAACTAAGGCAGAAGAACGAATAAGTGACCTGGAAGATACAATGTTGGAATTCACTGCCGTGGAACAGAATAAAGAAAAAAGAATGAAAGGAAATGAAGACAGCCTAAGAAACCTCTGGGACAACATTAAACACAATAACATTCACATTATGGGGTTCCCAGAAGGAGAAGAAGGAGAGAAAGGACCCAAGAAAATATTTGAAGAGATTATAGTTGAAAACTTCCCTAACATGGGAAAGGAAATAGTCACCCAAGTCCAGGAAGCGTAGAGAGTCCCAGGCAACATAAACCCAAGGAGAAACATGCCGAGACACATAGTAATCTAATTGACAAAAATTAAAGACAATGAAAAATTACTGAAAACAACAAGAGAAGAATGACAAATAACATACAAGGGAACTCCCACAAGGTTAACAGCTGATTTCTCAGCAGAAATTCTATAAACTAGAAGGGAGTAGCATGACATATTTAAAATGATGAAAGGAAAGACCCTACAACCAAGATTACACTACCCAGCAAGGATCTCATTCAGATTAGATGGAGAAATCAAAAGCTTTACAGACAAGCAAAGGCTAAGAGAATTCAGCACCACCAAACCAGCTCTATAACAAAGGCTAAAGGAACTTCTCTAAATGGGAAACAAAAGAGAAGAAAAGAACTACAAAAACAAACCCATAACAATTAAGGAAATGGTAATAGAAACATACATGTCAATAATTACCTTAAATGTAAATGGATTACATGCTCCAACCAAAAGGCACACGTTCACTGAATGGATACAAAAACAAGACCCATATATATATTGTCCACAGGAGACCCACTTCAGACCTAGGGACACCTACAGACTGAAAGTGAGGGGATGGATAAAGATACTTCATGCAAAAGGAAATCAAAGGAAAGCTGGAGTAGCAATACTCATATGAGATAAAATAGATTTTAAAATAAAAAATGTTACAAGAGACAAGAAAGTACACTACATAATGATCAAGGGATGAATCCAAGAAGAATATATAACAATTATAAATATGTATGCACCAACCTAAGAGCACTTCAATATATAAGGCAACTGCTAACAGATGTAAAAGAGGAAAACAACAGTAGTACAATAATAGTGGAGGACGTTAACCCGTCACTTACACCAATGGACATATCATCCAGAGAGAAAATTAATAAAGAAACAGAAGCTTTAAATGACACAATAGATCAGATAGATTTAATTGATTTTTATAGGGCATTCCATCCCAAAACAACAGATTGCACTTTCTTCTCAAGTGCATAAGGAACATTCTCCAGGATAGACCACATCTTGGGTCACAAATCAAGCCTCAGTAAATTTAAGAAAATTGAAATCATATCAGGCATCTTTTCCTACCACAATGCTATGAGATTAGAATTCAATTAGAGGGGGAAAACGTAAAAACACAAACACATGGAGGCTAAACAATACATTACTAAATAACCAAGAAATCACTGAAGAAATCAAAAAGGAAATTAAAAAATACCTAGAGACAAATGACACTCAAAACACGACCATTTAAAACATGTGGGCTGAAGCAAAAGCAGTTCTAAGAGGGAAGCTTACCTCAAGAAACAAAAAAAATCTCAAATAAACAACCAAAACTTGCACCTAAAGCAACTAGAAGAAGAAGAACAAACAAAACCCAATGTTAGAAGAAGGAAAGAAATCATAAAGATCAGAGAAGAAATAAATGAAATAGAAACCAAGAAAACAAAAGCAAAAATCAATAAAACTAAAAGCTGGTTCTTTGAAAAGATAAAATTGATAAACCTGTAGCCAGACTCATCAAGAAAAAGAGGGAGAGGACTCAAATCAACAAAATTAGAAATGAAAAAGGAGAAGTTACAATGGACACTGCAGAAATCCAGAGCATCCTAAGAGACTACTACAAGCAATTCTATGCCAATAAAATGCACAATCTGGAAGAAATGGACAAATTCATTGAAAGGTATAAACGTCCAAGACTGAATCAAGAAGAAATATAAAATATGAACATACCAATCACAAGTAATGAAATTGAAACTGTGATTAAAAATATTCCAACAAACAGAAGTCTAGGACCAGATTGCTTCACAGGTGAATTCTATCAAACATTTAGAGAAGAGCTAACACCCATCCTTCTCAAATACTTCCAAAAAATTGCAGAGGAAGGAACACTCCCAAACTCATTCTATGAGGCCACCATCACCCTGATACCAAAACCAGACGAAGATACTACAAAAAAGAAAATTACAGACCAACATCACTGATGAATATAGATGCAAAAATTCTCAACAAAATACTAGCAAACAGAACCAAACAACACGTTAAAATGATCATATGCAATGATCAAGTGGGATTTATCTCAGGGATGCAAGGATTCTTCAATATACACAAATCAATCAATGTGATACACTATATAAACAAATTGAATAATAAAAATGATATGATCCTCTCAATAGAAGCAGAAAAAGCTTTTGACCAAATTTAACACCAATTTATGATAAAAACACTCCAGAATGTTGGCATAGAGGGAACCTACCTCAACATAATAAGGCCATATATGACAAACCCACAGCAAGCATCATTCTCAATGGTGAAAAACTGAAAGCATTTCCTCTAAGATCAGGAACAAGACAAGGTTGCCCACTCTCACCACTATTATTCAACATAGTTTTGGAAGTCCTAGTCATGCCAATCAAAGAAGAAAAAGAAATAAAAGGAATCCAAATTGGAAAAGAAGAAGTAAAACTGTCACTGTTTGCAGATGACATGATACTATAGATAGAGAATCCTAAAGATGCCACCAGAAAACCACAAGAGCTAAACATTTGTAAAATTGCAGGAAAGAAAATTAATGCACAGAAATCTCTTGCATTCCTATACACTAACAACAAAAGATCAGAAAGAGAAATTAAGGAAACAATCCCATTTATCATTGCAACTAAAAGAATAAAATACCTAGGAATAAATCTGCCGAAGGAGGTAAAAGACATGTACTCAAAAAACTATAAGACACTGATGAAAGAAATCAAAAATGACATAAACAGATGGAGAAATATACTATGTTATTGGATTGGAAGAATCAATATTTTGAATATGACTATAGTACCCGAAGCAATCTACAGATTCAATGCAATCCCTATCAAATTACCAGTGGCATTTTTTACAGAACTAGAACAGAAAATCTTAAAATCTTTATGGAGACATAAAAAACCCCAAATAGCCAAAGTAGAATTAAGGGGAAAAAACGGAGCTGGAGGAATCAGACTCCCTGGCTTCAGACTATACTACAAAGCTACAGTAATCAAGACAAAAAGGAAAAGGCACAAAAACAGAAATATATAAATGGAACATGATAGAAAGCCCAGAAGTAAACCCATGCACCTGTGGTCAACTAATCTATGACAAAGGAGGCAATGATATAAAATGGAGAAAAGACAGTTTCTTCAATTAGGGTCCTGGAAAAACTGGACAGCTACATGTAAAAGAATGAAATTAGAACACTCCCTAACATCATATGCAAAAATAAGCTCCAAATGGATTACAGATCTATATGTAAGACTGGACACTATAAAACTCTTAGAGAGAAACATAGGAAGAACACTCTGTGACATAAATCACATCAAGATATTTTTGGTCCACCTCCTACAGTAATGGAAATAAATACAAAAGTAAACAAATAGGACCCTAATGAAACATAAAAGCTTTTGCAAAGCAAAGGAAACTACAAACAAGACAGAAAGACAACCCTCCAAATGGAGAAAATATTTGCAAATTAATCAACAAAGGATTAATCTCCAGATTATATAAACAACACATGCAGCTCAATATTAAAAAAAACAAACAACCCCATCAAAAAATGGGCAGAAGACCTAAATAGGCATTTCTTCAAAGAAGACATACAGATGGCCAAGAAGCACATGAAAAGCTGCTCAATATCACTAATTATGAGAGAAATGTGAATCAATACTACAATGAGTTATCACCTCACACTAGTTAGAATGGGCTTCATCAGAAAATCTACAAACAACAAATGCTGGAGAAAGTGTGGAGGAAATGGAACCCTCTTGCACTGTTGGTGGGAATGTAAATTGATACAGCCACTATGGAGAACAGTACGGAGGTTCCTTAAAGAACTAAAAATAGAATTACCATATAACCGAGCAATCCCACTATTGGGAATATACCCTGAGAAAACCACAATTCAAAAAGACACATGCACCCCAATGTTCATTGCAACACAATTTACAATAGCCAGGTCATGGAAGCAACTTAATGTCCATCGACAGATGAGTGGATAAGGAAGATGTGGTACATATATGCAATGGAATATTACTCAGCCATAAAAAGGAATGAAATTGGGTCATTTGTAGAGACGTGGATGGATCTAGAGACTGTCATACGGAGTGAAGTAAGTCAGGAAGAGAAAATCAAATATCACATATTAATGTGTATATGTGGAACCTAGAAAAATGGTACAAGTGAACAAGTTTGTAGGGCACAAATAGAGACACAAATGTAGAGAACAAATGTATGAACACCAAGGGGTAAAGTGGCAGGGGGACAGTGGTGGTGGAATGAATTGGGAGATTGAGATTGACATATATACACTAATTTGTATAAAATAGATAACTAATAAGAACCTGCTGTATAAAAAATAAAATTAAATTCAAAAATTCAAGAAAAAAATATATACAGCTTGATATATTTTGGTAATTGTATATAATTGTGTAAACACTACCAAAATTAAGCTGTGGAAAAGTCCCTTTTTCCTTGAAAGTTTGTACTAAAATCTCTTTCCTCTCCCAAGCCCAAAACACTGATCTACTTTCTGCTATGATAGTTTTATATTTTCTACAATTCCACGTAAGTTGATCCACACACACCCAGTGTTTTGTGTTTTTCTTTCAGGTAGCAAAATGTTTTTGAGACTTTCCATGCTATTTTCTGCATCAGTATTTTATTTTTATTATTGAGTAGCAATTCATTGCAGAAATAAACCTTTGCTTACCCATTCATCGGTTGAAAAACGTTTATTTTTTTCCAATTTACAGCAGTAATAAGTAATGTTGTAATGAACATCCACATCCACTTCTTTGTGTGAAAATATAATTTTATTTCTGTTGAGTGGTAATGCTTGGTCATATGAAAAATGTGTGACGATTTTCATTAAGTACTTCCAAACATTTTTTTCCAAAGTAAGTGTGCCATTTGCATTCTCACCAGCAATATATGAGTTCCAATTTTGCCACATCCTAGCCTGTTTTTGGCATTATTAGTCTTTTTCACTTTAGTCACTTTAGTATTAGTAGCATCCCATGTCATTTAATTTGCATTTCCTTGATGACTAGTGCTGTTGAGCATCTTTACATGGGCTCATTAATTATTTGTGTAACTGTATATCTTCTTTTGTGAAGTGTGTGTTTAAATGTTTTTGAATACACAGATATATATTTTCAATCATAAGAGATTCATATATTGTGTACAATTGTTTTTATTGAAGTATATTTAATTTAAAATGTGGTATAAGTATCAAGTGTACAGCAAAGTAATTGTTTTATATATATATACACACACAGTTATATATATATTCTTTTCCAGATTCTTTTCCATTAAAAGTTATTACAAGATATTGAATATAATTCTCTGTGCTACACAGTAGGTACTTGCTGTTTACGTATTTTATATACAGTAGTATGAATTTGTTAATCCCAAAATCCTAATTTATTCTGCAGTTTTGATTTATGCTTTACAAGTTTTTCCAAGTCTATGGATTTTTTTTTTATTTTCTTTACTATGTTTTTAATAGAAAATTGTTTAAACTTGATAAATCCAATTTCATCATTATTTTCTTTTGTTTTTGGGCTTTGGTGTCCACAAATTGCCTAACCCAGTAGCACAATATTTTACTCCACGTCATATCCATAAAAATATTTTAACTATTATTTTTCAATCATTTAAAGTTTACAGAAAAATTGTAAAGATACTGTAGAGAGTCAATATGATCATGATGCATGAATCTAAATTAAGAAATTAACATTGGTATAACACTACTAAGCAAACTAAGGACTTTATTTAGATTTTATTAGCTTTTCCACTAAATTTTAGGTTTCTGTTTGTTTGTTTTTTACTACATACTTTTAATCTATTCCAGTATCTAATTCAGGCTTAAATTTAGTTGTAACAGTTCCTTAGTCTGCTCCAATCTTAATGGTTTCTAATTCTTTCCTTTGTTTTCATTATTTTGACATTTTTTAAAACATCTTTATTGGAGTATAATTGCTTTACAATGGTGTATTAGTTTCTGCATTATAACAAAGTGAATCAGTTATACATATACATATATCCCCATATCTCTTCTCTATTGAATCTCCCTCCCTCCCAATCTCCTTATCCCACCCCTCTACATGGTCACAAAGCAGCGAGCTGATCTCCCTGTGCTATGCAGCTGCTTCCCACTAGCTCTCTATTTTACATTTAGTAGTGTATATATGTCCATGCCACACTCACTTTGTCCCAGGTTACCCTCCCCCCTCCCTATATCCTCAAGTCTGTTCTCTAGTAGGTCTGCGTCTTTCTTCCCATCTTGCCCCTACGTTCTTCATGACCATTTTTTTTTCCTTAGATGCCATATATATGTGTTACCATATGGTATTTGTTTTTCTCTTTCTGACTTACTTCACTTTGTATAACAGACTCTAGGTTCATCCAACTCACTACAAATAACTCAATTTCGTTTCATTTTATGGCTGAGTAATACCACTGTATATATGTGCCACATCTTCTTTATCCACTCATCTGTTTATGGACACTTAGGTTGCTTCCATATCCTGGCTATTGCAAATAGAGCTGCAATGAACATTGTGGTACATGACACCTTTGAATTATGGTTTTCTCAGGGTATATGCCAGTAGTGGGATTGCTGGGTGGTATGGTACTTCTCTTTTTAGTTTTTAAAGGAACCTCCATACTGTTCTCCATAGTAGCTGTATCAATTTACATTCCCACCAACAGTGCAAGAGGGTTCCCTTTTTCTCCACACCCTGTCCAGGATTTATTGTTTGTAGATTTTTTTGATGATAGCCATTCTGACTGGTGTGAGGTGATACCTCATTGTAGTTTCAATTTGCATATCTCTAATGATTAATGATGTTGAGCATTCTTTCATGTGTTTGTTGGCAATCTATATATCTTCTTTGGAGAAATGTCTATTTACGTCTTCTGCCCATTTTTGGATTGGGTTGTTTATTTTTTGATATTGAGCTGTATGAGCTGCTTATAAGTTTTGGAGATTAATCCTCTGTCAGTTGCTTCATTTTCAAATATTTTATCCCATTCTGAAGGTTGTCTTTTGGTCTTATTTATGGTTTCCTTTGCTGTGGAAAATCTTTTAAGTTTCATTAGGTCCCATTTGCTTATTCTTGTTTTTATTTCCATTTCTCTAGGAGGTGGGTCAGAAAGGATCTTGCTGTGATTTATGTAATAGAGTGTTCTGCCTACAGTTTTCCTCTAAGAGTCTAATAGTGTCTGGCCTAACATCTAGGTCTTTAATCCATTTTGAGTTGAGTTTTTTGTATAGTGTTAGGGAGTGTTCTAAATTCAATACTTTACATGTAGCTGTACAGTTTTCGCAGCACCACTTATTGAGGAGGCTGTATTTTCTCCACTGTATATTCTTGCATCCTTTATCAAAGAAAGTTGACCATATGTCTGTGGGTTTATCTCTGGGCTTTCTATCCTGTTCCATTGATCAATATTTCTGTATTTTTTTTGCCAGTACCATACTGTCTTATTTACTGTAGCTTTGTAGTGTAGTCTAAAGTTAGGGAGCCTGATTCCTCCAGCTCCATTTTTCTTTCTCAAAATTGCTTTGGATATTCGGGGTCTTTTATGTTTCCATACAAATTATGAAATATTTTGTTGTAGTTCTGTGAAAAATGCCAATGGTAGTTTGATAGGGATTGCAATGAGTCTGTAGATTGCTTTGGGTGGTATTGTCATTTTCACAATGTTGATTCTTCCAATCCAAGAATATGGTATATCTCTCCATCTATTTGTATCATCTTTAATTCCTTTCACCAGTGTCTTATAATTTTCTGCATACAGGTCTTTTGTCTCCTTACATAGTTTATTCCTAGATATTTTATTCCTTTTGTTGCAATGGTAAATGTGAGTGTTTTCTAAATTTCCCTTTCAGATTTTAATCATTAGTGTATAGGAATGCAAGAGACTTCTTTGCATAAATTTTGTATCCTGCTACTTTACCAAATTCATTGATTAGCTCTAGTAGTGTTCTGGTAACATCTTTAGGATTCTTTATGTATAATATCATGTCATCTGCAAGCAGTGACAGCTTTACTTCTTTTCCGATTGCATTCCTTTTATTTCTTTTTCTTCTCTGATAGTTGTGGCTAAAACTACAAAAACTATGTTGAATAACAATGGTGAGCATTGGCAACCTTGTCTTCTTCCTGATCTTAGTGGCAATGGTTTCAGTTTTTTTACCATTGAGGACGATGTTGGCTGTGGGTTTGTCATATATCGCCTTCAGGATGTTGAGGTAAGTTCCCTCTATGCCTACAATCTGGAGGGCTTTTATCATAAATGGGTGTTGAATTTTGTCAAAAACTTTCTCTGTATCTATTGAGATGATCATATGTTTTTTCTTCTTCAATTTGTTAATATGGTGTATTACATTGATTGATTTGTATATATTGAAGAATCCTTGCATTCTTGAAATAAACTCTACTTGATCATGTTGTATCATCCTTTAACATGCTGTTGGATTCTGTTTGCTAGCATTTTCTTGAGGATTTTTGCATCTAAGTTGATCAGTGATATTGGCCTGTAATTTTCTTTCTTTGTGACACCTTTGTCTGCTTTTGGTATCAGGGTGATGGTGGCCTTAAAATGATTTTGAGAGTGTCCCTCCCTCTGTTGTATTTTGGAAGAGTTTGAGAGGATAGGTGTTAGTTCTTCTCTAAATGATTGATAGAATTCCCTTGTGAAGCCATCTGGTCCTGGGCTTTTGTTTGTTGGAAGATTTTAATCACATTTTCAATTTCAGTGCTTGTGATTTGCCTGTTCATATTTTCTATTTCTTCCTGGTTCAGTCTCAGAAGGTTGTGCATTTCTAATAATTTCTCCATTTCTTCCAGGTTGTCCATTTAATTGGCATATAGTTTCTTGTAGTAATCTCTCATTATCCTTTATATTTCTGCAGTGTCAGTTTTTACTTCTCCTTTTTCATTTCTAATTCTATTGATTTGAGTCTTCTCCCTTTTTTTCTTGATATGCCTAGATAATGATTTATCAATTTTGTTTATCTTCTCAAAGAAGCAGTTTTTAGTTTTATTGATGTTTGCTATTGTTTCCTTCATTTCTTTTTCATTTATTTCTGATCTGATCTTTATGACTTCTTTCCTTCTGCTAACTTTGCAAGATTTTTGTTCTTCTTTCTCTAATTGCTTTAGGTGTAAGGTTAGGTTGTTTATTTGAGATGTTTCTTGTTTCTTAAGGTAAGATTGTATTGCTATAAACTTCCCTGTTAGAACTGCTTTTGCTGCATCCCATAGGTATTGGGTGGTCGTGTTTCCATTGGCATTTATTTCTAGGTATTTTTTGATTTCCTCTGATTTCTTCAGTGATATCTTTGTTATTAAGTAGTGTATTGTTTAGCCTCCATATGTTCGTATTTTTTCCAGATTTTTTCCTGTAAATGATATCTAGTCTCATAGCGTTGTGGTCAGAAAAGATACTTGATACAATTTCAATTTTCTTAAATTTACCAGTGCTTGTTTTGTGACCGAAGATATCATCTATCCTGAAGAATATTCCATGAGCACTTGAGAGGAAAGTGTATTCTGTTGTTTTTGGATGGAATGTCCTATAAATATCAATTAAGTTCATCTTGTTTAATGTATCATTTAAAGCTTGTGTTTCTTTTAAAGGTTGTGTCTCCTTATTTATTTTCATTTTGGATGGTCTGTCCATTGGTGACAGTAGGGTGTTAAAGTCCCTTACTATGATTTTGTTACTGTTGATTTACCATTTCATGGCTGTTAGTATTTGCCTTATGTATTGAGATGCTCCTATGTTGGGTGCATAAATATTTACAATTGTTATACCTTCTTCTTGGATTGATCCCTTGATCATTATGTACTGTTATTCTTTGTCACTTGTAATAGTTTGTTTTAAAGTCTATTTTGTGTGATATAAGAATTGCTACTCCAGCTTTCTTTTGATTTCCATTTTCATGGAATATCTTTATCCATCCCTTCACTTTTAGTCTGTATGTGTCCTTAGGTCTGAAGTGGGTCTCTTGTATACAGCATATATAAGGGTCTTGTTTCTGTATCCATTCAGCCACTCTGTGTCTTTTGTTTAGAGCATTTCATGCATATACATTTAAGGCAATTATTGATATGTATGTTCCTATTACCATTTTCTAAATTGTTTTGGGTTCGTTATTATAGATCTTTTCCTTCTCTTGTGTTTCTTGTCTAGAGAAGTTCCTTTAGCATTAGTTGTAAAGCTGGTTTTGTAGCGCTGAATTCTCTTAGCTTTTGCCTGTCTGTAAAGCTTCTAATTTATCTGTCAAATCTGAATGAGATCCTTGCTGAGTAGAGTAATCTTGGTTGTAGATTTTTCCCCTTCATCAGTTTAAATATGTCCTGCCACTCCCTTCTCTCTTGCAGGGTTTCTGATGAAAGATCAGCTGTTAACCTTATGTGGATTCCCTTGTATGTTATTTGTTGTTTTCCCCATCTTCTTTTAATACTTTTTCTTTTTATTTAATTATTGATAGTTTGATTAATATATGTCTTGGCATCTTTCTTGTTGGATTTATCCTGTATGGGACTCTCTGTGCTTCCTGGACTTGCTTAAGAATTTCCTTACCCATATTAGGGTAGTTTTCAACTATAATCTCTTCAAATATTTTCTCAGTGCATTTCTTTTTCTCTTCTTCTCTGGGACCCCTATAATGTGAATGTTGGTGTGTTTAATGTTGTCCCAGATGTCTCTGAGATTTTCCTCAATTTTTTTTCATTCTTTCTTCTTTATTCTGCTGTGCAGTAGTTATTTCCAGTATTTTATTTCCTGGTCATTTATCCATTTTTCTGCCTCAGTTAATCTGCTATTGATCTCTTTTAGAGAATTTTTAATTTCATTTATTGTGTTGTTCATCATTGCTTGTTTCATCTTTAGTTCTTCTAGGTCCTTGTTAAACATTTCTTGTGTTTTCTCCATTCTATTTCCAAGATTTTGGATCATCTTTACTATAATTATTCTGAATTCTTTTTCGGGTAGACTGCCTATTTCCTACTCAGTTGTTTGGTCTAGTGGGTTTTGGCCCTGCTCCTTCATCTGCTGTGTGTTTCTCTGTCTTCTCATTTTGCTTAACTTACTGTGTTTGGGGTCTCCTTTTTGCAGGCTGTGGGTTCGTAGTTCCCATTGTTTTTGTGTCTGCCCCCAGTGACTAAGTTTGGTTCAGTGAGTTGTGTAGGCTTCCTGGTGGAGGGGACTAGTGTCTGTGTTCTCGTGGATGAGGCTGGATCTTGTCTTTCTGTTGGGCAGGTCCACTTCTTATGGTGTGTTTTGGGGTGTCTGTGGTCTTATTATGATTCTAGGCATCCTCTCTACTAATGTGTGGGGTTGTGTTCCTGTCTTGCTAGTTGTTTGGCATAGGGTTTCCAGCACTGTAGCTTGCTGGTCATTGGTTGGAACTGGCTCTTGGTGTTGAGATGGAGATCTCTGGGAGATTTTCGCCGCTTGATACTATGTGGAGCTGGGAGGTTGCTTGTCAACCAATGTCCTGAACTTGGCTTTCCCACCTCAGAGGCACAGCCCTGACACCTGGCTGGGGCACCCAGAGCCTCTCATCCACATGGCTCAGAATAAAAGGGAGAAAAAAAAGAAAGGAGATAAAATTAAATTAAACTAAAAATTTTTTAAATTAAAATTAATTATTTTTTTTAATTAATAAAAAAATAGAAAGAAGGAAGGGAGTAACCAAACCAAAAAACACTTCCACCCATGTTAACAAGTGCTAAAAACTATACTAAAAAACAAAACAAAAAAACTGATAGAACCATAGGACAAATGGTAAAAGGAAAGTTATACAGACAAAATCACACACACAAGCATACACATATACACTCACAAAAAGGGAAAAAATACATACATCATTGCTCCCAAAATCCACCTGCTCAATTTGGGATGATTCTTTTTCTATTCAGGTATTCCACAGTTACAGGGTACATCAAGTTGATTGTGGAGATTTAATCCGCTGATCCTGAGGCTGCTGGGAGAAATATCCCTTCTCTTCTTTGTTCACACAGCTCCTGGTGTTCAGCTCTGGATTTGGCCTAACCTCTGTGTTAAGGTCGCCTGAGGGCATTTTTTCTTCACCCAGACAGGACAGGGTTAAAGGAGAAGCTGGTTTGGGGGCTCTGGCTCACTCAGGCCAGGGGGGAGTTAGGGGTATGGAATTTAGGGCTAGCTTGTGTCAACAGAGGCCCACATGATGTGGAACAAGCGTGAGGCAACCGTGTGTTCTTCCGGGAAATTGTTCCTGTATCTTGGGACCCTGGCAGTGGCAGGCTTCACAGGCTCCTGGGAGGGGAGGTGTGGATAGTGACCTGTGCTTGCACACAGGTTTCTTGGTGGCTGCAGCATCAGTCTTAGCATCTCATGCCCGTCTCTGGGGTCCAGGTTAAAGCTGTGACTGCGCCCATCTCTGGAGCTCCGTTAAGCAGCGGTCTTAATCCCTTCTCCTCGCACACCAGGAAACAACGAGGCAAGAAAAAGTCTCTTGCCTTTTAAGCAGCTCCAGACTTTTTCCCAGACTCCCTCCCAGTTAGCTGTGGCGCACTAGCCCCTTTAGGCTGTGTTCACGCAGCCAACCCCAGTTTTCTCCCTGGGATCTGATCTCCAAAGCCCGAGCCTCAGCTCCCATACCCCAACCATCCCGGCAGGTGAGCAGATAAGCCTCTCCAGCTGGTGAGTGTTTGTCGGCATTGGTCTTCTGTGTGGGAACCTCTCCACTTTACCCTCTGCACCTCTGTTGTTGCTCTCTCCTCCATGGCTCCAAAGTTTCCCCCTCTGCCACCTGCAATCTCTGCCTGTGAAGGGGCTTCCTAGTGTGTGGAAACCTTTCCTCCTTCACAGCTCCTTCCCACTGGTGCAGGTCCCGTCCTTATTCTTTTGTCTCTGTTTTTTTTTCTTTTGCCCTACCCAGGTATGTGAGCAGTTTCTTGTCTTTTGAAAGGTCTGAGGTCTTCTGCCAGCGTTCAGTAGGTGTTCTGTAGGAGTTGTTCCACATGTAGATGTATTTCTGATGTATTTGTGGGGAGGAAGATGATCTCCACGTCTTACTCTTCTGCCATCTTGAAGCTCCTCCTATTTTGACACTTTTAAAAACACTTGGTCAAGTACTTTACAGAAATGTCCCTCAATTTGGATTTATCTCCTGTTTTCTTATACTTAGGCTAGGGTTATGATTTGGGGGCAGGTTGGAGGAAACCACAGAAGTAAAATAGTGTTCTCATGACAACATGTCAGGGATTCCTTTAATGTCAGCATGATGACTGGTGTAGTTAAACTTGTTAAACTTGATCAGTTGTTTAGGGTGATATCTGCTAAATTTCTCTCCATCTGTAAAGTTACTGTTTTTCTTTTTCCATACTATATTTGTTAATAATTTAAAAATTATTTTAGAACCTATGTTTGCTTTAATTTCACTGGAGGTGTAAAGTACCAACTATCTAAAATATTTTTCTTCATGACACATTTGAAAATTGTTAGGCAATATTTTCAAGTAATTTAGCAGTTTTTTAAAAAGAAAGTAAACATACACACTTATACTATCTTATTCAAAATGGTCCATGGTTGCTTACTTTTAAAATTACTATTCCTGTTTTGTATTTCATTTCAGCCTCAATTTAGTTAAAGTTAGCTTAATGGAATTCTAACAGCAGCAGTGTTAGTTGTTGCTTGGTAATTTTTTGTTTTAAAGATGCTTACCTTTAGTTTAGCCTCTTTTTACATTTGTAATTTGTTTATCTAAACTTTTCTTAGGTTTCAAAAATGAGTCAACATCCTGATTTGAAGACTAAGTAAGAAATAAGTGAAGGATTTTGTGAAGGATTTTAATTCATATACTTTTGGCAATCTTCTGATTTTTATATGCTTTTTCCTCCATTCTTGACTCCCTTGAATTTCATGAAGACTGTGTTCTAGTTAGATGATGTTTTCTAATTATTTTTCCCAGTTGACTGATACATAATTGATGTTTGTTAAATACTGATTACTGGTTGGTTTTGATAACAGGGGGAAGTAGTTTTATTTTTGTAAAAGATTAGTATCAGTTGACTAGAAACTAACATATGATTGAGTTTATTTTCAGACTTAGAGCATTAATACAAATGAAGCAGTAGCATAGGGAAGTGGAAACAGCATGGCAGTTGGAGTCAAAAATATGAATTCCTGGTTGTGACTGCAGTGTTTATTATCTGGTTGTCCTTAGGCAAGTCATTTATTAACCTAAATTTATTTAGTGTTTCCTTTACAAAAATACTTATAAATGCATGTTTGCATTAATTTTTGTACTAATAATTCTTAAAAAATTAAAATCAGGTCTATTTCCCATATACTAGTTATCTTAATTATCTCTATTGCTTTATGATAATCACATCTTATCTCCATGTACTAATTATTTTTCTAAAGATAATTGATTTACTTAAAATATAGAGTACATAATTATTGGAATTTCATATAAAAATAAGGCTGGAATTTTTTTCATTATATTTTAGAAAAAAATAAGAAGTTTTCTTAAGGGTCTAAGTGCATAAATAACTCATGTCAAATAATTTGCAGGAATGTTTAATTTTTAAAGACTCTACAGGCTGGAAGATACCTAGGATAAAAATCTAGTTTACTTATTTTATACATTGAATGCATACGTGAATTTGCTTCTTATCAAGGTAAGAAAGCAGATGATTTAAAAAACATATCAGGGTTTTGTGAACACAAACATACTGTCAATTTGTCCATGTGACTCATGTACATATTTAGGGAAAATAAATAGAGGTTACATGTGTTTGGATGAGTGATGCTTCCTTAATCTCCTCAACCAAAATCATTATCTATCTTTTATATCCTCAGAGCACTTTGTCTTAACTCTTTTGACACATAGTATGGCCTGCCTTGTTTGAGCTTAATTAATATATATAATCAGTCATAAGGCTAGGGCTATTGGTTGGATAAATAAGCTAATAGTTTCAATAATTACTAGCATGGAGATAAGGGGGATTGGTGTATCTTATGGTAGAAATGGGCTAGAAATTCTTTTGTTTTATGGTGGAAGCTGGTAATTATATTTCCTGCTCATAAAGGGATAACTACATTCAAATTTATTGAAAGTTGTGGGATGAGTTTAAAGTAATGTGTAAAGAGACCTAGTAAGTTTTTTGAACCAATGAATATAAGTGATATAATTATTAGTGATCAAGATTGCCCTTTATAGTTGTGGATGGTCATTATTTGTTTTGATGTGAGTTGAACTAGTCACTGTTGAATAGAAAATATATAGTTGTTAATCATTTGATTGGGTGTGGGGAATAAAATACTTGGTGACATAATATTTAAAATAACTATCTGCAGTCTTATTATTGTTAGGGTAATTATATATATATATATATATATATATATATATATATATATATATATATATATATATAGTTTTTTTGTTTTCTTTTTCTTCAAAACTAGTCTCTCTATGCTGTGAACCACTGGAGGAGAGAAACTCTGTCTTGTATATATTTTTTCTTCATTAAGTCCAGTACAATTTCTTACACATAGAATGGGCTCCATATACACTTTTCAATTGATTTTTAAGCATATGTCTTTTATCGTTTAGTGTTTCTCTAGGAAACAGCTTGACTTTTCTAGAATGTAGTATTTAATATGTAAAAATGTTTAATTATCAGATAAAATGTAATTAATAATTTTACACTTGTTTTATTAATGCTCTCAGCTTATTAACTCTAGGTCATCATTTGCATGTTCACAAAATATACCTGTAATATTTAAGCTGTAAAGTCAGATGTCAAAATCACATACTGATATTTCATATTTTTTAAATAAATGAACTTATATATAGGAGTAGTTTATCCTTGATGTCAAGCAATGCTGCTTTTTTTTCCCTTAAGCAATTTTAATCATAATTTCCCCTCGGATTTTAAAAGCACTAAGATGTGTTATATTGAATAAAATCAACTCTGCTTGGAAAAAGAATGATACAATTCATACAGTCTGAGAATAATTTGCCATAGACTAATGCAGTTTCTCTTAGAACACATTACAATTCAACCTGTATATTATCAAGAAAATAATTCTAATTCTGAAGTTGATTCAGAAGGCACAATCTACTAGAGGTAAAACTGTTGCAATGGTTTTCATAAAGTGTTAAAATATCTTGAAGGTGAAAAACATGATGAAAATCAAGAAATAAGATTATTAGTATTTTTATTTCTCAAAAAGTATACTTTTATATGTCATATTAATATAATGATTTTCTAAAGCCATTGGAAGACTCTTTATAGGTATGATTGAATAACATTATAAGACTATTTTTCAGATTTATATATGTTGTATACATACATAAATCAAATACAATTTGCATCATTGGATAATTTTCTAAATGGTTCTAGTTTATATTTCTAGCCTTTTACATTTCATAAATGCTAATACATATGCAACCTACTTTGGACTTTTTTTTTTAACATCTTTATTGGGGTATAATTGCTTTACAATGGTGTGTTAGTTTCTGCTTTATAACAAAGTGAATCAGTCATACATAAACATATGTTCCCATATGTCTTCCCTCTTGCGTCTCCCTCCCTCCCACCCTCCCTATCCCACCCCTCCAGGCTGTCACAAAGCACCGAGCCAATATCCCTGTGCCATGCGGCTGCTTCCCACTATCTACCCTACTACGTTTGTTAGTGTGTATATGCCCATGACTCTCCCTCGCCCTGTCAAAGCTCACCCTTCCCCCTCCCCATAACCTCAAGTCCGTTCTCTAGGAGGTCTGCATCTTTATTCCTGCCTTACCCCTAGGTTCTTCATGACATTTTTTTTTCTTAAATTCCATATATATGTGTTAGCATACGGTATTTGTCTTTTTCTTTCTGACTTACTTCACTCTGTATGACAGACTCTAGGTCTATCCACCTCATTACAAATAGCTCAATTTCGTTTCTTTTTATGGCTGAGTAATATTCCATTGTATATATGTGCCACATCTTCTTTATCCATTCATCTGATGATGGGCACTTAGGTTGTTTCCATCTCCGGGCTATTGTAAATAGAGCTGCAATGAACATTTGGGTACATGACTCTTCTTGAATTTTGGTTTTCTCAGGGTATATGCCCAGTAGTGGGATTGCTGGGTCATATGGTAGTTCTATTTGTAGTTTTTTAAGGAACCTCCATACTGTTCTCCATAGTGACTGAACCAATTCACATTCCCACCAGCAGTGCAAGAGTGTTCCCTTTTCTCCACACGCTCTCCAGCATTTATTGTTTCTAGATTTTTTGATGATGGCCATTCTGACTGGTGTGAGATGATATCTCATTGTAGTTTTGATTTGCATTTCTCTAATGATTAATGACGTTGAGCATTCTTTCATGTGTTTGTTGGCAGTCTGTATATCTTCTTTGGAGAAATGTCTATTTAGGTCTTCTGCCCATTTTTGGATTGGGTTGTTTGTTTTCTTGTTATTGAGCTGCATGAGCTGCTTGTAAATTTTGGAGATTAATCCTTTGTCGGTTGCTTCATTTGCAAATATTTTCTCCCATTCTGAGGGTTGTCTTTTGGTCTTGTTTATGGTTTCCTTTGCTGTGCAAAAGCTTTGAAGTTTCATTAGGTCCCATTTGTTTATTTTTGTTTTTATTTCCATTACTCTAGCAGGTGGGTCAGAGAGGATCTTGCTGTGATTTATGTCATAGAGTGTTCTGCCTATGTTTTCCTCTAAGAGTTTGATAGTTTCTGACCTTACATTTAGGTCTTTAATCCATTTTGAGCTTATTTTTGTGTATGGTGTTAGGGAGTGATCTAATCTCTTACTTTTACATGTACCTGTCCAGTTTTCCCAGCACCACTTATTGAAGAGGCTGTCCTTTCTCCACTGTACATTACTGCCACCTTTATCAAAGATAAGGTGTCCATATGTGCATGGGTTTATCTCTGGGCTTTCTATCCTGTTCCATTGATCTATCTTTCTGTTTTTGTGCCAGTACCATACCGTCTTGATAACTGTAGCTTTGTATATAGTCTGAAGTCAGGGAGCCTGATTCCTCCAGTTCCTTCTTTCGTTCTCAAGATTGCTTTGGCTATTCGGGGTCTTTTGTGTCTCCATGCAAATTACAAAATTTTTTGTTCTAGTTCTGTGAAAAATGCCAGTGGTAGTTTGATAGGGGTTGCATTGAATCTATAGATTGCTTTGGGTAGTAGAGTCATTTTCGCAATGTTGATTCTTCCAATCCAAGAACATGGTATATCTCTCCATCTATTTGCATCATCTTTAATTTCTTTCATCAGTGTCTTATAATTTTCTGCATACAGGTCTTTTGTCTCCTTAGGTAGGTTTATTCCTAGATATTTTATTCTTTTTGTTGCAATGGTAAATGGGAGTGTTTTCTTGATTTCACTTTCAGATTTTTCATCATTAGTATATAGGAATGCCAGAGATTTCTGTGCATTAATTTTGTATCCTGCCACTTTACCAAATTCATTGATTAGCTCTAGTAGTTTTCTGGTAGCATCTTTAGGATTCTCTATGTATAGGATCATGTCATCTGCAAACAGTGACAGCTTTACTTCTTCTTTTCCGATTTGGATTCCTTTTATTTCCTTTTCTTCTCTGATTGCTGTGGCTAAAACTTCCAAAACTATGTTGAACAAGAGTGGTGAGAGTGGGCAACCTTGTCTTGTTCCTGATCTTAGTGGAAATGCTTTCAGTTTTTCACCATTGAGGATGATGTTTGCTGTGGGCTTGTCATATATGGCCATTATTATGTTGAGGGAAGTTCCCTCTATGCCTACTTTCTGCAGGGTTTTTATCATAAATGGGTGTTGAATTTTGTCAAAAGCTTTCTCTGCATCTATTGAGATAATTATATGGTTTTTCTCCTTCAATTTGTTAATATGGTTTATCACATTGATAGATTTGCGTATATTGAAGAATCCTTGCATTCCTGGAATAAACCCCACTTGATCATGGTGTATGATCCTTTTAATGTGCTGTTGGATTCTGTTTGCTAGTATTTTGTTGAGGAGTTTTGCATCTATGTTCATCAGTGATATTGGCCTGTAGTTTTCTTTCTTTGTGACATCCTTGTCTGGTTTTGGTATCAAGGTGATGGTGGCCTCGTAGAAGGAGTTTGGGAGTGGTCCTCCCTCTGCTATATTTTGGAAGAGTTTGAGAAGGATAGGTGTTAGCTCTTCTCTAAATGTTTGATAGAATTCGCCTGTGAAGCCATCTGGTCCTGGGCTTTTGTTTGTTGGAAGATTTTTAATCACAGTTTCAATTTCAGTGCTTGTGATTGGTCTGTTCATATTTTCTATTTCTTCCTGAATCAGTCTTGGCAGGTTGTGCATTTCTAAGAATTTGTCCATTTCTTCCAGATTGTCCATTTTATTGGCATAGAGTTGCTTGTAGTAATCTCTCATGATCTCTTTTATTTCTGCAGTGTCAGTTGTTACCTCTCCTTTTTCATTTCTAATTCTATTGATTTGAGTCTTCTCCCTTTTTTTCTTGATGAGTCTGGTTAGTGGTTTATCTATTTTGTTTATCTTCTCAAAGAACGAGCTTTTAGTTTTATTGATCTTTGCTATTGTTTCCTTCATTTCTGTTTCATTTATTTCTGATCTGATTTTTATGATTTCTTTCCTTCTGCTAGCTTTGGGGTTTTTTTGTTCTTCTTTCTCTAATTGCTTGAGGTGCAAGGTTAGCTTGTTTATTCGAGATGTTCCCTGCTTCTTAAGGTGGGCTTGTATTGCTATAAACTTCCCCCTTAGAACTGCTTTTGCTGCATCCCACAGGTTTTGGGTCGTTGTGTCTCCATTGTCATTTGTTTCTAGGTATTTTTTGATTTCCTCTTTGATTTCTTCAGTGATCACTTCATTATTAAATAGTGTATTGTTTAGCCTCCATGTGTTTCTATTTTTTACAGATCTTTTCCTGTAAATGATATCTAGTCTCATGGCGTTGTGGTCAGAAAAGATACTTGATACAATTTCAATTTTCTTAAATTTACCAAGGCTTGATTTGTGGCCTAAGATATGATCTATCCTGGAGAAGGTTCCATTGGCACTTGAGAAAAATGTGTATTCTGTTGTTTTTGGATGGAGTGTCCTATAAATATCAATTAAGTCAATCTTGTTTAATGTATCATTTAAAGCTTGTGTTTCCTTATTTATTTTCATTTTGGATGATCTGTCCATGGGTGAAAGTGGGGTGTTTAAGTCCCCTACTATGAATGTGTTACTGTCGATTTCCCCTTTTATGGCTGTTAGTATTTGCCTTATGTATTGAGGTGCTCCTATGTTGGGTGCATAAATATTTACAATTGTTATATCTTCTTCTTGGATCGATCACTTGATCATTATGTAGTGTCCTTCTTTGTCTCTTTTAATAGTCCTTATTTTAAAGTCTATTTTGTCTGATATGAGAATTGCTACTCCAGCTTTCTTTTGGCTTCCATTTGCATGGAATATCTTTTTCCATCCCCTTACTTTCAGTCTGTATGTGTCTCTAGGTCTGAAGTGGATCTCTTGTAGACAGCATATATAAGGGTCTTGTTTTTGTATGCATTCAGCTAATCTGTGTCTTTTGGTGGGAGCATTTAGTCCATTTACATTTAAGGTAATTATTGATATGTATGTTCCTATTCCCATTTTCTAAATTGTTTGGGTTCGTTATTATAGGTCTTTTCCTTTTCTCGTGTTTCTTGCCTAGAGAAGATCCTTTAGCATTAGTTGTAAAGCTGGTTTGGTGGTGCTGAACTCTCTCAGCTTTTGCTTGTCTGTAAAGGTTTTGATTTCTCCATCAAATCTGAATGAGATCCTTGCTGGGTAGAGTAGTCTTGGCTGCAGGTTTTTCTCCTTCATCACTTTCAATATGTCCTGCCACTCCCTTCTGGCTTGTAGAGTTTCTGCTGAGGGATCAGCTGTTAACCTTATGGGGATTCCCTTATGTGTTATTTGTTGTTTTTCCCTTGCTGCTTTTAATATGCTTTCTTTGTATTTAATTTTTGACAGTTTGATTAATATGTGTCTTGGCGTATTTCTCCTTGTATTTATCTTGTATGGGACTCTCTGTGCTTCCTGGACTTGATTAACTATTTCCTTTCCCATATTAGGGAAGTTTTCAACTATAATCTCTTCAAATATTTTCTCAGTCCCTTTCTTTTTCTCTTCTTCTTCTGGAACCCCTATAATTCGAATGTTGGTGCATTTAATGTTGTCCCAGAGGTCTCTGAGACTGTCCTCAGTTCTTTTCATTCTTTTTTCTTTATTCTGCTCTGCAGTAGTTATTTCCACTATTTTATCTTCCAGGTCACTTATCCGTTCTTCTGCCTCAGTTATTCTGCTATTGATCCCATCTAGAGTATTTTTAATTTCATTTATTGTGTTGTTCATCGCTGTTTGTTTCATCTTTAGTTCTTCTAGGTCCTTGTTAACTGATTCTTGCATTTTGTCCATTCTATTTCCAAGATTTCGGATCATCCTTACTATCATTATTCTGAATTCTTTTTCAGGTAGACTGGTTATTTCCTCTTCATTTGTTAGGTCTGGTGCATTTTTATCTTGCTCCTTCATCTGCTGTGTGTTTTTCTGTCTTCTCATTTTGCTTATCTTACTGTGTTTGGGGTCTCCTTTTTGCAGGCTGCAGGTTCGTAGTTCCCGCTGTTTTTGATGTCTGTCTCAAGTGGCTAAGGTTGGTTCAGTGGGTTGTGTAGGCTTCCTGGTGGAGGGGACTAGTGCCTCTGTTGTGGTGGATGAGGCTGGATCTTGTCTCTCTAGTGGGCAGGTTCACATCTGGTGGTGTGTTTTGGGGTGTCTGTGGCCTTATTATGAATTTAGGCAGCCTCTCTGCTAACGGGTGGGGTTGTGTTCCTGTTTTGCTAGTTGTTTGGCATAGGTTGTCCAGCACTGTGGCTTGCTGGTTGTTGAGTGAAGCTGGGTGCTGGTGTTAAGATGGAGGTCTCTGGGAGATTTTCGCCGTTTGATATTATGTGGAGCTGGGAGGTCTCTTGTTGACCAGTGTCCTGAAGTTGGCTCTCCTACCTCAGAGGCAGAGCCCTGCCTCCTGGCTGGAGCACCAAGAGCCTTTCATCCACACGGCTCAGAATAAAAGGGAGAAAAAGTAGAGGGAATTAGTAGAAGTATGAGGAAAGAAAGAAGGAAAGGAGGGAAGGAAGGAAGGAAGAAAGAAAGAAGCAAAGAAGGAAAGAAGGCAAGAAGGAAAGAAAGGAGGGAGGGAGGGAGGGAGGAAAGAAGGAAGGAGGGAAAGAAGAAAAAACAGAAAGAAAGAAGATACAGTAAAAATAAAATAAAGTATAATAAAGTTATTGAATTAAAAAATTCTTATTTAGAAAAAAAAAAAGGGGACGGATAGAACCTTAGGACAAATGTTGGAAGCAAAGCTATACAGACAAAATCTTACACAGAAGCATACACATACACCCTCACTAAAAGAGGTAAAGGGGGAAAAATCATAAATCTTGCTGTCAGAGACCACCTCCTCAATTTGGGATGATTTGTTGTCTAAAGGAGGGAAGGAAGGAAGGAAAGAAAGAAAGAAAGAAAGGATGAAGGTAAAGTATAATAATGTTATTAAAATTAAAATTGATTTTTAAGAAAAAAATTTTAAGAAAAAAACATGGACGGATAGAACCCTAGGACAAATGGTGGAAGCAAGACTATACAGACAAGATCTCACACAGAAGCATACACATACACACTCACAAAAAGAGGAATAGGGGAAAAAATCATAGATCTTGCTCCTAAAGTCCACTTCCTTAATTTGGGATGATTGGTTGTCTATTCAGGTATTCCACAGATGCAGGGTACATCAAGTTGATTGTGGAGCTTTAATCCGCTGCTTCTGAGGCTGCTGGGAGAAATTTCCCTTTCTCTTCTTTGTTCTCACAGCTCCCAGGGCTAAGCTTTGGATTTGGCCCTGCCACTGCGTGTAGATCGCTGGAGGGCGTCTGTTTTTTGCTCAGACAGGATGGGGTTAAAAGAGCCGCTGATTGGGGGCTCTGGCGCACTCAGGCCGGCGGGGGCGGAGGGGCACAGAGTGCGGGGCGGGCCTGCGGTGGCAAAGGCCGGCGTGACTTTGCACCAGCCTGAGGCGCGCTGTGCGCTGTCCCGGGGAAGTTGTCCCTGGATCCTGGGAACCTGGCAGTGGCGGGCTGCACAGGCTCCGCGGAAGAGGGGTGTGGAGAGTGACCTGTGCTCGCACACAGGCCCCTCGGTGGTGGCAGCAGCAGCCTTAACGTCTCCCGCCCGCCTCTGGGGTCCGCGCTTTTAGCCGCGGCTTGCGCCCGTCTCTGGATTCCGCGCTTTCAGCCGCGGCTCGCGCCCGTCTCTGGATTCCGCGCTTTCAGCCGCGGCTCGCGCCCGTCTCTGGATTCCGCGCTTTCACCCACGGCTCGCGCCCGTCTCTGGGGTCCGCGCTTTCAGCTGCGGCTCGCGCCCGTCTCTGGGGTTCGCGCTTTTAGCCGCGGCTCGCGCCCGTCTCTGGAGTTCCTTTAAGCAGCGTTCTTAAACCCCTCTCCTCACGCCCCAGGAAACAAAGAGGGAAGGAAAAGTCTCCTGCCTCTTCGGCAGGTGCAGGCTTTTCCCCGGACTCCCTCCCGGCTAGCTGTGGTGCACTAACCCCTTCAGGCTATGTTCAAGCCGCCAACCCCAGTCCTCTCCCTGCGCTCCGGCCTCAGCTCGCAGCCCCGCCCGCCCCGGCGGGTGAGCAGACAAGCCTCTCGGGCTGGTGAGTGCCGGTCGGCACCGATCCTCTGTGCGGGAATCTCCCCGCTTTGCCCTCCGCACCCGTTGCTGTGCAGTCCTCCGCAGCTTCGAAGCTCCCCCCTCCGCCTCCCGCAGTCTCCGCCCGCGAAGGGGCTTCCTAGTGTGTGGAAACTTTTCCTCCTTCACAGCTCCCTCCCACTGGTGCAGGTGCCGTCCCTATTCTTTTGTCTCTGTTTTTTCTTTTGCCCTACCCATGTACGTGGGGAGTTTCTTGCCTTTTGGGAGGTCTGAGGTCTTCTGCCAGCCTTCAGTAGGTGTTCTGTAGGAGTTGTTCCACGTGTAGATGTATTTCTGGTGTATCTGTGGGGAGGAAGGTGATCTCCGCATCTTACTCTTCCGCCATCTTCCGCCTTCCCCTAACTTTTGCTATCTTAAATATAACATGTCTTAGTGTGGGTCTGTTTGGATCCGTCTTGTTTGTGACCCTCTGTGCTTCCTGTACCTTGACTATTTTTACTTCTTCAGGTTTGGGAAGTTTTTGGCTATTATTTCCCCAAATACATTTTCAATCCCCTCCTCTCTCTCTTCTCCTTTTGGAATCCCTATTATGCATAAATTGGCATGTTTTACATTATCCCACAAATCTTGTATGTTGCTTTTATTTATTTTTTTAATTTGTTTTTCTGTCTGCTGTTCTGATTCTGTGATTTCCATTATTCCAACTTCCAGATCACTTATATTCTTCTGTGTCAGCCACAGTGTATATTATGTATACAAAATACACTGTGTATATTCTTTTAGCCAGCTATTCATTGCTTCTAGTTTCATTGCTTTTTATCTCACAAATTGAATTATCTGCTTTTGGTTGGTTCATTTTTATAGTTTCTAGTTCCGTGTTATACTGATCTGCATTTATATCAATAATCTTTCTTAATTTGGTTACCATTTTTATTACCACCTTTTGAATTGAGTCTGGTAGACTAGTGATCTCCATTTCATTATTTATTATTTCAGAGGAGTTCTCTTGCTTTTTAAATTGGGAGTAGTTCCTCTGTATTTTCATTTTACTTAACTTTCTATGTCTCTAAGAATTTAGGAGAATCGATAATTATTTTTGGTCTTGAAGAGGTGATTTTATGTGGAAGCATCCCTATGTAGACTCTGTGTGTTCAGTGTCTTTGGAGCAAGGATTAATTTTGATATGGATGCCAGCCACATCTTTCCTCGGTGTGTACTGGTCACTATCACCTTGATAGCAGATGTGATTGGTGTTGTAGGATTTAAGCCTGTGCAGGGCATGAGGCAGGACTTCTTCTCTGTTCCATAGCTGTTCTTACCTTATCAGGGGCAAGGCCTGCTCCCCAGGTGTTGGAGTAGAAGCCCTGAGGTTGTGCTCAATCAGGCTACATTCCCCTTGGGTGCATGTCCTGCCTCAAAAGAGAGGTGTGCTGAAACAATTGAGGTCTATGAGCTCACAGAGATCTAAGGTACCACCTGTGTAAGCATCTATGGCTCTGAACAGATGCAGCCCTAGAGTTCATCCCTTCCCTATTGTAGTTGTCTTAGATTTAGTGTAAGACTGTGGCATGGAGTGGGTCAGGCTAGAGCAGTCACTAGGCTGTGGCCCGTGGTTGGGAGTTGTAGCTACAGGAATTGAAGTGGCAGCACTGCTGCCAGAGATCTGAGTTGCCCCCATGGAAGTCTTCTAGGAACTGTCTGTCCCAGATCCAGTGACAAACTTTGTCATGGAGTGGGTGGGGCTGGTGTTCTCACTAGGTTGAGAGACTGACCACAGAGTGCTGGTCATGATGGCTTCTGAGACACTGCCCATGTAAGTGCTGACAGTAGCTGCTGCCACTCCACCAAGACCACACCCCAGGTCCCCAGGCCATCACTGCATATATAGACTGAATCTTACTCTAAGACCCAGCTGACCCAGATCCCAGGCCAAGCTGAAGGGTGGAATGAGTGGGGCCAGGGTGTTCATCTCACTTGGATTAGGGAGTGAGGTGAGGCGGCAGCAACCAGGGCAGAGCTCTTTGTGCCCCATTTGTTGGCAAAGCAGCACTCACTGACTCTTAGCAAGTAGAGCTTCTCCTGGCTTTATATCTGTCCCAGAAGTTCTCACAGCAACCAAGGGGTCTTGTCTTCTATGCAATGAACCCAAAACTGAGATACCCAGTCAACCCACTTTCTCCCCAGGGCAAAGGTTTGCCCTTGCAGACCTTCTCTTCCTTTCAGATTCCTCCTTGGAGCAGTGGCCCCAGTGCTTTATCTTTTTCTCATTCTACCCAGTTACACGGAAATCTTCCTTGCAGTTTTGGTTGTATAGGAGTTCTTCTGTTAGTCTCCAGCTAGTTTTTCATGAGAATTATTCCACATGTAGATGTATTTTTAATGTGTCTGTTGGGGGAAGTGTGCTTCACATCTTCCTACTCTGACATCTTGATCCCCTTGATGCACTTGCTCATTTAGAAGAAAGTAATATTCATGTGATACACACACACACTTCTTTGCAATAAAATTCAATATAGCATAGTGGTTAAGAGCAGGGCAATAGAACTTCACTTTTTAGTTTGTCACACTGGTTTTGCCACATACTTGCTGTGTCATGGAACTTACTTTTGTGTTTTAGTGTCTACTTCTGCAAAATAGGAGTAATAATAAATGTATCTACCCAAGTTATTGCAAGGAGGTATTAACACATTCAAATACAACAACGTAAGTGCTCAATAATCATAGCTATCATCATCATCACCATTATCATCAGCACCATCATGATGTAACTTGCTGTTGGAAAAGTTATTTGTCTTTGAAATATCATTGTCTCATTGATAATATAAAATTTTAAATAATCTAACAATTAAATGTGAGAGTTTTAGAAATGATCTTAAAAAAGTTATGCATTATTTGGTCCAAACTCCAAACCAAAAATAAATAAATTTAAAAAAATATTTTCATTTTAATATAATATTTAATATATACAAAATATTTTATGCAACATTTTTGTATATTTTGAACAATCTGTATATATGCAACTTTCCTTTCCCCATAGCCTATCTTCCCTCTGGAGGGACTGTTATTCTGAATTTTGTGTTTGTCATCTTTTATTTTATTTTTTCACCTTCTTATTATGAGATATACATAAAAAGTTCCCCACATATAAAACTCATGAAACTATCACAAAGTGAAGACCATGCAATCAAAACCCAAGTTAAATAGAGTATATGCCCTGGAAGCCTCTCTAATATTCTTTCCCAATTACTACCTCTTCCTTCCCACACAAAGATAACCATTATTTTAGCTTTTATGTAATTCTATTCTTCACTTTTCTTTACTGTGTTAATATCTAGATAAGCTTCTCTAATATTATAATTTGCTTTTACCACTTTTTTATTTTTTTCTTTTTTAAAGGTTTTGTGATTTTCATTTTATTTTTAATTAATATTTTTATTGGCATATAAATGATTTACAATGTTTTGTTAGTTTCTTCTGTACAGAAAAGTGAATCAGCCATACATATACATAGATCCACTCACTTCTAGACTCCATTCCTATATAGGTCATTACAGACCATTGAATAGAGTTCCCTGTGCTTTACAGTAGTTTCTTATTAGTTATCATTTATATATAGTAGGGTGTATATGTCAATCCCAGTCTCCCAATTTATCCCTCCTCTCTTTCCCCCTTGGTAACTATAAGTTTGTTTTCTACAGCTGTGACTCAATTTCTCTCTTGTAAAGAGGCTTATTTGTACCATTGTTTTTAGAGTTCACATATAAGCAATATCATATGATATATGTCTTTCTCCAATTGATTTACTTCATTCAGTAGGACAATTTCTAGGTTCAACCATGTTGCTGTAAATGGCATTATTTTGTTCTTTTTATGGCAGAGTAATATTCCACAGTATATATGTACCATATCTTCTTTATCCAGCATCTACTGATGGACATTTAGTTTTCTTCCATGTGTTGGCTATGGTAAATAGTGCTGCTAAATATGGACATTGGAGTGTATATATTCTTTCAAATTATGGTTTTCTCCTGATACACATCCAGGAATGGGATTGCTGGATCGTATGATAGCTCTATTTTTAGTTTTTTAAGGAATCTCCATATGGTCATCCATAGTAGCTGTATAAACTTACATTCCCACAAACAACATAGGAGGGTTCCCTTTCCTCCAAACGCTCTCCAGCATTTATCGTTTGTAAATTTTTGATGATGGCCATTCTGACCTGTGTGACCTGATACCTCATTGTAGTTTTGATTTGCAATTCTCTAATAATTAGTGATGTTGAGCATCTTTTCATGTGCCTCTTGGCCATCTCTATGTCTTCTTTGGAGAAATGTCTATCTAGGTCTTCTGCCATGTTTTGATTGGGTGTTTGCTTTTTCGATATTGAGCTGCATGAGCTGTTTGTATATTTTGGAGATTAATCCTCTGTTGGCCGCCTCATTTGCAAATATTTTCTCCCATTCTGTTGGTTTTCTTTTCATTCTATTTATGGTTTCCTTTGCTGTGCAAAATTTTTTAAGTTTAAGTATGTCCTATTTGTTTATTTTTGTTGTTATTTTCATTACACTTGAAGGTGGATCCAAAAGATCTTGCTACAACTTATGTCAGAGATTGTTCTGCCTGTTTTCCTCTAAGATTTACAGTATCCGGTCTTACATTTAGGTCTTCAATCTATTTTGAGTTTATTGTTGTGTGTGGTGTTAAAGAATGTTCTAATTCCATTCTTTACATGTAGCTGTACAGTTTTCCCAGCACCACTTATTGAAGAACTCTCTCTTCTCCATTATATATTCTTGCCTCCTTCATCATAGATTAGGTGACCATAGGGGTTTCAGTTTATCTCTGGAACTTTCTATCCTGTTCCACTGATCTATATTTTTGTTTTTGTACCAGTACCATACTGTTTTGAGGACTGTAGCTTTGTAGTACAGCCTGAAGTCAGGGAGCCTTTTTCTGCCAGCTCCGTTTTTCTTCTTCAGGATTGTTTTGGCTATTCAGGGTCTTTTGTGTTTCCATACAAATTGTAAATTTTTTGTTCTAATTCTGTGAAAAATGCTACTGGTAATTTGATAGGGATTACATTAAATATGTAGATTACTTTAGGTAGTGTAGTCATTTTCACAATGTTGATTCTTCCAATCCAAGAACATGGTATATATCTCCATCTGTTTGTGTCATGTTCGGTTTCTTTCATCAGTGTCTTACAATTTTCCGAGTATAGGTACTTTGCCTTCTTAGGTAGGTTTATTCGTAACTCTTTTATTCTTTCTGATGCAAAGGTAAATGTGATTATTTCTTTAGTTTATCTTTCTGATCTTTCATTGTTAATGTTTAGGGATACAACAGATTTCTGTGCATTAATTTTGTATCCTGCTAGTTGACCAAGTTCATTGATGAGCTCTAGTAGGTTTCTGGTAGCATCTTTAGGATTTTCTATGTATAGCATCATGTCATCTGAAAACAGTGACAGTTTTACTTCATCTTTTCCAATTTGGATCTCTTTTATTTCTTTTTCTTCTCTGATTGCCATGGCTAGGATTTCCAAAAATTTGTTGAATAAAGTGGAGAGAGTGGGCATCCTTGTCTTTTTCCTGATTATAGTGGAAATGCTTTCAGTTTTTCACCAGTGATAATGATGTTTGTTGGGGATTTGTTGTATATGGCCTTTATTATGTTGACATGCTTTCCCACTATGTCCACTTTCTCAAGAGGTTTTATCATAAATGGGTGTTTAATTTTTTCAAAAGCTTTTTCTGCATCTATTGGGATGATTATATGACTTTTATCCTTCAGTTTGTTAATGTGGTATATCATAATGATTGATTCAAGTATGTTGAAGAATCCTTGCATCCCTGGGGTAAATCCTACTTTTTCATGGTTTATGATCCCTTTAATGTGTTGTTGGATTCAGTTTGCTAATAGCCAATTTTGAAGAGAGTTTGGCAGGGTTTTACAAAAGTAAACATACTCTTACTATGTGATCATGCAGTTGTGTTCCTTGATATTTGCCCAAAATGAATTAAAAACGTATGTCCACACAAAAACCAACACATGGATGCTTATAGCACCTTTATTGATAATTGCCAAACTTGGAAGATGTTCTTCAGTAGGTGAATGATACATTCAGGCAATGGAATTTTATTCCACACTAAAAAGAAACAAGCTATAAAAACAAATCAATTATTTAGGTATAAATATAACAAAATATGTGCAGAATGTATATGCAGAAAACTTCAAAATTTTGAAGGAAAAAGATCAAAGCACTAAATAAGTAGATAGATAATTTGTGCTCATTCATTGGAAGACCAAATATTGTTAAGATGTCAATTCCTCCTAACTTGGGCTATAGATTTGACACAACTCTAACTGAAATTCCAACATGGTATCTGGTAAATGTGGTAAACTGATTCTAAAGTTTATATGGATAGACAAAAAATCTAGAATAGTCAACATTAATACTGAATAACAAAGGTGTATGATTAACAGTAATCAATTTTAATACTTGATATAAAAGCTATATTAATCAAGACAATGTGGTATTAGCAAAAGAATAGACACATAGATCACTGGAGCAGAATAGAGAGCCCAGGAAGACCCTTTCAGATACAATCAATTGATTTTTGATAAAGGAACAAAAGGAATTCAATGAGGCGAGAACTGTTTTTTCTTCAAAGAATGGTGCTGAAATAATCAGATAACCATATGCAAAAACAAAACAGAACAAAACAATAAACTATATACAGAACTTACACATTTTACAAAAATTAACCCAAAATGAGTCACAGACTCAATGTAATATGTAAAAGTATAAAATATCTAGAAGATAACACAGAAGACAATACCTAATATTTGGTGATGAGTTTTTAGATAAATTGAAAACATGGTCCATGAATAAAAAAGATAATTTAGACTTTATTAAAATTAAAACTTCTGTTCTGACAAAGATACTGTTAAGAGAAGAGTAGAGAACGAAATGAAAAATTCCATCAGACCTTTATCAAATGAGAAAATGATAATTCCCCAAAGAAATTAAAGTTAGATAGGCAAAGAGCCATTCATGATCACTACCGGAATTCAGCTTGGTTCAAAGACTTGCACAATCTTCTCCCTATGTACTTTTCCATCTGAATCAACTTACTCTCTTTTAACTATACCCCAAACATATCTTATGTATAGGTCAAACATACTTACACCTTTTCTAAATGTGTTCTATATGCCCCTCCATCCTTTTCTTTCTTTTTCTTTCTTTCTTTTGTGAATACCCATAAATTTTTAATTTATATTCTGTAAATCCTATCTAAGCTTTCATGTTCAGCATAGAGTTTATTTTTCTCCCCACAACCCTGCATTTTTTCCTAAATTATCTCAATTTGAATTACTTTCTCCTTGTGCTATATTATCATAATAGTACATTTGTTATTCTGTTGCAGTCATCATCATTGTCTCTTGTGTCACATGATGTTTATATATATTTTCTCCCCACCTTAGTTTGTGAGATGTATAAGAGTTGTGAATTTGACCCTTCTTTTTTAATCCTTTCAAGTCCTGACTTAACTTTTACTCTAGTCACAGATATAAGCAAAGTTTCCATGTCTTTCAGGCAGATGAGATCTGAGAGAACAAACTTTGATTCTGCACTGTAGACATCTTCCTTCTTGCCCCAGGTTTTTCTGTTGTCATAGCAGTAGGCTACCAGTGGGAACTTAGCACACAAACATGTGCAATTCAGAATTAATATTTACTGCTCCACCTTTGACCATTGTATTACAGTTTTTGAAAGCTTAACTTTGATTTCCGATTATAATTGACAATAAATGTTAGTAATTTAGGTTTGCAGTTTCTTGGTCCCTTTACAAAACACTGAAGATTTTAAGAGGTTGATATATAAGGAACCCTACGATAAATTTGTTTAAAGATAAGAATTCTCTTTCAGTGTGAGTAATCACTTTCTAATGTAACTATTTTCTTGTTCCAAGGTTGTTTTTAGTGCACACCTGGGCATGTCAAAATTACACCATAACTATGCTAGTGACTATGTAACATTAATTTTTGGAGTTTAATTTGTATCTTTATTGTAGTTCTACAAAATTTTTCTTCCTATTTAAGAGTTTAATCACCAGGTTCCTTCTTTTCTAGATATAGAATATAGTTATAGACTATTCTAATATGTCACATTTACTATTCTTCCATACATGGCTCTCAAACATGGACATAAAATATCAAGTTCCAATGTTTGAGGATTGTACATTCATGCATGATCTGGCAGCCAATGTCCATTAATTTTCTATAAGTCTTCCCCTCTTTTTCATTATTTAGGAAAACATTCTATCTGTAATGAAAATAATAATGTCTAATATTTATACAGCACTTTCCAAGTGCCAGGAAGTATTCTCTATACTTTCCATCAATTATTTCACTGTTTTACACAACCATCCCACAAAGTAGGTGTTATGACTTAGTCCATATTAAGGATGAGGATATGGAGTCTCAGAGAGGTTAATTTGCTCACCAAATGCACACAAAATAGTATATAATAGGATAAGTATATCAATTCATTTAGTGTCAGTCCAGAGCTGATGTTCTTAATTACTGTGTTCTGTTGTCACTCAGCCCAGTATTATAGTGTGCTGGGCATCTAAGAGTGTATATTTCAAAATGAAACAAAAATCGAATATGAAGTGTGTAGATTATGGAATTATGGAGCTATGAAACATAGGGAGAAGGCTATAATAAAAAAGAGGCTTTTTGGTAGATAGAGCTGCTCACTTAATGTGGAAAAGCTGACCTTGGAAAATGCAAATTCATGAATATTTTCTTTGGTGGTCCTCATGTAATAAATCAAACTAAGTCCAGTATTCCAAATAGCAACCATATATTAGAATCATTGGTTTAGGTGATTATTAATGTCTGCTTTGGTAATTATTTCTCTGTTCATTTTTCTAGGCATCTTGTTTAAGTTTCAGTGAAAGTGTAACTGTGAATATGAATCAATATCTGTTTATAACCTAAATCCTTTTAATTGCCTGCCAATATATTTTTGACATGAACAACACTAAGGTGTGCATTTGTTTCTGTGTATATTTCCAACTGTAATAGTACTATCTGTCAGAAGGAAGAGAGGATACAAGACAGTAGAGGAACTCTTCAACCCTTATTCCTAGACACAGACCAGAAAACTGTTATATTAAAAAACAAAAACAAAACAAAGTAAAAAAAAAAAGTAATTTGTGAATTCTAACAGTAAGAGGTTTTACCCAGAAGAGGAAGCAACTCCTCCAGATAGCATTACAAAAATGGGTAAAGTAGAAAATGAGTAAGCCCAGATGACAATAAAAGTATTTGATTAAAAGAGCTCTTAATATGTTAAAGTGGGGTTTAAAGAAAATATTCAGGAGACTTCAGTGGTTGGAAATGGGGTTCCTGCAAGTTGAGTTGGGTCAGTGAAACATATTTTTCAAATAATAACACTGGTATTGATGATAATCATATCTATTATCAGTATAACATGTCATCTGTTTTAGATCTTAGAAAGTAAATCTTTATTTTCTTTGTTGATTACTTGGGTCTATATTGAAAGAAGGAACAACAGGCATGGTTATTCTATAACTGCTCTTGACTGACCACATAACCTCCAGGCAACTTGTTTAGCTTCTCAGGGCCTAGTACCCTTCTGAAAAGTGTATGAGATATTAATATTGTGTTGAAAATGGAATGAGCTAATACAGGTGTGACAGCAGCTTTTGATGCCCCATCAGATACCATAGGATCACTTTATCAGTTCTATTGGTGTACTCATCTCTCAGCTTGCTCTTTCCAGTCCTTTGAAAAATTGTTTTCCCCTCTAAGAATTGTCCTCTAGCAGTTGAAGTCAGTTCTCTGGAATGTGTCTGGGAGTTAGGTCATAGATTCTACACAAAGGTGTGTGTGGACAATGATTACTTGAGCAGGGAGGAGGGTACAAAAGCCCAGCTCTCTTGACTCAAGGTAAGAGAAAAACAGGTTCAATTTACATTCCACATTCTTTTGTGTTTCCTTCTACTTTCCCTATCTCTATTTCTTTACTTATTTATCTGTTTCTCTGAGAGCATCCCTTGAAGGAAGTATGCAAATGTATTCCCAAATGAGACACTGTTTCTGGGGAACACAACTGAGGAAAATATGTAAAGTGCTTAGCAGAACGCTTGCCATGAAAGATAAAAGAAAGGTTAAATAACACAGCCACAAGCAGAACTGAGCCTGGAAGCAAAGTCAAACCAAGTCTTATCTTTCCTGATTTCAGGCCATTTCACTTGTAGTATATATCACAGAACTTTTGGATCAGAACGTGTCCTGAAGATACGGGGTTGGGGCAGAGATGCAGTTTCTTCCATTTGTGTTTAAAAATGTGTATAAACTTTGTACAAGAAGGATATTAATGTTTCTCTTTAGAATATGGCATGCATAATTAATTTATAGAAGATATATTCAATACTGCTTATTATTGGAAGTTTACTGTGCTCAACAAAAACAGCAACAAGCAGACATTTAGAAAGATGTCAGATCATAACTACATACCTGGAAAACACTTATTTAGGCTTAATATTATAGGCTTCATTTGCACAAACATCTTAGCATGGGATTGAAAGTAGCTGAAATAATGTTAAATGCTATTAAGTTTCACTCTGAAACTGAAAAAAAATCTATCAAAATATACATTTTGGTAAGCATTTTCTTCCAAATATAGTCAAGTAGAAAAGGTATAAAATGAGAAGCAGCAGGTTGTGGTGGAAAGATCAATGAACTTGGAATTAGAAAATACATAAATAAGTATTCTTACATTTGCTTAGCTGTGTGGATTTAAATTATTTACTTTATGTTTTTAAATTGCAATAAAAAATGAATCCTCATATAAAATAAAAAGAATGACATATTGCCAAAGCAATCCTGAGAAAAAAGAGCAAAGCAGAGGAATAACCCTCCCAGACTTTAGACACTACTACAAAGCTAAAGTAATCAAAACAGCATGGTATTGGCACAAAAACAGATGTATGGATCAATGAAACAATAAAGAGCTTACACACCTACAACCAATTACACTTTGACAAAGGAGGCAAGAATACAATGGAGAAAAGACAGTCTCTTCAACACGTAGTGTTAGGAAAGCTGGGCAGCAGCATATAAATCAATGAAATTAGAATACTCCCTCACACCATACACAAAAATAAACTGAAAATGTTTTAAAGACCTATATATAAGGCATGAGACCAGAAAACTCCTAGAAGACAACATAGGTGGAAACACTCTTTGACATAAATTGCAACAATATTTTCTTAGATCAGTCTCCCAAGGCAAAGAAAAATAAAAGAAAAAAGAAACAAATGGGACCTAATCAAACATAAAAGCTTTTGCACAGCAAAGGAGACCATAAACAAAATAAAAAGACAACCTATGGACTGGGAGAAAATATTTGCTAATGATGCAGCTGACAAGGGGTTAATTTCCAATATATACAAAGAGCTCATAACACTCAATAAAGAAAAAAATCCAATTAGAAATTGGGCAGACGACCTGAATAGACGTTTCTACAAAGAAGACACAAAGATGTTCAACAAGCATATGAAAAGATGATCAACATCAGTAATTATTAGGGAAATTCTGCTCAACATCACTAATTATTACGGAAATGCAAATCAAAACTACAATGAGGTATCACCTCACACCAGTCAGAATGGCTATTATAAAAACTTTACAAATAATAAATGCTGGAGAGGGTGTGGAGAAAAGGGAACACTCCTACACCGTTGGTGGAAATGTAGCTTGGTGCGGCCACTATGGAGAACAGTATAGAACTTCCTTAAAAAGCTAAAAATTCAGCTACCATATGATCTAGTAATCCCATTCATGGGCATATACCCAGAAAAGACAAAAAGTCTAAACTGAATGTATCATGAACCCCAGTGTTCATAGCCGCACTATTCACAATAACCAAGACATGGAAGCAATCTAAGTGTCCATCAAAAACAGATGAATGGGTAAAGAAGATGTAATCCATATATACTGTGGAATATTAGTCATAGAAAAGAACAAAATAATGCCATTTTTAGCAACATGAATGGAGCTAGGAAATATCCTAAGTGAAGTAAATCAGACAGAGAAATGTAAATATTATATGATCTCACTTATATGTGGAAACTAAAAATAACAAAAATGAATGTGTTTACAAAAGAGAAACAGACTCACAGACATAGAAAATAAATTTATGGTTACCAATAGGGAAAGAGATGGGAGAAGGGATAATTTAGGAGTATGAGATTAACAAATACACACTACTACATATAAAATAGATAAGCAACAAGGATCTACTGTATAACAGAGAGAACAATATTCAATATCTTGTAAAAACCTGTAATGAAAAATCTGAAAACAGTATATATATATATATATATATGTATATATGTATGTATATATATATACATATATATATATGAATCACTTTGCTGTACACCTGAAATTAACACAATATTTTCTATCAACTATACTACAATTTAAAAAAGTGACAAAGTCAAGTGTTGGCAAGGTTTTAAAGCAGCTAGAAATTTCCTACATTTTAATTCATTTGTACTTATATGACTGCACAGTGGTTCAGTCATTTTGTAAAACTCTGTTAGTTCCTTATAAATTAGTTATATTTATCATACAACACAGGAATCCTACTCCTAGGTATTTTATTTATCTTAAAAAATGAAGAAGCATATCTACAAAAATATTGTTAACATTTTATTTATGATAGCCAAAAATGGGGAGCAAACATCATGTCAATTTATTGGTAAATAAATAAACAAATTGTTATATATGGATAGTGGATTACTATTTAGTAATAAAAAGAACCAACTACTAATAAATGCAGCAACATAAAGGAACTGAAAAACATGCTGAGCAAAGAAAAAGCCAGTCATAAAACATATTTATTATATGATTCAACTTAGATGAATTCTAGAAAAGGTAAACATAATATATAGGGACAGAAAGCCAGTCAGTGTTTTCTTGGGTCAGGGTGACGAAAGTTGTCTGGGAAGGGATACAAGAAAATTCTGGAGGTGTGGAAATTTATATACCTTAATTTTAGGGGTGATTACATAGGTATATAAATTTGTCAAAACTCACTAAACTCTAAAATGGGTGCAATATTGTGTCTCAATAAAGTGCATTTTCTCTATTAATTATCATTTTATATTGGCATAAGTATAATATAAGTTCTGTACCATAAGTAATAAAGCATCAACTGGAATTTAAAAAGATAGCTAGTTAGTTGATTTCAGTCCTGGATAAATTAAGAAAAGCCAACTGCAGATTTTTCTGGGTAGCTGCTATTTGTGTGCATGCATTTACTCTAAATTAACATTCCCATATTAAAAGTTCATTTAATAAACATCTGTTTATGTTTTTATATTTATTTCACTAGGGTTCATTATCAAAGATACTATAGATATGCTGTCAGTGGTGTCTAGGATAAAGACACATTTTTTTCTCTTCCCTGGGCATCTGTTTCACCTCCTTCCTTCACGCCTACATGATGTATCATTTACAATGAACTAAATCACTTTGAAGATAAGAGTCATTTATTTAGTATGTCTAATTAAACTTTTCCTTAATTGAGTGTGATCCCAGGGAAAAAAATAAGTGTAATTTGACAGGCTGTAATAAAATAGATATAGTCAATGTGAAACATGAAGGAATTAATGCTAACAAGATTTTTGTGATATGGGTATTACATTTAAACTCAAGCTAATAAAATATAGGCTGTTATGATATGTGAATTCTTAGTGTTCAGACCTAGAATGTATGGTCACTGTTATATGTCACTTGAAAAATATGGTAATATAGTTATAAATGGTAATATTCTATAAATAATTATTCAAACTAAGCAATCCCTGATAGAACACAGAAGCTCCAAGCAATACACAATTACTCAGAATAATTTTCTGGGTATGGACCACTTTCTGACAAGCTTGGACTAGAAATGTTTTATGGTTAGTTGCCTTTTCCACAACTTTTCTCCCCCAAGATGGCACTTGCTCAATTGCTTTCCATTGAACTGTACCCTAAACCAGAAGAAGCCAGATATTTGGAGAACTATAATGCTAGGATTATGAGACTTGACCCAAGCCAAAGGTGCCCAACATAACATTTCTAGTATGGGGTATACTAATCTCTGCTTTCTTGAGGTAGAACATTACAAGATGGAATGACCCCCTAGAGCAGACATTATCTAGCACAAATAATCTTGGAGATTTTCTGGAATGATAAGTCATGCAGTGTCAGAAAATCACTATTTATGGTGCCCAGTTACTAAGTGTATATAGTTAAATATTAGTCTATGACTACCACAACTTCTCTGTTTAGTCTAAGACAGCAAAATAAACATAAATGATTCCAGTGTAATGATGTATTTATTTACCAGGTGAAATTGAGTCATGGCTATCACTTATGTAATGCTTACCATGCTGCAGATGTGTTGCCTACATTAACTCATTTAATGCTCACAACAGTTCTGTAAGACAGTTACTATTATTATTCTCATTCTGCAGACAAGGACTCTGGGTTAACATGAGGTTAAGTAACTTATCAGGGCCACACAAATATTATATTGCAGGAATTTCAGTTTTTGTTCATGTAGTAGTATCCTAGAACTTACCCTTTTAACTATTACATTGTAGTGCCTTTCTATTATCACCATTATTTGCAGAGTTAGAACTAGTGATACAATAGCATTCCATGGTTGCTTTCTAGGATTATCTTCCTGATAACTGTGGTGTCAGAGAAGTATTCACACAGGGAAGAGATTCTTATAATGGATTCAGCTGAAAGGAAAACTAGACTTCTTATACCATAGGCAGTTTGACAACATGTTTTTTTTTAATACTGTGGCCATCAGTGATTTTATAATAAATCATAGAAAGGTGGCATGAAATTAAGAATATGTACTAGTTCACAAACATTATATTAAAACCATGAATAACAGTATGACGTTAAATTATGCCCTTTAGTCCACAAATAGTCCAACAGCATGAAATTATATTAAAATGATCAAAATAGATCTCATTTGCTATAGATGGATTGAAAGTACTGCTGTCAGTCTCTTGGAGAAGTAAAATTACAGATATTCAGGGAAATTTTGGTTTGCATTTAAATATGTGTCTAAGAGAGATAGTTATAATAGAAATAATTGTGTAAGTAAAATAATACTTACATTGCAACTATAATAATCAATAGAAAGACAATCAAGACACCACAATGGACTCTGGACTGAAGGGCCAGGTGCAAGGTCTCTGCACAATGTGCCCTGTGAGCAAGTTAAACTCGACTAAGGACAGAGAGAGAGAAAAAAAAAACCCTTTCTTCTCATAAACTCCCCTCTGACAGCAAGAGCTGAGAAATTCTGCCACCTTAGCCAACAAACTCATGGCAGTCTAAATGAAAGGCTAATTTTTTGATTAAGGGAAACCAAAAATACTGAAACAATTGTGACACAGCCAAAATGACCGTGATCTACCACTCTGAAATATGAATCCATAACTTGGATTTGGAATACTTTCAAAGTTGGCCATCTTAAAAAAAAAGAAAATTTAATAAACTTTTAACTCATTATTGACCAGAGATGTATGATACATCCTTTGTTACCTGAAGCTTATTGACCAGAGACATTTCAATATTCACTTACATAACAAATTGCCAGCAACAGTCTTTAGTTTCTGCAAAAATCCCTCAGTCAATGATGTGTTAATATGAAAATATGAGGGAGACTTACAGATGCTGGAGGAGTAAGATGTGGAGATCACCTTCCTCCCCACAAATACATCAGAAACACATCTACATGTGGAACAAATCCTACAGAACACCTACTGAACACTGGCAGAGGACCTCAGACTTCCCAAAAGGCAAGAAAATCCCCACATACCTGGGTAGGGCAAAAGAAAAAAACAAAAAACAGAGGAAATAGAATAGGGATGGGACCTGCACCTCTGGGAGGGAGCTGTGAAGGAGGAAAAGTTTCCACACACTGGGAAGACACTTCACTGATGGAGGTAGGAAGTGGGCAGGGGGGAAGCTTCAGAACTTTGGAGGAGAGCACAGCAACAAGGGTGCAGAGGGCATAGCAGAGACATTCCTGCACGGAGAATTGGTGATGACCAGCACTCACCAGCATGAGAGAATTGGTGGCTCACCCCCCGGGGCCAGGATTCAAGAGGTCAGATCCCAGGAAGAGGACTGGGGTTGGCTGTGTGAAAGCAGTCTGAAAGGGGCTGGTGTGCCACAGCTAACTGGGAGGGAGTCCAGGAAAAAGTCTGGAACTGCCTAAGAGGCAAGAGACAATTGTTTAAGAGTGCATGTGGAGAGGAGATTCAGAGTACCACAATTGTCATATCAAACAAAATAGGCTTTAAAACAAAGACTATTACAAGTGACAAAGAAGGACATTACATAATGATCAAGGGATCAATCCAAAGAGAAGATATAATAATTGTAAATATATACACACCCAACATAGGAGCACCTCAATACATAAGGCAAATGTTAACAGCAATAAAAGGTGAGACAGACAGTAACACAATCATAGTATGGGAATTTAACACCCCACTTTCACCAATGGACAGATAAACCAAAATGAAAATAAATAAGGAAACACAAGCTTTAAATGACACATTAAACAAGATGGACTTAATTGATATTTATAGGACATTCCATCCAAAAACAACAGAATACACATTTTTCTCAAGTGCTCATGGAACATTCTCCAGGAAAGATCATATCTTGGGTCACAAATCAAGCCTTGGTAAATTTAAGAAAATTGAAATCATAGCAAGTATATTTTCTGACAGCAGTGCTATGAAACTAGACATCAGTTACAGGGAAAAAACTGTAAAAAATACAAACACATGGAGGCTAAACAATACAATACTAAATAATCAAGAGATCACTGAAGAAATCAAAGAGGAAATAAAAACATACCTAGAAACAAATCACAATGAAAACATGATGAACCAAAACCTATGAGATGCAGCAAAAGCAGTTCTAAGTGGGAAGATTAAAGAAACACAATTCTAACTCAAGAAGCAAAAACAATCTCAAATAAACAACCTAAAGCAATTAGAGAAAGAAGAACAAAAAATCCCCAAAGTTAGCAGAAGGAAAGAAATCATAAAGATCTGACCAGAAATAAATGAAAAGATATGAAAGAAACAATAGCAAAGATCAATAAAACTAAAAGCTGGTTCTTTGAGAAGATAAACAAAATTGATAAACCACTAGCCAGACTCATCAAGAAAAAAAGGGAGAAGACTCAAATCAATAGAATTAGAAATGAAAAAGGAGAGGTAACAACTGACACTGCAGAAATACCAAGGATCATGAGAGATTACTACAAGCAATTCTATGCCAATAAAATGGACAACCTGGAAGAAATAGACTAATTCTTAGAAAAGCACAACATTCTGAGACTGAACTAGGAAGATACAGAAAATATGAACAGACCAATCACAAGCACTGAAATTGAAACTGTGATAAAAAATCTTCCAACAAACAAAAGCCCAGGACCTAATGGGTTCACAGGCAAATTCTATCAAACATTTCGAGATGAGCTAACACCTATCCTTCTCAAACTCTTCCAAAATATAGCAGAGGGAGGAACATTCCCAAACTCATTTTACAAGGCCACCATCACTCTGATACCAAAAGCAGACAAAGGTGTCACAAAAAAAGAAAACTACAGACCAATATCACTGATGAACATAGGTACAAAAATCCTCAAGAAAATACTAGCAAACAGAATCCAAAAGCAAATTAAAAGGATCATGCACCATGATCAAGAGGGGTTTATCCCAGGAATGCAAGGATTCTTCAATATGCAAAAAACAATCACTGTGATAAACCATATTAACAAATTGAAGGATAATAACCATATGGTAACCTCAATAGATGGAGAAAAAGCTTTTGACAAAATTTATCACCCATTTATGATAAAAACTCTCCAGATAGTAGGCATAGAGGGAACCTACCTCAACATAATAAAGGCCATATATGTTAGACCCACAGCCAACATGGTTCTCAATGGTGAAAAACTGAAACCATTTCCTCTAAGATCAGGAGCAAGAAAAGGTTGCCCACCCTCCCCACTATTATTCAACATAGTTTTGGAAGTTTTAGCCACAGCAATCAGAGAAGAAAAAGAAATAAAAGGAACCCAAACTGGATAAGAAGAAGTAGAACTGTCACTGTTTGCAGATGACATGATTCTATACATAGAGAATCTGAAAGGTGTTACCAGAAAACTACTAGAGCTAATCAATGAATTTGGTAAAGTAGCAGGATACAAAATTAATGCACAGAAATCTTGCATTCCTGTACACTAACAATGAAAAATCAGAAATTTAAATTAAGGAAACACATTTACCATTGTAACAAAAAGAATAAAATACCTAAGAATAAACTTACCTAAGGAGACAAAAGACCTGCATGCAGAAAACTATAAGACACTGATGAGAGGAATTAAAGGTGATACAAACAGATGGAGATATATACCATGTTCTTGGATTTGAAGGATCAATATTGTCAAAATGTCTATACTAACAAAAGCAATGTACAGATTCAATGCAATCCTTATCACACTACCAATGGCATATTTCACAGAACTAGAAGAAAAAAATTCACAATTTGTATGGAAACACAAAAGTCCCTGAATAGCCAAAGCAATCTTGAGAAAGAAAAACAGAGCTGGAGGAATCAGGCTCCCTGACTTCAGACTGTACTACAAAGCTACAGTCATCAAAATGGCATGGCACTGGCACAAAACTAGAAATATAGATCAGTGGAATGGAAATGAAAGCCCAGAGATAAACCCATGCACATATGATCACCTTATGTTTGATAAGGAGGCAAGAATATACAATGGAGAAAAGACAGCCTCTTCAATAAGTGGTGCTGGTAAAACTGGACAGCTACATGTAAAAGAATGAAATTAGAACCCTCCCTAAAACCATACACACACAAAAATAAATTCAAAATGGATTAAAGACCTAAATGTAAGACCAGACACCATCAAAATCTTAGAGGAAAACATAGGCAGAACACTCTATGACATAAATCACAGCAAGTTCCTTTTTGACCCACCTCCTAGGGAAATGGAAATAAAAACAAAAATAAACAAATGGGACCTAATGAAACTTGAAAGCTTTTGCACAACAAAGGAAACCATAAGTAAGATGAAAAGAGAACCCTCAGAATGGGAGAGAATATTTGCAAATGACGCAAATGACAGAGGATTAATCTCCAAAATGTACAAGCAGCTACTTCATCTCAATATCAAAAAAACAATCAAACCAATCCAAAAATGGGCAGAAGACCTAAATAGATATTTCTCTAAAGAAGATATAGAGATTGTCAACAAACACATGAAAGGATGCTCAGCATCACTAATCATTAGAGAAATGCAAATCAAAACTACAATGAGGTGTCACCTCACACCTGTCTGAATGGCCTTCATCAAAAATTTACAAACAATAAATGCTGGAGAGGGTGTGGAGAAAAGAGAACCCTCTTGCAGTGTTGGTGGGAATGTAAATTGATACAGCCACTATGGAGAACAGTATGGAGCTTCCTTAAAAAATTAAAAATAGAACTACCATATGACTCAGCAATTCCACTGCTGGCCATATACCCTGAGAAAACCATAATTCAAAAAGAGTCGTGTACCACAGTGTTCATTGCAGCCCTATTTACAATCGCCAGGACATGGAAGCAACTTAAGTGTCCATCAACAGATTAATGGATAAAGAAGATGTGACACATATATACAGTGGAATATTACTCATCCATAAAAAGAAATGAAATGGATTTATTTGTGGTGAGGTAGATGGACCTAGAGTGTGTCATACAGAGTGAAGTTAGTCAGAAAGAGAAAAATGAATACTGTATGCTAACACATATAGATGGAATCTTAAAAAAAAGGTTCTTAAGAACCTAGGGGCAGGGGCAGGACAGGAATAAAAATACAGATGTAGAGAATAGATTTGAGGACATGGGAAGGGTAAGCTGGGACGAAGTGAGAGTGGCATGGACATATATACACTACCAAATTTAAAATAGATAGGTAGTGGGAAGCAGCCTCATAGCACAGGGAGATCAGCTCCGTGATTTGTGATCACCCAGAGCAGTGGGATAGGGAAGGTTGGAGGGAGATGCAAGAGGAAGGGGATATGGAGATATATGTATACCTATGGCTGTTTTACTTTGTTATATAGCAGAAACTAATACAATATTGTAAAGCAATTATACTCCCATAAAGATGTTAAAAAAAAAGATACTGCAATGGTAATAAACAATCTTGTAAAAAATATTATAATGAGTTTTATTTGTTTGCTTATTTTTAAAATTTGGGGGAGTGTGGTATTGTGTTTCTTCTTTTAATTATATATCTGCCTATTACTGAATTCAAGCTCTCAATTCTCACCACATGACAGACTGATAAATCAAGAGGCAAGTTGTTGGGACAAGGAATAGTGACTTTATTCAGGAAGCCAATAGACTGAGAAAATGGTGAATTAGTATCCCAAAGAACCATCTTGCCCGGGTTTGGATGCAGTTTCTTTTCTAGAACAATGATGAGGTAGGTGAGGAGGTAAAGTAAAAAGTCAATAAGTTGTTGCAAATATTCCCTAGTTCTGGTCAGACTCCAGAGGGTATGTGTTAATTTCTTCTTTCAAGTGGGGCCTGGTCAGGATGTTTCCTGTTAGCTGAACAAAGGTATTTTAGCCTAACGCTCAGGCATGGAGGTAGGTTTCCCGGAGATGAGCCATTATGTATATTTTAAGCTATGGGCAATATCCCCTTAATGATTAACTTGTACCAAAAGCCACAGAATACAAAGGTTAAAGTAAAAGAAGCAGAACCAATACGGAGTCAGATTTGTTATTCCCATTACATGCCTATAAAATGTAGATGTAGATTTTGTCTCATTATATAAGTGGTGTAACGTAGGAGAAGAGAATTGGGGAAAGCCATATAGATATTATTTTTATTTAAGAACTATACCAATCAGAGGAAGTAATGATCAGCAGTGGAGGGTAGTCACACACAATATATAGATGGAAACAGGGCCCAATAAAATCTGTCATATGGTTGGATGAAAGGTCTCAAGAGGAGACCCAACTACACAGTTTAATTCTCCACCTCTGGAGAAATAAAACCCCTTAGTGATATGAGCAATTAGGCATAACAATGATGATAGTAAACTAAGGTATAAGTCTAGTGAACAATCATGATTGATGCGGAGTAAAGACAGGAGATACTGAGGATGATACAAAGAGCACGAAATTTGCTGAGAAAATTCATTGCTTCTTTTTTAGTTGTTCTCAAATTTTAACATGCATTAGAATTACCTAGTATGTCTGTTAAAACACAGATTGCTGGGTCTTACCCTCCAAGTAAGTCAGTCTGGGTTAAGGGTTGAGAATTTGCACTTATAACAAATACCTAGGTAATACTGCTGGTGTAGATAATGCTGGTATAGATAAAACACTTGAGAACCACTTTTCTATGTAAATTAGAAACACTGGCTTATTCAGTTTCCCTAGGCAGAAGCTGGTATATTCTTGAATGGACAACCCTAAATTGTCTTTTCTGATCACTATCACTCCAGATACTACCACAGGAGAATGAGGTCAACAAAGCATGGTCTGGAAACAAGGTTGAAATAACAAACATACATGACAGATGATAAAATGCAAGGCAATATGAGGGACCTTCCTAAGACAGCATCCTGAAGTAAACTGCATTTATTTGCATATGAAAAGTGCAATATCAAATAAAAGCAACTTCTTAATTCCGATTTTTCAAATCTCAACCTAAAAACACTGACAAAGGCAAGTCAAGAAATCTGTCAAGAAAAGATGAAAGTGACGTTTTAGAGAGAAAATAAGAAGTTTGTCTTCTGTCACTGTCTTTACAGTGAGGGCTAATTGTCCCATGTATGACATGTTTTAAAGCTGTACCTCCTGGTAAGATATGTTTCCCCCAGCTGTATGAATCTCTTTGTGGTTTTGTTTTGTTTGTTTGTTTCTCAAAGAGCAAAGATCATACTCTTGGAGGAAATGTACTATATTTGAAATGGTCTCCAGTTTTCTTTGGAGGGAAAAAAGTGAGTAGCAGTGGGTGAAAATGCACATCATGGAGATTTAGACTGAATAGTTTGAAAAATTTGCTGGAAGATGAGTGAGTCTGTGTGTTGATGGGTACTAAGGAGAAACTCCAGCCCAACCTTCCACTTATTTACCTGAGGATCAAGTATATCTGAGCATGTCTAGAGGTATGGTGTGATGGGTCTGAAAATAGTCTCTTTTGAGAGAGGGAACAAGACATCCTCTGTAAGAAAAATAAATCTAGGGAAAGTAGGTACTTCGATTTGATTGAACTAATAGAAATGTTCCATTTATTGAAGACAGAAGGTAATTTTGGATTCTGTCTCTGAGACTGTTTTCTGTCCATGTATACTCTCTGAGTCCTTGGGAATTCAAACTGAGAAAAATCTTGAAAGTGCTTTTTCACTAAAAAGAGCAACTAAAGCCATTAGGCACACTGGACCACATAAGCTTGGTGCACATGAATGGAGAGTGATTCTAAGGTGGAAAAGAGTGTCCTTCCCACACCAGTAGGGAATGTTGCATGATGAGGCCATGTGGAGAGTGCCAACAAACAGCAGGGGATGGCATGAGCATCACCTGCCGCTGTTTGGCATAGAGGAATAATACTGGTTACAAATAGGAAAACTATTGATATTCCTGTCACAGACAGGAGGTCAAATGTCTTTGTTTGCATAATATTCAAAGAGTAGTCTGTGTTATGTTTTCTACTCAAGCACAGTATAATACTTATGGGTTTGAAATATATATGGGTTTTTAAAACAAGACATACATTTGTTTTACATATGGACCTCTAGCATAACATTGCTAACACTGTACTCTAATTTTTGGTTTTCCCCACTAGACAGTGAACTCCTTAAGAACAGAGACCAGATTTTGCATATCTTTATCACTTAGCACCTGACACAGAGGCAGTATTGAAATACATATTTGCGTTAATAGAGAGAAATAAAATCTTGCCTTTACCTCTGCAATTAGTTAGATTGATTATGTTCTCTTGTTACCTGATCACAGAAAAAAAAAAAAAAAGAAATCCCACAAAGTATTCCTAGATGCTTATAATTATTGGTTTTAGGTTTGTACCTCTCTCCAGATTACATGCTCCTCTAAATCAAGAGCTTATGTTTTGCTGACTACTGCAGAGCTGATGCCTATAACACTGGGTTATCAATATATTTTTACTGCGAAGTATACACAATTGAAAATATAGACCCCTCACTATTTCCCTAAAGTAAGTCATACCAAAAAATGCCATTAACCCTAGGTAAGGATGCAATGGATAATGCAGTCATATACCCTATTCGAATTCCTCCTTTGTTTCAATTTCTGACAGGAGAATATTCATTTCCTTTTTTTTTCAGTAATATAGAAATACCTTTAATATCATAAGTGAAAAATAAGTACATGAAATAGAATGCAGGCTATTATGATAGCTATATACATTTATGTAGAGAAGACCAAAAGGAAAAATATAAAGTCATTTGTAATTTATTTGAGGACTGGGGGATTATATATTTCCCCATCTATTTTTCAAAAGTGCACTATTGTTATAATACTTTAATAATAAAAATGTTAATTCAAAGATTATTAATAATATTCTTCACTTATCTCCAGTATGGCTGTAATGTTGGCTGTAAATATGAAACTTTCTTTCACACACCAATATTTTCAAGAATGGAATATTCTCATGCAGTATGTGGTAAGATGCATTATTTCTCTCTGGATTGGGCTGATATATTTTCAATCAAACCTGTTTCCTCTATGAAATTAAGTTTCCACTGGAGACTTTATTCTCACTGTATATAAGCAGTAGTTAACAAAAAGCCATTATTTTGAAATGTTAAGTGCTTCCTATTCTAAGGTGTTTTTATACATTGATAACTTACAATCAGCTTGATTAAAGCACTGAAGCTTAAAAGTGCTTCAGATGGGACACCATCTTCATATACACAGGATAAACCCAGAGGTTCAAATACAGAACTTAAACACAGAGGGTCAAATACAGAACTACTATTTCTGAGGGAGGTACCACTTAGGAAAACCATGCTTTTTATGCCAGGAGAGATGTACTTAAATCCAAGGCTTTCATCCCTTGGAAGATGAATGAAGATCCCTTTGTTTTTATCCTTCACCTCCTAGAATTCCCAGAACCTGACGGTAGAGAAATCCGCTTCTCTGGGTTGAGCAGAGAAGGGTGCAAATAGCTTTAGCTCAAACAATAATGCTGTATCCAATTTCATAAACGATTCCACTTTCCTGAGACTTTCTCCTTAAGTCTGCATCTCTTCCTGTGTTCCCTATCTTGATACACGGTTCCATCTTTCAGGAATTTACCTAAGAGAAACACTTCACAGATATTACAAGACTTCCCTCTTCTTCATTCAAAAACTGTCAACTTCTGTCAACTAAACCTCTAAAATGATTCTTGAGATGATTCCCTCTTTCTTTTTTTTTTATTTTTTAACATTTTTATTGGAGAATAATTGCTTTACATATTTGTGTTAGTTTCTGCTGTATGACAAAGTGAATCAGCTATACATATACATATATCCCCATACCCCTCTTTGTGTGTCTCTCTCCCACCCTTCCTATCCCACACCTCTGGGTGGTCACAAAGCACCGAGCTGATCATCCCTGTGCTATGTGTCTGCTTCCAACTAGCTACCAATTTACATTTGGTACTGTATATATGACAGTGCCACTGACTCATTTTATCCCAGCTTCCCCTTCCCCTTCCCCATGTCCTCAAGTCCATTCTCAGTATTTTGTTGAGGATTTCCACATCTATGTTCATTAGCGATATTGGCCTGCAGTTTTCTTTTTTTGTGACATCTTTGTCTAGTTTTTGGTATCAGTGTGATTGTGACCTTGTAGAATGAGTCGGGGAGTGTTCCTCCCTCTGCTGTATTTTGGGAGAGTTTGACAAGGATAGATGTTAGCTCTTCTCTAAATATTTGATAGAATTCCCCTGTGAAGCCATCTGGCCCTGGGCTTTTGTTTGTTGGAAGATTTTTAATCACAGTTTTCAATTTCAGTGCTTGTGATTGGTCCGTTTATATTTTCTATTTCTTCCTGGTTCAGTCTCAGAAGGTTGTGCTTTTCTAAGAATTTGTCCATTTCTTTCAGATTGTCCATGTTATTGGCATATAGTTTCTTGTAGTAATCTCTCATGATCCTTTGTATTTCTGCAGTGTCCGTTGTTACTTCTCCTTTTTCATTTCTAACTCTGTTGATTTGAGTCTTCTCCCTTATTTTTCTTGATTAGTCTGGCTAATGGTTGATCAATTTTATCTTGTCAAAGAACCAGTTTTTAGATTTATTGATCTTTGCTATCATTTCCTTCATTTCTTTTTCATTTATTTCTGATCTGATCTTTATGATTTCTTTCCTTCTGCTAACTTTGAGTTTCTTTTGTTCTTCTTTCTCTAATTGCTTTCAGTGTAAGGTTAGGTTGTTTATTTGAGATTGTTCTTGTTTCTTGAGATAGGATTGTATTGCTATAAACTTCCCTTTTAGAACTGCTTTTGCTGCATCCCATAGGTCTTGGGCCGTTGAGTTTTCATTGTCATTTGTTTCTAGGTATTTTCTGATTTTCTCTTTGATTTCTTCAGTGATCTCTTGGTTATTTAGTAGTGTATTGTTTAGCCTCCATGCGTTTGTAATTTTTACAATTTTTTTTCCTGTAATTGATATCTAGTCTCATAGCATTGTGGTCGGAAAATGTACTTGATACAATTCCAATTTTCTGAAATTTACCAAGGTATGATTTATCCTGGAGAATGTTCCATGAGTGCTTGAGAAGAAAGTGTATTCTGTTGCTTTTGGATGGAATGTCCTATAAATATCAATTAAGTCCATCTTGATTAATATGTCATTTAAAGCTTGTGTTTCCTTATTTATTTTCATTTTAGTTGATCTGTCCATTGGTGAAACTGAGGTGTTAGGCTCTGCTATTATTGTGTTACTGTGGGTTTCCCCTTTTATGGCTGTTAGTATTTGCCTTATATATTGAGGTGCTTCTATGTTGAGTGCATAAAGATTTACAATTTTTATATCTTCTTCTTGGATTGATCCCTTGATCATTATGTAGTGTCCTTCTTTGTCTCTTGTAATAGTCTTTATTTTAAATTTTATTTTGTCTGATATGAGAATTGCTACTCCAGCTTTCTTTTGATTTCCATTTGCATGGAATATCTTATTCTATCCCCTCACTTTCAGTCTGTATGTTTCCCGAGGTCTGAAGTGGGTAGCTTGTAGACAGCATATATATGGGTCTTGTTTTTGTAACCATTCAATGTCTTTTGGTGGGCACATTTAATCCAGTTACATTTAAGGTAATTATTGATATGTATGTTTCTATTACCATTTTCTGAAATGTTTTCAGTTTGTTATTGTAGGTGTTTTCCTTCTCTTGTGTCTCCTGCCTAGAGAAGTTCCTTAGCATTTGTTTTAAAGCTGGTTTGGTGGTGCTGAATTCTCATAGCTTTTGCTTGTCTGTAAAGGTTTTAATTTCTCCATCAAATCTGAATGAGATCCTTGCTGGGTAGAATAATCTTGGTTGTATGTTTTTCCCTTTCATCACTTTAAATATGTCCTGCCAGTCCCTTCTGGCTTGCAGAGTTTCTGTTGAAAGCTCAGCTGCTAACCTTATGGGGATTCTCTTGTATGTTATTTGTTGCTTTTCCCTTGATGAATTTAATATTTGTTCTTTGTATTTAATTTTTGATAGTTTGATTAATATGTGTCTTGGCCTATTTCTCCATGGATTTATCCTATATGGGACTCTCTGCACTTCCTGAACTTGCTTGACTAGTTCCTTTCCTGTATTAGGGAAGTTTTCAACTACAATCTTTTACAATATTTTCTCAGTCCCTTTCTTTTCCCCCTCTTCTTCTGGGACTCCTATAATTCAAATGTGGGTACATTTAATGTTGTCCCAGAGGTCTCTGAATCTGTCCTCAATTCTTTTCATTCTTTATTTTACTCTGCAGTAGTTATTTCCAGTATTTTATCTTCCAGGTCAGTTATTTGTTCTTCTGCCTCAGTTATTTATGCTATTGATTCCTTCTAGAGAAATTTTAATTTCATTTATTCTGTTGTTCATCATTGTTTGTTTGCTTTTTAGTTCTTCTAGGTCCTTGTTAAACATTTCTTGTATTTTCTCCATTCTATTTCCAAGATTTTGGATCATCTTTACTATTACTCTGAATTATTTTTCAGTTCAACTGCCTATTTCCTCTTCATGTGTTTCGTCTTGTCAGTTTTTACCTTGCTCCTCCATCTGCTGTGTATTTCTCTGTCTTCTCATTTTGCTTAATTTACTGTGTTTGGGGTTTCCTATTTGCATGCTGCAAGTTCATAGTTCCTGCTGTTTTTGGTGTCTGCCCCCAGTTGTGAGTTTCATTCAGTGTGTAGTGCAGGCTTCCTGGTGGAGGGAGTTGGTGCCTGTGTTCTGGAGGGTGGGGATGGATCTTTTCCTTCTGATGGACAGGTCTTCTTCTGGTTGTGTGTTTTGGAGTGTTTGTGAACTTAGTATGATTTTAGGCAACCTCTCTGCTAATGGGTGGGGTTGTATTCTTGTCTTGTTAGATATTTGGCATGGGGTGTCCAGCACTGGAGCTTGCTGGTCATTGAGTTGAGCTGGTTCTTAGTGTTGAGACTGAGATCTCTGGGAGAGCTCTCACTGATATATATTACATGGGACCGGGAGCTCTCTGGTGGTCCAATGTCCTTAACTTGGCTCTTCGACCTCTGAGGCTCAGGCCTGACACCTGGCCAGATCATCAAGACCCTGTCAGCCACAAAGCTCAGAAGAAAAGGGGGGAAAAAAAGAAAGAAAGAAAAAAAATAAGTAAAATAAAGTTATTAAAATAAAAACTTAAATATATATATATATATATATATATATATATCTCCCATCCCTATTTTCTTTCTGTTTTTTCTTTTGTCCTACCCAGGTACATGAGATTTTCTTGTCTTTTGGGAAGTCTGAGAATCTTCTGCCAGCATTCAGTAGGTGTTCTGTAGAGTTGTTCCACATGTATATGTATTTTTGATGTATTTGTGACAAGGAAGGTGATCTCCATGTCTTACTCCTCCACCATCTTGAAAGTCCTCCTCTTTTTTACTTTTAGAATTAAAATGTACAGTCTGGAACACCGAATAAAATAAAATGATTATTGCCTGCAGCTTATTTATTTTGAAATGTGCCACATTCTTGGAAGATTCAATTGGTAGACCACAGAAATGATCACTATCAAGTGAACTATTCCTTGATAAGTACCATACAGAATGGAGAATATGGTTGTAAAATGAAAATATTATGGGGTTTATTATTAGTGTATGAGGATAATTTTTACATGTGTCTGTGTGTGAAATCTATTACCCTTGTCTTTATCCAGATTTTTCTATAGGGCAACAATAGAGATGTTATTGTGTGAAACTTGCAAAGAGTTAACTGTTGTTTTATATTTTGGGGAGGACATAGTGACTAACTTGGAAATTACTCTTTAACAATATTTCTCAAGATATTTTATGAAAATGAACAAAATCACATGGAAGCACTTAAAAATTCATAATCCTGAGCCCTACTCTAAATCATTTCACCTAGACCAGAAGCCTCATTCATTTTAGAAATTATTACTGGGTATATTCATACATTCCAAAGTTTGGTGTTGCTACTCTGTTACATAAAATACTCATCAGCTTTTGATTTTCAAATTAAACCAGTATACGGTTTTTATTACTCTTATTATTTAGGAAGACCTAACAGAGGGAAACAGATGATTGATAAGGAGGAACTAAAATATTAATATTTCCTATAATTTAAACACTATGCTAGATTATTTCATAAAAGCTCTTTTTATTAAAACCTAAAAAAACTACATTAATATTTTATTATCTACAGATGTGAAAACTGACACAGAAGAGTTTATTCTTTTATGCTAATACAGTCACAGGATTTCTAAATTGAAGTATAGTTGACTTATAATATTATATTAGCCTCAGGTGTACAACATAATGATTTGATATTTTTATACATTATGAAATGATCACCACTACAGTAAGTCTAGATACCATCTATCTCCATACAATGTTATTACATTATTATTGAATGTACTCCCTATGCTATACATTACATCCCCAGTACTTATTTATTTTATAACTTAAAGTTTGTAAATCTTAATCCCCTTCCCCTATTTCACCTATCTCTGGCAATCATCAGTTTGTTGAATCTGAGTCTCTTTCTCTTTTGTCATGTTTGTGCATTTGTTTTGTTTTGTTCTTAAATACCACACAAAAGCGAAATCATATGTTATTTGTGTTTCTCTGTCTGACTCATTTCACTTAGCCTAATACCGACGCTCTGGGTCCATCATGTTGTCACAAGTGGCAAGATTTCATTTTTCTACATGGCTGAGTATAATTCCATAATATATATACCACACCTTTATTCATCTATCAGTGGACACTTAGGTTGCATCTGTATCTTGGGCTATTGTAAATAATACTTCAATGAACATTATGGTACATATATATTTTTGAATTGGTGCTTTTGTTTTCTTCAGAGAAATACCTAGAAGTGGAATTGCTGGATTGTATGGTAGTTCTATTGATATTTTTAATTTAATCTACCAACAGTGCATAAGGGCTCCCTTTTCTCGACATCCTTGCCAACACTTGTTATTTCCTATATTTTTGATAATAACCATTCTGGCAGCCATTGTGGTTTTGATCTACATTTCTCTGATCATAAGTGACTTTGAACATTTTTTGATGTGCCTGTTGGCCATCTGCATGTCTTCTTTGAAAAGTGTCTATTCAGGTCTCCTGCTCATGTTTTTTTAATTGGATTTTTTTTAATTGAGTTGTATGTGTTCTTTATATATATTGAATATTAACTCCATATCATTTGAAATATCTTCTCCCATTCAGTAGGTTCTATATTTTTTTCCTCCTTTGTCATAAATTAATTGACCATAAACGTATGGGTTTATTTCTGGGCCTCTATCCTGTTCCAGTGATCTATGTGTCTGTTTTCATGCCAGTGCCATACCGTTTTGATTACTGGGCCACTCTTTATCTCTCCTTCAATTCTGAATGATAATTTTGCCAGGTAGAGTATTCTGGGTTGTATTTTTTTTTCCTTTAAGTACTTTAAATATATCATACCACTCTCTCATGGCCTGTATAGTGTCTGCTGAAAAAAATCATCTGATAGCCTTGAAGGGATTCCCTTGTATGTGACTAGTTGTTTTGCTCTTACTGCATTTAAAATTCTATCTATATCTTTAACTTTTGCCATTTTATTATTATATATCTTAGTGTAGATATCTTTATGTTCATCTTTTTTGGGGACTCTCTGTGCTTCCTGGACTGGATATCTGTGTCCTTCCTAAGTTAGGGACATTTTCAGCCATTATTTCTTCAAATACTTTTTTTGCACCTTTATCTCTTCTCTCTCCAGGAACGCTTAATGTGAATATTAGTATGCTTGACATTGTCCCAGAAGTCCCTTAAACTCTTCTCATTTTAATTTTTTTTGTATGTTCTGATTGGTTGATTTCTACTATTTTGTCTTCCAGATTGCTCATACGTTCATCTGTATCATCCAATTTGCTGTCATTTCCCTCTAGTGTATTTTTCATTTCAGTTATTGTATTCTTCAGATTTGGTAGGTTATTTCTCATATATTCTAACTCTGTTGAATTTTCCACTATGTTCCTCTATTCTTGTCCCAAGTTCAGTTAGCATACTTATGACCATTACTTTGAACTTTTTATCAGGTAAATTACTTATCTCTGTTTCACTAGAGTTTACTTCTGGGTTTTTATCTTGTTCTTTCATTTGGAACATATTCCTCTTTCTCTTCATTTTCTTTGACTTTTTGTGGGTTTTTTCCCTATGAATTAAGCAAAACAGACCTCTATTTCTCTTGAAGGCCAAGATGCTGTAGTGTGGGAGCATTCCCTGTGTAGACTGCCATGTGCTGGATGGCTTTGGCAGGCCAACTGGGGCTGGATAAGACATCAGACAAGGGGGAGAGGGGTCCTGGAGTGCACTGGTCTGGAGCCACTCTGTCAGGATGACTGGAGCTGGAGTGGGCAGTTTTTCTAGGGTGCACCAGCTCAGGCTGAGGTTACCTTAATGAGATGGTTGAAGCTGTAGCAGGTGTGAGCCTGGGCCATGCTGGTTTGGCCTTGGCAGGCTGTCTAGAGCCCCAGGCCCTTGTCAAACTGCTGCCTCTCTTCTGGGACTTGGAGTGCATTTGTGCACGAATCCTTTAATAGCAGGGTCTTGATTTCCTATAGCCCTCCAGCCCTTCTGGATGTATACCCCATTGGTTGTCAAAGCCAGACAAGAGGGGGGTTTATCTTCCTTGTGATGGCCTCCATGGTGGGGTATCTGATGTGGGGTTCAAACTTATCACTCCTTAGAGAAGACCTCCACATTTGTGATATTCCCTCTAACTGTCACTGTGCTGGGGGTGTGTCTTGACTTGATAGCATCTTTGCCCCTTATGTCCAACTCAATGTAGCTTTATATTTATATCTTAGTTGAAGAGCTATTCTGCTAGTGTTCAGGTCATTCTCAGAGACAGTTGTTCTATATGTTGTTGTAGTTTTGGTGTGTCCATTGGAGGTGACCTCTGGTGCCATCTTGATCCCCCCCCCCAGCTCATAGGATTTCAACTCAGATTCTATACTTCACCTAACCCTATATCCTTTTATTTCATCTTTCTGAGCACAAAACAAAAGTCAAGATGTATGAATGATAAATAATAGCACATTTCATGGGAATTCTAAAGAAGCAAAGATCAATGAGGGCTGTAGAGATGAGACCTGAAGTAGGCCTTGAAAATGGGTAGGGATTTCAAATAGGTGTTAATAGCAAAACATGTTAATAGTAAAAGAAGTGATTGATGGGGTGAATATATGCGTGCATAGATAAATAAATAAATATAATCTGGGGCATACTAAGTTCTCCTTCATACTAATTGCATAAATGTAAATTTGGGCTCAGTAGCCGACTAAAATACCTACCCAGTATTTCCTTGCAAATTTGAAAATAGTTCTTTATATGACAAAGACTATAAGAGATCTATAATATGAATCCATGAAAATTGAAACCCTTTCTTACATAACAGCATATCATCAGTTTGGATTATGCAATGGAACACATTCTAAGTAAGAGAAATGGCATGAGTGATTACAGAGCAATAGGAATGAGAACAACCTACCTAAATAGAACCAGAAAAGTAGCTAGTTTAAACCAAGGTGTTTGGGGAGTAGTAGTAACTTATATTTATAACATATCTTATGATTATAAAGCATTTTCATTTCCTTAATCATTTGATTCTCACAAAAGTATTATGAGTTATGAATTATTATTCCAATTTATTTTAAGCTGAGAAAGTTTTTACTTAAATTCATATGTCCTGGAAAAATTAGAGCTTGGATTCCATCACATGTTTTTATTTCTGATTAGTCATGTTTTTTTGCTTATACTATGGATACCCCATATTTGAATAGAGAATGGACTCAAGTTATGGAACAAATTAAGTCAATTTATAAATCAGATACTTATTGATTTGCTAAGTAACCAGTCTCTATAAAGATGCTTGACTGGCTTCCCTGATGTCAGCCAAAATTTGATGTCCAATTACAAACTATTATCAAATTTTTTACCCTAAATGTAGTTTCTGCTATATTTTATCTTTGGGATAGTAGCACTAAGGGCTCTTAGAATGAGCTTTATGAAAAACAGTAGGCTTGTGCAGAAGTAGTAGAAAATAGCCAGCTTCCTTTCTTTTTCTTCACAATTTAAAACTGACCCCATAGCCTCTTACTCCCAAAAGCCTCCTCCTTTCTCTATGCTCCAGGTAAGTGCTCAAAACTCAAAGAATTTTAACTGAGAATCTTGATTCTGACCCTTCATCAGCCTTATTCATAATGGCTGTATATACTCTTGTTGGGGGTTGTGCAGGTGGTACAGCTGCTTAAGACAAATTGCTACTGAGATTTTCCTTACTGGACATTTCAGAAAATGTAATAAATTTCTTATTACCACAGCAGTCTTTCTTCTAATTCAATCAGCTCTTCAGTCATTCCAGAGTGAACAATGAGTAGTGAGTGTGTACTGAAGTGATCTGCTGGGGTCTGACCAGATTACTGTCAAAAATAGATGGTGACTGTTTTAGAAATTCTCTGAAAAAGAAGGATAGATCTTTTTTTAAATGGGTAACAAAGAGAAATACTAAAGACACATCAAGTGGGAGGAAGTTTTATGAATAAAGATATGGAACTCACAAAGGTGGTGTATTTGGAGGGAAAGAAGCATTTAAAAGGAATACCCAATTGCAAGAAAGCCTAATGTGTGGCCATATTGAAAACACAAGACTATGCATTTGATATCGTGTATTAGACTGTGAGAGTGAGACAGTTACTGATATGAGTCCCCATATCCATAACTCACAGTACTATGATCACCATTTATAATGATTAAGAAAGGGAAACACTATAAATGAGTCACTGAAGACATAATTCTTTAGAGAGGAAATCATTTTTGTTATATCTGATGTTTAAATATCAAGTAAGAAAAAAACAATTTCTCAAATTGGGGATTTTAAAACAATGTTTTGCCTTAAAATGCTCTTGTTTGACTGAATTAATAATTTCCCTGTATTACACACAGTTCCCAGACTGGGAGAGAGTTTAGAGCAATTTTATATTTACAGAAAACTTTCATTGCACAGTGTTTCACAGATGGGTGTATGCTTTATGTAGAGGCCATATTAGATCCACTTCTGAAACCCAGTAGACTCCCAATAACACAGAACTGTTCTACCCACAAATTAGGAAACTGTGCTCTCAGAAACAAGTAGCATAGAATGCCCTCAAGGAGAAAAAGATGAAGAAATAAGACTTTCCTACCATATCTGATTTTCGAATATTAGCTTAGAAAGTTAAATGTTTTTATTCAGATAAATGAAGATGGCTACATGGTGAGCTGCATGGGGCTCTATTAAAAAGAAGGAATAATCAATCAATTAATCAGATCTCCTTGGGACAGGAATCAGTTTATCCAGCCCTCTTCCACTACATCTAAATAAGAAAAAGTCAATCAAATGGCTGAGAATGGAGTGAATGCAGAACCAGGATGGGCAGTAAGAGTGAGGACATATAGGGAATAAATAGAGACCAAGGCTTTAGGAAGTACACAGGACTACCACAAAAGATCTGCAAGAAGATCAAAAGGATAAAGAAAACCTTAGGTGAAATAGCAATGTTTAACTCAATGATCCTAATCTTTTATGAGGGCAAATTCTATTATACCCATAAAGAGTCAAACACCTTTTGACTTCTATAACCCAAGATTCTATACACAGGTTGTACATTACAGTGAGTTGAATGATTGTAGAAGAGAAATTTCAATTATGTATTATGAAGGGAAATTGTGCCTAGAAGGGAGAATTATGAAATAAATAATCTGGAGGGAAATAGTGTTTTTTGAGTCCTACTGTGACCTGATGAGAATTGGCTAATGTGTAATAAACAAAGAAGTGCCAGCAATGCAAATAAAGTTGAGAAACCGTGAGACAATTTTCATTCCATCAATGCCATTAAAGCTAGTGAGGTTTAAGTTTTGGAAGTTAGAAAATAAAACCTTAAGGATCTTTGGCAGAAGTAAAGAGTAGACAGGTTTGGAATAATATAAAGAATTTGAAAACTATGATGTAAACAAGGAATTTCAAAAATAAAGGCTATAACTATCAAATTGTTTTATTAGATAACATCTGTTAGATATTATGCTAGATGGGAAAGGAAGTTTAAAATGCACAGATGATTCTCAGAGGAGAATATTTCAAGAGGAGCAAAGAAGATATGAAATATTCATACAACTAATTTAAACAACAATGCTTGAGTAGAAGATGAGGTCTGAAAAATCAATAACTAACATAAAGTTAGAGAGTAAGATAGAAAGGGAAAATTTGATCTAAATTAAAGAGCATTTTAAAAGGCAGATTAAGGAGAGAAGGATGTAATGATACTGAAAAGGGTAGGAGCTGTTGCATTTTTACTTGGATCTGGAAATAGGAAGAAGAGGGGAGTTGTGATCGGGTAATTATTTACAACACAAATGAATTTCTTACTTGCAGGTAAGTAATTGCCATAGAGACAGACATAATTTAATTTCTTGGCAGTTTTTTCTGCCTTAATAATATAATTCTATTTGATATAAGTGAGATAATATTTGTAAAACATCTGGCCAAGTAAATATGGATTCACTTTTCTTAAACCCCTACATCAAGGATCTTTGAAAACATTATCAATGTATATACAGTAGAGTTTCTAAATAGTTTTGTTTTGCCTCTCTAGACATCCTAGAAGATCACTAATGTAAATAATCAGTGTTTTAAATATCTAACTATTAAGTGCTCATGTGATTAATATATTTTAAATATCTGGACCATTGTAAAACAATATTAACATGATTTTTCTGAATATTTCAGTAATGGAGGCTTAAGTATCTCTAGGCTGTGCTGTGCAGCTAGACATAACATGTCTCATTGTCACCACATTGTCTCTCTAACATTAATACTCAAAATGATCAGAAGGTAAAACAATTTCAAACTCAGCTAGGAAAATACATGCAGATATTGAGAAAATGAGCAATGAATACAACAGAAGAAAATAACACTTTTGAAAAAATTACATTTATAAAGTAAAAAGGAAGATGTAGGGTGACATGTTACAGCAAGAAAAAAAAATGCAGTTTTCTGAAAGGAAATAGTGAAAAGAAATTAACAAATGGTATTGTTTGAAACATTAAAGAAAAAAACTCATGAAATGAGAATAATTATTTTATGTTAGTCCTTAAATAGATGTTCGTGTTGTAAATGTTTATATAATGTATTTTTATCTATATATCTGTTATTTTAATTGAACTTGTTATAAAAACCTTTCCACACTGCAGAAATAAAAAAGATCATGAGAGATTACTACAAGCAACTCTATGCCAATAAAATGGACAATCTGGAAGAAATGGACAAATTCTTAGAAATGCACAACCTGCCAAGACTGATTCAGGAAGAAATAGAAAATATGAACAGACCAATCACAAGCACTAAAATTGAAACTGTGATTAAAAATCTTCCAACAAACAAAAGCCCAGGACCAGATGGCTTCACAGGCGAATTCTATCAAACATTTAGAGAAGAGCTAACACCTATCTTTCTCAAACTCTTCCAAAATATAGCAGAGGGAGGAACACTCCTAAATTCCTTCTACTAGGCCACCATCACCTTGATACCAAAACCAGACAAAGATGTCACAAAGAAAGAAAACTACAGGCCAATATCACGGATGAAAATAGATGCAAAAATCCTCAACAAAATACTAGCAAACAGAATCCAACAGCACATTAAAAGGATCATACACCATGATCAAGTGGGGTTTATTCCAGGAATGCAAGGATTCCTCAATATACGCAAATCTATCAATGTGATAAACCATATTAAAAAATTGAAGGAGAAAAACCATATGATCATCTCAATAGATGCAGAGAAAGCTTTTGACAAAATTCAACACCCATTTATGATAAAAACCCTGCAGAAAGTAGGCATAGAGGGAACTTTCCTCAACATAATAAAGGCCATATATGACAAGCCCACAGCAAACATCATCCTCAATGGTGAAAAACTGAAAGCATTTCCACTAAGATCACGAAGAAGACAGGGTTGCCCACTCTCACCACTCTTATTCAACATAGTTTTGGAAGTTTTAGCCACAGCAATCAGAGAAGAAAAGGAAATAAAAGGAATCCAAATGGGAAAGGAAGAAGTAAAGCTGTCACTGTTTGAAGATAACATGATACTATACATAGAGAATCCTAAAGATGCTACCAGAAAACTACTAGAGCTAATCAATGAATTTGGTAAAGTAGCAGGATACAAAATTAATGCACAGAAATCTCTGGCATTCCTATATACTAATGATGAAAAATCTGAAAGTGAAATCAAGAAAACACTCCCATTTACCATTGCAACAAAAAGAATAAAATATCTAGGAATAAACCTACCTAAGGAGACAAAAGACCTGTATGCAGAAAATTATAAGACACTGATGAAAGAAATTAAAGATGATGCAAATAGATGGAGAGATATACCATGTTCTTGGACTGGAAGTATCAACATTGTGAAAATGATTCTACTACCCAAAGCAATCTATAGATTCAATGCAATCGCTATCAAACTACCACTGGAATTTTTCACAGAACTAGAACAAAAAATTTTGCAATTTGTATGGAAACAAAAAAGACCCCGAATAGCCAAAGCAATCTTGAGAATGAAGAAAGGAGCTGGAGGAATCAGGCTCCCTGACTTCAGACTATACTACAAAGCTACAGTAATCAAGACAGCATGGTACTGGCACTAAAACAAAGATAGATCAATGGAACAGGATAGAAAGCCCAGAGATAAACCCATGCACATATGGACACCTTATCTTTGATAAAGGTGGCAGGAATGTACAGTGGAGAAAGGACAGCCTCTTCAATAAGTGGTGCTGGGACAACTGGACAGGTACATGTAAAAGTATGAGATTAGATCACTCCCTGACACCATACATAAAAATAAGCTCAAAATGGATTAAAGACCTAAATGTAAGTCCAGAAACTATCAAACTCTTAGAGGAAAACAGGCAGAACACTCTATGACATAAATCACAGCAAGATCCTTTCTGACCCACCTCCTAGAGTAATGGAAATAAAAACAAAAATAAACAAATGGGACCTAATGAAACTTCAAATCTTTTGCACAGCAAAGGAAACCATAAACAAGACCAAAAGACAACCATCAGAATGGGAGAAAATATTTGCAAATGAAGCAACTGACAAAGGATTAATCTCCAAAATTTACAAGCAGCTCATGCAGCTCAATAACAAAAAAACAAACAACCCAATCCAAAAATGGGCAGAAGACCTAAATAGACATTTCTCCAAAGAAGATATACAGACTGCCAACAAACACATGAAAGGATGCTCAACATCATTAATCATTAGAGAAATGCAAATCAAAACTACAATGAGATATCACCTCACACCAGTCAGAATGGCCATCATCAAAAAATATACAAACAATAAATGCTGGAGAGGGTGCAGAGAAAAGGGAACACTCTTGCGCTGCTGGTGGGAATGTGAATTGGTACAGCCACTATGGAGAACAGTATGGAGGTTCCTTAAAAAACTACAAATAGAACTACCATATGACCCAACAATCCCACTACTGGGCATATACCCTGAGAAAACCATAATTCAAAAAGAGTCATGTACCAAAATGTTCATTGCAGCTCTATTTACAATAGCCCAGAGATGGAAACAACCTAAGTGCCCATCATTGGATGAATGGATAAAGATGTGGCACATATACACAATGGAATATTACTCAGCCATAAAAAGAAACGAAATTGAGCTATTTGTAATGAGGTGGATAGACCTGGAGTCTGTCATACAGAGTGAAGTAAGTCAGAAAGAAAAAGACAAATACCGTATGCTAACACATATATATGGAATTTAAGAAAAAAAATGTCATGAAGAACCTAGGGGTAAGACAGGAATAAAGACACAGACCTACTGGAGAACGGACTTGAGGATATGGAGAGGGGGGAGGGTGAGCTGTGACACGGTGAGAGAGAGTCATGGACATATACACACTAACAAACGTAAGGTAGATAGCTAGTGGGAAGCAGCCGCATGGCACAGGGATATTGGCTCGGTGCTTTGTGACAGCCTGGAGGGGTGGGATAAGGAGGGTGGGAGGGAGGGAGACGCAAGAGGGAAGACATATGGGAATATATGTATATGTATAACTGATTCACTTTGTTATAAAGCAGAAACTAACACAGCATTGTAAAGCAATTATACCCCAATAAAGATATTAAAAAAAAAAAGGATTTCAGGTCCAAATGCTTTCACTAGCAATATATAATATATTTGATGTGCACCCTTGGGTATATTCTCATTTGTGAAGAATTTAATGCAACACATCAATTATTCTGGACACAAATGAATTGCCACCCCTAGGTGGTAAGTCTCGGGAAGCAAGTATTTTGTCTTATCAGATTTCATCACTACAATTAAGTTATTATGGAGCTCTACTGTAACTATTTTAATTTCACTACCCTTACCCATAAGCATCAAGATCACCTTCTCTTCCATGTGTGGAGCTATTATAAAACCAAATGAGTAGTTTTAGCTGAATTTGCCTTTTAGTGGTGTCACAAAGCAATATAGCCTGAGTTTAAATATGAGTGGTTAGATTGAAGAAACTTTTTGGTGCCTGGTGGGGTCATATGAGGGAACTAAGATGGAGAAAGGAGACCTGGCCTGGGACTGAGTTCAGAAATAGGCTGTTCAGCTTTGGATAATCACTTAAGCATAATTACCTCATCCTTAAAATAAAATGAGTGATATTTAAGGAAGCTTCTAATTTTATAAACTACTAGACAAATATTGTGTGTGTGTGTTTCTAAACAGGTAAATACAAACTCAATATCATCTTGTATAATGTTTTGGAAATAACTAACCTTGGTTAAAAATCTGACCTGTGAAATTTTAATCTCCAAAGTAACATGATGAATAGAAACACACACATACACAGATACAAAGGTGATATATATACATACACATACACACACACAGGTACACACACAGATGTGAATGTATACTATAAATTTATATATATAATTTATGATTGTAAAATAATGGATTTATATGTCAATATTGAAAATAAATGCAATAGGTTATTTGAAAAATAAATTTCTTATGCTAAACATGAATAGAATATTTAAGATTAAGTTATGTTTCAAACTGAAAAACTATGTAAAACTTTGTACTTCTCACTGGATTTTCATGATGATATGATGTTGTTTATATACACTAAGGTTATTCTAGGTATCTCAGCACCAGTCTTATTTCAAATGTGTTTTCCTATTTTAAAACCTTATGTCATATAGCATTTCCATATACAGTAATTGGCTTAAGCAATCTGGTCATTATATTTCCACCACGTGTAAATCTACCTTGTATTCACTTAAGGCAGCTAATTGCTAGAAGTGGGAAGCATGCCAATTACATTCTCAATATACTCTGAGAAGGGTATGCTGGGTAAGTCACTTTCTGTGTATTTTACTCTACATTTTGATAAAAATCAATATTTAAAATTTTTCTGAGAGTGTGTGTTGTACATTTGAGACTCTTTAAGTAGAGTTCATTCCTACCAAATAAATTAGTAAAAATCTTTAAAAAATAAAAATAAAAGTATTTCCAACAGTTTAAATGCCTGTGTTACTACGTTCATTCACTAATAACTTCATCTAAGATATTGCTGTTTAATCATTAAGTAAAATCTTGGATGTGAACAGAGATACCTAATAGCACTCCCCTTTTTTTTTTGCTTTGAGATTTGTTTTTTACAGTAAATAGCAACTTGCCATGCAACAATAAAGAAAATACAAAAGGCAAAAAGAGAGTTTCTGTACAGCATTTCAAGGCAATTTGGAAAGTCATAGGTTCATCATATAAATAATGGCTTCTGAGATTTGATCCTTAGAGTTTCATAAAAATAGTTTTTCAGTAGTTATTTTTGAAGCACTCATTAAGAGAAAAAATTCTAGACATGGCTTGAGTTTTGTACTACACAAATAATATATTTTAAAGGTACAAGGAATACATAGCAAATATTTAGCTACATGACTTGATTTACAATAATATTTGAAGGAATCTTGAGGAAAAGGATACTATGCTTATGACACTCAGGTGGTGTTTTTGAAACATATAAGTGGTCAATTCTCCATTTTACCTTCCCTGATTGTACTGACAGTACATGTACAATTTCAAGCTACTTGATTTTAAGGAAAATGCTCTGCAACCTCAGTATTAGATCCAAGGTGAAAACAATATTTACAAGGACATAAATGCTAAAATGTCCTATGTCTAATATTTAATCACAAGACAAAATGTGTTGATAAAAGAGTGTTCACTATGTTCTTTACAAGATGATTTTTATTTTTAGAATAAGTAATAGCTATCATGTTACATGTAATAACTGTGTTTTAATGTGGTTGTTGAGCTCCAAAAATTTGAGGTCTTTTTTTCTCACTCTCATTTTCTCATTTTTCATTTCTCATTCTTTTTTTCTCATTCTCAAACCACTCACTGTGGTAGTGGTGTCAGGGGTGTGGGGGAGGGGAGTATGATATTGAAAATTGTCAATCAGTTACCAGCTAAACATTTAGAAAGAGACCTTCACATTTCCTAGTGACAGACTACAAAATTTATCATTTATCTGTGCACTCTGAAGTAATGCAAAATTCCCCACAATGGGCTATCAGTAACTCATCTGGCCTTGCTAGGGTATTACAAGAAATTCTTTATCACACTCTGAAAGTTTCCACAGTGTCGTGTATTCTGAACTTGGACATTAAAAAGAGGTAAAAGCATTTACTTTCCCCCTTTGATCTGTCAGTACTTTAAAAACCAGAAAATAACTTTACTACTCTTCCAGAGATCCATCCAGACACACACAAAGCCTTGGTTTTCACTCAGTGTCACTGTCAGCCTTCAATGAATTAAATATCGAAATTGAATTCTTGGTTTTTAGTCCCCGGTTGTAACTAACAGATCTGCAATTACTCCCTGACCACACACACCCTGATTCCCATCTTTCTCTTCTTGCATTGCCTTGCTTTTCTTGTGACAAATTCTGTGTGATTAAAAATGAAAAGAAAAATAAGAAGTGAAATGGAAGAAAATAGGACAGAATAAATTTTATCTACTTTGTTGGCTTTTTAAAGAAATCACAGATCAATCCACTTGATACCGAGCAGGGTTCTTGGCCTTCCCCAGTCAATACAAATTGACTAAAGGCAAGACAAGAAATTCAGGCAAGGCTTTATTGGGGCCCCTGCTGCAGCAGGGGGGAGCTACAACAAGCAACATGTTCCCTTGCTTGCTTTCTCGCTGAAGGGAGCAAGCTTTCTCCTTATATGGGGTGAGGGTAGGGGTGTGTCCAGGGGTTGGGCCGGAGGGGTGGCTTAGGTGTTTTGCCCACTCCCTAGGTAGTGGTATGTGCATGGCGCATACGCAGTACACTGCTTTTGCTCCAGGCTCTTAAAAACTGGCAGTTGGGTTTTTAGGTCTCTTTTTATCTTTTGTCCAGAATTTGCCCCAACTGTGCATGCATGCAGTTATTTTTTGTCCCATATAGTTGCTTTGTATTTTATTGCTAAAGGAGAGGTGGGTCCAGGTACAAGCATTGCAACACTGCAGCAAAGTGTCCCAGGTCCCAGCCTGTCTCACACTGAGACACACAAGGTTTGAAAATTTCACTTCAAATACTGAATGAATGTTATCTCATTATTTTGTCCCTCACATTTGAAGGTATTTGGCATAAAGGATGACATGTGAAAATAAATTTAATTCAATTCCTTATTCTAGCTATGTTGCTGATTGTCCTGGTAAGAAAAATGATGTTTTACCATGATTAAAATGTTTTCTATCTTGCCCTATGATCATCTCATTTTCCCTTAGGAAGTAAAAAATAGTCTTTGTATATATTGCCAAATCCTTTACATTCCTTAAGCTGTCCTTTGAAGCATTTTAAGTCCATTACATTAGATTAAGTAGAGGATATAATGTGGTAAGATCTAGCTCTATAGACTACTTTATGTGTCCAGTTTGTTTAATTTTCATTTCAAGCTTAAAATGATGTGATTTCACTTCCTTCTCTTGATATTGCTATAAATATCGTGGCTTTGGTTGCAAAACATGCAAAAATTTTAACCTTAGGAAAATGAGTATAAACTAAGGCCTAATGTGGGGGCTGAAAAATGGAGTGGTGTAAATGATTAAAGGTACTAATCACACTTTAGGAATGATTACTTTTAGAAGAAGGGAAATTTCCCAACATTCTAAATGCAATCAGAATTCTCTGTATGTTAATTTCTTAGTGAGAAAACTATGGTAATTATTATAAATGACAAAATAGAGGCAGAGCACTTATCAAGAAAAGTAATTTTTTAGCTAAATTCTAAAAAAATTGTTCTAAAACAAATGTTTTGTTTTGTATGACATGGTATAATAGCCCCTATGCATAAAAAGTCTAAATTTAAGTAGATATCTCAAGACTACACATATATGACAATAAAAAAATGTGTGATAGTAATAATAATGTTAGTGTTAAATATATTCTAAGTGTGTCAGGCTGAGTCAGTATGCTACTGGCAGCATTGAGATGAACCTCAATCAGATGATTGAGGTTCAACTCTAGAAGTCTCCAGGCAGGATCAATGTCTGTAAGCTGGAAGGTAGTGCAATTTTTCCTCAGGGATCTCTGTTGAGGATGAAGTAAGATTCTAAATAGCAACTAGAGACAGTAGACAGAAGACCAGGCAAGTATTAATATTTTTCTCAGGATTTCAACTAAATAGAGAGATGTTCATTGCAGTATTCCAGTCCAGGTAAATCAAGGAAACAGGGGCTTCCCTGGTGGCGCAGTGGTTGAGAGTCCGTCTGCTGATACAGGGGACACGGGTTCATGCCCCAGTCCGGGAAGATCCTACATGCTGCAGAGCAGCTGGGCCCGTGAGCCACGGCCGCTGAGCCTGCACGTCCCAAGCCTGTGTTCCACAATGGGAGAGGCCACAGCAGTGAGAGGCCAGCGTAACCCGCCCCCCGCCCCCCAAAAAAGAAATCAGGACAAAATAGAGTACCAAAGATTGATGGGAATGTTTTGGGGGATGAAATTAGGGAATATATAATAAGTGAATATTGAGGACCTTACTCCAGAGTGTCTTATATGGACTTGAAAAAGCAAGACTACGTGAGCATTCACAACTGAGGTCAGCTGGAATTCCTTTTCCATTTCCTAGTTTGACTGCAATGCATTCACTACCCAAGTGAAGCTGAGTCTTGAAGTGGAATTTCTTCAGTAAGTGCAACTCCTCATGTATGAGAAACTTATTTGGGCAGATGCTTTTCAAAATTATTGAGTTCTTTAAGAATACAACTCTTTAACAGAAATTCATCACTCAGCAGTCTGTGTTTCACAGTTTATTTTATAGAGATTGTACACTGGTGGCCTGTTGGCCAAATTCAATCTGTGAAACTGCTTTATTTAGACTTTACAGTGATTTAAACTATTTTGAAATAATTCCAATTTTAAAAATCAGATAAATATGTGGATATCAGGCTCTTGGTGAGAAATTGGTTATGGTATGCTCATATTTCTACATGATAAGTATCAAAGTGATTGAAGTTCATACTCTCTAGTTAACCATGAGCCTCATCATTCTTACACGTAATCAGTTTTACACATTTATGTTAATTTAACTACCAGCCACTTGGGGCTTTGTTTTTTTTAACTCCAAGCTTATAATATTTGCTTCTCACTTTTTTCTTTATATTCTCTGGCTTTATTAAACCAGAAATATCTCCTTCATTTGCTAGACTCTTCAAATTATAAGATTTTCCTGTTATAGAAAGAATCTCCATCTGGAAAAACTCACAGTCTGCGAGTGCATGGTCAAAAGTGGTATAGTATCATGTCAGTTGCTTGGGTTTGAGTCACAGGTCCAAAACGTGCATCCCCTAGGACACTAGCAATTTCCTTAACTACACTAAACCTCAACTACTTCATTTGTGAAATGGAGAAAATTAGTATTATAGTGAAATATTTTGTAATATTTGTGTGTATATATGTGTGTGTGTATATATATGTGTATATAAATAGGCATATATTTGAATACATCATGTTGTAATATGATATAATTATGAGATAGTATAGATAATGATAATATAATATGTTACAGAGTAATAATGTTAATGATAACAATAATATCTAACATATACTGAATGCTTTACTATATGTCCAGCACTTCTCTAAGTGCTCTGTATCTGCGTCTTATCTATTCATGATAGCACCTTGTGAGCTTGGTATTATTATTGTCATCTACATTTATAGATGAGGATTTAAAGCCAGTACTCTGACTCCAGAGGCTCTATTAATGCTTGCAAAGATTTTAACAAAGTACATGAGACATGATTTTCTAAGGGAAACAGGTTTTTGATTTTTTTTACAGTCAATTAATTACACTATCTGTATAATGCTAAAATATCTGGAAAAGACACTAAGAGAAGAAAGTCCTTTATAACAGTTGCCTACTTTCACATCCTAGAGGAAGCAAAACATATCATGTTAGACCTACATTAGCATCAAGATTAAGAAACCCAGTTAATAGTAGAGTTATTAAATTGCTTAGTTAAATAAATGTTTTTGAGTGTTAACTGCTGTGATATTCATTTCCAAAGTAATCTAACATTGAAGCTGTGTCTACGGTGGGAAATCTAAAGCCAATTACATTTTTTTTGAAAGAAAAACAATAGGGATGGGCTTGAGGTCAGTAAAGCAGTGATCTGTAAAATATTCACTTTTAGAACTGACAAAATCCAGGGACTTCATCCTTTATCACTCCAAAGGGTGGGCAGTCAGCTCACCTTGACCCTTTGTTGGACTTCCTTTGATAGATACAATTGGTATGTCTCAAGGAGGATGGAAGTTATGGTGGAAGTACTCTGAAAATTCAACAGAGATGATTTCTTGGAAGTAAAATCACACAAAAACTTGTTTACGCAAATGAGAGCCAGACTGCCACTAATTAAATGATTTTCTATATGAAAAAGTCTACTCCAAGAGCTCTTCATCTCCTAAAAATTCTGGTTTGAAGCTGTTTAAATGAAGGTCTTAGAAAACCTTTGACAAAACCATTTGGTTGAGTATCTCCCTATGAATGCAATGTGAAAAACCCAAATTTGTGACTTCATATTAAGCTAACTACAGTAATGATAACGCTAGAGGCAGAGCACTTATCTAGGAAAAGAGAATCAGAGAAAATACTCCCCCCACCCCAACTAAATCCTGTGTTCTTGCCATTTCTTTTTTCTTTTTCTTTTTTTTTTACATCTTTATTGGAGTATAATTGTTTTACAATGGTGTGTTAGTTTCTGCTTTATAACAAAGTGAATCAGTTATACATATGTTCCCATATCTCTTCCCTCTTGCATCTCCCTCCCTCCCACCCTCCTTATCCCACCCCTCTAGGTGGTCATACAGCACCCAGCTAATCTCCCTGTGCTATGCGGCTGCTTCCAACTAGCTAGCTATTTTACGTTTGGTAGTGTATATATGTCCATGCCACTCTCTCTTTGTCACAGCTTACCCTTCCCCCTCTCCATATCCTCAAGTCCATTATCTAGTAGGTCTGTGTCTTTATTCCTGTCTTACCCCTAGGTTCTTCATGACATTTTTTTTTCTTAAATTCCATATATATGTGTTAGCATACAGTATTTGTCTTTCTCTTTCTGACTTACTTCACTCTGTATGACAGACTCTATGTCCATCCACCTCATTACACATAGCTCAATTTTGTTTCTTTTTATGGCTGAGGAATATTTCACTCTATATATGTGCCACATCTTCTTTATCCATTCATCTGATGGTGGACACTTAGGTTGTTTCCATCTCTGGGTTATTGTAAATAGAGCTGCAATGAACATTTTGGTACATGACTCTTTTTGAATTATGGTTTTCTCAGGGTATATGCCCAGTAGTGGGATTGCTGGGTCATATGGCAGTTCTATTTGTAGTTTTTTAAAGAACTTCCATACTGTTCTCCATAGTGGCTGTACCAATTCACATTCCTACCAGCAGTGCAAGAGTGTTCCCTTTTCTCGACACCCTCTCCAGCATTTATTGTTTGTATATTTTTTGATGATGGCCATTCTGACTGGTGTGAGATGATATCTCATTGTAGTTTTGATTTGCATTTCTCTAATGATAAATGGTGTTGAGCATCCTTTCATATGTTTGTTGGCAGTCTGTATATCTTCTTTGGAGAAATGTCTATTTAGGTCTTCTGCGCATTTTTGGATTGGGTTTTTTGTTTTTTGTTATTGAGCTATATGAGCTGCTTATAAACTTTGGAGATTAATCCTTTGTCAGTTGCTTCACTGGCAAATATTTTCTACCATTCTGAGGGGTGTCTTTTGGTCTTGTTTATGGTTTCCTTTGCTGTGCAAAACGTTTTAAGTTTCATTAGGTCCCATTTGTTTATTTTTGTTTTTATTTCCATTTCTCTAGGAGGTGGGTCAAAAAGGATCTTGCTGTGATTTATGTCATAGAGTGTTCTGCCTATGTTTTCCTCTAATAGTTTGATAGTTTCTGGACTTACATTTAGGTCTTTAATCCACTTTGAGCTAATTTTTTTGTGTGGTGTTAGGGAGTGATCTAATCTCATACTTTTACATGTACCTGTCCAGTTTTCCCAGCACCACTTATTGAAGAGGCTGTCCTTCCTCCACTGTATATTGCTGCCACCTTTATCAAAGATAAGGTGACCATATGTGTGTGGGTTTATTTCTGGGATTACTATCCTATTCTATTGTTTTGTGTTTCTGTTTTTGTGCGAGTACCATACTGTCTTGATTACTGTAGCTTTGTAGTATAGTCTGAAGGCAGGGAGCCTGATTCCTCCAGCTCCGTTTTTTGTTCTCAAGATTGTTTTGGCTATTCGAGGTCTTTTGTGTTTCCATACAAATTGTGAAATTTTTGTTCTAGTTCTGTGAAAAATGCCAGTGGTAGTTTGATAGGGATTGCACTGAATCTGTAGATTCCTTTGGGTAGTAGAGTCATTTTCACAATGTTGATTCTTCCAATTCAAGAACATGGTATATCTCTCCATCTATTTGTATCATCTTTAATTTCTTTCATCAGTGTCTTATAATTTTCTGCATACAGGTCTTTTGTCTCCTTAGGTAGGTTTATTCCTAGATATTTTATTCTTTTTTTGCAATGGTAAAAGAGAGTGTTTTCCTGATTTCACTTTCAGATTTTTCATCAATACTTTATAGGAATGCCAGAGATTTCTTTGCATTATTTTTGTATCCTGATACTTTACCAAATTCATTGATTAGCTCTAGCAGTTTTCTGGTAGCAGTTTTAGGATTCTGTATGTATAATATCATGTTATATGCAAACAGTGACAGCTTTACTTGTTCTTTTGCAATTTTGATTCCTTTATTTACTTTTCTTCTCTGATTGCTGTGGCTAAAACTTCCAAAATTATGTTGAATAAGAGTGGTGAGGGTCGGTAACCTTGTCTGTTCCTGATCTTAGTGGAAATGGTTTCAGTTTTTCACCACTGAGGATGATGTTGGTGGTGGATTTGCCATATATGGCCTTTATTTTGTAGAAGAAAGTTCCCTCTATGCCTAATTTCTGCAGGGTTTTTATCATAAATGGGTGTTGAATTTTGTTGAAAGCTTTCTCTGCATCTATTGAGATGATCATATGTTTTTCCTCTTTTAATTTGTTAATATGGTGTATCACGTTGATTGATTTACGTATATTGAAGAATCCTTGCATTTCTGGAATAAACCCCACTTGATCATGGTGTATGATCCTTTCAATGTGCTGTTGGATTCTGTTTGCTAGTATTTTGTTGAGGATTTTTGCATCTATGTTCATCAGTGATATTGGTCTGTAGTTTTCTTTCTGTGTAGCATCATTTTCTGGTTTTGGTATCAGGGTGATGGTGGCCTTGTAGAATGAGTTTGGGTGTGTTCCTCCCTCTGCTATATTTTGGAAGAATTTGAGAAGGAAAGGTTTTAGCTCTTCTCCAAATATTTGATAGAATTCGCCTGTGAAGCCATCTGGTCCTGGGCTTTTTTTTTGTTGGAAGATTTTTAATCACAGTTTCAATTTCAGTGCTTGTGATTGGTCTGTTCATATTTTCTATTTCTTCCTGAATCAGTTTTGGCAGGTTGTGCATTTCTAAGAATTTGTCCTTTTCTTCCAGGTTGTCTGTTTTATTGGCATAGAGTTGCTTGTAGTAATCTCTCATGATCTTTTGTATTTCTGCAGTGGCAGTTGTTACTTCTCCTTTTTCATTTCTAATTCTATTGATTTGAGTCTTCTCCCTTTTTTTCTTGATGAGTCTGGCTAATGTATCAATTTTGTTTTTTCTTCTCAAAGAACCCGCTTTTAATTTTATTGATCTTTGCTATCATTTCCTCCATTTCTTTTTCATTTACTTCTGATCTGATTTTTATGATCTCTTTCCTTCTGCCAACTTTGGAGTTGTTTTGCTCTTTCTCTAATTGCTTTAGGTGCAAGGTAGGTTGTTTATTTGAGGTGTTTTTTGTTTCTTCAGGTAGAACTGTATTGCTATAAACTTCCTTCTTACAGCTGCTTTTGCTGCACCCCATAGGTTTTGGGTCATCATGTCTCCATTGTCATTTGTTTCTAGGAGTTTTTTTATTTTCTCTTTGATTTCTTCATTGAGCACTTCGTTAGTAAGTAGTGTATTGTTTAGTCTCTGTGTGTTTGTATTTTTTACAGATCTTTCCCTGTAATTGATATCTAGTCTCATAGCATTGTGTTTGGAAAAGATACTTGATACAATTTTAATTTTCTTAAATTTACCAAGGCTTGATTTGTGACCCAAGATATGATCTTTCCTGGAGAATGTTCCATGAGCACTTGAGAAAAATGTGTATTCTGTTGTTTTTGGATGGAATATCCTACAAATATCAATTAAGTCCATCTTGATTAATGTGTCATTTAAAGCTTGTGTTTCCTTATTTATTTTCATTTTGTATGATCTGTCCATGGGTGAAAGTGGGGTGTTTAAGTCCCCTACTATGAATGTGTTACTGTCGATTTCCCCTTTTATGGCTGTTAGTATTTGCCTTATGTATTGAGGTGCTCCTATGTTAGGTGCATAAATATTTACAATTGTTATATCTTTTTCTTGGATTGATCCCTTTATCATTATGTACTGTCCTTCTTTGTCTCTTCTAATAGTCTTTATTTTAAAGTGTATTTTGGCTGATATGAGAATTGCTACTCCAGCTTTCTTTTGGTTTCCATTTGCATGGAATATCTTTTTCTATCCCCTTACTTTCAGTCTGTATGTGTCTCTAGGTCTGAAGTGGGTCTCTTGTAGACAGCATATATATGGGTCTGGTTTTTGTATCCATTCAACCAATCTTTATCTTTTGTTGGGAGCATTTAGTCCATTTACTTTTAAGGTAATTATCGATATGTATGTTCCTATTCCCATTTTCTTAATTGTTTTGGGTTCGTTTTTGTAAGTCTTTTCCTTCTCTTTTGTTTCCTGCCTAGAGAAGTTACTTCAGCATTTGTTGTAAAGCTGGTTTGTTGTTGCTGAACTCTCTCAGCTTTTGCTTGTCTGTAAAGATTTTAATTTCTCCATCAAATCTGAATGAGATCCTTGTTGGGTAGAGTAATCTAGGTTGTAGGTTTTTCTCCTTCATCACTTTAAATATGTCCTGCCACTCCCTTCTGGCTTGCAGAGTTTCTGCTGAAAGATCAGCTGTTAACCTTATGGGGATTCCCTTGTGTGTTATTAGTTGTTTTTCCCTTGCTGCTTTTAATATGCTTTCTTTGTATTTAATTTTTGACAGTTTGATTAATATGTGTCTTGGCATATTTCTCCTTGGATTTATCCTGTATGGGACTCTCTGTGCTTCCTGGACTTTGTTAACTATTTCCTTTCCCATATTAGGGAAGTTTTCAACTATAATCTCTTCAAATATTTTTTCAGTCCCTTTCTCTTTCTCTTCTTCTTCTGGGACCCCTATACTTTGAATGTTGATGTGTTTAATGTAATCCCAGAGGTCTCTGAGACTGTCCTCAGTTCTTTTCATTCATTTTTCTTTATTCTGCTCTGCAGTAATTATTCCCAGTATTTTATCTTCCAGGTCACTTATCCGTTCTTCTGCCTCAGTTATTCAGCTATTGATCCCATCTAGAATACTTTTAATTTCATTTATTGTGTTGTTCATTGTTTCTTGTTTCTCCTTTAGTTCTTCTAGGTCCTTGTTAAATGTTTCTTGCATTTTGTCTATTCTATTTCCAAGATATAGGATCATCTTTACTATCAATATTCTTAATTCTTTCTCAGGTCGACTGCCTATTTCCTCTTCCTTTGTTAGGTCTGGTGGGTTTTTATCTTGCTCCTTCATCTGCTGTGTGTTTTTCTGTCTTCTCATTTTGCTTATCTTACTGTGTTTGGGGTCTCCTTTTTGGAGGCTGCAGGTTCTTAGTTCCCATTGTTTTTGGTGTCTGTCTCCAGTGGCTAAATTTGGTTCACTGGGTTGTGTCGGTTTCCTGGTGGAGGGGACTAGTGTCTGTGTTCTGGTGGATGAGGCTAGATCTTGTTTTTCTGGTGGGCAGGTTCACATCTGGTGGTGTGTTTTGGGGTGTCTGTGGACTTATTATCATTTTAGGCAGTCTCTCTGCTAATGGGTGGGGTTGTGTTCCTGTCTTGCTAGTTGTTTGGCATAGGGTGTCCAGCACTGTAACTTGCTGGTCATTGAATGAAGCTGGGTGCTGGTGTTGAGATGGAGATCTCTGGGAGATTTTTGCCATTTGATATTATGTGGAGCTGGGAGGTCTCTTGTGGACCAGTGTCCTGAAGTTGGCTCTCCCACCTCAGAGTCACAGCACTGACTCCTGGCTGCAGCCCCAAGACCCTTTCATCTACATGGCTCAGAATAAAAGGGAGAAAAAGTAGAAAGAAAGAAAGAAAGAAAGAAAGAAAGAAAGAAAGAAAGAAAGAAAGAAGGAAAGAAGGAAAGAAAGGAGGGAGGCAGGGAGGGAGGGAAGGAGGAAAGAAGGAAGGAAGGAGGGTAGGAAGGAAAGAAAGAAGATAAAATAAAATAAAGTAAGATAAAAGAAAATAAAGTTATTAAAATAAAAAAATAATTAAGAAGAAGAAAATTTTAAAGAAAAAACAAACAAACAAACAACAACAAATGGACGGATAGACCCCTAGGACAAATGATGGAAGCAAAGCTATACAGACAAAATCTCACACAGAAGCATACACATACACACTCACAAAAAGAGGAAAAGTGGAAAACATCATAAATCTTGCTCCCAAAGTCCACCTCCTCAATTTGGGATGATTCGTTGTCTATTCTTGTATTCCACAAATGCAGTGTATGTAAAGTTGATTGTGGAGCTTTAATCCGCTGCTTATGAGGCTGCTGGGAGAGATTTCCCTTTGTCTTCTTTGTTCTCACAGCTCCCAGGGCTCCGCTTTGGATTTGGCCCCGCCTCTGCGTGTAGGTCGCCAGAGGGCGTCTGTTTTTCGCTCAGAAAGGATGGGGTTAAAGGAGCAGCTGCTTCGAGGACTCTGGCTCACTCAGGCTGGGGGGAGGGAGGGGTACAGAGTGTGGGGCGAGCCTGCGGTGGCAGAGGCCGGCGTGAAGTTGCACCAGCCTGAGGCGCACCGTGCTGCGTTCTCCCAGGGAAGTTGTCCCTGGATCCCGGCACCCTGGCAGTGACGAGCTGCACAGGCTCCCCGGAAGGGGGGTGTGGATAGTGACCTGTGGTCGCACACAGCCTTCTTGGTGGTGGCAGCAGCAGCCATAGCTTCTCATGCCCACACTTTTAGCCACAGCTCACGCCCATCTCTGGAGCTCCTTTAAGCAGCTCTCTTAATCCCCTTTCCTCGCACACCAGGAAACAAAGAGGGAAGAAAAAGTCTCTTGCCTCTATGGCAGCTCCAGACTTTTCCCTAGTCTGCTTCATGGCTAGCCGTGGTGCACTAAGCCCCTGCAAGTTGTGTTCACGCTGCCAAACCCAGTCCTCTCCCTGCGCTCTGACCAAAGCCCAAGCCTCAGCTCCCAGGCTCGCCCACCCCGGTGGGTGAACAGACAAGCCTCTTGGGCTGGTGAGTGCCGGTTGGCACCGATCCTCTGTGCGGGAATCTCTCCGCTTTTCCCTCTGCACCCCTGTTTCTGTGCTCTCCTCTGTGGCTCTGAAGATTACCCCCTCCACCACCTGCAGTCTCCGCCCGTGAAGGGGCTTCCTAGTGTGTGGAAACCTTTCCTCCTTCACAGCTCCCTCCCATTGGTGCAGGTCCCATCCCTATCCTTTTGTCTCTGTTTGTTCTTTTTCTTTAGCCCTACCCAGGTACACGGGGACTTTCTTGCCTTTTGAGAGGTCTGATGTCTTCTGCCAGTGTTCAGTAGGTGTTCTGTAAGAGTTGTTCCACGTGTAGATGTATTTCTGGTGTATCTGTGGGGAGGAAGCTGATCTCTGCGTCTTACTCTTCCGCCATCTTCCCCTCATCCTCTTTACACTATTTCACATTATTTTATGGCTGCTACCCATAAGAAGTAGACAAGCAAGTGGACTAGGCAAGACCATACACACACACACACACACACACACACACACACACAAATTCATAAGAATAATTATGAAATTTTGAGCACATATAAAGTGCTAGGTATGGTGATTTTATATGCTTTACACATTTAAATGTGATATTGTTTAAACCATCCAACAGTCTACATATTATGATCACCTCCATATTATAGATGCAGAAACTGAGCCTTACAAAGGTTACATAACCTCCCTTACACTGTGTAGCTCTTATATGGCACAACCAAGATCTAAGTGTTTGCAGTCTGACTCTAGACCTGGACCTCTCAACCACTACCCACACTGCTTTAAATGTTTTCATTATATTATTCATTTAAGTATCACAAAAATCATACTTAGAAGGGTATTGAAAAGTCCAGAGTAGTTAAGTAAATTGCCTACCAGAAGCAGAGATCCAAAGCCATGACGGCCTATATAAATCCCATTATCTTTTCTCAATACCACATTTCACAGTAACTATAGAAAACTTCAAAGCTGATCCATGACACTATTCAACATATACCACAGGCAATATGTTCATTAAGCCTCAAATGAATGAACTATTGAGAGCAGGAAGCATGAATTCTGCATGAGAAGTTTCAAGGCAAAAGCTGACCTAAAAGTGGACCTTCAGCATATTGGCCTGGCTTACATATTCTGAAAGGAGGATGTTTGGTATCCCTTGTAGTAAATCCCTTGTAGTAAACCCAGAATGCATAAAGTATGTGCCTTGGAAAAGAACATGGCATGTTCCAGAACAAACGATAATTGAAGGCTGAATCTTTATACTTTTCCTTGAGAAGTGATTTGCACAATTTGGCAAGGTGTTGGGCATTTTAAAAGGCCCTTAGCAGTTTTGCATCTAAGTGTGCTAGCTTTAGGTGAAAGTTCTGGAATCAAGCCCAAGTAGAGCCGAATTCCAGGTTAGAACTGCCACTAAATATGGTGTTCATAGCCCAAGAATCTGAGAATTTTTAAGCAAGGTGTTTGTTTTCTGAGCATTCTACATTTTTTATGTGCTCAACTTATGAAGTGCCACATGCCTCAGAATACTTTTATTCAAAAGAGATACTTAGGCAGTTCTCTCCCATGATGTAGTTATAGACTGTATTAGTTCTTCTAAAAAACAGTTCATATTTGTTCTGATTGAATTCCATAACCATTAAATAAGACCATTTCTTTAAATTGCCAGGAGCCATTATAAAATGCAATTTACCTATATCCTTTCTATTAAAATCCAAACAGCATTGCTGTGGCTGCAAAATCATAGATGATATAATGGATTGAATCACACTGCATTTTTTTTTGTTTAGTTTGTTGTCAAAATTTAAATCATGATTTGTAATTTAATTTTGTGATTCTAGAAAGCATGATGATTTGATGCTATTCATTTGCTTTTAAATAAAATCACACTGATGTATATGTATTGGGAATTAGTTACTTTCCAAATTTATGTGGCTCTTGTAGAATACAATTGTTGCCAGTTAAGCCAGAAATACTTTCTGATAAGAAGAGATTAAAGAGATATAGCAAATTGTAGAGAAAATGACAGGAAGAGACATAGAACTCAGTTGAGAAGTAGCTTAACTAAGGTGATTAATGTGTGGAGGCAAAAGAAATAAAATATCCTACTGAGGCACATACCATCTGAGTTGAACAACACACCCTAACTAGATGCCTCCTCTAAGCCATGAACCAGGTTAAGGACAAGAATTATGAAAATGCTATGCCCGATGCCTGGGAGAAGATTTTGGTTTGGGGCCTTTGAATTACATTTGTTCCTACTGGATAAGATCTGCAAAATTATTTTCATTTACCAGCTTTATCATTTGATGGCAAAGGAAAATTTTGTAACTTATTCTGCCCTGCCTGACTTCCCACTGGAGTCCCTTCTAGCTTTCTAAATTACTTAGCACTAAGCGAGGCTCCTCTGCCAAAAAGTGAATGACTCAATGTTTGAAGCCAGGCTCATCAGCAAAATCCAGAGTGAACCTTGAAATCACTTGGATTCAGATAAGAGTAACCTGTACCTGGGAAGAAATTACTTATTACAAAATATACTCTAAGAAATAGAGAAGGGGCTCTAAAGTAGCTTTGGAAAGAGAACTTTCATTGTAGATATTGTTGATACGTTCCAGAAGATGACCTATATAGACTTAATCAATATATTTAAAACTAAATATTAGTAGGAGCCTTGGAAAAATACAAATTCCATTTCCAAGGCTCCTACTAATATTATTTATTCTTAAATTAAGACTTAAATTATTAAATTCTTATAGGCCATACACACTGAGATATATCTATCTAGATAAATAGGTAGATATATAGATAGACAGATACAGATCTCAATGTTTATGTCCTTGAATATAGCTAAATTAATTTTGACTTGTTGGTATTTTAAACAGAAGGTGAGAAATGGGGAAAACCACTACTCTTTTAACCGATTAATTATTTAGTCAATCCATCTATTCATCTGTCTCCCCTCCACTCATTATTTCAGTTAAATATACTTTTATTGGAAACATAAAATACCTGGAAGTGTTGAGGATAACGAAACAAATAAAATCAATACTCTTTCATGGAACACACAATCTAGTAGCAAGGAATAATATGTAAATAATAATTTGCAATATAGATGTGTCTGTAGATCTGCAATCTTTACGTTGTATGCGATGTCAAGCAGGAAAATGAAATCGTCTTGTTGCACTAGAGCCTATCTAAGGCCACTCCTACAACAGCATTCAACTTCTGCATATAAACCTTCACACATATGCCCTCTCAGAGATACTAGCTTTAGCACCATCTTTAAATTCCTAACCAGTATGGCAAGGTAATAAATAATTGTTACTTCTTAATCTCATGGATTGTAATATGACATATAATAAAAATTTCAGTCAAATTTAATATACATTTGAGCAATAGAGAGGTTTGGTTGAGACTGTAAATTGTTTCCCATGAAGCTACAAGAAGAATTTTATTATAGTTACTATATAGTATTATAAGTTTGTTTATATACTGTTAAAATTTCTTTTGACTCTAATTTCTTGTTACTTTTCATATCCCCTTTTAAAAATTGTGTATAAACAATTAATAAATACAACTATCAAAGTGTTTTGTTCAATATTCTGTAGAATTATATTTTTAAAAACCAAGAACATAAAGAGAAGTCTATGACTCCTGAGTGATGTATGTACTAGGGTCTGTACAAACAAATTGAATTGCATCTTATGGACCATTTTTTAAAATTCCTTAAAGACAATGATTTCGAGGTTTCTTTTTTTTTTTGAAAGCATTTTTTTTTTTTTGTGGTATGCGGGCCTCTCACTGTTGTGGCCTTTCCCATTGCGGGGCACAGGCTCCGGACGCACAGGCTCAGTGGCCATGGCTCACGGACCCAGCCGCTCCGTGGCATGTGAGATCTTCCCGGACCAAGGCACGAACCCGCGTCCCCTGCATCGGCAGGCGGACTCTCAACAACTGCGCCACGAGGGAAGCCCTGAAAGCACATTTTTCATTGTTATTTTTACATTTACATACATAAAATTGATTTTTTAATGTAGAGTTGCAATTACATTACATAGAATTTTTACACTTGTGTAGATTCATGTAGCCTCTATAACAATCAGGATACAGTTTATTCAACTCCTAAAAACACAGCCATGCTCTCTTTTGCAGTCAAACCTTCCTCCACTCAAAACTCTTGCCTACTATTAATCTGTCTCAGTCATTAGTTTTGTCTTTTCCAGAATGTCATAAAATAGAAACATATAGTTCATTATCTTTTGAGACTGAGTTCTTTTATCATCAAAATGCCTTTGAGATCAGTGTTATTGTGTGCATTAATAGTTTGTCTCTTTTTATTGCTGTTATTAGAGTTTGTTTATCTATTTTCACATAGAGACATTTGGATAGGTGCTTGTTTGAGTCAATTATGAATAAATATATTATAAATATTCATGCCCAGGTTTTTATTTTTGGACAGAAGTTTCTATTTCTCTAGGATAAATACCTAGGTGTAGTATTGTTGCTCTATATGGTAAATGAAAGCTTAACTTCAAGAAAGACTGCTGAACTATTTTCCAGAGTGATTGTACTATTTTTCATTTTCACAAGAAATGTATGAAGATTCTTGTTGGTCCACACCATTGCCAACATTTAGCATGTTACTTTTGTTTTGTTTTACTTTGTTTCCCATTCTAGTAAGTGTGTACTGTGTACTGGCATCTCATTTTGTTTTAATTTGCATTAAGTTTAATATTCATCAATATTAAAAACATTTTCTCTGTGAAATAGAGTGTTAAGAGAATGAAGAGACGTGCTACAAACTGGGAGAAAATATTTGCATAGTATATATCCAACAAAATACTTGTAACCAGAATATTTAAATAATATTCCGAATTAAAAAATAAGAAAATAAACAACTCAATTAAAATGTGTAAATGGTCTGAACAGACAATTCACCAAAGAATATACTAATGGCAAATAAGTGCATGAAATCTGTTCAACCTCATTAGCCATTAGAGAAATGCAACTTAAAACCACAATGTGATGCTACAATACACCCATTAGAATGGCTAAAATGAAAATTAAAAAACCTGACAATACAAAGTTCTGGTGAAGATGCTGAGGTTTTTTGTTTGTGTGCATCTTACATTTTACGTGTGTGTGTGAAACTCTCATCTTTCCATTAATAGTATGAAATGTCCATATTAACAGTTCACTAATATAGTTCTTTTTCTTGTATGTGTTAAGAAGGGAAATACCTTTTACACACTTAATCTACATACTTATACAAACCTTAGAAACAAAGCTATTAAATTTTAGCAAAAAAATACTATTGATAATAACATAAAATATGTTCATACTTCCCTATATACACGGCCTCATATTTAGTCTGGGACATCATCATTCCTTGCCAGGAACATTATTCTACACTTTAAGTGTTCTTTTGCTTCCATCCCAGCTCTCCTTCTGTCTATTTTCCATGTTTCAATCAGAGTAATGTTAAATCATAAGTCTGATCATATCATGTAATTACTCAAAGTCTTCAATAGTTTTGCTTTGCACTTAGAATAAAATCAAGATTCTTTGCCATGAGTATTAGCTACAGTCCTGCAAAGAGCTTTAACAAACTTTACAATATATAATAGCCCAAATATAAGAGCATTTTATTTCTTTCTCAGTTAATATCTAAAACATTTGTTTTCAAATGGAAAGATGACTCTCTTCCAAGTGTTTATTCAGTAGCCCAAGCTCTCAATGTTGAATTTTGGCATCTTCTAACATGCAATATCCAAATTTGACATGATTATCATCAAGCACATAGGTTGAAAAACAAGCAACAGCTCCTCTCTTCCCTCAAATGGACCATACTTTGCCTGACTTTTTGCATAGTTAGCTTTGGTTCATCCTTAAGAAAAGAACATGTGTTCTATAGTCAGGGACACTTTCTGTGGTAACCCTTAGTCCCATCCACATTGCCCATACTTCTGCTGTTCACTGTATCCCTTGTTTCCTTAAACAAGCAAATGAAGCTCATAATAATTGGAATCAGGTTGCATATGCATCTCCTTGATTTGTATCTTTATCCTGGTTAGAATTTAGTATTATAGAAGGCAGTGAACATGTTTCTCTTGCTTACTATTGAAACTTCAAATTCCAGTATAGTATCTAGCACATAGTAGGCTCCAAATAAAAACACTTTAACACTCTGACTGTTAAAGAAAACCAACAAGGTTCCTCTTCTTACTATCAGGCACTTTGCCCTGTGTATGTCAATACTATGTTCTAGGGGAATAATCCTTTACTGTACTGTATTATATGTAGAGCAAAACAGAATCAGTGAGTATAAATTGAAAAAAAATCAACTCATAACCATTATTTTGAATACAAAATTGTTTTGAATTGAAGCTTCCTTTCAAGCTCATACTGACTAAATAAACAGTAATCACATCAAAGGTGGAGAGAAAAAAGGTGTAGTGAAAGTATTCTAAAGCCCTGAATGTGTTTTGTAATCTTTAGTGTCTAGAGTAAAATTATGTAGAGCTAACAAGCTAGTACTGGAGAGGAATGTTTTAAAATACTAAGGCATAACAGAAGGAGAGAAATAGAAATAAAGAACACAGATTGAAGGCTAATGACAAAATGGTAAATTTAATTACAAAATAAATTGTAACTGTATGACAGATAATCTGACTAAATAATCCAGTTAAAAGACAAAAGCAACAACTAGCTAAAACAATATGCAGTTTACATGAGGAATATATTAAATAAATAGATACAAAAAAAGAATGGAGAAAAGTTATATCACATAAACAACAGCCAAAAGGAAGCCTACACAGCCAAAAAATAGACTTTAAGCCAAAAAAATTACAGTAAGAAAAAAAAAGCAGTTCATAATGTTAGATGTTGAACTCATCAAGAATATCTAACAATTATTAATTGCAAATGATAGCAGAACCTCACTATATGTGTGTGCATGTGTATTTACAGATATATTATACATATATACTTGCAGAACTGAAAAAATATACAAATACAAGATAACAAGATACTCTGGGATGTTTTTCATGTACTCATCACTTGATAAAACAAGCAGACAAAAATGTTATAGTTGACTTGATGAAAAAGTTGATCTAATTAGTATATACATACAATAATTGGAAACAACAATTTAAGCAGTCTTTTCAAGCACACAAACAACATTTCTAAAAATTGTCCATATGTTGGGTCACAAACCAAGGTTCAACAAATTCCAAAGGCCTGACCCCATATAATGTAGTTCTCTGGTCATAGTGGAATTAAGCTATAAACAAAGAGCTAGTAAAGCCCCATATGTTTGCTAATTAAATACACATTTATGGATTGCTTTGATTTTCCCTGGAGAGCTCATGATCTCAGCTGGCCTAATCATTACTTTAACATACTTGACTAGGTTTAAAGATAAAACCACATCATCAGCATATAGCATAATAGCATCAATTAGATTTATTTAATTAAAAAATAAATCTAACTGCTTAACCAAAAACTTGTTTAATGTAGGTAACCTGTTTTAGCATCAACATATTTCACAATAAAATGAAGATAATGAGTGTTTATTCACAAAGTGATAACAAAAAATTGAATTGGATAATGCTTATTAAACACTTAGAAGAGTTTCTGGTACACATTAACCACATTATATTCCTAAGTTCTTGTTATCATTATTGTATTATCATCATTATAATCAATTTGTCTTCTGTGGGAAAATTAAGGTCACAGTTATTTAAAAAATTGCAAGCCTGTGGTTCAAGTCCCTGTTTTATCTGTTACCAGGAGAATCTCTTCTCCATGGATGCCACCTTAACCTTTCTTATAATAAATAATCCAAGAATTTTTATGGTGCTTTCTTTTCCCCAAAAGGTCAGTATGTTTGTTACTGTCTTGTCCTTAGATTCTTTATCATCAATTTGTTTGTTTTATGTTGAAGGGAGGATAAATCCCCTGTATTCCTTTGATATTATGTTGAGGGTATCCAGGATAAAATTTTACATCTATTTGTTTACTTACCTATGGCTTTCACAAGAGGGCTGTCAGTTCAAATTCTATTATTTGTTGACTCAGAACTAGGACCACTTGATTACCTGATTTGTTGTAGGAGTTGAACTAGTAGTCTCATTTCTTTCTACCCAAAAGTTATCTTGCTACCCTTTCCTGACATTAGATCTTGACTCATTTTACTTTCTTTCAAACCAACGAAGAAGTGATAGATATCTTGGTTTTCTCACCCAGAATACTGTAAGTATGTAGCTTTTTGACCTTCTGACTAGGAAGGTTAGTATAATTATATATTATACTATACATTGACCAATATTCTTGTCATATACACATGTGGTCAGTCCCCTAAATAGAATCTTCAGGCACATGGAGATCTATAATCATAATATATGCCTATTTTTTAGAATAGTTTAATTTCTTCCTAGTAAGGTTACCTGTTTCTGACTCATTCCCTTTTCTACCCAGTAACTAAACTGCAATAAATGTTATTACTTTATATATCTAAGTATATATTCCACTCACTTATTTAACAAATCTGTGTTTGTCTGCTACTTCAATCAAATAAACTCCAGATTTCTTAGTTTGGTAAATTCTTTGACTATATCTTAATTCCTATTACCTCCTGCCAAAAAATCTCCAATTTATTTGTCAGAAACATCCATTAATATTCAAATAAGTCACAAATTTTAACATTTATTGAAAAGTGGCTTCTCTCTACTTAAAATATGCTTAATTCCTCTATTTACTTAAGTAATTCTTATTCATTTATCATGATCTACTTCAAATGTCATCTTTTCTGTATAATTTTCTTTGACTCACTTTTTATATTCTCACTGAAACAGAAACAGGAATTGCAACATTTTTATATTGAACTGTCGTTATTTATGGTAGATTATTCCAGGTCAACAATTTGAGCCATGTAACCCCTGTAAATTCAATCTTGCTAAGGTATGTTTGTCTCCCTCCCCTGAAATTTGATTCATATAATTCATCAATTGATCTTATTGGAGAGTCCAGTATGAGATGCTTTTGTGGATGGCTGTTCCCCAGGATTAAGAATTGAGAAGTGTCAACAACAAATTGTCACTTGCCATTGGCACTTGCCATCTACCTCTACAAGGTAGTTAAATCATGTGCTGCTGCAGCTGCTGATTTTCAACACCCCCTGAAAGGAGTTCAGGGTGGAGAGCAGAAATAAGGCACTCTGCTCTGGGAAAAAGCTGGCTGAACAGGTCTTCAGATAGATATTTTCAGGAGCCAATTTTATGAGCCCAATTCTTTTTGGGTTTTTTCCTAGATTTTTAACAGTGTAATATTAATTATAAAAAAATAACTGTAACCTTTGGGAAGTATTTTACATATACAAAACCTTCCCCTGAGAGCATCAAAAGCTCTGACATGACAAAAATCGGCAGCCCGCACAGCCTCCCGAGACTGGGGAGTGGGGGACCTCATCACAGCCGAGGCAGACGCGCTGATGTGGAAGGCAGGCTGTGGGACCCTCTGGGGTTCATGGGGGGAGAGTGGACTCAGGAGAAATGAACCCACATGCACATGCAACTGTCCCTAGAAGAAGCTGCAGAGCCTCAGACAGGTGAGAGTAGGGTTATGAGCTCCTGGGATTAGGTTCCAGGCACCACCATCAGCCTTACAGGTCCAGGAGAGCAACTCCTCTGTGCCCCTGAAGTGGGCCGAGAGGGCCAGAGATGGTGGCTGCAATGTCCTGTGTACACAGAGTACAGAATTTCAGGGCAGAACAGTGCCTGGAGGCCCTCGAATTCCTACCCACCTTCCTTCCCTCAGCCCCACCTTCGATGAAATCACACAGGGGACCCCAGGGAGATGACCCAGTTGTCCCTGTTGGTGGCACCTTCTGTGCTCACTGTGCCAGCCTCTCTTCAGCAGGGACAGCTCAGGAGAAAGACTAGTGCAGGAAGAAGAGGTGGGGAGGCACCCACCTGGGTCCACAGTTGCTGCCCTGGATGAAGCCAACAAGCCCGCTTGACATTGGGGGTCTGAGCCCCAGGGCACCTGTAAGCCCAATTCTTGTGTCTCCTCATGTCTAGTAAAATAACTAAAATGTTTCATGGTGACGTCTGCTTCTTCTGATTAGCAGTACCTTCACAAGACTAGCAGAAACCTTCTGCAAAAAAATATGTGCTTTATTGCAGGTACTCTTCCTTCACCAAAATCACATATATACTGACCTCTCCCTGCTACTTCTTTGGAGTAGTTTTTCAGAGCTATCTGAAATGCTGTCCCCTGGGCTATAGTCCTCATTTTGCCCCAAATAAAACTTAACTCATGACTCTCATGTTGTGCATTTTTTTAAGTCAACAGAAGTCAGGAACTATTAACTAACTCTTAATCTCCAGGAAGTGTTCATGTAAAAGAAAGTATCCATCCCAAAGCAAGTACATGGAAATCAGGTTAAAAATAAGAAAGTGGAATCATTCCAATAATCTCTTGCTTTATGTCTCCAGGGAATTTGTGTCAGATTATTAAAGAGAGGAGAAATATAATGAAATGAATATTTGTCTAAAATACCATGAAGACATTGCTGAATTAGTTTTGACTTAATCACTGCTTTTGGTTCCCAAATCATTATTTTTTTTTGCAAGAACAGTACATTGCTTATGAGCAAATGTCTTATCAGAAAAATATTAAACTAAATATCTATTAAAAACTCACCAAGGTATTTATACATATTTTTAGCCATGTCCTAAAAATATGATCCATCCCAATCTTATTTGCTGGGATGTTAGACCTAAATCATGTTTAAAAAGAAGCACTGATTTGACAATTGTTATATATATATATATATATATATATATATATATATATATATACACACACACATACATATACATTTTTCATGATATTTAACCAAAAGAAGGAAACTCTTGGATTTATTTGGTATTTTCACTCTCAAATGTAAAAAAAATTAAGTAGTTTGATCACTTGTGATATTACAAATTCACATTTGCTACCAAAATAAATAAGAAATCATGTTCAACTACTAAACCATTTTGATCTTTTACTGAGAATAATGTCTTACTATTCCAAAAAAAAAAAAAAGAAACCCCAATTGTGACACCTCATTGAAAATATATTTTCTTTTGCTTCTAAAAGTTTTTGTCTGAGACCTGTTCTGCATTTTAAGTGGTGTGTGTACATCCTTCTACATGGCCACTAGCATGATATTCACAATTTCTAGGTGATGATTAATTCAATAGAAACTCAAATAAGACTCAGACCAGAACATGAGTAAAGATAAAGATTCATTTTGTTATATGGACACTCATTGTAAATAATAGGTTATCAACATGACTAGTACAAATCAAGACAAGAAAAATTAAGTTATTTAATATAGAATTCCCATCATCCTCAACATCTATTCATTTTGTAAAGCTTGAAAAGAAATGAAGAAAATTACCCTAATCAAAGAAAATCAAAGGAGAATCAAAGTAGATACTATATTTATATATTAATTCAAAAAAAATGAGAGTAAACTATCTTTTAGTTATTTTGGATTAAAAATAAGTAATATATATTTTTTGATGTCAAAGAAATCACTTTTTTTGTATATGACGCAATGTTAAACAAATAAACTGTAATGAAATTATGTCCAAAATTACATTATATAATGTAACAAAAATCGGATCATATTATTTTAGGCCACTGACTCACCAACATTTTTTGTGAATAATAATCACTGAAGGACCCTGCTCAGAATGTAGTTTTCTGGATCTACAACTACAGAGTATAATTCAGTATATCTAGGGTGACAAATCATGCCAGTTTTTCTGGGAATAATTGGTTTCCTGGAATGTGAGAACTTCAGTGCTAAAACCAGGATGAATTGGTAACTTTATTGGGCTGGGACTGAAGAATGTTACTTTGAGATTAACTTCAGATAATTTTGATGCAGGATATGTGATAACTATGACGGTATACATAGTGAGAGGCATTTAAATGGTTTTAGGTGATGAGTAAACTGTTTGTGTAAATTTATGTAAATTAAATGCTATATATAAATGTAAATCTCTATTTAGCAACAGTGAAAATAATACCTTGTAATCAGAGAAGAATCACGCTAGAGCTGTTAAAAAACTAGTAAGCAAGATACGATGGTAGTTCAAGTTATGTTAGTGGAAATGCCAAAGTGGGTCGGTATCAAATGATATTTCTAATTAGAAATATATTTAACAACATTGGAAACTGAGTATATGTGGAGAGTCATGAGTCATTGTGTTTCATAACTTGGTGATGATATTAAAAGTTGACATATTACCCAAGGTCTTGGAAGATGTTTTGAAGAATGATGAAAGATAGTTTGATCAGGGATATGTGGACTTTTAGGAGTAGTGGACTTCCTGAAATGAGTAAATGTCTGACTGTGATATTTGTGGAGTCCCTTGCCATCTCTTTAGTGCTCACCTTAGTGACTGGGCAGAAAGATGTCCATCTCTCTGGCATGATAGCAGATCTCTAGGGCAAAGTGTGTTGCTTATAATATATATTCTCATTTGCTTATTTATGCTTGCTTTATCAAAATCCACAATCTATGATGCAATTCTTAATTTATCAAAATGTTTGACTTACTTAAATCCCTAATCAATGACAAAATATAATATGTGAAATAATATTTTGAGTACCATGTATTATTTGTTAAGCAATTTAAATGTACTATGCCATTTAATCCCCATCAAATGATATTGAATTGATAATGTTTATATCTTCAGGGCATAGATTAAAAAACTAATACTCACAGAAATCGAAAAACTGGTCCAAGATTTATAACAAATATTAGATCAAGGGTTTGAGCCCATGTCTTGAAACTCCAGAGCACTTGATTTTATGTTCTACACTTGACTTAAAAATCATTCCCATCCCCAAAATGAAGTTCTTTATATTAAATACAAATTTATTAAAACATTACAATGGATCTCAAGTATTAGAGATTTTAAGTATCATTTGGGAGAATAATCCACTTCCAGCTGTAATGGAAAGGCTTTATATATACCAATGATACTTCTGAGAAAAACCAAAACAGTTGGTTACAACTTATATACTATCTGATGAAAGAAATAGAAGAAGATTTAAATAAATGGAGAGCTATTACATGATCATGGCTATGAAGACTCAATATTGTTAAGATATCAGTTACCCCCAACTTGATCTATAGATTCAATATATTCCCAATTGAAATACTAGCAAATTATTGTGTGATTCTAAAATTTATGTAGGAAGCCAAAAGACCAAGAATGGCCAACACAATATCGAAAGAATGAATAAAGTAGAAAGACTGATATTACCTGACCTAAAGCTACAGTAATCAAGACAGTGTAACATTGGTGAAAGGATGGACAAATAGATGAAAGGAACAGAATAGAGAACCCAGAAATAGAACCACACAAATATAGTTAATTGATTTTTGACAAAGGAGCAAATGATTTATTTAAGAAAGAATAATCTTTCAACAAATGATGCTGGACCAACTAGATATCCACATATAAAACAAAACAAAAGAAAATGAATCTAGACACAGACTTTATACATTTCATAAGAATTAATTCAAAATGGGTCATAAATATAAATATAAATGTAAAATACCAAACTATACAATTCCTGGAATGTAACATAGGAGGAAACCTAGGTGATCAGTTAAATGACTTAGAGATAACAACAAAAGCATGATCCATGAAAGAAAGAATTTGATCATTTTGCAAAATTCATCAAGGTCTGTACTCATGATTTCTGAAATTTTATGTTACACTCGAATAAAATGCTTACAAAGTAGTATTTACAGGACTTCAGGGTATTAGTTTTCTTTAGGGAGGGAAAAGACATCATAAACTGGTCATGAGATTTTAAATGTAGTTGTAATATTTTGTGTAAAATTTGACACATATATGACAAGAAAAAAGACTTGTGCTTAATCTGAATATTGTGTAAACTAACAGTTCCTTTTATTTATTTCTTGAATTTCTGAATGTCTAAAATGCTTTGTAACTTTAATAAAATGGTAACAACTAATAAATAGAATGGAAAGTATTGAAGACTATCTATCCCCAGCCTCAGAAACTTCACATTCTCTATTGTCAGAGTTTCTGAGTTAACTCAGGAATATACATATTTAATGAGTTACACAAATATTAAAACTCTTTTATAGGGTTTCTGCCTATTTTTCTACTTAGAAATTAAAAGGGGGTCTAGCCACAGACAAATTTTTGGACCAGCAGACCCTTAAGTATTCCTTCATGCTCAGAATTTCTGTAATTATCTTATTTGTCCTAGACTAAATTCATAAGGGGGAAGGAGAGGAAGAATTTGCAGGGAACTGAATGCATGAAGATGTAGGTCATTCTACTGGGGAGAGAGGAATTCAGAAGACACCAGTGATGTCAAAGACACAGTGACCTTTTCCAACAGAATGATTTGTGTTAGGCAAGTACTTGGTTACTAAGGAAAAAAAGGTGTTATACAAATACAAATTATCTTATTCCTAAATTGGCTCCTTCTACCATTTTTGTCTCTCATCTTTCTCTTCTGAGACCACCATTAATGCAGGTCACATTATTGAACTAAATTTTGAAATTTATTGAACTAAAATTTATTATTGAAATAAAGGAGTAGAACTAAAATACTGCTTTCCCGCTGGGTAAAGAGCATAGCACTCGGAATGCAAAAAAGCATCAAGGTTTCTTCCCTCCACATCTCCACTTCAACTCCCAGTGCTCATATATTTTCATGTTTTTAAAAAGTCACCTTCATAGGCTTGATTATTTGACGGTTACCAGTTAGACTGGCGTTGGTGTGAAAAGCAAATAAATATATTTCAAACAAGTGGAGAGTTGTGCTGATAGCCATGTGCCTAGGGATTTACTGTATTATTCTGACCATCTTTAATACTGAAACTCCATGTTCAAGGTCCTTTTATTTTTAATCCTCATGGTGTTAGAGTAACTTCATGAAAGCCACTGAGCCTGCAATTAAGTGAGCAAGAAGCACTGAAAGGAGATGGCTTTAGAGGAGCAGGCAGAAGGTAGAATTTGTATGACCTTAAAAGCCAAGGTAAGATGTTTCATTTTTATTCCAAGAATAATAGAAAGCTTTTGTAGAACTTTGATCCTTACAGAAAGAAATACTCTCATTAATGTAAACTCAGCTCTTCTAGCTGCTCTGTAGTACAACAAAGGAAGCAGGAAAAATAGTTAGAAGCTCTCTTATTAGACCAGGTGATAGATGTTGGCTTGATGAGAGTGGGAAAGGTGCAAGTGGAAAAATGAGGTTAGATTTGTGATATATTTTTATGGTAAAAGCTACAGGATTTGCTGATGGATTTACGTGTGGAGGGAATAAAGGAAAGAGCTGATTCCTAACTTTTAACTTGAACAACTGTTCAAATGTGGTGTTATTTACTGAAATGAGGATCAAAAGAGTGCTGTAAAAGTGTTGCATAGGGAATCATGAATTTTATTTTTTCCAGTTTCTAACATTGTGCTTAGTATTTAGTGGGTAATCAAAAAATACTTGTTGAGTGAATAAGTGAGTGAATGAATACTGGACAATGTATTATGACTAATAATAGTGGTTTATAGTTTAGTTGATGGTTTCTTTAGGAAGTGGAGAATCCTTAAGCTGGGTCTTGATTACTTAAATAACAAAACAAAACAAAAAATAAAAGAGATCATGGAGACTGCATAACAAGAGAAGACAGAGAGACCAAAGCAAAATATAGAAAGTGTGTTTATCAACTGTATTGTGTCTGATTATTTTGATGAGTAGCAGAAAAAACATTTGGATATTTTTATTTCACAAACATTTAAGTAGTACCAACTAAGGTTAGGCACTGTTCTAAGCACTTTATATTTATATTATACTTATATTTTATATTTGATTCTTTTAACCTAATCCTTCTCTCTGACCAGTTTCACACATTATGTCTATTTTTCCTTTAAATCTTTGAAAACAGTTGAAATAATTAAATTTAAAGTTTTGCCCATAAATTCTGTCATCCATTTCACATATGGCTCTCCTCCTATTAACATTTTCCTTCTGATATTGGTCAGTTTTCATATATATATATGAAAAAAATATATTTTCATATATATATATTTTCAAAATATATATATATATCTGCACATTGCTGGTGCTGTTATCAAGATTCTGGATTTTGTTGTCTTCTAAACTGTTGAGTTGGCCTTTGTGTTGGAAAGCACTTAAGTTACTTGTGAATATGCCTGATCCTCTTAAGGTTTAGTTTTATTCTTTAGTAAGGTAAGATTATAGTAGTATTTCATCTGAGGATATTCCTGAGAGTTGAGTATGTTACTTTTAGAGTGAAAGAATGAGAACAAAATACAGAAAAATGTCAGTAGTAGATTCAGTGAAGTCTTTTGTTATAGAGGAGATAATGTGTTGTTTATAAAACATCAGAAAAAATAATTGACAACATTTGGATTTAGGGAAAGAAGAAAAGACTCATCATGTTCCTTCCCACTTCTTGCCCAAAATCTAAAAAGTGTGTAAGAAGCAAAGTACTTTCAACTAATACCATTTCCCCAAAGTATGTACATTAAGCAGAGCAGAATAATTTATGTTGCCAAAAAATTAAACTCATTATTTCATTGGCAAAACAAAGCAGTTTCATTTCTTGCTCACAGAATATATCCAGAAAAAGTTAGTAGAAAATGGCTAGGGATGACCATGTTCTACAAAGCACTCTGGAATCCAAGTGACATAGCGTCCTCTATCTTGTATCTGGTGACATTATCTTTGATCCAAGATGGAGTAAAAGGAACCAGATTTACACAATTGCTTGAAACAACTAAAATAACAATGAAATACATGTAACAATGGTTTTCAGGTATGGCCATCAGACAGCACTGGGCAGTGATTTCTGAAATAAGGAAAACAAAGTAAGGCTAACTCATTGCCCCAAATTACAGCCTAGATAGAGTTTACAAGTTGTAGTTTAAAATGGAGGAACCCAGGAGTAGCCTACTGGTCTTAATCTGTTGAGAAAAGTTTGCTGAGACTCTGGGAAACTAAGAAAGCTATAGTTTTCCGAGAAGAATACCAGAGAAGAGAAAGCAACACAGGAGAACTTTGGATATTTGCCTCCTCAAATCTTTAACTGAGTACTAATCAGAACATGCATACACGTAACCAAGACTGGAGAAAGAATTATCTGAATCAAAAAGAGGGAACAAGTCTCAGGGTTCATACATAGCCAGGAACTGTCTTTTTCCCCACAAGTCCTTAAGTTAAAACTCACAGTCCAAGAAACTCCTATTAAATTGTTTTGTAAATAATCAAACAACTTTATAGGTCTACTAAGCAAGAAGAATTTTGCTGTTTCTTTTAGTTCTTATAGTCTGTCATTCCCTGTAGCTAGCAATGTCTCAATTTAAAGATGAAAAGTCTGGGGTTCAGAGAGGATGAGTGGTTTACCAAGATCATACAATTATAAAATTTTCAACAATGAGTTTTAACTCAAAATTTCTAAGTCCAGTGTCTAAAGGCAGGGAACACCATGTTGTGTTTTGTTTTGTTTTTCTGTTGTTGTTGGTAGTGGTGACTTTGTTTGTTCGTTTTCCAAACAAAAGAGTCAAACTGCTAATGAGCAATAGCTTTCTTTCCTGTTTTCTTTTTTTCTTGTTTTAAATTTTAATGTCAAATTTCAGCTGAAATTTTACATATTTTTAAGAAAAAAATGAAAGAATCTTTATAGGACAACTGAACCAAATAAACTTAAATAAAATAAAAGTCACAGCCTCCTACAATTCATAGAAAATGTGAGTGTATTGAATATATAATTGCAGACAGAAAGTCACAAACAATGAGAATCATTAAATTATAAATATAATACTTTATGTTACAAACCAGACATTGTGTTAGTAATGTTCCCCAAAGTAACATATACAAAGGGTTTTTTTTTTTGGTATTCAGGCAATGGGAGTGGGAAACTCATCATCAAAGACAATACCTTTGAGCAAATAGCCTTAAAAAATCCTATTTTCAACATTATATGAATGTAACTTAACAACCAAGTATCTTGCACGTTAACACATTCAATTGTTTCACTAAAGCACTGTTTGAAATAATGTAATTTTACTCAAAATTGTCTCCCATAAATTTAGGAAATGTGATTTTTACTACCTGGATGATAATATTTACCTGAGCCCCTTAAAGGGAAGAAAGGATAACAATATTATGAAAGTGTCCTTGCACTGATTTTTAGTCATACCTCTCATATTACTTTTAAAAATAAAAAGTAGGGCTTCCCTTGTGGCGCAGTGGTTGAGAATCTGACTGCCAATGCAGGGAACACGGGTTTGAGCCCTGGTCTGGGAAGATTCCCACATACCACTAGGCCTGTGAGCCACAACTACTGAGCCTGTGTGCCTGGAGCCTGTGCTCCACAACAAGAGAGGCCGCTACAGTGAGAGGCCCGTGCACCACAATGAAGAGTGGCCCCCACTTGCTGCAACTAGAAAAAGCCCTCACACAGGAACAAAGACCCAACACAGCCAAAAATAAATAAATTAATTAATTAAAAATAAATAAATAAAAAGTAAATCTATCTTCATTTATTTATCAGTAAACATTTACTTATTACCTACTGTGTGCTTGACACAATGCAAAGCCCCCAGGATACATAAACAAAATAAGTTTCAATCCTTATTTTTGAGAATTTTTTAGTATGGTTGGGGAAGCAGACAGACAAATCACAAGAAACATAAGATAAAATACATTTAGACAATGAAAATATCCTGTTTGAAACTATAAATTTATATACATGTCATTACATATTTTTCCAAACCCATAGGAGGTACAGCACCCTGAGGTAAACTATGGACTTTGTGTGATTATAATGTGTCAATATAGTCTCATTAGTGTAACAATGGTACTACCCTGGTGGGGGATGTTAATGATGAGGAGGCTATATATGTGTGGGGGAAAGGAGTATACAGAAAATCTCTGGACCTTCCTCTCAATTTTACTGTTAAGCTAAAACTTCTCTTAAAAAAATAGTTAAAAAAAACATATTTAGAGAAACACTATATGTTCAAACATATCACTGTGGATATAGTCTCTTTGTCCCTAAAGATTCATGTCCTACTCCTTTCTTCTCTTTTCCTGGGAGGCTGAACTTTGTGGATTGCATTGGTGAGAGTCAATAGCTAGAGATGGGAGAGGAGAAAACAAGTGGAATCACTGTATTTCTTCTCCCACTCTCCATTTTGCTGAGTTGCTGCAGAGTTTACTACTATGGCCTACTCCCTGTTGCTACTGTCTTATAGATTTAGTAACAGTGCATGGTTCCCTTAAGTCTCAGGATGGAAAGGGTAAACCACTAATGCTAGTGCTAGGACATTGTACTATATACCATTTTAATTTCCCTAAATCTTATCCATGTCACTAAAAATGGTTGCTTTATTAAATTCACTTTAATTATTGAGAATCATTATGTTATCATTTCCCTGTTGCAACCTGAATAATAGGGGTGTGTACAAAGTGACAAGGGCAAATAAGTGAGATACATGAGTGAGGACCTAGCAACTTCTGAGGAATCAGAGATCTCTAAAACCCCTCCAGAGTCTATGAAAGAAAGAATCCTGAAAACTTGAAAGTATCTTAGTTTTGCACAAGGTCTAAATGCATCCAATTTCATAGTTTGTTGGAGGAGAGGTAATTGTAAAAATTAAGGTTGGTGTATAGTGCATTTGAAATATAATAAACTGCACTTCCACTATTATAAGAACAATGTGTACTGTAAATCTATAAGAAGATTTCATTATAGATATTCTTAAGCATCATCTTCCAATTGCTTTTCCAAAATAAAATCAATGCCAAGATGAGAATTGGATAGTTTTACCAAAATTTCATGTTGAAATGCAGTTATTCTTTACCATCTTTGTTTAGATGTTTGCCAAGGGTGATGCTAATTAGGTAATAAAAACAAAAACCCAATTTGCCCATTTTTTTCTTCTGCCTCTCCATGAAAAAGATTTAGGGACTTCCCTGGTATCACAGTGGTTAAGAATCTGCCTGTCAATGCAGGGGACACAGGTTCATTCCCTAGTCCAGGAAGATCCCACATGCCGTGGAGCAACTAAACCCATGTACCACAACTACTGAGACTGTGCTCTAGAGCCCACAAGCCACAACTACTGAGCCTGTGTGCTGCAACAACTGAAGCCTGTGAGCCTAGAGCCCATGCTCCACAACAAGAGAAGCCACTGCAATGAGAAGCCCGTGCACCGCAACAAAGAGTAGCCCCCGTTTGACGCACCTAGAGAAAGTCTGCGTGCAGCAATGAAGACCCAATGCAACCAAAAATAAATAAATTAAATAAAATAAAGTAAAGTAAAAAATTTAAAAAAGATTTGTAAGGTAACCTTCATGACAGTAGGAACAAAAATGACTTGTAACAATCATTTATAATTCACCTTATCATGTTCTGAATTTTGGGAAAGAAAATTTAAAAATGAAGAGTACAGAGCAGGCTATCTTCCAGTAAGTTATATATTTGCAACTATATTAAAAAATAAATTAGAAGGTGATCATTGTGGTAGCACCATCTCACACAGGCTAAGGCTGGACAGGGGTTCATAGAATTGGCTACCACAGTTAGCTCCAGAAGGACATTAATTTTGTCCCAGTGGGGGAAAGAGTGAAAATATGTCAATAGTAATTCTGGAAATGGTCTTAATTGACACATTTAGTCACACAGGGCACATCAGGAGTCATTTAACATTAGGGAATAAGACAGATGGCAAAATATTATTTGGGGGTCACAAGGGCTGGGTCCAATCCAGGGGAAAATATTATTCTCTTAGGAGGTAAGCAGGCTTCCCCAATCATGGCTAATAGACTGAAGTGCAGAATAAGACATGGCTCCTTGTTGACAGGTGTATGTGGAGGTTAGGGATGGCAGTGTGGATTCTGGACTAAGTAGTAGATGAGAAAACTATTCAAGTCCAAGGAAGAAAGCTGATAAAAGTCCAATTCATGACTGGTCTAATATTGAGGTGAAGAAGATGAAGATAAGGAGTGGTAAACATTAATTCAATTTAAAAGATGATACTATGCTGCAGGACCAAGACCTGAATAGCAGGAGCTTAGATTTGGTAGTCATCAAAGAATGGGATGGAAAACTGGTGTCTGGGTAACTTAGAGGTAAATTTCTTATGACTGTAGAAAATAAAGCAGAGATTACAACTTTGCTTCTGCTGGATTGGATCCAAGAACTTTTAAGATAAGCCAAGTTCCCAAGTAAGGAACATGGTAAAAGAGAGTACACATCACCAGTAAAAGATAAGCTCATGCATTTGCAGACAAGTGAATCTGATCACTCTGATGGACATAATTCTTTAATGTTTGACTCATCTGGAAGACAGTAAGTTTTATTTACATAAGGCAGTGATTTAAAGTCAATTAGAAGAGAAGAGAGATTAAGAAAAATGTCCAGTGAATAGATCTACAATGGTGATAAAGAATTTTCTTCCTAAGAAGTACTTCTGTTTATTTCATGTCTAGGTGGTTTGGACCTACAATTTGGCCTCCTTATTCTGGGCACAGTATAATGACTTAAAAGTACTTCCAGAACAAACAAATGTCTGTTTTTAAGGAAATGTAAAGATTTCTTCTAATGAAATATGTCAACAGGAAGAATTAGATGAAATGACTGACTCTGAAATAAATTATGCAATGTACAGATATATAAATTATCTCTCTAAACATAAGACATACTCAAATTAAATGACAAATAATAGTTACTAAAAAATTGTAAATCATACACACTGTGAATTTAATCCCTGTGACTGAATGAAATGTCTCCGTTCTGATAATACTTACATACTAATCTTCCTTTCAGCAGTCTTTTTTTCTAATCTTCACATTTTCACCAATGCCATCTGCTTCCATATCATGACTTCTTTTACAAATGTCCTTATATCAGTTGCTGAGGATTCTCAGCCTTTCTGAAACATGATGTTTCCTGTTTTGAGTAATTTTAACAATGAACAGGTTGTTCAGCAACGTTGTCATAACTTCAGGTGTCTTTGTCATAGCACATGCATGCAAATATTCTGAAGGAACTGGTCTGTTCTATCTGATATTCAGACTATTCACCATACAGATAACAGATGACAATTCTTCTATATTGTATACTATTTCTGTGTCTGTGCCTCTGTATAGAAAATGTGTGTTCTCAGCTATGTTATCTCACCTCTAGAAGTTTTTCTCCAGATATGAAGAATGAGACAATAATGTTATTTATCTTACATGTTTCTACGCAGATAACTTTATAATAAAGAATATAAAGAGTATCATAACCCATAGGAAATGAGAAATGAACATTAGTTGTCATTGTCATACATATTAACAATATAGTCTGTAGAACACCTAGTACATTTATTATTGACTCTGTGTATACTACATATTAAGTTTTTATAAATAGTTAGCAATGGAAATAATAATCTGAGCAGTAAGTATGTGCTGACACACATAGTAAGATAATTTAATTGATATCATGAACTCTTGATACAATTAAAGTTCTATTGATAAACAATAATATGTTATATTTCCAGGAACTTATATGCTGAATGCATTCTAAATACTTCACATCTATTAATATCACGTTTAATTTGTACAATAAAATGTGAAGCAGGCATGGTTACTATACCATTTTTATACCTTATGAAGTTGAATGACAAGTCAATAAAGAAACTAGACCAAAGTCACAAAGAAAGTTTGAAATAGAATTCCTATTTGAATCATGGCATACTGGTTCAAAGCACATACTCTTAATAATGGGAACATGGATAATTTTTAAAATAATATTTAAATGCAAATAAGATCTTTCACAGGCTAGACAGACCTTTCATTTTTTTAAATTGAATTACTGAAAGATGCCAAGAGTCTATAGTGTCCCACCTCATTTGTGTCCACCATCCCTACATTCCCATGGATAATTCAGGGGACTTTCAGTTAGTATTGAACCCTTTCTTGTATACAGACATGCTAGTAGTTTAATCATATCAGCAGAACTTCTTCAAAAGCACTTACCTATGATAATAAACCATGCTTTGTTCATTAAATTAAATCAGTATTTAATAAACCAGACATTTTTCAACTTCACCTAGAGAAGACAATGTTTCTCTTGTAGAGAAAAACTCAAGAATACAATTTCATTTTTTATTTTTTCCTTCTAATATAAAAAGTTTATTTTCATTTATGTTTTAATTGCAAATTGTGTAACCTCAGTCTTTAATCAAGAACTTGATCATATGTCTAACCACATATCATGAGAATAAATCTGAAGAGTTGATAACATCACTGAATTGATTAATAAAATATATCTTGCCCAATTCTACAGTAATAAAAGAAACTAAAAATTATGAGAATACAATGATAGTTGTTCAAGAATAGCAGTGCTTTAAATAACACTTATGTATGAATAAGGTGTGGTAGTCAGCCTTTAAGGTGACTCCTAGGGGTTCCCACTTCCTGTTATATATGCCTTTGGGTAATAAAAGTAATAAAAAGTAATATGCCTTTGAGTAATTGAAATTGGAGTCCAATTGGCATTGACATTGGTAGCTCATATTCATAATTATGAAGATAATTCATTAGCCACAGGATGCAATGGAACAAAGTAAATTGGAATAAACATTGACATTTTGAAAATATATAATAAAATATAATAATTGTCCATGACAAATTTTGTCTATGGAATGAACAGTTAAAAGCACAGAAGTATCAGAGTAATATTATAATTTTGCAGTATTCAATCATTTTACTACCTTTTATAAAAGATACCTTAAATGCTGATGCAATATAAAGCATACTTGGATAGATTTGTCTTGCTGAAATAGATTTTTATAAGAAGTACTACTTACAAAGTTTTATTTGTTCAGGACACAATAATACATAATTAGAAAATGCACATCTTATTCAAGTATCTATAGTAACCCATAGAGGAATTATTTAAGTTAGAACTTTTGACAACAGGATGAGGTATTGATAATAATGGAGCTGATATTAGATTACACAGCCTAACATACACATAAAAATAGGTATACAAAAATGTTAAAAAAAAACAACACTTTTTTTTCCTCAATAAATAATTGGTGGGAAACTATAGCTTGGATAAAGAAATATTCTCTGTTCAACTCTGAAACATTTTTCTGTGTACTTCTATCCTCTTGGTGTTTTCCACACCATTCATATTTATACTTCATCCAAACTAGACATATCATTTCCCTATAGCATAACCTTTAGTTCAATGTCTGCTTAATCAGTTATTCAATGTGAGCCTTGAGTATTGGCTTTATCAATTTGATTCGGATAAAATTTTTCTTGGATGTTTTACTTATTCTTTCAGGAACAGGTCATGTTTGTTTTCCACATGTAGAAGCACTGCTCTCTAACATTAGTTCTCTGACTATGCCAACATCCTTTGTAGAAGAAAGATGCTTTCTTATAGAAAGCAAATTCTTTCATTAAATTTTTGAAAGGCTAAACTTAAGAATCTTATACAAATATAAAATTAACACATGCCAAGGTTTATCCCATTAATGAGGGAACAAATAAAATATTATAATTTGTTCAAAGAAAAATTCAAACACACACACCCCCAATCAATCACAAATGCTGTAATTAATGTACAAAAGGGAAAGCTGGTAATTATCTACAGGAAATAATCAATTGCACCCAACCAGACAAAATGTATTTGCATTCCTATATATGAGCATCATTTGTAGTACTATCAGTGTTCTGCAATATATAGAGCTATGGAATGGCTCAAAGACTGATAGGTGAAGATAACCCATTTTGTAGATGTGCTACAAAAGACATCTAATCATCTTCCTTGCTCATTTCAAACTATTTTGCTATTTTTATTAGAGAGCAATGACAAGAATGCCATGACACTTATATGTACTACAGTGTATGCTGCCTGAAATGCATACTTAGGGCACAAGTGTATTTTATTACTGTATGTGCATGTGTTCCATTTACTTCCTTTGTAGTGATCATTACAAAGCACTGAAGGAGTTATTCATCACTATTTCATTTGTGCTTTGGAGATCTTAACATCCTCATCCTGTCTTGTCATATCAGAACTCCCCTAAAGATCACCAGTATGAGAAGAAGACTACTTAGTTATATTGTCCCTTATTGATTGTACTTCATGCATTTTCACACTCTTTTCTTTGCTTGTGTCATTATATCTTTTCTCCCAATCTAAACCTGAAAGATTATGTTTAGTGCTGGTAATCAGTGATATACTTCCAGCTTATCACCAGTTTATTGGAGCTCTCTTTTTCAGGAGCAATAATTCCACAGATTTGCCTATCAGTAATGATGCTCAGTTATAAAACTTTCACTCATTGTGTTATTGAGTCCAAGCTTGATCTGCCTGCCACACAACAGACAAATAAATCAGAGATGAGATGTTGAGGCAATGAATACGACTTTATTCAGAGAGCCAGCAGACCCAGACCATGGCAGACTAGTTAGTGTCTCCAAACAAAAAGTCTCATTGGGGTTTGGATGCACAGAGAGGGGTAGGAGATGAGGAAGTAAAGTAAAAAGTCCATAAATTTTGCAAATATCCCCTGGAACGGCCAACCACAGGGAGGGGATGTGTTAATTTCTTCTTTCTTTCAGCCATCCACAGGTGGATAGGGTCCAGATGTTTCCTTGAACAAAGGCACTTTGGTTTAACATTCAGGCAGGGGAGCAGGGTTCCCCGAGACAGGTGATCGCATATAGACAGTATCCTTTTAATGAACAAAAGCAATGGGAAACAAAAGTTAAAGTAAAAGAAAGACATCTAACATGGAATCAGATTTGGCTCTTCCCTGTTACATTTATATTCCTTTGTACAATGGATATCTCCATAACTGGCTTTAAGGTCTGGATCTTGACACAGGTATTCCTAGTTTATTTGGTTGCATATAAGTACTTCTTTTCTATGTAGAAATATCAGCATTTGCTTTCCATTTAAATAAAAGGATTGCAAATAAGCAACGACTAAGTATCTACACAACCCCCACTAGGGTAAAGGAATAGAGGGCCAGAACTAATAAATAACTTATTATGTTAGTTTTTGGCTTGGTCTCTATAATACAAGGCAATTTCCCCAGCCTGCCAGATGGAAATAATTCAACATTTTGCTAATGAGATAAATGCTAAGGGAAGAAAACATTTTTAAAAATAAAATATGGAAGAAAATAAACATTACAACCATTATGTATTTCTTTGAAATAGGGTGATAAATGCTCTTATTCCTTCCCATGACATCTGACAGATGCAGGGACCACTGCCAATTACCCTGAAGTGAAGGAATGTTTAAAATATCAACACGTATTAGAAAGGCATGTGCAAAGCTGACATCTTGTGAAGCAGGGTTCCTGGAGAATGGTTTTCCTCCTTTGGGTGACCTACTTTCCCCAAATTATGTATTGCACAGTTTACTTGGTTATTGGATTGAATGCATCCAGTTTGATTGCTATGAAAATCATGTCTAGGTTTAAATACCTTTTTCTTAGCAGCTGAGACATTAAAAATTTTAATAAGAGTAGGGTGGCAAAAACTGCTCAATTAAATGTTCTGCATATTCAGATCAACATCTGTTGTTAAAAAGGATTTTTTCAGTCTCTCTCAGGAAATGGGAAAGAAGGCAATCAAAAGTTTTACAGCCACCACATTAGAGAGAGGCAAAGTGAGAACTGAGAGGTGAATTGCCCTTTTCTACCTAAGGTATTGGAGGATATTTTACAACATTACCTACCCCACTCCTACACAAACTCGACAGAGGGGGTCTAAGAAGTATAATGACAGAAGTGTACCATAAATAATCACATTATGGAGATAAAAGAAGAGAAGAGTGGCTATTTCCTCCAAAGCCTAAGATAGAGCCCAAGTCTAAGGTATCAATTTTTTAGTCTTTTTTTTTTGTTGCATTGTGAATACACATTTGTACCCAGAACTTCAAGGAAATTAAGAGAAATATTTCCTTATGAGAATCCTTGAGGGAGAGAGAACAATGGTAGGGAGGGGTATGGCATGAAGATGAGGATTTTTTTGTTTAATAGGAAGAGTCTGGTGATGAACTTCAGCTACATTTGCTCTCTGTTCTTTTTTTACTTAAGTGGGAAGATTAAGCTGATTTGATCTGGTTTGTATTTTTCCATTTGGAGCATGAGAGGTTTAAGGGAACCGTTTTTCCCCTACACCAATCTGAACCTCTATTTTTGGAAAGCTTATGGTGATGGAATAGAATGCTGTAGAAGTTATTGAAATATGCTTGCATCTGAAATCTGGTCAAGGATGGAGAAATATTTACATGTATTTATAAATAGGAGAGAAGGGGGTAGGAGAGACAAAAGTGTTTCTAAGATGGAAGAGGATGAAACTTTTCCATGTCTAATGAACTTCTTGAATCTAGAAGAGCATGCAGAATTAAGAAAATATATGGTGATTTTATTCAGATAAGTAAACAAAAAGAGTTGCGTATGTTTGGATTAAATTAACCAATGCAAAATCAATTACAGTCTTCTGTATTAAGAATAGCCCTCTTTACAGAGATTTGCATGGTTGAACACTGTAGAATTGATATAAATGTTATCTTGGGATATGATATATTATTGTTAAATAAAAGAGGACTCCATAGATTAATTTAGCAGTTAAGAACAAAGTAAATTATTTGACATCATAATTTGATATTTTTCTCTTGAAAGTTAACTTCCACTTGATTTCTATTTTCTTTAGCTTTCTACTGTACAGTGACTCACACTACCTGAAAATCAGTTTGCATTAGAACCCTGAGAAACTGAAGCTGAATTTCCAGTGACCGTAGATCACTAAGACAAGAGTAACTCTTTATATAGGGTTGCTCACTGTGAATTTTTATTAACTTAGAGGAAATGATAGTTTTGACTGTCTCCTTTTCACCAAACAATTCCAGCAACCTGACTACAAATGCATTTCCCTCACAAACTCTGCCCCATTATTTGTACTGACACCAACAAATGAAGTGCTACCAGAAGTGCAGGCATTTTCTAAACTTTTGCCTGAATGCTTCAGAGCTGGCAGCAGATTGTAGGTAATCAAATGAGTCTTGGGGATATCATGGCCATTAGAAAGCTTTCCAGCTGATTCAGAGCTTGGGAAATTAGGGTTCTGTGATCAGCCAGACAGGGTTTTTAAGAGCCTCAGAATTCAATAGGAAACTGGAGGAGAAGGTAGCTTTTTCTTTGTCTTAAAATATTCTGTAATATGTGTTACACAAATAACTCTTTAATAGTGGTACTTCTAAAGTAAATCTATGCATCATTCTACCAACCTGTTTACTTTTTATTTTTCTCTTTTCCACTTATTTTCAATTTTCTATGTTTACTCAGTTTATAGGCATCATTACAATACAATGCTTCACCTTGCTCATTCCGCTTCAACTTATATCGTAATTATATATCATAGTTTACTAAAACCATCTTCCATGAAATGGAATTTATGTTGTCTCTAATCTTTTACTACTAATAAAGAATGTTTTATATGAACATCTTTCTGACTATAAATCTCTACTTTCTTTCTTAAGTTGAATCTAAGGGACCACATGAACTTGATAAAATTGACAAATTGCTTTCTAAAAAATATTCACTGGTTGCTAGTTATAATATACAATTTTATCAAATTTGAGACAAAAAAAGTTTTCCTATACTCAGACCTTCTCAGAGACTCCTTCCAACAACATTATTTCCTGATGATAAACTATTCTGCTATCAAATTACTATGTCATGTTATAACCTATTAGAAAATTGCACAATGTATTTGGTACATAGTAAACTCAAAATTTTAAATAAAATTAATTTGTGTCCTACTAGTAGACAGATAAAATTCTACTTAACTGTAAAAACACTACTTGTAGTTTTAATTTTAACTCAAAACTTAAAAATAAATCAGTTACTCCCTATCAGTGGTGTTAACATTTATATATGTCAAATCTCAGGAACAAAACCTTCCACTCTCTGACTATCCCCTGGTTCTAAGGAAAATAGTATATAACAACCTTTGTTATTATTCAGGAGGACCTCTCATGCAGAAATCTGGATAGATCTGATCCTAGAAATAGCAGTAAAGGGCAAGGGGACAATAGTTCTATGGACTAATTATGCAACAACAGAGGAAGCTAAAAATAAAGTTACACAGGGCTTCTGACACATTTATATAGACAATGTAGTTTGCATACCTCTGTTTATGCATCAAAACTTTCAGGTTATCTGCAGCACAAACTACTCTGCTGTATGAAAAAGAGCTTATGCTTTCTAGGCAATATCTACAAAATGAAAACAGCAAAACAACGAGTGATTCTATTGAGGGATGGGAAACAAGCCCATCAAATCAGATTGTAGCTGTGTAAACAAAACCTTTGGCTTTAAGGGTCCACTCTGCTTTGTTTTTCACCTGTCTGTTTTGGCAACAGGTTAAGGTGTTCTGGAATGTTTCACCTGCTTCTAATTATTTGCAGACATGGTCTCCTTCACAAGCCATAAATGCTAAGATTTGCTTAACAAAGTCATAATTAAAGATCTAATTTATTGAGAAAGAACAAAGTAGATTTTGTTTCTGTTTATTTTTCATTATAGCAACACTGTTACCTTTCTATCACTGTTACTTTTATTATATACATCTAAGTATGAATATAGATAGATAGATTATGAAATAAAGTATTTTCGTGGCTCTATATTTCATTACTTGCTACTATTTCATTAGGTCCTTTCTTTCCCCCAGGAAGGTGGACGTGTTCTTCTCCATTGACCAAAAGCCTGGAGGAGTAATTTTCCATTACCTGAAGGTCTTCTACACCAATAGGTAACATTTCCAGTCAGGCAGGTAATTATAACCAGCCCTAGCTAGGCCCTCCAAATTGAAGGTTGATGATCTTGCAGTACAAAAAAATATTTGCAGCTGTGGACAATTAACAAACTCAGTAGACCAGGCAAAAGTGCAGCCCCTGTCCGCATGTAATTCCACTGCCAGCTTTACTTTGACAGCTATATAATTACATGGACCATGAATTACACTCAGTAATCACTTAGTTTATAATTTCATTCCCTGTAAATTAGTAATGTAATAAAATGAGATTTCATAATCACCAGATGCATAGTGAGCTGCTCACCAGAGACTGGCAATGGCTAAGAGGAAATCTCTTCCCAAGGAGAGAGATTTTGGTGGGCTGCTGTTGACTGGTCACATGGTTGGCAAGTGATCCAGTGCTCTGAGCTTGGGGCTGCCAGTGACACTCAAGCAGCTCCAGGATGGACGCTGTATGATATACCAATAGCTGTGAGAAATGGCACCCTGTTTGAGAGGAAACCTTTGCTTTTTTAATATCATGTACAGCAGCTCCATTTATTGGAGCTGTAATTTGCATGTTACTTAATGAGTGCATGTAGAGGTTCCTCAAGAGTCCATCTTAAAAGTAATGACAATGAGCAAGTGTTCCATAAAGAATTTACTTCACTATAGGTAAGTGGGTGGTCTGTTTTTATAACATGGAGATGTAGTAAATGAGCAGGAAATATAACCACATTTCTCAAGGTTATTATTTTCCTCCAAATGGAATTTTTGTTTTGAAAATCCTTTGTATCATATTCAGATATCATACAAGACAAAGAAATAAGAATGTAAATAATAAAAATGCTGGTCTTCTTTGTTCTGGGGTTTTCACAAGTAACCCACCTTCTGACACAACTCCCCACTATTTCATATTAAAACAATAATAAATTGTGGTTTTTAGACTCAATAGCATACAACTATGAATTATATACTTTTATGGAAAAGAACAAATGGCAAGCCCAGACAAGGTATTTGCAAGAGATTTATTAGAACTTGAGCCATTACTGCAACAAGAATTGTGCTGCAAGGAGAAATACAAATTATATGCCATTGCTTTTAACAAGAACTGGGAGTGAAAAAAAAAAGCATTCATTTAGAAGCTTTAATTACCTGCAGAAATGTGAGTTGGTTATGCAGTACCTATTTTAATTACCATCTGATTAAAATTAATCCTAGCTAGGAAAGGAGAAAGTGGAATAAGGAAACTGTAGTCAGAAGGTTAATGTTCCAAATGCAAACAAATAAAGGAGAGAATATCTGGTTAAAGGACATATATTGTGACTAGACATGGGTGATTATTTGAAATGTAAAATATGTTTTTAGATATTTTTTGTTTTGACACATGCTTTCATATTTTCTGAACTTAGGGACAAGTTGCATCCTTCATTATTTCACCAGGGGCATCTAGATATGGTAACATTTTCCTCAGATAGAAGCATTCCTAGTGAGATAAAATTATTCCAAGGTATTAGAGACATTCATGGGACTTTGACCCCAATTCTCAATGGTTGTTTCCTTCAATGACAAACCTAGAATGTAAAGAACAGCAACTAATTTATTTTATCTTCTTTCTATAGGGTGATATTTGTAGTGACATTGATGTACAATACTGTAACTTCTTTGAAAGTCATGACAACTGCTCCAAAAGCTGATGTTTTTGTGTAGGGATGTGTGTGTGTGTGTGTGTGTGTGTGTCCACCTACATTGATGGCAGCATCAGGCAAACTAGGGAATATCACCAAGAGGTTAACTATTTTAACTAGTTCCTGGCCAACACTGAGAACTTAAAAACTATCTATCCTGTATGTATATATGTACTTTTCAATTGACTTGCCATTGATAGGATTTGAACCTTGAGTTGGTTTTACATTTGAAATAGTACATTTACACTCAAACATCTGTCTTCAGTCACCAGTCATTCTTCTGAAAAAAATGAGCATTTCTAAGAAAAGAATAAGATATTAGTTAAGAAACAATAAATTATCCAATTAAAACAGGGCTTGAGATTGCAACTTTCATTGCTATTGTTGCCATAAATAGCATTAGACCTAAATGAAAAATATCCTAATCAATACAAGTTCTATCACTGCCATAATGTAGCCAAAATCATAAATAAGTTGTTAACTAAATTTTGGTAGTTGAAAAATTTGAAGATTAAATCAAAATTCACAGCACCCATCATATATATCTAAAGGATATAAACAAAAAAGAAATAAAAGTAGCAAAACTAAACTAGCAACATTCAACCTTGTGAGCGGGACAGATCCTGTATCAAAAATCTTAAAATATATTGTCTAGTAGTAAAGGAATAAACCAATGAAATTTGAAAGTAAGCACTACTAATCCACAGAAATGTCTTCCTCATCAACCCAGCCCCACCACCCCCATCAGCACCTCCCACCAATCACCACCAGACATCAGCATTGTGGGGAGAAGGGTAAGTGAGGAATTTAAATTAATTTTACTAATTTAGAATGTGTCCTTGATGATTATGGTATGAAAGGAAGAGATGGTGAGGCAGTAGTAGGCCAGATGAGAAAGGAGTGAAGCTAAAAAATGAAGAAAAAGAATTAGAATGTATTTCTTTTTTCAAGTGACTTGCTTGTTAGAAACTGACGTCATTAATAGAATTTGTCATTTAGTTTCCTTCTGATGGGAGAAAAGCAACAATACTAATTATTGCCAACAGTTAAATAATTAATGATTAATGAAAAGCAAATTTAAATGTCTAGAAGTATATGTTGATAAAGGGCAAAAACAGTAGCCCAAGTGAAGTTCATCTGCTCACTGTGAATAAGAGTCAGAAAGAGATGGCATAAGTCCTCTGTTATTTCTTGTTGCACTGGCTTAGAATGAGAAAGGAATGGATGTTACTGATATATTAGAATCACATTAAGCCGGGATAACCATACAAATCAAAGTTCTTCCACCCCCAGTACCCACAGTATTTTACATAACTCCAACAAGACAGTATGAACTTTAAAATATAAGAGAGCAGTGAAAATATCCACTGTCTATAAAACCCTTTACTGACCTCACCCCAGCCCCACTGCCAAAGCTGAGAGAAAATCATAACATGGAATACATAACGGAAACTACAACCATCAGTTTTTAATCTGAAACTCTGAAGGAAAAACCCAAACACAAAGATCATCTAATATTTAAAGGGAGCCAAAAAATAACACACTCACAAGACACTTTATAAAATGCAAGATCCAGATGAAGCAGTGTACTTAATTAACAGAGTGTAGAAAGATATGACAGGAAAACAATAAAAAAATTCTAGAGCAAATAATAATAGAAAGAAAAGAAAATGGAAATGATGAAATAAAAAGGAAATAAAGGGAGAAAGGAATTAGTTCTGGGGAAAAAGTGTGGTTTTTTTCTAGGAAATAGAAGAAAAATTTTCAACAATACCTTTGTACAGGAATTAGGGAAAACAAAATATATGGAGCTATATTTAAGAATAAAATGTTAAGGTAACAAAATAAGTAATATTAAAACACTAAGAAAGCAATTTGTTCATGATAAACTACAGCAGAGCAAAATAATACACTAAAAATAGAATAGAAATCACATGATAGAAGGTCATATCAGTGATATAGAGGATAGTCATTAAAATATTACCACCAGGTGAAGGTAGAAATCTAGTTTCCATACTGGACCTCCATTGACACCTGAAGGTGGTATATTTCTTGTTACTATTGGGCAAAAGTGGAAGTTATGGTTCCTTTCATGGTCCTATGAACACCATGGTGAGGGTTGTCTTAGTACTACTGGGTAATAGTGAAAGTCCTGATTACCCAATGGGACTCCTCAGACACCACTTCAACTGGGAAGGTGAGAAACACTTCATTACTGTTGGATAGAAGTTTTGGCCTCATCAGTTGTTTCCACTGACACGAAGGAGTGATGGCTTGGTACTGGCCAGTAAGGATGAAAATGTTGTTTCCCATAAAACCATCCCAGTGGGGATATGGAGAAGCCTCATTACATCCTAGTACTAGTGGAAACCTAAGGTCCCCCACTTGGTCTTTGCTGGCATGGATTGGGGGTGGGTCCATAGTTTTGGTTTTGTTTTGTAGTGATTGTCTGTAGTAGAGAAGTTATTTTCTAAAAGTTTTCAATTTTATAAGGGCTGCCTCTTTCCTGGTCCTTTGGCTAGAGAGAAAAAACTTTTGTTAGATCTCTTTTTGTCTGTACCTGTGGGTGTTTCAAGTTACAGGACTTCTTTAGCTCCAAGTCTTGGGTACAGGAGACAAAAATAAAACCCAGGGAAATCACACTGTGTTGTCCCTTTGGCCCAAGGTCCCTAGCTAGGCTGCCTTGTTCTCTCCAACTTTTAGGGTCTTATATTTGTTTTGTACATAATGTTGATGGGTTTTAGCTGTTCTTAGTGGAAAGGAGAGGGAAGAGTACATATACTCCATCTTTCTGAAAGCAGAAGTCTGAACATATTTCTGAAAGATTAATAGAGACACAAATGTAGAAAACAAACGTATGGATACCCAAGGGGGAAGGGAAGGTGGGATGAATTGGGAGATTGGGATTGACATATATACACTACTATGTATAAAATGATAACTATTGAGAACCTACTATATAGCACAGGGAACTCTACTCAATGTTCTGTGGTGACCTAAATGAGAAGAAAATACAAAAAAAGAGTTGATATATGTATACATATAGCTGATTCACTTTGCTGTACAGCATAAACTAACACAACATTGTAAAGCAACTATACTCCAATAAGAATTTTAAAAAAGATTAAAAGTGGATGGCAGAGTGGCAACTGCCGTAGGTTTAGTAGGGGAAGTCAAAACTCAAATGCCTGCAAAGATTTCCAACAAAAAGTAAAAATATCAAGTACTGGCATGAATGCAAAGAAGAGCCCTTGTAAATCTCATACATTGCTGGTGGGAATGCAAAATTATATAGATTCCTTGGACAAAATTTTGACAATTGTTTAAAAGTTAAACATATACTTATCACAACCCAACAATACTATCACTAATGCATTTGCTCAAGAGTAACCAAAACATATTTACATACAAAAAAACCCTCTATGTGAATGGGAATATCCACTTTTTCATGACAAAAAAAACCCCCAGATATCTATAAACAATAAGTGGATTATAAAATTATAATACATCCAGAAATAGAATTCTATTCAGAAGTAAGAATTGGTGAACTTCTGTTAAATTTAACAGAAGGAATGAATCTCAAAAGCATTATGTTATTGAAAGATGTAATACTCAAAAGATTACCTAAAATGTGATCCCATTCTGGAAAAGGTGAAAATACAAAAACCAAAATCAGATCAGTTGGTGGCAAGAAGAGACTGACAACAAAAGGGCACAAGAGATCTTTTTGCAATGATGGCAATATTCTATATTTTGATGGTGATATTTGTTACATAATTGTATCATCTGTCAAAATTTATAGAACTCTACATATAAAAAGTGTAAATTGAAATGAATGTAATTTATACTTCGATGAATTTAATTTAAAAATAATGAAATTAAAAATGGACAGTAAAATCCTTAATAGAAGATTTTACATTTAAAAATAAGTAAATATTTTAAAAGTTAAAAAATTTGAGACAAATTGATGGGGTGGTCTTTTAGGTTTCTGAACCCAATTCCAACATGTGGGGCAGGGAGAGGGGAGTAGGGGCAGTGTTTTCCCACATCTATAAAGCAGTGTTCAGGACACCAACTTTGTGTCCTAGAATTCAACTCAATTCTGACACTATCTATCCAGAGATAGTATCAGATCTCCCAGGTTAAAGACTCAGTTCAACAATACTGCCCCCTCCTTGCTGTCAATCATAAATTGCAGGTCTCCAGATTACCCATAACTTCTTTCCAACTTAGCTGCAAGTTGGAAGTTCCTGTGATCCCCCTCCTCAAGTTTGATTAATTTGCTAGAACAGGTCACATAACTTAGTAAAACAGTTTACTTACATTTACAAGTTTATTTCAAAAGAATATGATAAATAATACAGATGAACAGCCAGATGGAAGAGACATGTAGGGCATGGTGTGTGGGAAGGGACACAGAGTTTCCATATCCTCTCCAGGTGCTCCAATCTCCTAGCACTTTCACATTTTCACCAACCCAGAAGGTCTCAGAACCCAGTCCTTTTTGGATTTTTATAGAGGCTTCATTCCATAGGTATGACTGATTGAATCATTGGCCATTGACACTGATTTCACTTCCAGCTCCTCTCTACTCCCTGGAAATCAGATGGTGAGGTTAAAAGTTCTAGACCTCTAATCACATGATTGAGGCAATCTAAAATTCACCTCATTAACATAAAAAAAGACACTTGCTCTTATCACTTATGAAATTCCAAGGGATTTAGGAGTTCTTTACCAGACACAGGATGAAGACCAAGTATATATTTCTTCTTATAAATCACAATATCACAGATCGACATAGGAGAGAAAAGAAAAGTAATGGTTTAATGAGTCAAATTCATTAAAAATTAATTTCAGAAAGACAGTATTAAACAAAGAGAAGGAATTTAGGAGTGATAGTACAAGCATAATTCCCAGAACTGAAGAACTTGTGTTTCCATGTTGAAAGGTATCACTGCAAAGAATAGTAAATTAAGAAAAGAACCACAGCAAAGAACCACACTGAAAATGTAGAACAAAAGAAAAAAAGAGAATACATAAAGTCTTTCATGTGAGAACAACTATAAAATAAAATAAACAAAACCTATGTCAAAACTGTATTGGTCCTCTCAAGAACAGTACAGAATGTCATAAGAAATGAACAATACATTGAGAGTTCTGATGAAAATTTTTTGCTAGCTTATGATTGTATACCCAGCTAAATTATCAATAGAATTAAAATGTTTATGAATGTAAGACCAGAAAAATTTTTACCATTAATTAAACAGGAATCTAAAGCATCCAGGAAACAATAAATCTAATAGCATTAAAGAAGATTTCAAAGTTTATATTTTAAAAAGTCTCATATTACATTGAGACTTATATTATTTTAATTATATATTTTATTTTAGGTTAAAATTTGTGTGTACTTTTATTTCCATTTAATTTCCACAATGTTCATTGAGCACCTACTCTGTGACAGGAAAAAATACCTTCTTTAAAACATACATATATTTATTTATCTATTTATTTATTTATTCTCTATTCTCATATTTTATATCTTTTATTTCCTTTGAACTTTTATTTTATATTGGAATATAGTTGATTAACAACTTGTGTTAGTTTCAGGAGTACAGCAAAGCAATTCAGTTATACATATACATGTATCTATTCTTTTTCAAATTCTTTTCCCAATTAAGTTGTTACATAATATTGAGCAGAGTTCCCTGTGCTATACATTAGGTTGCTGTTGTTACTCATTTTCAATATAGCAGTGTGTACATGTCAATGCCAAAATCCCAGTCTATCCCTCCTGCCCACCCTTACCCCTGGTAACCATAAGTTTGATCTCTAAATCTGTGAATCTGTTTCTGTTTTGGAAATAATTTCATTTGTATCTTTTTTTTTAAATTCTACATATAAGTGATATCATACGATATATATCTTTCTCTATCTGACTTACTTCACTCAGTATGACAATCTCTAGGTCCATCCATGTTGCTGTAAATGGCATTGTTTCATTCTTTTTAATGGCTGAGTTATATTCCATTGTATATATGGACCACATTTTCTTTATCTATTCTTCTGTTGATGGACATTTAGTTTGCTTCCATGTCTTGTCTATTGCAAAGAGTGCTTCAATGAACATTGATGTGCATATATACCTTTGGACCATGTTTTTCTCCAGGTATATGCCCAGGAGTGGGATTGCTGGATCATATGGTAGCTCTATTTTTAGTTTTTTTATGGAACCTCCATACTGTTTTCCATAGTGGCTACACCAGTCTACATTCCTAACAACAGTGTAGGAGGGTTCTCTTTTCTCCACACCTTCTCCAGCATTTATTGTTTGTAGATTTTTTATGTTAGCCATTCTGACTGGTGTGAGGTGATATCTCATTGTAGTCTTGATTTGCATTTCTTTAATAATTAGCAATGTTGAACATCCTTTCATCTGCCTCTTTGTCATCTGTATGTCTTCTTTGGAGAAACCTCTGTTTAGGTCTTCTGCCCATTTGTTGATTGGTTTGTTTGTTTTGATGATATTAAGCCACATGAGCTGTTTGTAAATTTTGGAGACTAATCCTCTGTCAGTCACATCATTTGCAAATATTTTATCCCATTCTGTGGTTTGCCTTTTTGTTTCATTTATGGTTTTCTTTGCTGTGCAAAAACTTTTGAGTTTAATTAGATTCCATTTGTTTATTTCTGTTTTTATTTCCATTACTCTGGGAGATGGATCAAAAAAGATATTGCTGTAATTTATGTCAGAGGGTGTTCTGGCTATGTTTTCTTCTAAGAGTTTTATAGTTCTCAGTCTCACATTTTGTTCTTTAATCCCTTTTGAGTTTATTTTTGTGTATGGTGTCAAAGAATATTCTAATTCCTTTTTTTTTACATGTAACTGTCCAGTTTTCCCAGCACCATTTATTGAAAAGACTGTCTTTCCTCCATTGTATATTCTTGCCTCCTTTATTGTGACCACAGCTTCGTAGGTTTATTTCCAGGTTTTCTGTCCTGTTCTACTTATCTATATTTCTGTTTTTGTGCCAGTACCATACTATTTTGATGACTATAGTTTATAAGTTTGTAGTGTGGTCTGAAGTCAGGGAGCCTGATTCCTCTAGCTCCGTTTTTCCTTCTTAAGATTACTTTGGCAACTCAATGTCCTTTTGTCTCTATAAAAAATTTAAGATTTTTTTTCTAGTTCTGTGGAAAAGGCCATTGGTAATTTGATAGGGATTATATTGAATCTGTAGACTGCATTGGGTAGTATAGTCATTTTGACAATATTGATTCTTCTAATCCAAGAACATGGTATATCTGCATCTGTTTGTGTCATCTTTTATTATTTTCATCAACATCTTATAGTTTTAAGAGTACAGGTCATTTTCTCCTAAGGTAGGTTTATTCCTAGGTACTTTATTCTTTTTGATATGATAGTAAATAGGATGGTTTCTTGAATTTCTCTTTCTGGTCTTTTGTTGTTAGTTTATAGAAATGCAAGAGATTTCTGTGTATTAATTTTGTAACCTGCAACTTTACCAAATTCATTAATGAGCTCTAGTAGTTTTCTGGTGGCATCTTTAAGAATTTTTATGTATAGTATCATGTCATCTGCAAACGGTGATGGTTTAACTTCTTTTCCAATTTGCATTCCTTTTCTTCCTTTTACTTCTTTGATTCCCATAGCTAGTACTTCCAAAATTGTGTTGAATAAAAGTGCTGAGAGTGGATATCCTTGTCTTGTTCCCAATCTTAAAGAAAATGCTTTTAGATTTTCACAATTGTGTATAAAGTTAGCTGTAGGATTGTCATATATGGCCTTTATTATGTTGAGGTATGTTCCCTCTAGACCCACTTTCTGGAGAGTTTTTGTCATAAATAGGTGTTGAATTTTATCAAAAGTTTTTTCTGTCTCTATTGAGTTGATCATATTGTCCTTATTTATCAATTTTTTTATATGGTGTATCATACTATTTGATTTACATATGTTGAAGAATCCTTGCAATCCTGAGATAAATCCCACTTGATCATGTTGTATGAGCCTTTTAGTGTATCATTGGATTTGAATTGCTCAAATTTTTTCAGGATACTTGCGTTTATGTTCATCAGTGATATTGGCCTGTAATTTGTGTGTGTGTGTGTGTGTGTGGTATCATTGTCTGGTTTTGGTATCAGGCTGATGATGGCCTCATAGAATTTGTTTGGGAGTTTCCCTTCCTCTGCAATTTTTTGAACATTTTCAGAAGGATAGGTATTAGCTCTTCTCTAACTGTTTGATAGAATTTGTCAGTGAAGCCATCTGGTCCTGAACATTTGTATATTGGAAGATATTTTTTAATCACACTTTCAATCTCAATACTTGTAACTGGTCTGTTCATATTTTCCATTCTTCCTGTTTCAGTCTTGGTATAATATACCTTTCTAAAAATTTGTCCATTTCTTCCAGGTTGTCTGTTTTATTGACATACAGTTTCTTGTAGTAGTCTCTTATAGTCTTTTGTATTTCTGTGGTGTCAGTTGTAACGTTTCCTTTTTCATTTATACTTTTATTGAGTCCTCTCCCTTTTTTTCTTGATGAGTCTGGCTAAAGGTTTATAAATTTTGTTTGCCTTTTCAAAGAACCAGCTTTCAGTTTCATTTATCTTTGTTATTGCTTTCTTCGTCTCTATTCATTTATTTCTACTCTGATAACAATGATTTCTTTTCTTCTACTAACCTTAGGTTTTGTTTGTTCTTCATTCTCTAGTTGATTTAAGTGTAAGGTTAGGCTGTTTATTTGATATGTTTCTTGTTTCTTGAGGTAAGTTTTAATTGCTATAAACTTCCCTCTTAGAAATGAGTTTGATGCATCCCATAGGTTTTGGATTGTTGTGCTTTTGTTTTCATTTGTCTCTAGGTATTTTTTGAAATTTTCTTTAACTTCTTCAGTGTTCCACTGAGTGTTTAGTAGCATATTGTTTAGCCTTCACATGTTTATGTTTTTAACAGTTTTTTTTTCTTGTAGTTTATTTCTAATTGTCAGAAAAGATGCTTGGTATGATTTCAATTTTCTTAAATTTACTGAGGCTTGCTTTATTGCCCAGTATTGGGTCAATTCTAGAGAATGTTCCATGTGCACATGAGAAGAATGTGTATTCTGCTGTTTTTGGATGAAGTGTTCTATAAATACAAATTAAGTCCATCTGGCCTAAAAGTGTCTTTTAAGGCTTGTGTTTCCTTTTTGATTTTCTGTCTGGATGATCTGTCCATTGATAAGAGTGGGGTGTTAAAGTCCCAAAATATTATTGTGTTGCTGTTGATTTCTTCCTTTATGGGTGTTAGAACTTGCCTTATATATTGAGGTGCTCTTATGTTGGGTACATATATATTTATGGTTGTTATTATCTTCTTGGATTGATCTCTTGATAATTATGTAGTGTCTTTCTTTTTCTCTTATAACAGTTTATTTTGAAGTATAATTTGGGAGGACCTTCAAGATGGCAGAGGAGTAAGACATGGAGATCAACTTCCTCCCCACAAATAGAACAAAAATACATCTACATGTGGAACAACTCCTACAGAATACCTACTGAATGCTGGCAGAAGACCTCAGACTTCCCAAAAGACAGGAAACTCCCCACATACCTGGGTAGGGCCAAAGAAAAAAGAAAAAACAGAGACAAAAGTATAGGGATGGGACCTACACCTGTGGGAGGGAGTCATGAAGGAGAAAAAGGTTCCACAGACTAGGAGGCCCTTTCACTGATGGAGACAGGGGATGGGCTGGAGGAAACCTTCAGAGTCACGGAAGAGAGAACAGCAACAGTGGTGCAGAGGGCAAAGTGTACAGAGGATTGATGCTGATCACCAATCAGCAGTCTAAGAGATTTCTCTGCTCACCCACCAGGGCAGGTAGGGGCTGGGAGCTGAGACTCGGGCTTTGGAGGTCAGATCCCAGGGAGAAGACTGGGGTTGGCTATGTGAACATACCCTGAAGAGGGTTAGTGTGCCACAGCTAGCAGGGAGGGAGTCCAGGAAAACGTCTGGAACTGCCTAAGAGTCAAGAGACCATTGTTTCAGGGTGCATGAGCAGAGGAGATTCAGAGCACCGTGTAAATGAGTTCCAGAAACAGGCTTGAGCCATGGCTATCATCAAAGACACCAAGACGGGCATGAAATGCTAATGCTGCTGCAAACACCAAGATTCCTGTGTGCAAGCACAGGTCGCTATCCTCATTTTCCCAACAAGGAGACTGTGTAGCCTGTCACTACCAGGGTCCCGTGATCCAGAGACACCTTCCCCTAGGAGAACCTGGCACTCCTCAGGCTGTGGCAACTTCAAGCTGGGCTCTGCCATTGCAGGCTCGCCCTGCATTCTGTCCCTCTCCCTCCCCCACAGCCTGAGTGAGCCAGAGTCCCCTAATCACTGCTCCTGTAACCTCCTCATGTCTGGGGGAAGAACAGAGGCCAGAGGGCAATCTAGATGCAGAGGCAGACCCAAATTCAAACCTGTAACCCAGGAGCTGTGTGAACAAAGAAGAGAAAGGGAAATTTCTCCATGCAACCTCAGGAGCAGCAGATTAAATCTCCACAATCAACTTGAGGTACCCTGCACCTGTGGAATAACTGGATAAACAATAAGTCATCTCAAAATTGAGTCAGTGGACTTTGGGAGCTGCTGTAGACTTGGGGTTTGCTGTGTGCAACAAACTAGTTTCTTAATTTTATGTTGATCTTAGTTTAGTTTTTAGTGCTTGTTATCATTGGTGGATTTGTTTATTGGTTTGACTGCTGTCTTCTTTTTTATTACTTTTTAATTTAATTACATATTTAAATTTCTTTTTTAATAACTTTCTTTTACTTTTTTTTCTTTCTTTTCTTTCTCCCTTATCTTCTGAGCCATGTGGTTGACAAGGTCTTGGTGCTCTGGCTGGCTGGAAGGCTTGTGCCTCTGAGGTGGGAGAGCCGAGTTCAGAACATTGGACCACCAGAGACCTCCCAGCCCCATGTAATATCAATCGGTGAGAACTATCCCAGAGATCTCCATCTCAATGCTAAGACCCAGTTCTACCCATGACCAGCAAGCTCCAGTGCACGACAATTCATACCAAACAACTAGCAAGAAAGGAACACAAACCCAGCCATTAGCAGAGCGGCTGCCTAAAACCATAAGTTCACAGACACCTCAAATCACACCATAAGACATGGTCCTGCCCACAAGAAAGACAAGACCCAGCCTCATCCACCAGAACACACACACCAGTCCCCTCCACGAGTAAGCTTACACAACCCACTGAACCAAAATTACCCACTGGGGGTAGATGCCAAACACAGTGGGAACTATGAACCTACAGCCTGTGAAAAGGAGACCTAAATGCAGTAAGTTAAGCAAAATGAGAGGACAGAGAAATACACAGCAGATGAAGGAGCAAGGTAAAATCCCACCAGACCAAACAAATGAAGAAGAAATGGCAGTATACCTGAAAAAGAATTCAGAATAATGATACTAAAGCTGATACAAAATCTTGGAAATAGATTAGAGAAAATACAGGAAACATTCAACAAGCACATAGAAGAACTAAACAGCAAACAAACAATGACGAATAACACAATAAATGAAACTAAAAATTCTCTAGAAGGAATCAATAGCAGAATAACTGAGGCAGAAGAACGGATATGTGTTCTGAAAGGTAAAATAGTGAAAATAACTACCACAGAGCAGAATAAAGAAAAAAAGAATGAAAAGAATGGAGTACAGTCTTAGGGACTTCTGGGATAACATTAAATGCACTGACATTCAAACTATAGGGGTCCCAAGGAGAAGAAGAGAAAGAGAAAGGGACTGAGAAAATATTTGAAGACATTATAGTTGAAAACTTCCTTAATACGGGAAAGGAAATAGTCAATCAAGTCCAGGAAGCTCAGAGAGTCCCATACAGGATAAATTCAAGGAGAACCATGCCAAGACACATATTAATCAAATTAATGAAAATTAAACACAAAGAAAAAATATTAAAAGCAGCAAGGCAAAAGCAACAAATAACATAAAAGGGAATCCCCAAAAGGTTAACAGCTGATCTTTCAGCAGAAACTCTGGAGTCCAGAAGGGAGTGACAGGCCATATTTAAAGTGATGAAACAGAAAAGGCTACAACGAAGATTACTCTACCCAGTAAGGATCTCATTCAGATTTGACAGAGAAATTAAAAACTTTACAAACAAGCAAAATCTCAGATAATTCAGCACCACAAAAACAACTTTACAACAAATGCTAAAGGAACTTGCCTAGGCAGGAAACACAAGAGAAGGAAAAGACCTACAATAACAAACACAAAACAATTAAGAAAATGGTAACAGGAACATACATATCGATAATTACCTTAAATGTAAATGGATTCAGTGCTCTAACCAAAAGCTATACACTGGCTGAATGGATACAAAAAAAAAAAAAAAAAAGACTTGTGTATATGGTGTCTAGAAAAGACCACTTCAGACCTAGGGAAACATTCAGACTGAAAGTGAGGGGAAGGAAAAAGATACCCCATGCAAATGGAAATCAAAAGAAAGCTGGAGTACCAATTCTCATATCAGACAAAATAAACTTTAAAATAAAGACTATTACAAGAGACAAAGAAGGACACTACATAATGATCAAGGAATCAGTCCAAAAGAAGATATAACAATTGTAAATATTTACGCACCTAACATAGGAGCATCTCAATACATAAGGCAAATGATAACAGACATAAAAGGGGAAACAGACAGTAATACAATCATAGTAGGGGAATTTAACACCTGACTTTCACCAATGGACAGATCAACCAAAATGAAAATAAATAAGGAAACACAAGCTTTAAATGACATGCTAAACAAAATAGACTTAGTTGATACCTATAAGACATTCCATTCCAAAAAACCAGAATACACTTTCTTCTCATGTGCTCATGGATCATTCTCCAGGATAGATCATATCTTGGGTCAAAAATCGAGCCTTGGTAAAATTAAGAAAATTGAAATTTTATCAAGTATCTATTCTGACCACAACGTTATGAGACTAGATATCAATTACAGGAAAAAACAAACTGTAAAAATTACAAACACATTGAGGCTAGGCAATACACTACTAGATAACCAAGAAATCACTGAAGAAATCAAAGAGGAAATCAAAAAGTACTTAGAAGCAAATGACAATGAAAACATGATGACCCAAAACTTATGGGATGCAGCCAAAGCAGTTCTAAGAGGGAAGTTTATAGCAATTGAGTCCTATCTCAAGAAACAAGAAATATCTCAAATAAAGAACCTAAACTTACACCTAAAGCAATTAGAGAATGAAGAACAAAAGAAACCCAAAGTTAGCAGAAGGAAAGAAATTGTAAAGATCAGCTCAGAAATAAATGAAGGAAATGATAGCAAGGATCAATACAACTAAAAGCTTGTTCTCTGAGAAGATAAACAAAAGTAATAAACCATTAGCCAGACTCATCAAGAAAAAAAGGGAGAAGACTAAATCAACAGAATTAGAATGAAAAAAGAAGTAACAACTGACACTGAAGAAATACAACGGATCATGAGAGATTACTACAAGCAAATATATGCCAATAAAATGGACAACCTGGAAGAAATGGACAAATTCTTAGAAAAGCACAACCTTCTGAGACTGAACCATGAAGAAATAGAAAATATAAACAGATCAATCACAAACACTGAAATTGAAACTGTGATTAAAAATCTTCCAACAAACCAAAGCCCAGGACCAGATGACTTCACAGGGGAAATCTTTCAAACATTTTGTGTTGAGCTAACACCTATCCTTCTCAAACTCTTCTAAAACCTAGCAGAAGGAGGAACACTCCCATACTCATTCTAAAAGACCACCATCACCCTGATACCAAAACCAGACAAAGATGTCACAAGAAAAAAAAAAACTATAGGCCAATATCACTGATGAACATAGATACAAAAATCCTCACCAAAAACTAGCAAAGAGAATCCAACAGCACATTAAAAGTATGATACAACATGATCAAGTAGGGTTTATCCCAGTAATGCAAGGATTTTCCAATATACACAAATCAAACAATGTGATAAATCATATTAAAAAATTGAAGGATAAAAACTATATGGTTATCTCAATAGATGCAGAAAAAGCTTTCAACAGTTTTCAACACCCATTTCTGATAAAAATCTCCTGAAAGTAGGCATAGAGGGAATCTACCTCAACATAATAAAGGCCATGTATGACAAATCCACAGGCAACATCATTTTCAATGATGAAAACTTGAAACCATTTCCACTAAGATCAGGAACAAGGCATGATTGCCCAGTCTCACCACTATTATTCAACATAGTTTTGGAAGTTTTAGCCACAACAATCAGAGAAGAAAAATAAATAAAAGGATTCCAAATCAGAAAAGAAGAAGTAAAACTGTCACTCTTTGCAGATGACATGATACTATACATAGAGAATCCTAAAAATGTTACCAGAAAACTCCTGGAGCTAATCAATGTACTTGGTAAAGAAGAAGGATACAAAATTAATGCACAGATATCTCTTGCAGTCCTATACACTAATGATGAAAAATCTGAAAGAGAAGTTAAGGAAACACTCCCATTTACCAATGCAACAAAAAGAATAAAATACCTAAGAATAAACCAACCTAAGGGGACAAAAGATCTGTATGCAGAAAACTATAAGACACAGATGAAACAAATTAAAGATGATACAAATAGATGGAGAGATATACAATGTTCTTGGATTGGATGAATCAACATTGTGAAAATGACTATACTACCCAAAGCAATCTACATATTCAATGCAATCCCTATCAAAGTACCAATGGCATTTTTCACAGAAGTAGAACAAAAAATTTCACAATTTGTATGGAAACACAAATGACCCCAAATAGCCAAAGCAATCTTTAGAAAGAAAAATGGAAGTGGAGGAATCAGGCTCCCAGTCTTCAGACTAAACTACAAAGCTACAGTAATCAAGAGAGTATGGTACTGCCACAAAAATATAGATCAATGGAACAGGATGGAAAGCCCAGAGATAAACTCACTCACATATGGTCACCTTATCTTTAATAAAGAAGGCAAGAATATACAATGGAGTAATGGCAGTCTCTTCAATAAGTGTTGTTGGGAAAACTGGAGAGCTACGTGTGAAAGAGTGAAATTAGTACACTCCGTAACACCATACACAAAAATAAACTCAAAATGGATTAAAGACCTAAATGTAAGGCCTGACACTATAAAACTCTTAGAGGAATACCTAGGCAGATCACTCTATTACATAAATCACAGCAAGATCCTTTTTGACCCACCTCCTAGAGAAATGGAAATAAAAACAAAATTAAACCAATGGGACCTAATGAAACTTAAAAGTTTTACAAAACAAAGAAAACCTTAAACTAGACGTAAAGACAACCCTCAGATTGGAAGAAAATATTTGCAAAGAAAGCAACTGACAAAGAATTAATCTGAAAAATATACAAGCATCTCATGCAGCTCAATATAAAAGAAACAAACAACCCAATCCAAAAATGGGCAGGAGCCCTAAACATACATTTCACCAAAGAAGATACACAGATTACCAACAAATACATGAAAGGATGCTCGACATCACTAATCATTAGAAAAATGCAAATAAAAACTACAATGAGCTATCACCTCACACCGGTCAGACTGGCCATCATCAAAAAATCTACAAACAATAAATGCTGGAGGGGGTGTGGAGAAAAGTGAACCCTCTTGCACTGTTGGTGGGAATGTAAATTGATACAGCCACTATGGAGAACAGTATGGAGGTTCCTTGAAAACTAAAAATAGACCTACCATATGACCCAGCAATCCCACTATTGGGCATATACCCTCAGAGAACCATAATTCAAAAAAAAAAAAAATCATATACCACAATGTTCATTGCAGCACTATTTACAGTAGCCAAGATATGGTATCAACCTAAGTGTCCATGGACAGATGAATGGATAAAGATGTGGCACATGTGTACAATGGAATATTAGCCATAAAAATAAATGAAACTGAGTTATTTGCAGTGAGGTGGATGGACCTAGAGTCTGTCATACAGAGTGAATTAAGTCAGAAAGAGAAAAACAAATACCAAATGCTAACACATATATGTGGTATCTAAAGGAAAAAAAAAAAGCTTCTGAAGAACATAGGGGCAGGACAGGAATAAAGACATAGACTTAGAGAATGGACTTGAGGAGAAGAGGAGGGGGAAGTGTAAGTTGAGACGATGTGAGAGAGTGGCATTGACATATATACACTACCAAATGTAAAATAGCTACTGGGAAACAGCTGCATAGCACAGGGAGCTCAGCTCAGTGCTTTGTGACTACCTAGAGGTGTGGGAAAAGGAGCGTGGGAGGTAGACACAAGAGGGAGGGGATATGGTGAGATAGATAGATATATATAGCTGATTTACTGTTATACAGCAGAAACTAACACACCATTTAAAGCAATTATACTCCAATAAAGATGTTACAAAAATTAAATTAAGACTATTTTATCTGATATCAGTATTGCTAGTCCAGCTTTCTTTTGATTTTCCTTTGCATGTAATATCTTTTTCCATCCTCTCCCTTTCAGTCTGTATGTTTCCCTTGTTCTGAAGTGGGTCTCTTGTATACAACGTATATACAGGTTTTGTTTTTTTTCCATTCCGTCAGTCTTTATCTTTTGGTTGGAGCATTTAATGTATTTACGTTTAAGGTAATTATTGATATGTAAGCTCCTATTGGCATTTTGTTAATTGTTTTGACCTTGTTTTTATAGATCTTTTTTCTTCCCTTCCTCTTTTGTTTTCTTCTCTTGTGGTTTGATGACCATCTTTCGTGTTGTGTTTGGGTTGCTTTTTCTTTTTTGTGGGTGTATCTATTGTAATTTTGGGGTTTTCTGTTCCAATGAGGTTTTGATACAGAAGTCTATATATACATAAGGTTGTTTTATGTTGCTGTTCCCTTTCTGGCCTAGAGAAGTTATTTTAGCATTTGTTGCAAGCTGGTCTGGAGGTGCTGAATTCTCTTAGCTTTTCTTATCTGTAAAGCCTTTGATTTATTCATCAAATCTGAATGGGAGCCCTGCTGGGTAGAGTTTTCTTGGTTGTAGGTTCTTCCCTTTTATCACTTTAAATATACCATGCCACTCCCTACTGGCCTGCAGAGTTCCTGCAGAGAGATTAGCTGATAATCTTATGGGAGTTCCCTTGTATGTTATTTGTTGCTTTTCCCTTGTTGCTTTTAATATTTTTTCTTTGTCTTTAATTTTTGTCAGTTTGAATACTATGTGTCTCTCTGTGTTCCTTCTTAAGTTTATCCTGCCTGGGGCTCTCTGCACTTCCTGAACTTAAGTAACTCTTTCCTTTCCCATGTTGTGGAAGCTTTCAGCATATATCTCTTCAAATATTTTTTTGGGTTCTTTCTTTCTCTTTTCTCCTCTGCAACCCTATAATATGAATGTTGGTGTGTTTAATGTTGTTCCAGAGGTCTTAGTCTGTCTTCATTTCTTTTCATTCTTTTTTTCTTCCACAGCAGTGATTTCCACCATTCTGTCTTCCAGGTCACTTATCTGTTTGCTGTCTCAGTTCTTCTGCTATTGATTCCTTCTAATGTTTTACATTTCAGTCATTGCATTGTTCATCTGTTTGTTTCTCTTTAGTTTTTCAAGGTCTTTGTTAAACATTTCTTGCATGTCTTTCATCCTTGCCTCCATTCTCTTTCCAAAGTCTTGGATCATCTTCATTAATATTATTCTGAATAATATTATTCTGAATAATTTTTCCAGATGGATTCCTATCTCCACTTCACTTAGTTGTTTTCCTGGAGTTTTATCTCATTCTTTCCTCTGGGACATATTCCCCTGCCATTTCATTTTCTCTATCTTTCTGTGATTGTGGTTTCTGTTCCACAGCCTGCAGGATTGTAGTTCTTCTTGCTGTCTTCCCTCTGGTGGATGAGCCTGTCTAAGAGTCTTGTGCAAACTTCCCAGTGGGAAAGAATGGTGGTTAATGGAGCTGGATCTTGTCCCTCTTGTGATCAGAGCCATGCTCACTAAAACTTTAATTCACCTGTCTCTTGATGAGTGGTGCTGTGTTTCCTCCCTGTCAATTGTTTGACCTGAGGTGACACAGCACTGAAACCTACAGGCTATTTGGTGGGGGTAATGTTGTCCTCCAGGAAAGCTCACACTAATGAATATCTCCCAGAACTGCTGATGCCAGTGTCTTTGTCCCCACAGTGAACCACAGCAGCCCCCCACCTCTGCAACACACCCTCCAATACTATCAGGTAGGTCTGGTCCAGTCTCTTATGGGGTCACTGCTTTTTTCCCCTGGGTTCTGGTGCACACACAAATTTGTGTGTACCCTCCAAGAGTGGAGTTTCTGTTTCCCCCATTTCTGTGGAAGTCTTGCAATCAAATCCCTCTGGCCTTTGAAGTCAGATTCTCTGGGGATTCCTCCTCTCATTGCCAGACCCCCAGGTGGGAAACATGGCTTGGGGCTCAGAACTTTCACTCTTGTTGGATGAATTCTGTGTTATAATTGTTTTCCATTTCATGTGTTGCCCACCCAGAGGGTATAGGACTTGATTTCTTTGTTACTGTGCCCCTTCCTACCACCTCACTGTGAGTTCTTTTTTGTTTTTGGATGTAGGGTATCTTTTTTTGATAGGTTCCAGCATTATTTTGTCGATGGTTATTCAACAGTTTGTTGTGATTTTGATGTTTTTGTAAGAAGGGCTCATGTCATTCTACTCTGCCATCTTGAGCTAATCTCTTTTCTTACCTGTAATTTAATCTTAGTATTAACACAGCTCAGCACAGCAATGAAAAATATTTACATAGTCAAAAGTAATGTACACTGGTTTAATGTGAGAATATATTTGGGGGATAGAGGAAGCAGGAGTGCTTCATGTAGTATTTCTTTCTATCTCATAATAGGCATCAATAAGATATTAATAAAATAAATATAATAAGAATGCCTATATAAATATATTAGCTAGAAGTAACATATAAATGTAAGTAGCAATTAAAAGAATTGGAATAATTTGCTTTTAGAGAACAAAATGTGGTATGTGAAACAAGGCAGGAGGATATTTTTCATTTTACACTTTATAATTTTAGCCAATAAAATAGGAAGCTTGCTAAAATATTCCCTCTTCACCACTTCCCTAATGCTTAAACAAAAGTGCAAATGGCTTGGAATCAAATCTTTGCTTTGCTACTACTAGCTATGGGATTTTGAGTAAATTATTTAATTTAATAATGTCTCAGTTTCTACTATTTAAAGTAAGGCAATATTAACTAATTTAATAAATTGGAATGGGAATTAAATTAACACAAGTAGGTAGCCCTCATCCCAGGGAAGGTATATTAGAGCTACTCAAATATGTTACTTTTACTTGTGGTGATTCTCCTCTCCTGGTCCCAGCATAATTCACCTTGATCACTTTATTTCTTTGGGGAAGAGTTTGAAATGTTTTTAAATTTAGAACTTTGTGCAAATAAATTTCACATGAAATTCTAAAATAAAAAATATAGACAAATTTCTATGATTGAAGTGTGCCATTTAAAATAGTATATAAAATGAATGTGAGGTAATACAGAAACAACTTCATGCTAAAATATTGACTTGTCATGCAAGGTAAATACAGAAAAAAAACATGTGAAGACAATATCCAAAATGCATCATTAATTTAGTTTGAGTGGTAAAATATGATGTGTTTTTCTCATTTAGGCATTTACAAAATTTTCTGTAATAAACATGATTTGACTTTAATCAAAAGAAAACAATCTTTGTACAGATGGTGAATAATGTGCTAAAATTAATTATTCTTTAAAGATGAATGGTATCAAGGAAGGTATGAATAAGATAGTACAGTAAGAAGACCCTGAGCTCACCTCTTTCCATGGACACACAAAAATCACAACTTCTTGCAAAACAACTATCTTTGAGAACAACGTGAAGACTAACATAAGAGATTTTCCACAACTAAAGATATATAGAAGGAGCCACAATAAGATGGATAGGAGGGCTAAAGACATGTACAGTCAACACCCACACCCCAGGATGAGTGACCCACAAACAGGAACATAATCACAATTGCAGAGGTTCTCCCTAAAGACTGAGGGGTCTGAATCCCACATCATGTTCCCCATCCCAGGGCTACCAAATTGGGAAGGTGTGCCCCAGAATGTTTAGCTTTGAAGGCCAGTTGGGTTTACATATGGGAGAGCCAGAAGGCTGTATAAGACAAGAGACTCTGCTCTTAAAGGGCACATACATAGTCTCATATGATCCAAGACACAGCACAGAGACAGTAATTTGAGAGGAGCCTTTGTCAGGCCCCCCTGATGCTCTTGGCGAACCTCAAGGAGAGGCAGGATGCAACTGGGACTACCCCTAGGACACAGACACTAACAACAGCCATTTTGGGGAGGTCATTCTACCACAAGGATACTGCTGCTGGCAAGTACCATTTTTGATCCTCCTTCTACCCTATTAGTGCCAAGAGCTTACCTGCTAGCAAGGCTGTTAGCACCAATCTGGGACACCACAAGTTGGGTAACCATACTGTGAGAACTTAACCCCACAAAACAGCAGGCTGGAACCAGGTCTGAGACTCATTGGACTGCATAACCAACCATGCCAAGATCTAGTCCTCTTGACCAGCAAAACTACAGCCTCTGCAGGAGGCAGTTCTGGGCAGCTAACAAAGCTGAGGACAGACAACCTTCCAGTGCATTCACAGTCATTCCTGCCCCAACAGAAGGGCCCACAGAGCCCACATAGGGGACATCCCTAGAGCATGTAGCTCTGGTGACAAAATGGAAGTGTGCTGTTGAGGCTCATAAGACATCTCCTACATAAGGCCACTTCTCCAAGTTGGGAAATATAACTGACCTACTACATGGGTAAAAAAACAAAACAAAACAAATAAGCAAAATAAGGAGACAGAGATATGTTTCAAACGAACTATAAGATAAAACCCCAGAAAAATTAAAAATAAATAGTGGAGATAAGTAATCTAACCAATAAAAATTTCAAGGTAATGATCATGAAGATGCTTAATGAATTCAGGAAAAGATTGGATGAACACAATGAGAAGTTTACAAAGAGTTAGGAAATACAAAGAAGAACCAAACAGAGCTGAAGAATAAAATAATTAAAATAATAAATACACTAGAAGGAATTAACAGTAGATTAAATGATACAGAGGAATGGATCAGAGAATTGAAACAGAGAAGTGGAAATCACCCAAGAAAAACAGAAAAGAGAGAATAATCATTTAAAAAACAAAAAAGAGGATAGTTTAAGACATGTCTGGGAAAACATCAAGGCTACTAACATTTGTATTGTACAGTTCCCAGAAGAAGAGACAAAGAAAAGGGCACAGAAAATTTTGAAGAAATAATAGGTTAAAACCACCCAAAACTGAGAAAGGAAACAGTCAGTTACAGGAACACAAAGAGTGCCAAACAAGATGAACCCAAAGAGATTCACACCAAAGCAATTATAATTAAAATGACCAAAATTAAAGATAAAGATAGAATCTTAAAAGCAACAATGGGGGGCTTCCCTGATGGCGCAGTGGTTGAGAGTCTTCCTGCTGATGCAGGGTACACAGGTTCATGCCCTGGTCCAGGAGGATCCCACATGCTGCAGAGAGGCTGGGCCTGTGAGCCATGGCCGCTGAGCCTGCTCATCTGGAGCCTGTGCTCCACAGTGGGAGAGGCCACGACAGTGAGAGGCCCACGTACCGCAAAAAAAAAAAAAAAAAAAAAAGCAACAATGGAAAAGCAACTGATTACATATAAGAAAATCCTATAAGACTTCAGCTGACTTTTTAGCAGAAATTTTGCAAGCCAACAGGAAGTGGGACAATATATTTAAAGTAATGAAAGGAAGAAAACCAATCTGCAAAGCTATCATTCAAATTTAAGGAGTGATAAAGAGTTTTATAGACAAGCAAAATCTAAAAGTGTTCAGCACCAGTAAACCTGCTTTAAAACAATGTTAAAGGGAATTGTCTAAGCAGAATAGACCACAAGTAGAAATATAAAAATTATGAAAGAAAAAAATTTCATTGGTAAATTAGGCAAATATACAGTAAAGGTAGTAGATCAACCACATATAAAGCAGTTTGGAAGATTAAAAGACAAAAGTAGTAAAATCATTTATTTCCAAAATAAGTAACTAAGGGATACACAAAACAAAAATATGTAAGATATGGTGTAAAAAACATTAAATGTGGGAATGGGAGTAAAATGCAGGATTATAAGAATGTGTTCAAACTTAAGAGATCAACAACTTAAAATAATCAAAAGTCCAGGACCAGATGGCTTTACAGGTTAATTCTATCAAACATTTAAAGAAGAGTTAATGTTTATACAAATTATTTGTTTATTTGTTTAATGTTTATACAAATTATTCCCCCAAGTTGAAGAGAACATAACACTTCCAAATTCATTCTACAAGGGCGTCATCACCCTGATACCAAAACCAGACAAAAGCACCAGAGAAAAAGAAAATTAAAGGCCAATATCTCTGATGAACATAAATGCAAAGATCCTCAAAAAATCCTCAACAAAATATTAGCAAATAGAATTCAATGATACATTGAAAAGATAATGCACTATTATCAAGTGGGATTTATCCCAGAGATGCAAGAATGGTTCAATATCTACAAATCCATGTGCTATACCACATTAATATATTGAAGAATAAAAATTATATCATCATCTCAATATATGCAGAAAAAACTTTTTTTTTTTCCTGGTATGCGGGCCTCTCACTGCTGTGGCCTTTCCCATTGTGGAGCACAGGCTCTGGACGCGCAGGCTCAGCGGCCATGGCTCACGGGCCCAGCCGCTCCGCGGCATGTGGGATCTTCCCAGACGGAGCACAAATCCATGTCCCCTGCATCATTAGGTGGACTCTCAACCACTGCACCACCAGGGAAGCCCCAGAAAAAACTTTTGACAAAATTCAACATCCGTTTATGATAAAACTCTCAACAAAGTGGGTATAAAGGGAACATATCTCAACATAATTAAGCCATATATGACAACCTACAGTTAATATCATACTCAAAGATGAAAAGCTGAAAGCTTTTCCTCTAAGTTCAGGAAAAGGATGCCCACTCTTGCCATTGTTATTCAACGTAGGATTGGAAATCCTAGCCAAATAAATCATATGAGAAAAAGCAATACAAGGCATCCAATTGAAAAGAAAGAGGTAAAATTGTCACCAATTTTTTTTTGATTATGTTAAATATTTATTCAATAATCTATGAACATTTAACAAATACTTATATGACAGAAACTCTTATAGGTACAGGGGATGCATGGAGGGGCAGAGGTCAGGGAAAGAAACTAAAACTTGCAATCTACAGACAGAAACTCTCAGTAATAAACAAACGTGGCAAATAAGAGTATGTTGAATATTGCTAAGTGTTCTAGTGCAAAATAAGTCAGGGAAGAAAGGGTCTATGTGGTAGGCAGATTACATGATACTATACAAAAAATATCCTAAAGATGTCCCCCCAAAACAATTAGAACTCATGAATGAATTTAGTAAATTTGCAGGATACAAAATTAATATGCAGAAACCTGCTGTGTTTCAATACACTAATAGGGAACAATCACATTTACAACTGCATGAAAAAGAATAAAATATCTGAAGATAAATATGACCAAGGAGGTAAAAGATCTGTACTCAGAGAACTATAAGACATTGATGAAAGTAATTGAAGATGACACAATCAAATGGAAAGATACCATGCTAATGGATTGCAAGAATTAATATTGTTAAAATGACATACAGATTCAGTGCAATTCCTAACAAAATAGTAATGGCATTTTTCACAGAATTTGAACAAAGAATTCAAAAGTTTGTATGGAAACACAAAAGACCCCAAATAACCAAAGCAATCTTGAGCAAGAACAAAACTGCAGGTATCACACTACATGATTTCAAGCTGTACTACAAAGCTACACTAATTAAGACAGTATAATACTGGCACAGAAACAGGTACATAGATCAATGGAACAGAATAGAGAGCCCAGAAATAAAACCTCACTTACATGATCAATTAATCTACAATAAAGGAAGAAAGAATATACAATGAAGAAAATACAGCTTCTTCAATAAATAGAGTTAGGAAACTGGACAGCTACATTAAAAAAATTAGACTGGATTACTTCCTCACACCATATATGAAAATAAACTTAAAGTAGATTAAAGACTTAAATGTAAGTCCTGAAACCCTTCTCAAAGAAGACATAGGTAGTATGCTCTTTGACATTGGTCTTAGTAATATTTTTTTGGATATGTTTCCTCAGGCAAGGGAAACAAAAGCAAAAATAAACAAATGGGACTACATCAAAGTAATAAGCTTCTGCACAACAAAGAAAGCTATCCACAAAATGAAAAGGTCACCAACTGAATGGGAGAAGATATTTACAAATGATATATCTGATAGGGTTTAATATTCAAATATACAGAGAACTCATAAATCTCAGCATCAAAAAACAACCTGATAAAAATGGGCAGAGGACCCAAATAGACAATTTTCCAAAGAAAATATATAGATGGCCTGAAAAAATGAAACATGAAAAAATGCTCAGCATCACTAATAATCAGGGAAATGCAAATTGTAACCACAATGAAATATCACCTCAGACTTGTCTGAATGGCTATTTTCAAAAAGACAACAATAACAAGTGTGGCAAGGATGTGGAAGAAAGAGAACCCTTGTATACTGTTGGTGGGAATGTAAATTGGCACAGCTACAACGAAAAGCAGTATGGAGGATCCTCAAAAATAAAAACAGAATAGCCATATGCTCCAGTAATTCTACTTCTGCCTATTTTTTCCAAATAAAATAAAAACACTAATTCAAAAAATATATACACCCCTATGTTTATTACAGCATTCTTTACAATAGCCAAGATAGAAATGCAATCTAAGTGTTTGTCTGGAGATGAATGGATAAAGATGAAGTGGTATACACACACACACACACACACACACACACACACACACACACACACACACACACACAGTGGAATATTACTCAGCCATAAAAAAGAATGAAATCTTGCCCTTTGCAACAGTATGGGTAGACCTAGCGGATATTATGCTAACTAATATAAGTCAGACAGAGGAAGACAAATACCATATGATTTCACTTATATGTGGAATCTAAAAAAAAAAGAAAATGTAGAGGTACAAACATGACAAAACCAAAACAGTTTCATAGATACAGAATAAACAAGCGGTTGCCAGAGTGTAAGGGGGCAAGGAGATGTATAAAATAGGTGAGGGAGATTGAGAGGTACAAATTTCCAGTTACAAAATAAATGAGTCACGGGAATGAATTGTATACCATGGGAAATATAGTCAACAATATTGTAATAACTTTGTATGGTAACAAATGATAACTAGACTTATTATGGTGGTGATCAGTTTGTAATAAACAGACATATCAAATCACTATGTGTGCACCTGAAACTAGCATGTTGTAAGTCAATCATACTTCAATAAAAAAAAGAATAGTATTAATGTTGATACATGTGATTTAGTCATAAATGAACAAATAAAGCACAAATAAATATTTATTTTTATCATAAATTAATATAGATTTCAAAATATTAAATCAGTTTGTGTGCTTGTGATTATCTTAATTTATCTTTTGTTTTCATCATTAGTTTATTATATGCCAGAAGTATCATGAATAAACATTTTAAGTGGAAAAACATTGAAATGAGACTCAATTTATACACAAGGAATAGAATTCAGTTAGTAATTAAGCAATAATGATCAAGTCAGATTAATGGCTGTCTCATGAAGTTCTTTGTTGAGGAAGATTAACCCTAATGCAACAGTTAATTCCCAAGGAAATACCATATGCTTCAGGGGTCATTTCTGCCATTAGAAATTGTCAGAAGTAAAACCACACTAAAATGTGCGTTGTCAAAAAGTAACCTTTCCATTTCTATTTCTGTGATGATTAATTTTATGTGGGAACTTGAATAAACCATTGGGTGCCCAGATATTTTGGTCAAACATTTCTGGGTGTTTCTGAGAGATATTTGGGGATGAGTTTAACATTTGAATCAACAGATCCAGTAAAGCAGATTTCTCCCCTTAATGCGGATGGCCCTCATTCAATCAGTTGAAGACCAAAAAAAAGAAAAGATGACCCTTCCCTTACTTAGTCGGAATTCCTCCTGACTGGCTGCTGGCTGCCTTGAGCTAAAACTTTGGTCTTTTTCCTGTCTTCAGACTGGAACTGAAACGTTGGCCCTTCTGAGGTAAATCCTGCCAGCTCTTTAACTATAATTTATAATGGTGTCTTTCCTAGTTCTCAGGCCTTCAGATTGGGCCTGAAATTACATCATTGGATCTCCTGGGTTTCCAGCTGGCTGACTGCACATCTTGAGACTTTCTTACCTCTGTAATCATGTAAGATAATGCCTTATAACAAATCTATCTGCTTATCTACTTTATCTATCTATCTACCTATCTATCTATCTATCTACCTATCTATCCATCCATCATACTGGTTCTATTTCTCTGGAGAACCGTGACTAATATATGTCCCTTTTGTTTTGTTTTGTTTTGTTTGTATATGTGAAAAGGGATATATTGAAAACATGGACACACAAAAGATTCAATAATTAACAATTTCTAAAGCTCACAAGCTAAATTTAATTTTTCTTAATGTTGTATTTCAAAGTCTTTTTAAAAGAATGAAAAAAATATATTTATTCAGAATTTATCATGTGACAGTGACTTACATATATTACCACAGTTGTTTTCAAGACAAATGGTAAGAAATTAGGAGTGTAAACCCCATTTATAGTTTAAAAATGAGGTTTAGTATATTTAATTAACTCACTCACATGCATACAGTAAGAGTCACTTGGAGGAATCTGACTTCAGGATTTCTGGCTTTACAACCCATTATCTTTCTACAGTACTTTGTTGCAGTCTTTCTGAAGATTTCCTTTTAGACTAGTTTATGGCAAAAAATTCTTAATAGAACTCAAAAAAGATGCTTTTTTATTGGGTTAAAGAGATGCCATCTAATGTATGACATAATAATTTAATATAGAAAAATTAAGTAATCAAATCTTATAGTTAAGTTCAATATCAAGTTATATGACAAGAGTATACATAGGTAAAATTTGAGGGGAAATGGATATTACCATCTGAAATTTCATATATTAAAATATATCAATCTTAGAATAAAAAATTAAAATATGACATTGGCATTCTTCTTAAGACAAAACTTTCAGCCATAGCAATAAGATACAAAATAAAGATATATAACTCTCAGAGAAAAATAATTATAGGTTATAGTTGTGTGCTGAACATTTTTATTTTGTCCTTATTTTCTATAAAGAACAAAGTTTTATATTCAAACAAAAAGTAATTATACAATGATTTAAAGTTAAGTGTGTATAGGCTTACCCTATCCAAAGAATTTTTAAATCAGAAGTTTAGAAAGCAAGTGTAATAATTGTTAAAAGATGAACATATTGAGTGCCTCTCTGCTAGGAAATGTGATATTCGATCCAATATATATTTTTTGTGGAGAGACAGAAATAAGAGGTTAGAGAATATCATTATAGGTCAGGGTTTCAGCAACATTTATAGAAGGTAGAGAGAAGACTTAGAAATGATTACCACTAGGGTGACAACATTAACAAATAAATCATCTATATATTTTTATACTTTTTAAAATATTGAAAAATGGTTATCTTATTTTAATTTCTTTATTATTTTTGTCTTGTTTCCTTCTTTAAACATAAATGAATACCAGTGTGTTTTTGTAGGTGTAAAATGAACTTGCGGGAAAAGGGAACAAATGAGGAAAGGAGGGTTTTTCATTAAGAAAAGTGCTTGTCAATTTATTTTAATTTCATTGCTCAGTCTTGTATACTTCTCAACAGAGATACAGTTTGAGAAATGAGAAATGCCTTAAGGTAGAAATTTAATACATTAAATATTTGTTTTATATGCATATTATTACTGTTTGTTTTCCCTTTAAGCTATTGGGTCTGGATGCTAATGATCTATAAATTGTATTTCATATCTAGTAAAAATAAGATTGGGAAAGAAATGGACTTTTAAATTCATTTATCCTACATAAAAGATCTAGGTGATAGCATTCATCTGCTAACCTCAATTAGTGTAGCATCCCTCTTCCCTTGACAATGTACCATCAATATACTAATATGCAGGCCACCTTTAAAATGATCTACATTCTCACCTTTTCATAGTTTCATGCCTCCTTGTCTACTTTCTACCATGGACACAATCTGACTCTTATGATGACTGTCTTTCCATAAAATGACATGAAAATCTCTGAGCTGATGCACTGAGTTCTAGTTTCACTGTTTATTGGATATAAAAATTACTGCTTCCTCCTTTCCTTCCTTCCTTCCTTCCTTCCTTCCTTCCTTCCTTCTTTCCTTCCTTCCTTCCATCCTTCCTTCCTTCCTTCCTTCCCTCCACCTTTCTTCCCACTGTCCCCTCTTCTCTCCCAATTTTTTTAATTCTTTTCTTTTTATTTATTTCCTTTTTTTATGATAAAACTTCTAAAGAAACAGTGATGGGCTTCCCTGATGGTGCAGTTGTTAAGAATCCACCTGCCAATGCAGGGGACACGGGTTTGAGCCCTGGTCCGGGAAGATCCCACATGCCACTGAGCAACTAAGCCTGTGTGCCACAACTACTGAGTCTGTGCTCTAGAGCCCGTGAGCCACAACTACTGAAGCCTGGGCGCCTACAGCCCATGCTCTATAACAAAGAGAAGCCACCAAAATGAGAAGCCCATGCACCAAAATGAAGAGTAGCCCCCACTTGCTACAACTAGAGAAAAGCCCATGTGCAACAACAGAGACCCAATGCAGCCAAAAATAAGATAAATTAATTTAAAAAAAAAAAGAAACAGTGCTTCCCCAATTCATAATAATTCTATAAAATATCTTAGTTGTGGGTGGGGCTAAACCAAATCCTCATCTGTGCCCCTCAGTGGCAGCATGCATAATCACAATTGTACATTTCTCTGGAGAGAATAATGGTTCAGGGATGGTCATAAATTAGCATCTTCCCCAAGAATTTTATGAACATAAATGGGAAAACCACTCCACTTTTGTTGGGATTTTAAGCCCTGGAAAGAATAAAAACTGTGACTTACTGGTGGCAATCTTTCCAATTATTTATACAATGAATATATTCTCAGAAAATGATGGCAATGCTGAGAAGAGCAGAACTCAGTGTTGAAATGGTGTAGAGCCATGATTCTGCTATACCTGAAGAAAATCTGCCTAAGAAATTTTTAATTACATAATCCAATAAAGTTCTATTTCATTTAAGCTACAATGAGTTGGATTTCTGTAAATCGCAATTTAATGACTCCTAGTTTATTAAACAATTAGTACCTAGAAGTCATATATTTCTAGTAACAGTTCCAGTAACGGGTGGCTAAATTTAAAAAGGGTAGTGTTGTGAGAAGGCCCTACCCCAGATTAAGAAGTTGTCATTCTACTCAAGAAGCAGATGTTTAAATTTTGTCCCCTGTCTCTGTGACAAAAGATTATGCCCTCTCCAACCAGAGAGAGTTAAGGAGCTTGGTAAAATATTTCAGAAAGTTGGAATCTTTCTGTAATGTCCTTCTTAAAACACTATCAAAAATGAAAGGGTGTGGAGAAAAGGAAACCCTCCTACACTGTTGGTTAGAATGTAAACTAGTACAGCCACTATGGAGAACAGTATGGAGTTTCCTTAAAAAACAAAAAAGTAGAGCTACCATATGATCCAGCAATCCCAATCCTTGGCACATTTCTGGAGAAAACCATAATCCAAAAAGTTACAGGCACCCCAATGTTCATTGCAGCACTGTTTACAATAGCCAGGACATGGAAGCAAACTAAATGTCCATCAACAGAGGAATGGATAAAGAAGATGTGGTATATACACACATACACAATGGAATATCACTCAATTATTAAAAGGATGAAATAATGCCATTTGCAGCAACATGGATGAACTTAGAGATGACCACACTGAGTAAATTAAGTCACACAGAGAAAGACAAATATCATATGGTACTGCTTATATGTGGAATCTAAAAAAAAATGATACAAATGAACTTATCTACAAAACAGAAATAGAGTTACAGATGTAGAAAATAAACTTACAGTTACCACGGGGAAAGGGAGGAGGGATAAATTGAAAGACTGAGATTGACACATACACACTACAAAATATACAATAGATAACTAATAAGCACTTACTGTATAACACAGGGAATTCTACTCAATACTCTGTAATGACCTATATGGGAATATAATCTAAAAAAGAATAGATACATGTATATGTATAACAGATTCACTTTGCTGTACACCTGAAACTAACACAACATTGTAAATCAACTATACCCCAGTCAATTTTTTAAAATAAAATAAAAAAGAATAATATTAAAAAAAGAGAAACTTACAATCTAAGATGACCTGTTGGAAAGCAAAAGGAAACACATGGTGTGTTGTTATGAGAAGCCCTATATTCCTTTACTCTGCATTCAACATAGAGCAAGTCATAAAATCATGCAGACTACAGATTGAAAAACAAACAAACAAAAAACAAAACAAAACAATGACAATGAACCATGTTTCCAAGCTGACATAAATGGGAGAAAATATTTAGAAAACACAAGAAGTTAAGAAATGGGACCCAGGTTTTCCAGAAACACTCCTGCTAGGTACATCTTTCCATTTAAATTAATTATTTTCCAAACTATAAAGAGAAATTCTATTTGATGCAGCCTGGGTTCAAGAAGCCTGTGAGGCCCCCTCTATTGTATAATATATAACCAATCCTGTTGTTTCAACAGCTGACACCAAGATGGACCAGTTAAGTTGAAAGTCTGGGAAGCTGGGTTGAGCACTGTGGCCCAGTGCAAAACAATGTAAATCATAATTATGAAATCCATTTTCAGGGTATTTTAGCACTGGATTTGGGGCAATATTTTTTATATGTTATTAACATTCCCATGTTTTCAGGTGCTTGTTATACTCGGTGCCTAAGATTCTGCAAGGCCCTAAATTTACAGTAAGAAAAAATGGGATCCTGGATCCATTCTGGCCCCAAAAGCCTTATAAAGGTGCATTAGGGAGAAAAATGATTCTCTCAAGAATGAGGCTTATTAAAAACTCATAATTGGTTAAGAAAAAATGTTCACTCTTTCTTCTCAGGAAGAAATGCTATATATGTTATAGATCAGTGGATGTTTTTTGCTGGTGCTACCACTTCCATTTTTCTAATGAGGATTCATATTAAAGTTACTGTGATTTTTATTTTAGTCAGGTTTATATACCAGGTACAATGAATTTATCATTTAGCCTCTTTCTGACAGCAAAAAGATAAAACCTATACTTCCTGATTTGGGTGCAATAACTATAGGAGACTTTAGGTTGCATCACTTTTGGGAAAATGGGGGATATTTTTAAGTTCAACATAGGATTGTTCTACTTTGGCTGAGATATTTAAAACATTTTATTTACAGACAGAACTATGTTTTAGATTTTGACATATACACTCAGTCACAAACATAGGCAAATACAAAACTACTGCATTTCTTAGACACAGTGATTGGTTCATATATGGTGATAGGACCCAAATCATGACAAACAGAATTTGAAATGTTTTTCCAGAGCTAAGAGGAAAGACGCTCGTTTCCTTTAGGTCTATATACTATAAGACCAGATTTCATATTTTGTAATTTAGACACAGCCATGTCTAACCTGGGTCTACAACTTATTTTCTTTTAATTGAGTTAACACATTCTTCTTTGTTCATCAGTCATTTGGCATGGATGCCAATCCTTTATAACAAGAAGATATCTGATAAATATCTTAGTAAGATCTAAAACTGCAGATTTCTATCATGTTCAGGATGATGCCTACAAGGGTAGGATGGCATTCTAAGTTAAACTTATATAAAGAATAGTTTTTGTAAATCATAATTTGTTCTGTGTTACAGACATCAAAAATGTTGAAGATATTTGAAGGCCTAATATCGCTCATATTTACCTACTACTTGTCAAACCTACAGACTAAACTATTCTTTCTTCTGTGAAAAACATTATCTCATCAAAATTTTCCCACTGTTGCTAATAACAGTTTCTTAGATATAAATTAAACAGACCATCATTGGGCTGAAAGTAAAAAATAATAATCTATTTTAACCTAGCAAAATTGTATTTGCTATCCCATTCTGTGTAACATCATTATAATGTGCCCTGAGATATAACAAATTTGTTGTGAGCTGCTGTATTCTACAGGGGGTCCACGCCAGTCATTCCATTACCCATTTAATAATGTGCACGTGCACATAATGAAATTGATTTCTGAACTCCTATAATATTGTAGTGGGTTTTACTGTATTTTAATCCCCTTAATAATTACCCCAAATTAAGAAAATGTCTAGAAACAGAAAAAATGTAATACTTTTCTGCTAATAATAATTATACTGAGAAAAAGTTTAAAGATGCACATTGCACTGTATTTTCTCATTCCTGACTGACTTAGTGATGAAGTATTTACAGGCCATAGGACTTTCATTGAAGCTGTTTATCTGCTTACAGCTTTGTAAGGTAAAGCTCCTTAAAAACTAGGACGGGGCCTTCCCTGGTGGCACAGTGGTTGAGAGTCTGCCTGCCGATGCAGGGGACACGGGTTCATGTCATGTTCGGGGAAGGTCCCACATGTCACAGAGTGGCTGGGCCCGTGAGCCATGGCCGCTGAGCCTGCGCGTCCAGAGACTGTGCTCCACAACGGGAGAGGCCACAACAGTATGCCTGCATACTGCAAAAAAAAAAAAAAAAAAAAAAACTAGGACAGGAGTAGCTGGCTGAGCTAAGCTCACATGAGTCACTGGAGAGGGCTGTAACCAAACCAAGATGATGACATAGGAAGACTCTGAGCTAACATCCCCCCATGGATGCAACAAAATTACAATTAATTGCAGAACAACTATCTATAAGAACAATCTGAAGATTAGCAGAAAAAGAGTTTCTACAACTAAATATGCAAAGGAAAAACCACAACAAGATGGGTACGAGGGCCAGAGAATTTGTAGAGTCAAGAGACATACCTACAGATAGGCAACTAACAAATGAGAGGATTTTCACAATTGCAGAGGTTCTCCCCAAGGAGTGAGGAGTCGAAGCCCCACATTAGACTCCCACATTTGGTGTCCTGCACGAGGAAGACAAGCACCCAGAAGATCTGGCTTAGAAGGCCAATGGAGTTTGTGTACAGGAGAGCTGTAGAGCTATAGGAAATGAAGACCTTGCTTGTAAAGATATCTTACAAGCTTAGAATCCCAGCAAAGAGGCAATAATTTTAAGGAAGCCTGGGTCAGACTCACTTGCTGATCTTGGAGAGCCTCTTAGAAAGACAGGAGGCAACTGGGACTCCCCCTGGGAACATAGACTCTGATAGCAGCCATTTTTGTGATATCATTCTACCATGAGAATACTGGTGCTGGCAAGAACAATTTTGGAGTTCTTTCTCTAGGCTATTAGTGTCAGGGGCTTACCTGCCCACCAGCAGGGCAGCACCAGCCCTGGGTACCCAAAGCCCTGCAGGCAGCTGCACCAGGACCTGGTTCCACCCTACACCTAGCTGACACCAGCCCTGGGGTCCCCTATGCTCCATAGCCAGCAACCCTGGAACCCAGCCCCACCTACCAGTGTGTGAGCACCATCCCCAAGATGCCCTGGGCCCCTTGGCCAACCAACCCAAGTCCTGGCCCTAGTCGCAAATGGACTAGCAGTCACTGAATGAGTCAGGGACAGCAGCCAACTGTGCCAGGGGTACAAATACAACCACAGTAGTCAACCACACCACAGCAGAAGGGCCGATGCAACCCACATAGGAGGCATCACTTGAGGATATAGCTCTGGTCACCAGAGAAGAGTATGTTGCTGGTCCCCATAGAACATCTCCTACATATGGCCACCTCTCAAGATGGGAAACATAACCAATACACCCAATATGTAAATTGGGATTTAGGCAAAATGAGGAGATAGATGAATCTATTCCAAATGTTGTAACAAGATAAAACCCAGAAGAACTAATTGAAATGGAGATAAGCAATCTAATAAATCAACAATTCAAGGTAATGATTATAAAGATGATCAGTGAACTTGTAAGAAGAATGGATGAACACACTGAGAAGATTAGCAAACAGCTAGAAAATACAAAGAAGGACCAAACAGAGCTGAAGTATACAGTAACTGAAAATTTTAAAAATGCACCAAGGGGCTTCAATAATAGGTTAAAATATATAGAGAAATATATCAGTGAACTGAAAGACAGAGTAGTGGAGATAATACAAGCAGAACAGAAAAGAGAAAAATAATTTAAAATATTGAGAATGTCTTCAGACCTCTGTCAACATTAAGAGCACTAACATTTGAATTACAGAGGTCTCAGAAACAAAGAGAGGGAAAAAGGTACAGAAATTATTTGAAGAAATATTAGCTGAAAAGTCCCCTAACCTGAGGAAGTAAACAGACATCCCATTCCAGGAAGCACAGAGTCCCAAACTAGGTGAAGCCAAAGAGATCCACACCAAGAGACACTATACTTAAAATGACAAAAGAACAGAAAAAAGAAAAATTAAAGATAAAGAGAAAAATCTTAAAAAGCAATGGAAAAGCAACTTGTTACAAACAAGGGAAATACTATAAGACAGTCAGCTGACTTTTCAGCTAAACGTTTTCAGGCCAGAAGGGAGCAGAATAATATAATCAAAATAATAAAAGGAAAAAAAATCTACAACCAGGAATCCTCTACCCCACGAGGTTATCATTCAGATTGAAGAAGCGATAGCTTTATAGACAAGAGAAAGATACAAGAATTTATCATCACTAAACCAGCTTTACAAGAAATGTTAAAGAAACTTATCTAAGAAGAAAAAAGGACAATAATTAGAGATATGAAAATTATGAAATAAAAAATCTAATTGATAAAGGAAAACATACACAGCTAGTAGGAACTTTAAAAAACAAAAGTGGCAAAATTATCTATATCCACAATAACTAGTTAAGGGATATACATAACAGAAAATTGTAAAATATGTTGTCAAAACCAGAAAAGATGCAGGGGGAGAGTAAAATGCAGGGTTGTTAGAAGGTAATCAAACTAAACAGATCATCAACTTAAAATAATTATTTATATATGTAGGTTGTTATATATGAACTTCAGGTTAACAACAAATCAAAAATTTGTAATAGATACAAACTATAAAAAAAGAAAGAAATCTAAATGGAACACTAAAGATAGTCATCAAATAACAAGAGAAGAAAGCAGCAGAAGACAGGTACCAAAAAGAAATATAAAACAACTAGGAAACAATTAACAAAATGGCAATAAGTACATAAGTAACCAAAATTACTTTAAATGTAAATTGACAAAATGCTCCAATCAAAGACATAGAGGGGCTGAATGGAAAACAAACAAACAAAACAAAACAAAAAATACAACACCCATCAATATGCAACCTGCTCAAGACTCATTTTGGTTCTGGACACATAAATACTAAAAGTAAGGGGAAGGACAAAGGTATTCTATGCAAACAAAAATGAATATAAAGCTTGGGTAGCAATAGTTATATCATACAAAATAAGCTTTAAAACAAGAACAGTAAACAGAGACAAAGAAAGATGTTACATAATGATAAAGAGATCAATCAAAAAAAGAGCTAATATTATCAAAATAAATATTCCTAACATAGGAACCCCTAAATACATAAAATAAATGTTAACAGAAATAAAGGAAATCATTGACAATAACACAATAATAGTAGGGAACTTTAACACCCCACTTACATTAATAGGCAGATAATTCAAACAGAAAATCAATAAGGAAACACTGGTCTTAAAGGACAGACAGATTGATCTGATTAACTTAATAGATATTATTTAGAACATTCCATACAAGTACTGCAGAATACCATTCTTTCCAAATTCACATGGAACATTCTCTAGGATAGATCACATGCTAGGTCACAAAACAAAACTCAATAAATTTAAGAGGTCTGACATCATATCAAGCATCTTTTCTGACCACAAAGGTATGAGCCAGAAATTAACTACTATGAAAAAAAAAATCAGCACAAAACCATAAACATGTGGAAGATAAGCAATATGCTACTAAACAATCAATGAGTTACCAAAAAATTCAAAGTGGTAATGAAAAAATTTCTGGAGACTAATGAAAATCAAAACACAAATATCCAAAATATATGGAATGCAACAAAAGCAGTTCTAAGAGAGAAGTTTATAGTGAGTCAATACTACCTCAGGAAACAAGAAAAATCTCAAATAAAAAATCTAACCATAAAACCTAAAGGAACTAGAAGAAGAGGAAAAAACAAAATCTAATATTAGTAGAAGGAAAGAAATAAAAATTAGAGGATAACTAAATGAAATAGAGTCTATTTCAACTAAACAATAGGAGAGAAGATCAAGATGGCAAAATAGAATGATGTGAAGAACACCTCCAACCAATACATCAAAAATGCATCTACATGTTGAAAAATTCTCATTGAATACCTACTGGATGTTGACAGAAGAGCTCCTGCAACCAAAATTCTAAGAAAGCTTATCATGTAGCCAGGTAAAACAAAAGAAAAAATAAACAAAAAACAAAGAATCAGAACAGTGTGCTCCTGGGAGGGAGCTGTGAAAGAGGAAAATTTCTCTCACCCTGGGAACGCCCTTCACTGGCTGAGAGATCAGCCGGGACAGAAAGGAAACTTTAGGGACTCAAAGGAGAGTGCATCAGCTGGATTGCAGCAGGCAGAACAGAAAAAGACCAGCAGATAGGGTCCTGGCCACTCCTCTGCACTCCCCATCCTGAGACACATGTCTGCTAGTGTGTGGGGGGGGCTGCGTGCTGAGCTTAGGCTTCAGTGAAGAGAACCAGGGAGAGGACTGGGGTTGAATGCACAGAGACAGGCTGAGGGGCTGGAGTGTGGTCCACGCTGCAACTGGGGGTGTACATAGGACAGAGCTTAGGTCTGCCAAAGGAACCCCATTGTTAACAAATACCAAGGGAAAGGTAGGACTGCCATAGCACCCTCATTCTAGGCATGCTTACATTGGGCACAGCTCCACCTCTATGAGTTGTGGGAACAAGCAAGCACCAGCAGGTTCCCCACTTGTGGGGTTGGGGCTGAAATCTGAGATGATCCCCAGGGACAGTGCAATTTCAAAAGTAGGTCTGAAATCTGAGTCATCTCCCAATGGCTGTGCCACCTGTGGATTTACATACTGCAGCAGCTTTGAAAGCTGATAACTGAACACACTACTGATGTTCTCATGGCTGGGGACTGTCTGGCATTAGTGGCTGCAGCCTTTGCCAGCACGTGCATGTGGAGGTGGGCAAGGGTCTGGGCAGATTCTGTAGCTCCCACAGTGGATCCAGGTATGAAACTATGGTGGTCCATGTGCCTGACTTAAGCAGATGTGTGCCAGCGAATCTGTGCTGGTGGATTTTTGAGCACCTGAGGGACACCCAAGTTGTTTGCTTGCATCCCTATGGTTGAGGCAGGTCTGAGGACAGTGCCAACAACAGTACACTATGTAAGCCCTCACAATGAGGGGTGGGAGATACCACAGAGTGCACCTCCAGGTAGACAGCTCCTGTGGAGAAAAGCTCAGTGACTCTTCTCCAAGCAGAAGCACTACAGTCCCACCTACCTAACACTGAAGCTCAGAAATGGATCTCAGGGCTTCTATTCCAACAACTGGGAAACAGAACCAGCCCCAGACAGAGTTGTGACAACCACAGAGCAAAGAGGATACCTCACTCAATATTGAGGGCAGGCCCTGGTCACCACAACAAAAATCACACCCCCTATCAAAGGGGAAATAGACAGCACTCACTGAGAAAAGATGTGGCAGGCATCTATACTAAAAAAAAGCCCTCAAACCAAAAGTATTTGTCTCATACAGGCTACACAGGGACACAGCCACATAAAAAGTGTCAAGACTGCAGTACATAACTGTTTCTCCTAAACTCATAGAGTCAGAGAAATGTAAGTAAATGAATAAGCAGAAGAAACACTTCCAACTAAGATAAAGAGAATTCCCCTAAAAGAACAAACAATAAAAGAAATCCTTCCAGTCTAGCAGACCCCAAGTTTAAAAAGAAGGTAATAAAAATACTGAAGAAATTAAGAAATGCTATTGATAGAAATGCAGATTAGTATAAAAAGGAATTAGAAACTATAAAGAAGAGCCAATTAAATTAGAAAACTCATGTCCCAAGATGAAAGTTGAGCTAAAGGAAATAAATAGAAAACTGAATAATGCAGAATAACTGATCTGGAAGAGAGAATAATGGAAATCACCCAATCAGAACATCAGACAGAAAAACAAATTAAAAAAATGACAGCCATGTACAAGACCTATGGGACAATATAAAGCATGGCAATCCATGCATGATAGGGATCCCAGGAGAAGAAATAGAAAAGGAGATTTAAAATGTATTTGAAGAAATTATGGCTGAAAACTTCCCAAATCTAAAGAATGAAACAGATATCCAGGTACAGGAAACACAGAGGGTCCCAAACAAGATGAACCCAAACAAACCTACACCAAGACATTTTATAATTAAAATGGCAAAAGTTAAAGATAAGGAGAGTATTCTAAAAGCAACAAGAGAAAAACAAATAGTGGCAAGAGCACCCACATAAGGCTATCAGCATATCTCTCTACAGAAACGTTGCAGGCCAGAAGGAAGTGGCAATATATACACAAAGTCCTGAAAAGGAAAAACCTGCAACCTAGAAAACTCTACACAGCAAGATTATCATTTAGAACAGTAAGAGAGATAAAGAATTTATCAGACAAGCAAAAACTAAAGGAATACAGCAATACTAAACATATCCTAAAAGAAATATTGAAAGGTATTATCTAAACAGAAAAGAGCAAGAATTTATAGGAACAGAAAAATCACAACTGGAAATTAAATCACTTAAATAAGCCAGTAAATGGAAAAAAACATCTTTTGGAAACAATGATAGCTACAATGAACAGCAAAATATTAGCATGCAGATTAAAAAGAGGACCTCAAATCATAAAATGTGGGGGAGAGTTGTAAGAAAATATAGTTTTGGGGTTTTTTTTAGAATGTGTTTTGGCCTATATGACTACCAGTCTAAAGCAAATAAATATAGTAATGGTTGAAATACTTGAAAAACAGGGTACCCACAAATCAAAAATATAGATTCACACACAAAAAAGAAAAGAACACAAGCACAATACAAAAGAAAACCATCAAAGCACAAAAGGAAAAGAAAAAGAAAGGACCAAAAAGAATTACAAAATCAACTGGAAAACAAGGTTAAAAATGACAATAATACATTATCTATCAATAATTACCTTAAATGTCAGGGAACTATATGGTCCAATCAAAAGACATAGAGTGGTAGATTGGATAAGAAAACAAGAGCTTACAATATGCTGCCTACAAGAGACACACTTTAAGTCAAAGGACAGACATAGACTGAAAGTGAGGGCATGGAAAAACACATTTCATGCAAATGGAAATGACAAGAAAGTGATGGTAATAATACTCATATCAGACAAAATAGACATTAAAACAAAGGTCCTTAAGAAAGATAAAGGCTGACACTATATAGTGATAAAAGAATCAACACAAGACATGGATATCCCACTCATTAACATATATGCGTCCAATATAGGAGTGACTCAATATATAAGACAAATACTGACAGACATAAAGGGAGAAATTGATGGAAATACAGTAGTAAGAGACTTTAACACCTCACTGACATCAATGGACAGATCTTCCACACAGAAAATCAGTAAGGCAAAAGAGATCCTAAATGACACAATAGAACAGTAAGAGTTAATTGATATTTTCAGAACATTACATCCAAAAACAAACAAACAAACAAACAAAACAAAACCCAAAAACCCAGGATAAACATTCTTTTCAAGTGTAATGTTTCAAGGAAACATTCTCTGATATAGACCATAAACTGGGACACAAAAGAAACCTCAACAAATTTAAGAGGATAGAAATTATTTGAAGCATCTTTTCTAACCACAGCAGTATAAAACTAGAAATCAACACAGAAAGATAAATGAGAAGGAAAATCAAAATAAACAAACAACCAAAAAAAAAAAAACAGGCAAAAAGCAATTACATGGAGACTAACTAACATGTTAGTAAAAAAACAATGGGTCAACAAGAAAATCAAGAGAATATTTACTTATTTATTTATTTATTAAATTTTTGTTGGAGTATAGTTGACGTACAATGTTGTGTTAGTTTTACGTGTACAGCAAAGTGCATTGGTTACACATATACATATACATATATCGACTCTTTTATAGATTCTTTTCCCATATAGACCATTTCCCTGTGTTATAGAGTAGGTCCTTATTAGTTATCAATTTTATGTATAATAGTGTGTATATCTCAATCCCAATCTCACAATTTATCCCTCTCCCTTCCCTTTTCCCCCTGGTAATCATAAGTTTGTTTTCTATATCTGCGACTCTGTTTCTGTTTTGTAAAAATGTCGTTTGGGACCTTTTTTTAGATTCCACATGTAAGTGATATCATATATTTGTTTTTTTCTGTCTGACTTACTTCACTCAGTATGACAATCTCTAAGTCCATCTATGTTGCTGCAAATGGCATTATTGTGTTCCTTTTTATGGCTGAGTAATATTCTATTGTGTGTGTGTGTGTGTGTGTGTGTGTGTATACCACATTTTCTTTATCCATTTCTAGAAGAAATGGACAACTTTCTAGAAACATATAGTCCACCAAAACTGAATCAAGGAGAAATAGATAATTTAAACAGACCAATTACTAGAAGTGGAATAGAAATGTAAAAACAAATAAGAAAAAAACAAAAAAAGAACAAAAAAAATCCTGTAAACAATTTGTAGGACAGAAGCCTTTACTGGAGAATTCTACCAAACATACAAAAAAGACCTTATACTGATACCTCTCAAACTCTTCCAAAAGATTGAAGAGGAAGGAACACTCTCAAAGTCATTGTATGAAGCCATCATCAAATTGATACAAAAAACAGACAAAACACTACCAAAAAAAAAATTATAGGCCAATATCTTTGATGAATATGAATGCAAACATTCTCAGCAAAATGTTAGCAAACCAAATCCAACAACACATAAAAAAGATCATACACCACAACCAGGTTGAATTCATCCCAGAATCACAAGGATGGTTCAACATCTGCAAATAAATCAATGTGATACATCACACCATCAAAACAAAAGAGAAAAAACACATGATCATCTCAATAGATGTACAACAAGCATTTGATAAAATTCAATATCCATACATGATAAAAATTCTTACCAAAGTGAGTATAGAAGGAACATATTGCAACATAAAAAAGTCTATTTATGCCAAACCCACAGCCACCATAATACTCAATGGTGAAAAGCTGAAAGCCTTCCTACTAAAATCTGGAAAAATGTAAGGATGGCCACTCTCATCACTTCTCTTCAGAATACTATTGGATGTGCTAACCACAGCAATCAGACAAGAAAAAGAAAAAAAATCCATATTTGAAGGGAGGGGTAAAATTTTCATTACACACAGACAATATGATACTATATAGAAACTCCTGAAGACTCCACACAAAAGGTGCTAGAACTGATAAATTAATTCAGTGGGGTAGTAGGATACAAGTTTAAAATATGGAAATGTTTTGCATTTTTTACAGTAACTATGAAATATAAGAAAGGGAATGTAAAAAAAAAGTACCTTTTAAAATTGGATCAACAAAATACTTAGAATAAACCTGACAGTGGAGATGAAAGACTTATATGCTGAGACCTATAAAACATTAATGAAGGAAACTGAAGATGAAACAAAGAAATGGAAAATATCCTATGATGTTGGATTTGAAGAATTAATACTGTTAAAATTGCCATGAAGTGATCACTGAAGAAATCAAAGAGGAAATCAAAAAATACCTAGAAACAAATGACAATGGAGACACAACGACCCAAAACTTGCGGGATGCAGCAAAAGCAGTTCTAAGGGGGAAGTTTATAGCAATACAAGCCCACCTTAAGAAGCAGGGAACATCTCGAATAAACAAGCTAACCTTGCACCTCAAGCAATTAGAGAAAGAAGAACAAAAAAACCCCAAAGCTAGCAGAAGGAAAGAAATCATAAAAATCAGATCAGAAATAAATGAAAAAGAAATGAAGGAAACAATAGCAAAGATCAATAAAACTAAAATCTGGTTCTTTGAGAAGATAAACAAAATAGATAAACCACTAGCCAGACTCATCAAGAAAAAAAGGGAGAAGACTCAAATCAATAGAATTAGAAATGAAAAAGGAGAGGTAACAACTGACACTGCAGAAATAAAAGAGATCATGAGAGATTACTACAAGCAACTCTATGCCAATAAAATGGACAATCTGGAAGAAATGGACAAATTCTTAGAAAGGCACAACCTGCCAAGACTGAATCAGGAAGAAATAGAAAATATGAACAGACCAATCACAAGCACTGAAATTGAAACTGTGATTAAAAATCTTCCAACAAAGAAAAGCCCAGGACCAGATGGCTTCACAGGCGAATTCTATCAAACATTTAGAGAAGAGCTAACACCTATCCTTCTCAAACTCTTCCAAAATATAGCAGAGGGAGGAACACTCCCAAACTCCTTCTACGAGGCCACCATCACCTTGATACCAAAACCAGACAAGGATGTCACAAAGAAAGAAAACTACAGGCCAATATCACTGATGAACATAGATGCAAAAATCCTCAACAAAATACTAGCAAACAGAATCCAACAGCACATTAAAAGGATCATACACCATGATCAAGTGGGGTTTATTCCAGGAATGCAAGGATTCTTCAATATACACAAATCTATCAATGTGATAAACTATATTAACAAATTGAAGAAGAAAAACCACATGATCATCTCAATAGATGCAGAGAAAGCTTTTGACAAAATTCAACACCCATTTATGATAAAAACCCTGCAGAAAGTAGGCATAGAGGGAACTTTCCTCAACATAATAAAGGCCATATATGACAAACCCATAGCAAACATCATCCTCAAGGTGAAAAACTGAAAGCATTTCCACTAAGATCAGGAACAAGACAAGGCTGCCCACTCTCACCACTCTTATTCAACATAGTTTTGGAAGTTTTAGCCACAGCAATCAGAGAAGAAAAGGAAATAAAAGGAATCCAAATCGGAAAAGAAGAAGTAAAGCTGTCACTGTTTGCAGATGACATGATCCTATACATAGAGAACCCTAAAGATGCTACCAGAAAACTACTAAAGCTAATCAATGAATTTGGTAAAGTAGCAGGATACAAAATTAATGCACAGAAATCTCTGGCATTCCTATATACTAATGATGAAAAATCTTAAAGTGAAATCAAGAAAACACTCCCATTTACCACTGCAACAAAAAGAATAAAATATCTAGGAATAAACCTACCTAAGGAGACAAAAGACCTGTATGCAGAAAATTATAAGACACTGATGAAAGAAATTAAAGATGATACAAATAGATGGAGAGATATACCATGTTCTTGGATTGGAAGAATCAACATTGTGAAAATGACTCTACTAGCCAAAGTAATCTACAGATTCAACGCAATCCCTATCAAACTACCACTGGCATTTTTCACAGAACTAGAACAAAAAATTTTGCAATTTGTATGGAAACACAAAAGACTCCGAATAGCCAAAGCAATCTTGAGAACGAAAGAAGGAACTGGAGGAATCAGGCTCCCTGACTTCAGACTATACTACAAAGCTACAGTTATCAAGACGGTATGGTACTGGCACAAAAACAGAAAGATAGATCAATGGAACAGGATAGAAAGCCCAGAGATAAACCCATGCACATATGGACACCTTATCTTTGATAAAGGTGGCAGGAATGTACAGTGGAGAAAGGACAGCCTCTTCAATAAGTGGTGCTGGGAAAACTGGACAGGTACATGTAAAAGTATGAGATTAGATCACTCCCTAACACCATACATAAAAATAAGCTCAAAATGGATTAAAGACCTAAATATAAGGCCAGAAACTATCAAACTCTTAGAGGAAAACATAGGCAGAACACTCTATGACATAAATCACAGCAAGATCCTTTCTGACCCACCTCCTAGAGTAATGGAAATAAAAACAAAAATAAACAAATGGGACCTAATGAAACTTCAAAGCTTTTGCACAGCAAAGGAAACCATAAACAAGACCAAAAGACAACCCTCAGAATGGGAGAAAATATTTGCAAATGAAGTAACCGACAAAGGATTAATCTCCAAAATTTACAAGCAGCTCATGCAGCTCAATAACAAAAAAACAAACAACCCAATCCAAAAATGGGCAGAAGACCTAAATAGACATTTCTCCAAAGAAGATATACAGACTGCCAACAAACACATGAAAGAATGCTCAACATCATTAATCATTAGAGAAATGCAAATCAAAACTACAATGAGATATCATCTCACACCAGTCAGAATGGCCATCATCAAAAAATCTAGAAACAATAAATGCTGGAGAGGGTGTGGAGAAAAGGGAACCCTCTTGTACTGCTGGTGGGAATGTGAATTGGTACAGCCACTATGGAGAACAGTATGGAGGTTCCTTAAAAAACTACAAATAGAACTACCATATGACCCAGCAATCCCACTACTGGGCATATACCCTGAGAAAACCAAAATTCAAAAAGAGTCATGTACCAAAATGTTCATTGCAGCTCTATTTACAATAGCCCAGAGATGGAAACAACCTAAGTGCCCATCATCGGATGAATGGATAAAGAAGATGTGGCACATATATACAATGGAATATTACTCAGCCATAAAAAGAAACGAAATTGAGCTATTTTAATGAGGTGGATAGACCTAGAGTCTGTCATACAGAGTGAAGTAAGTCAGAAAGAAAAAGATAAATACCGTATGCTAACACATATATATGGAATTTAAGAAAAAAATGTCATGAAGAACCTAGGGGTAAGGCAGGAATAAAGACGCAGACCTCCTAGAGAACGGACTTGAGGATATGGGGAGGGGGAAGGGTGAGCTGTGACAGGGCGAGAGAGAGTCATGGACATATACACACTAACAAACGTAGTAAGGTAGATAGCTAGTTGGAAGCAGCCACATTGCACAGGGATATTGGCTTGGTGCTTTGTGACAGCCTGGAGGGGTGGGATAGGGAGGGTGGGAGGGAGGGAGATGCAAGAGGGAAGACATATGGGAACATATGTATATGTATAACTGATTCACTTTGTTATAAAGCAGAAACTAACACACCATTGTAAAGAAATTATACCCCAATAAAGATGTTAAAAAAAATTGCCATACTACTCAAAGCAATCTACATAATTAATGCAATCTGATCAAATTATCCATGAGTTTTCACAGAACTAGAACAAATAATCCTAAAATTTATATGGAACATAAAAGATCCAGAATTGTCGAAGAAATCATGAGGAAAAAGAATAAAGTGGGAGACATAATCCTCCCAGACTTTAGACAGTACTAAAAAAATACAGTAATCAAAGCAGTGTGATATTCACACAAAAACAGACATATGGATCAATGGAATAGAGAGCCTAGAAATAAAACTACACACCTACAGTCAATTAATCTTTGATAAAGGAGGCAAGAATATGCAGTGGAGCAAGACATTCTTTTCAGAAAGTGGTGTTGGGAAAGCTGGACTGCTGCATGTAAATCAATGAAGTTAGAAGACTCCCTTACACTCTACACAAAAATAAACTCAAAATGGCTTCCGACTTAAATATAAGACATGACAACATAAAACACCTAGAAGAGAACAAAAGCAAAACATTCTCTGACATAAATCATAACAATGTTATTTTAGGTCAGTCTCCCAAGGCAATAGAAATAAAAGCAAAAATAAACAAATGGGACCCCTAATAAAACTTAGAAGTTTTACAAAGCAAAGGAAACCATAAGAAAAACAAAAACATAACCTACAAAATGGGAGAAAAAATTTGCTAACAATGCAACAAGGGATTAATTTCCAAAATATAAAAACAGCACATACAACTCAATAACAACCAAAACAAACAAACAAACAAACAAAAGAACCAGCCTAATTGAAAAATGGGGAGAAGAAATAAATTGACATTTCTCCTAAGAAGATATCCACATGGCTAACATGGACATGAAAATATGCTCAGCATCACTAATTTTTAGAGAAATGCAAACTAAAACTAACATGAGGTGTCACCTCACACTGGTCAGAATGGTCATCATTAAAAAGCCTACAGGGCTTCCCTGGTGGCGCAGTGGTTGGGAGTCCGCCTGCCAATGCAGGGGACACCGGTTCGTGTCCCGGTCCGGGAGGATCCCACATGCCGCGGAGCGGCTGGGCCCGTGGGCCATGGCCGCTGGGCCTGCACGTCCGGAGCCTGTGCTCCGCAGCGGGAGAGGCCACAACAGTGAGAGGCCCGCGTACCGGAAAAAAAAAAAAAAGCCTACAAGTAATAAGTGCTGGAGAGGGTGGGGAGAAAAAAGAACCCTCCTACAAATTGGTGCCACCACTATGGAAAACAGTATTGAAGTTCCTCTAAATCTAAAAATAGAGCTGCTATACGATCCAGAAATCACACTCCTGGGCATATATCCAGACAAAACTCTAATTCAAAAAGAAACATGAACCGCATTATTTACAATAGCCAAGACATGGAAGAAACTTACATGTCCAGTGACAGATGAATGGATAAAGATGTGGTGTGTGTGTGTATAATATATATATATATATATATATATATATATATACATATATATAAAATGGAATGTTACCCATGAAAAAGAATTAAATACTGTCATTTGCAGAAACGTAGATGGACCTAGAGATTATCATATGAAGTGAAGTAAGTCAGAAAGAGAGAGACAAATACCTTATGATATCACTTATATGTGGAATCTAAAATATGATAAAAATGAACTTATTTACAAAACAGAAATAGTCTCACAGACATAGATAACAAATGTATGGTTACCAAAAGGGAAAGGGAGTGGGAGAAGGATAAATTAGGAATTTGGGATTAGCAGGTACAAACTACTATATATAAAATAGATAAACAACAAGGTTCTACTTTATAGCACAGGGAGCTATGTTCAAAATCCTATAATAAATCAGAATGAAAAAGAATATATATATATATATAAATCACTTTGCAATATATCAAAAACTGGCACATTTTTTAACATCTTTATTGGAGTATAATTGCTTTACAATGTTGTGTTAATTTCTGCTGTATAAGAAAGTGAATCAGCTATATGTATAAATATATCCCCTCCCTTGTGGGTCTCCCTCCCACCTTCCCTAACCCAATGCTCTAGGTGGTCACAAAGTACTGAGCTGATCTCCCTGTTCAATGCAGCTGCTTCCCACTAGCTATCCATTTTACATTAGGTAGTGTATATATGTTGATGCTACTTTCTTGCTTTGTCGCAGTTTACCTTCCCCTTCCCTGTGTCCTCAAGTTGATTCTCTATCTCTGAATCTTTATTCCACTCTGGCCCCTAGGTTCTTCAGAACATTTTTTCTTTTTTTTTTTTAGATTCCATATATATGTATTACCATACGGTATTTGTTTTTCTCATTATGACTTATTTCACTCTGTATGACAGACTCTACATGCATCCAAAAATAACTCAATTTTGTTTCTTTTTAGGACTGAGTAATATTCCATTGTATATATATGCCACATCTTTTTTATCCATTGTTCTATCGATGGACATTTGGGTTCTTCCACATCCTTTCTATTGTAAATAGTGCTGCAATGAGCATTATGGTACATGACTCTTTTTGAATTATGGTTTTCTCAGGGTATATGCCCAGTAGTGGGATTGCTGGGTCATATGGTAGTTCTATTTTTAGTTTTTTAAGGAAACTGCATACTGTTCTCCATAGTGGCTGTATCAATTTACATTCCCACCAACAGTGCAGGAGGGTTCCCTTTTCTCCACACCCTCTCCAGCACTTATTCTTTGTAGACTTTTGATGATGGCAATTTCTGACTGGTGTGAGGTGATACCTCATTGTAGTTTTGATTTGCATTTCTCTAATAATTAGTGATGTTCAGCATCCTTTCATATGTTTGTTGACAATCTGTATATCTTCTTTGGAGAAATGTCTATTTATGTCTTCTGCCCATTTATGGATTGGGTTGTTTGTTTTTTTGATATTGAGCTGCTTGTATAATTTGGAGATTAATCCTTTGTCAGTTGCTTCATTTGCAAATATTTTCTCCCATTCTGAGGGTTGTCTTTTCATCTTGTTTATGGTGCCCTTTGCTGTGCAAAAGCTTTTAAGTTTCAATAGCTCCCATTTGTTTAATTTTGTTTTTATTTCCATGCTCTGATTCATATCAAAGAGTGTTCTTCCTATTTTTTACTCTAAGAGTTTTATAGTGTCTGGCCTTACATTCAGGTCTTTAATCCATTTTGAGTTTATTTTTGTGTATGGTGTTAGGAAGTATTCTAATTTCATTCTTTTACATGTAGCTGTCCAGTTTTCCTGGCACCATTTATTGAAGTGGTTGCCGTTTTTTCATTGTCTTGCCTCCTTTATCAAATATAAGGTGATCATATGTGCATGGGTTTACCTCTGGGCTTTCTTTCCTGTTCCATTGACCTATATATCTGTTTTTGTGCCAGTACCATACTATCTTGATTACTGTAGCTTTGTAGTATAGTCTGAAGTCAGGGAGCCTAATTCCTCCAGCTCCATTTCTTTCTCAAGATTTTTTTGGCTATTTGGGGTCTTTTGTGTTTCCATACAAAATGTAAATTTTTTTGTGCTAGTTCTATGAAAAATGTCATTGGTAGTTTGATAGGGATTGCATTGAATCTGTAGATTGCTTTGGGTAGTATAGTCATTTTCACAATATTGACTCTTCCAATCCAAGAACATGGTATATCTCTCGATCTGTTTGTATCACTTTTAATTTCTTTCATCAGTGTCTTATAGTTTTCCTACATACAGGTTTTTCATCTCCTTAGGTAAGTTTATTCCTAAGTATATTATTCTTTTGGTTGCAGTGGTAAATGGGAGTGTTTCCTTAATTTCTCCTTCAGATTTTTCATCATTAATGTATAGGAACACAGGCGATTTCTGTGCATTAATTTTGTATCCTGCTGCTTTACCAAATTCATTGATTAGCTCTAGTAGTTTTCTGGTAGCATCTTTAGGATTCTCTATATATAGTATTGTGTCATCTGCAAACAGTGACAATTTTACTTCTTCTTTTCTGTTTTGGATTCCATTTGTTTCTCTTTCTTCTCTGAATGCAGTGGTTAAAACTTCCAAAATTATGTTGGGTAATAGCAGTGAGAGTGGGCAAACTTGTATTGTTCCTGATCTTAGAGGAACTGATTTTAGTTTTTCACCATTGAGAACGCTGTTGGCTGTCACTTTGTCATATATGGCCTCTATTATGTTGAGGATGGTTCACTCTATGCTTATTTTCTGGAGAGTTTTTTTTATCATAAATGGGTGTTGAATTTTGTTGAAAGATTTTTCTGCATCTATTGAGATGATCATATGGTTTTTCTCATTCAATTTGTTAATATGTTTTATCACATTGATTATTTTGTGTATATTGAAGAATACTTGCATTCCTGGGATAAACCCCTCTTGATCATGGTGCATGATCATTTTATTGTGCTGTTGGACTCTTTTTGCTAGTATTTTGCTGAGGATTTTTGCATCTATGTTCATCAGTGATATTGGTCTAAAGTTTTCTTTTTTGTGACATCTTTTTCTGATTCAGTATCAGGGTGATGGTGACCTTGTAGCATGAGTTTGGGAGTGTTCCTCCCTCTGCTATATTTAGGAAGAGTTTGAGAAGGATAGGTGTTAGCTCTTCTCTAAATGTCTGATAGAATTCACCTGTGAAGCCATCTGGTCCTGGATTTTTTTTGTTGGAAGATTTTTAATCACAGTGTCAATTTCAGTGCTTGTGATTGGTCAGTTTATATTTTCTATTTCTTCCTGGTTCAGTCTCAGAAGGTTGCGCTATTCTAGGAATTTGTCCATTTTTTCCAGGTTTCCATTTTTTTGGCATATAGTTGTTTGTAGTAATCTCTTATGATCCTTTGTATTTCTGCAGTGTCAGTTGTTACACCTCTTTTTTAATTTCTAATTCTGTTGATTTGAGTTTTCTCCCTTTTTTACTTGATGAATCTGGCTAAATTTTTATTAATTTTGTTTATCTTCTTAAAGAACGAGCTTTTAGTTTTATTGCTTTTTGCTATTGCTTTCTTCATTTCATTTTTATTTATTTCTGATCTGATCTTTATGAAAAAGATCTGCTTCTGCTAACTTTGGGGTTTTTTTTTGTTGTTGTTCTTCTTTCTCTAATTGCTTTAGTGTAAGGTTATGTTGTTTATTTGAGATTTTTCTTCTTTCTTCAGGTAGGATTTTATTGCTATAAACTTCCCTTTTAGAACTGCTTTTGCTGCATCCCATAAGATTTTGTTCATCATGTTTTCATCGTCATTTCCTTCTAGGTATTTTTTTATTTCCTCTTTTATTTCTTCAGTGATCTCTTGGTTATTTAGTAGTGCATTGTTTAGCCTCCATGTGCTTGTAATTTTTACTGTTGTTGTTTTTTTTTCCCTGTAATTGATATCTAGTCTCATAGCATTATGGTTAGTAAAGATACTTGATACAATTTCAATTTTCTAAAAACTACCAAAGCTTTATTTGTGACTGAAGATGTGACCTATCCTGGATAATATTCCATGAGCACTTGTGAAAAAGGTGTATTCTGTTGTTTTTGGATGGAATGTACTATAAATATCAATTAAGTCCATCTTCTTTAATGTGTCATTTAAAGCTTGTGTTTCCTTATTTATTTTCCTTTTCGATGATCTGTCCATTGGTGAAAGTGGGGTGTTCACGTTCCCTACTATGATTGTGTTACTGTCAGTTTCACCTTTTATGGCTGTTAACATTTGCCTTATGTATTGAGGTGCTCCTATGTCAGGTGCATAAATATTTATGATTGTTATATCTTCTTCTTGGATTGATCCCTTGATCATTATGTAGTGTCCTTCATCTCTTGTAATATTCTTTATTTTAAAATCTATTTTATCAGATATGAGAATTGCTACTCCAGCTTTCTTTTGATTTCCATTTGCGTGGAATATCTTTTTCCTACCCCTCCCTTTCAGTCTGTATGTGTCCCCAGGTCTGAAGTGTGTCCCTTGTAGACAGAGTATATATGGGTCTTGTTATTATATTCATTCAGCCAGTCTATATATTTTGGTTGGAACATTTAATCCGTTTACATTTAAGGTAATTATTGATATGTATGTTCCTATTACCATTTTCTTAATTGTTTTGGGTTGGTTTTTGTAGGTCCTTTCCTTCTTTTGTTTGTCCTGCCTAGAGAAGTTCCTTTAGCATTTTTTGTATAGCTGGTTTGGTGGTGTGAATTTTCTTAACTTTTGCTTGTCTCTAAAGTTTTTAATTTCTGTTGAATCTGAAAGAGATCCTTGCTGGGTAGAGTAATATTGACTCTAGGTTTTCCCCTTTCATCTCTTTAAATATGTCCTGCCACTCTCTTCTGGCTTGATGAATTTCTGCTGAAAAATCAGCTGTTTACCTTCTGGGCGTTCGATAGTATGTTATTTGCTGTTTTTCCCTTCCTGCTTTTAATATTTTTTTCTTTGTATTTAATTTTCATTCATTTGATTAATATGTGTCTTGGTGTGTTTTTCCTTGGATTTATGCTAACTGGGACTCTGTGCTTCTTGGACTTGATTGAATGTTTCCTTTCTCATGTTAGGGAAGTTTTCAACTATAATCTCTTCAAATATTTTCTTAGACCCTTTCATTTTCTCTTCTTCTTGGACCCCTATGATTCGAACACTGATGCATTTAATATTGTCCCAGAGGTCTCTGAGACTGTGGTCATTTCTTTTTAATTCATTTTTCTTTATTCTGCTCTGTGGTAGTTATTTCCACTCCCTTATCTTATCCATTCTTCTGCCTTAGTTATTCTGCTATTGATTCCTTTCAGAGAATTTTTAATTTCATTTATTGTGTTGTTCATCACTGTTTCTTTGCTGTTTATTTCTTCTAGATCCTTTTAAACGTTTCTTGTATTTTCTCCATTCTATTTCCAAGGTTTTGGATCATATTTACTATCACTACTCTGAATCCTTTTTCAGGTAGACTGCCTATTTCCTCTTCATTTGTTTTGTGTGTTGAGTTTTTACCTTGCTCCTTCATCTGCTACATATTGCTCTGTCTTCTCACTTTGTTTAACTTACTGTGTTAGGGTTCACATTTTCACAGGTGGCAGATTTGTAATTGCCCTTGTTTTTGGTGTCTGCCCCCCAGTGGGTAAGGTTGGTTCAGTGGCTTGTGTAGGCTTCCTGGTCAAGGGGGCTGGTCCCTGTGTTCTGGTGTTTAGGGCTGGATCATGTCTTTCTGGTGGGCAGAGCCACATCTGGTGGTGTGTTTTGGGATGTCTGTGACCTTATTATGATTTTAGGCAGAGTGTCTGCTAACAGGCTGTGTTGTCTCCTTGTCTTGCTAGTTGTTTTGCATGGAACTTCCAGCACTGGAGCTTGCTGATCCTTGGGTGGAGCTTGGTCTTAGCATTGCGATGGAGACCTCTGGGAGAGCTCTCACCAATTGATCTTACATTGGGCCAGGAGGTCTCTGGTTTTCCAATTTCTTGAACTTAGCTCTGTCACCTCAGAGGCTCAGGCCTGACACTATGCCAGAGTACTAAGACCTTGGCAAACACAAAGCTTAGAAGAAAAGGGAGAAAAAAAGAAAGAAAACAAAATTAATTATTAAAAAAAATTAAAAATTATTAAAATAAAAAATAAGTAATAATAATTAAAGAAAGAAGAGAGCAACCAAACCAATAAAGAAATCCACCAATGATAACAAGCACTGAAAACTATTCTAAGATAAACATAAAAATCAGAAATAAATCATTCACAGACAGCAAACCCCAAGTCTACAGTTGTTCCCAAAATTCACCACCTCAAGTTTGGGATGAATCGTTGTCTATTTATGTATTCCACAGATGCAGGGTACATCAAGTTGATCATGGGGATTTAATCCACTGCTTTTAAGGGTGTACAGAAAAGTTTCCCATTCTCTTCTTTGTTCTCAGAGCTCCTGGGTTTCAGGTTTGGTTTTGGTCCCACCTTTGTGTAGGTCACCCTCAGGCATCTGTTCCTGCCCAGACAAGAGGGGGTTAAAGCAGCAACTGGTTAGGGGACTCTTGCTCACCCATGTCAGGGTGAGGGAGGGGTATGGTAGTCATAACTGGAATGTGAGGTTAGCCTGCAGTGACAGAGGTCAACATGATATTGCAACAGCCTGAGGTTCACCATGTGTTTTCCAGGAGAAGTTGTCCCTGGATCACGGAACCCTGGCAATGGCAGGATGCACAGGCTCCCCAGCGGGGGTGTGGGGTGGCGTTTGGATAGTGACTTGTGCTTGCACACAGGTTTGTTGGTGGCTGCAGTGGCAGTGTTAGCATTTCATGCCCATCTCTGTTGTCCAAGTTGTTAGCCATAGCTCACACTCATCTCTGGAGCTCGTTTAGGCAGTGCTCTGCCTTCTGTGTGCAGACAGAGAAGGAATCCCCTCTCCTCATGAACCCTGAAACAATGGTCTCTTACCTCTTAGGCAGGTCTAGACTTTTCCCAGGACTCCCTCCCAGCTAGCTGTGACATACCAGCTCCTTTCAGGCTGTGTCCATGCAGCCAACCCTAGTCCTCTCCCTGGGATCTGACCTCCAAAGCCCAAGACTCAGGTCCCAGCCCCCACCAGCCCTGGCAGGTGAGCAGTCAAGCCTCTCAGGCTGGTGAGTGCTGGTTGGCACTAATACTCTGGGTGGGAATCTCTCTGTTTTGTCCTCTGCACCCCTGTTGCTGCACTCTCCTCTGTGGCTCCAAAGCTTCCCCTCCACCCAATCCCCATCTCTGCCAGTGAAGGGACTTCCTAGTGTGTGGAAAATTTTCCTCCTTCACAGCTCCCTCCCAGAGGTGAAGGTCTCTTCCCTATTCTTTTGCCTCTGTTTTTTCTTTTGCCCAACCCAAGTATGTGGTGAGTTCCTTGCCTTTTGGAAATCTGAAGTTTTCTGCCAGCATTAAGGAGGTGTTCTGTAGGAGTTGTTCCACATGTAGATATTTTTTTGATGTATCTGTGGGGAGGAAATTGATCTCCACCTCTTATTCCTCCACCGTCTTGAAGTTTCTCTTTAACACATTTTAAATCAAGTATATTTCAACTAAAAAACTGAAAATAAACACAAATTATTGATGAAATTAGAGCTAATTCTTTGAAAAGATAAAGAAAATTGATAAACCTTTAGACAGACTTATTAATAAAAGAGGGGAAAATCTCAAATAAGTAAAATCAGAGACAAAAGAAAAGAAGTTACAGCTGACACAACAAAAAACAAACATAAGGGATTAATGCAAACAATTGTACACCCAAAATATGGACTAGCTACATGTAAATCATAAATTCCTAGAAACATATAATGTCCCAAGACTGGATTAGGAAAAAATAGAAAATCTGAACAAATGGATTACCACTGACAAAACTGAATCAAAAATTTGAAGAACTCCCAACAAACAAAAGTTCAGGACCAGACAGCTTTGCAGCTGAATTTTACCAAACATTAAAGGATGAGTTAACACTTATACTTCTCAAACTGTTCCAAAAAATTGAAAAGAAGAAATGTTTTTGAACTCATTCTATGAGGCCAGTGTCTCCCTGATACCAAAACCAGACACACAAAATTACATGCCATTATCACTGATGAACATAGATGCAAGATCTTCAAGAAAACATTAGTAAATGAAATTTATTAATCATTAATAGCATTATACACCAGGATTAAGTGGGATCTAATGCAGGCATGCAAATATGCTTCAATATCTTCAGATCAATTAATGAAATACACCACATCAACACATTGAAAATTAAAAATTATATGATTATCTCAATAGATGAAAAAAATCCTTTTGACAAACTTCAGCATTCATTTATGATAAAAACTCTTGACAAAATAAGTATAGAAGGAACATACCTCAAAGTAATAAACATCACATATTACATACCTACAGCCAATAACATATTCAATAGTGAAAATCTGAGAGCATTTCTTATAAGATCAGGAACAAAACAAGGATACCAAAAACTCAGAAAATTATGACATTGATGAAAGAAATTGAAGACAACACAAACAAATGGAAAGATATTCTTACTGTGTTCATGGATTGGAAAAATTAATATAGTTAAAATGCTTATAGTACCCAAAGTAATCTACAGATTCAGTGCAATTCCTATCAAAATATCAATGGCACTTTTCATAGAACTAAAACAAATAATTCTAAAATTTGTATTAGAACACAAAATATCCTGAATAGCCAAGACACACTTGAGGGGAAAAAAAAAAGAATGCTGGAGGTATCATGTTCCATGATTTCAAACTATACTACAAGGCTACAACATCAAAAGTGTATGATACTTGTATTACAGGGAAGATCAAAATCTGACTACATGTTGGATCTGTTTCTTTTACTTTAATGTTTTCTTCCCATTGCTTTTGTTCACTAAAGTGATATAGTCTATATGTAGTGGCCTGCCTCAGAGAACTCTGTCCCTCTGCCTGAATGTTAAACCAAAGTGCCTTTGTTCAGGGAAACATCCAGACCCTGTCCACCTGTGGATGGCTGCAAGATAGATGAAGTTAACATATCCCTTCCCTGAGGCTGGCCATTCCAGGAGATATTTGCAAAACTGATGATCTTTTTACTTTACTTCCTCATCTCCTCCCCCACTTGTGCTATGAAAGAAACTGGCATCCAAACCCCAAGAAGATGGTTATTTTGAGACTTTAGTCAGCCATCTTCTCAGTCTGCTGGCTTCCTGAATAAAGTCACATTCCTTGCCTCAACACCTCATCTCTGATTTATTGGCCTGTTGTATGGAGAGTAGAGCGAGCTTGGACTCAATAAAACTGTCACAAAACAGACACATAGATCAATAGAAAAGAATAGAGAGCCGAGTAATAAACCTACAGTTATGTGGTCAATTAATCTACAACAAAGAAGGCAAGAATATACAATGAGGAAAAGACAACTTCTTTGATAAATGGTGTTGCAAAAACTAGAAAGCTACATGTAAAAGAATCAAACTGGAATACTTTCTCATACCATACACAAAAATAAACTCAAAATGGATTAAAGACTTAAATATAAAACTGGAAACCATAACTCCTAGAAGTAAACATAGGCAGTACATTCTTTGACATTGATCTTAATATTTTTTTTAGATATCTCTCTTCAGGCAAGGGAACCAAAAGCAAAAATAAGCAAATGGGACAACATCAAAGTAAAAAGCCTTTGAACAGCAAAGAAACTATCAACAAAAAGAAAAGACAGCCCAGTGAATAGGAGAGATATTTGCAAATAATAAATTTAATAAGGAATTAATATCCAAATATACAAAAATCTCACACAACTCAAAAGCAGAAAAACAAACAACCTAATTATACCTCAATAATTAAAAAATTATACCTCAATTAATTAAAAAAAGAAAAATAAATAAAATAGGATAAATAAAACTAGGACATAACCATAAATTCCACATTCTGTTATTTTACCTCTACAATTCTTTTCATTTAACATCTGTTATAATTTGGTATCTACTATGTATATGATGATACTAATAAAATAAAGGAACAGCAACTATCCTTAACTTCAACTTATGGGAAGACAAGATAGTGAACAGACAATAGCAATGCAAAGCATAAAATATGCTATGATAAATGTAATCAGTGAAGCATATGTATTCTAATTAGAGACAGTACTTTACTGGTAAGCTGGAGGAAATAACAAAGATTTTGTAGAATTTGTCATTTGCCATGTTGTAAATATCTGCACCATTGCCAATTTCAAGCTATCAGTAGTTTAAAAATGTTCACAAAGTGCCTGGCTATTTACGTTTTTGACCAATGCAAGTAGGCTCTGGCCCACTATTGTGGGATGTAAAAGAGTCATGGCTACCAAATATTTCCAGAAGGAAGTGATATCTAATTGAATATAAAGAAGGATTTTTAGGCAATGAAACAAAGGGAGGAGGAAAATGCTTTGCTGGCAGATGGATCAGCACAAACATCTGTAAAGGAGAGAAAACATGACATTTGAGGGAAACTATGAGGAATTCAATGTTAATACTTCGATACAAAAAGTAGTAAAAATGAACTTGAAGAAGTAAATATGTTCCAGGTAGTGAACTAAGCAAAATAAGAAATTTAAACTTTTTCCAAACACAATGTTAGATCATTGAATGTTTGGGGGATGTAACATGTTTGGGGGATGTAACATGGGCAGGATTAGATAGGTATATTAGAAAGATCACTCTTGTTGTCCTATAAAATATTAGTTGGAAAAGATAAGACTAATTGTAGAATATCCAGTTCTTAAAATATTAGTAATTCAAGTAGAGCTGCTAGAAACTTGTCTCAATGTAGTGGCAGTGAAGATGGACTGACTTTGAGACTAGAGATTTAAGGACATATGAAGGTGAACAGTTTGGCAAGGGGTAGGGTGTGGTGAGAAAAGAAGTGTTAAGAATGAGTTAATTGAATATGTAGATTGCTTTAGGTAGTATGGACATTTTAACAACATTAATTCTTCCAGTCAGTGAGCACAGGATATCTTTTCATTTGTCTGTGCCTTCTATTTCTTTTAACAATATCCTATAGTTTTCAGAGTACAGGTCTTTCACCTCCTTAGTTTTATTATTTTTCTTACAATTGTAAATGTGATTTTTTTCTTAATATCTTCTTCTGTTTGTTCATTGTTAGTGTATAGAAACAAAACAGACTTTTATATGTTGATTTTGTACCCTGTGACTTTACTGTATTCATTTATTATTTTTAATAGGTTCTTTTTGGTGGACTTTTTATGATTTTCTCTCTATATAATCATGTCATCTGAAAATAGTGACAGTTTTACTTCTTTTCCAATTTAGATGTCTTTTATTTGATTTCTTGCCTAATTGCTCTGGCTAGGACCTCCAATTCTATGTCTAATAAGAGTGGCCAGAGTGGGCATCCTGGTCTTGTTCCTGATTTTGGAGAGATAGATTTTAGTTTTTCACCATTGAAATTGATGTTAGCTGTGGGTTTGTCATATACAGCCTTTATTATGTTCAAGTATGTTCCTTCTATAATCACTTTATTGAGCATTAATATCATATCATGAATCTTGTCAAATACTTCTTATGCATCTATTGAGATGATTGCATGTTTTTATTTTTCATTTTGTTAATGTGGTATATCACTTTGATTAATTTGCAAATGTTGAGCCATATTTACACCCCTGGAATAAATCCCAATTGATAATGTTGTATGATCCTATTAATGTATTGTTCTATTTGCTTTGTTAATATTTTGTTCAGGATTTTTGCATCTATGTTCATCAGAGATATTCACCCATAATTTCCTTTTTTTTCTGTTGCCTTTGTCCAATTTTAGTATTGGGGTGATGTTGGCTTCATAAAATGAGTTAGGAAGTGTTTCCCTCCTCTTCAACTTTTTGGAATAGTTTGAGAAGGATAGGTATTAATCTTTCTTTGAAAGTTTGGTAGAATTCACCTGTGGAGCTGTCTGGTCCTGGACTTTTTAAGGGGATAGATTTTTTTTTACCATTTTGACCTCTGTGCTAGTGACAAGTCTATTTAGATTTTTCAATTTTTCACAATTCAGTCCTGAAATGTATGAGTCTAAGAATGTTTCCATTTCCTTTTTTTTTTAGAAAGATTTTTCTTTTCTTTTCTTTTCTTTTTAATTTTTACATCTTTATTGGAGTACAATTGCTTTACAATGGTGTGTTAGTTTCTGCTTTATAACAAAGTGAATCAGTTATACATATACATATGTTCCCATATCTCTCCCCACTTGCATCTCCCTCCCTCCCACCCTCCCTATCCCACCCCTCCAGGTGGTCACAAAGCACCGAGCTGATCTCCTTGTGCTATGCGGCTGCTTCCCACTAGCTATCTACCTTATGTTTGGTAGTATATATGTCCATGACTCTCTCTCGCCTTGTCACAGCTTACCCTTCCCCCTCCCTGTATACTCAAGGCCATTCTCTAGTAGGTCTGTATCTTTTTTCCTGTCTTACCCCTAGGTTCTTCATGACATTTATTTTTTTCTTAAATTCCATATATATATGTATTAGCATATGGTATTTTTCTTTCTCTTTCTGACTCACTTCACTCTGTATGACAGACTCTAGGTCTATCCACCTCATTACAAAGAGCTCAATTTTGTTTCTTTTTATGGCTGAGTAATATTCCATTGTATATATGTGCCACATCTTCTTTATCCATTCATCTGATGATGGACACTTAGGTTGTTTCCATCTCTGGGCTATTGTAAATAGAGCTGCAATGAACATTTTGGTACATTACTCTTTTTGAATTATGGTTTTCTCAGGGTATATGCCCAGTAGTGGGATTGCTGGGTCATATGGTAGTTCTATTTGTAGTTTTTTAAGGAACCTCTGTTGTCCAATGTATTGACATCAATCAAACCTGAGAAAAAAGGAATAAAGCTGGAGGTATCACACTTCCTGATTTCAAACTACATTACTAAGCCATAATAATCAAAGCAGCATGGTATTAACAGAAAAACAGATACATAAATCAATGGGACAGAATTGAGAACCCAGAAATAAACTCATGCATATATGGACAATTAATTTTAAAAAAGAGCAAAGAACATACAAGGGGAAAAGGATAACTTCCTCAATAAACAGTGTTTGGAAAACTGGACAGCCACATGAAAAAAAATGAATCTGGGCCACTATGTCAAACCATGAACAAAAATCAACTCAAAATGTATTAAAAACTTGACTATAAGACCTGAAACCACAAAACTCCTAGAAGAAAACAGGCAGGGCTTCACTGGTGGCACAGTGGTTGAGATTCTGCCTGCTGATGCAGGGGATGCGGTTTCATGCCCCAGTCCGGGAGGATCCCACATGCCGTAGAGCGGCTGGGCCCATGAGCCATGGCCGCTGAGCCTGCACGTCCGGAGCCTGTGCTCTGCAACGGGAGAGGCCACAACAGTGAGAGGCCCGCGTACCAAAAACCCCCAAAAAACAAAAAACAGGCAGTATATTCTTTCACATCAATCTTAGCAAAATCTTTCTATATATGTCTCCCCAAGCAAGGGCAAGAAAAGTAAAAATAATTAAATAGGCTGCATCAAACTAAAAACCTTTTCCACTGCAAAGGAAACCATCAACCAAACAAAAAGGCAGCTTAGTGAATGGAAAAGTTATTTGCAAATAATATAACTGACAAGGGGTTAATATTGAAAATATATAAAGAGTTTCTAGGGAAGAATCTTGTTCCTTGTATTATCCAGTTTCTAAATGTTCCTCACATGTCTTGGTTCATAGTTCTCTTCCCCTTCCTTAAAGGCAGAAATGGTAGGTTGAGTTTTACTTCTGTCACATCCATCCAACCTTCTGTTTTATAGTCAAATCTCCCTCTGCCTTTCTTTTCTGTCTTTTCTTTTTCCTACATTTAAGGACCCTTGTGATTACATTGGGCCCACCTGGATAATTCAGGATAATGACCCCATTTCAAGATCATTAAATTAATCACATTTGCAAAGTTCCTTTTGCCATGTAAGGTAACGTATTCACAAGTTCTGGGAACTAGAGCAGACATCTTGGTGGGTGAAAGGTATAATTTTGCCTATCATAATATCTTTTAAAACCATAAATGTTGCCAGTGTTGCCAAAATGTTTCCACATTTAAACTATCAATAGTTATACAGTAACAAGAGAATGTAGCCCAGTTGCTACAAATTTTCACAGCTCTTCTTATGCCTACACTTTCAATTTTGTTTACTGCAATGTTTTCCACTTTACCCCAAATGTCTATATTCCACCACTGTCTCATGGTCTTTCACATAGTTATACCTTATGATGCCGGTTCCATTTCCTTAAAGTTTTTGTTTGTTTCTTCTCTCTCTGCACAATGCCCAACTATCATTCAATTCAGATCAAATGCTTTATCTTGTGCACAGTATTTCAAAACTTACCCAGATAAGGTCAGTTATCTCCTCTGTAGACCCACAACATTTGGTAAAAACTTTTATTTTAAGGATTTTTCATACTATGTTATGATGATCAAGTGAAATAGCTGTCTTCCTATTTTACTGTGAATTCTGGGAAGACAGAGTCTTATTCATCTCTTTATTCCCAGTGCCAAACACAGAAGCTTACAGCTAAAAATTTGCTTTAGTGGGATAGGAAAATAAGGTAGTTGCAAACTTGATTGAAATGAATTCTCTCAGACAGCAGGTTTATACAACTCAAATGACATTTTTCTTCAATTTATAAGAGATTTTGCTGAAGTTAAATTTCTGTACAATTTCATTTGTCACATATCTAAGCTGTTATAAGCTTTCCCTGATCTTGGATTTGTTAGGACCATGGCTAATACATGACATATATAAAATATCCAGTTATTTAGCATAGTTATTAATTTTTTGTTGTCATTAATCTATTTTACCACATTGTGAAAATTTCCCTGAGGACCAAATATATTTAACATATTTTCATTTGCTTATTGACATTTGTATATAATTTTTTGAAAGTATCTGTTTAAGTCTTTTGCCCTTTTAAAAATTGGATAAGTCATCTTTTTATTTATTTATTTTTTATTTGTAGAACTTTATTTTATATACCTAATAGTGTGCACCTCTTAATCCCCTACCTCTATATTGTTCCCCTCATTCCCTCTCTCCACTGGTAACCACGAATCTATTCTCTATATCTGTGAATCTGCTTTTTGGTTGTTGTTATATTCTCTACTTTATTGTATTTCTTAGATTGCACATATAAGTGAGATCATACAGTATTTGTCTTTTTCTGTCTGACTTATTTCATTTAGCATAATGCCCTCCAAGTCCACCCACATTGCTGCAAATAGCAAAATTTCATTTTTTGTGTGACTGAGTAGTATTCCATTATGTGTGTGAATGGAATCTTCTTTATCTATTCATTCTTTCGATGAAAACTTAGATTGCTTCCATAATTGGAAATTGTAAATAATGCTGCTATGCACATTGAAGTACAAGTATTTTTTTCAACTTAGTGTCTTTGTTTTTTTCTAGACGTAGAAATTTCTTATACTAACTGAATACAAGCCTTTTGCCAGAAATATATGTTCATAATATTGTTTCCCAGGTATATTTTGTTTATTTAAAATATGTATGCATACAAACACAGGTATAGATATAGATATAAGCAGGAATACATGTAAATCCAGAAAAAAACTACATAAAATTAAAATTACAGACAAACTAATCATGTGAATCAGGAACGTTTTACCTGTGTAAAAGGAAAAATAGATGGGAGAGGTGGGGGCATACAATGTTTTTAAAAATGATTGGATTTTATTCTCAATGCAATAATAAGCTCTTGAAATGGAGCAGATGTCTCTCATGGTTAGATTTATGTGTTTATGTGATCAGTATGATTTCTCCTTAGTAATTGTTTATAGTGGTGCAAGATGTAAACAGACACTGTTTTGGATGCATTGCAGTCCTCCAGGCAAGAGATAATGATTACTTGTACTGGGTTGGTAGAGTTGAGTGTGGTAATAAAATGGATCTATTTTGCAGGAAGAACTGACATGACTTCCTAATACATTGCACAGGAGACAGGTTAAGCCATTCCCCCAAATGAGTACCAAGCCCCTTTGCCACCATTTTACTTGTGATGAACTGCTGCCACTGCATACACAACACCTTATTTCCAGTGGTAGATCAATAATCTTATTTCAATTCAAGCTCTTCCTTTTTAATATGCCTGGCTTAAAAGAATAGTCAGAAGAACCAGGCAAAGCCTTTTAAGAGGCCTGGGTACTTCTCTTTCCAGTATACTTTGAAGCCAAGAATGAATAGAGAGCACATGACAAACTCAGTTAAACATGTTTTTCCTTTCAAATTTTTGAATACTTTTCCCTCTTTGGGGCAAGGGTGATCATTCAATAATACTAGGAGCAATAAATCATGGTGTCCTGTTTGCATTAGCAAACTCTTAAACGGGATACAAATACAGCTGCCTGTACAAGCTAGGAAATTAAACACAATTGTAAAATCCTCCCTGTTTGAGAACCTTCGAAATCTGCACCACAGATTCCAACTTCCCAGACCCCTAACAGATTTTTATGAAAATCTTTGGTAAATTCTTGATGTAAGTCCTTATATCATTGTTTTGATATTACTTTTTATATTCCCAGCTAAATTGACTTTTAAAATAATCCCTTAACAAGTGACAATGAGGGATTAGACATCAGTTAATTTGGTTGCTCTTTCAGCAAAAAAATGACTGTAGATGATTTTTTTTTTCTTCTCTTTCATGCGGGATCTTTTTAGTTGTGGCATGCAGGATCTTTTTTTACTTGTGGCATGTGAACACTTAGTTGCAGCATGTTGGATTTAGTTTCCTTACCAGAGATTGAACCCAGGTCCCCTGCATTGGGAATGTGGAGTCTTAGCCACTGAACTACCAAGGAAGTCCCTAGATAAATTGTTAAGGTAGAGTTTTAATGGAGATAGACAACATGACTGATCTTAAAATTTTTAAGTGCTTCCTAGAAATTCTAAAATCTATTCTTCAAAGGTCCATTCTTAGTTAACTAGTAACACAATACTTGCATCATAATCATAGGTAGTTCATAAATTCAGCAAAAATAAACAAATGACCTAAACAAGTAAATTTCTGTACTTGGTTTTCAGGGCTAGAGAAAGGCAAAAGAACATTGATTCAGTAGTCATATTATACAATGTAATCAGGAACAACTATCCAATTCTGCAAGAATGGCATTTGTCTCCCTTCAGTGAGTTCTATGGGATCAAGTCTCTTAGAGCATTATCCTCCAATAATAACTATAATAAACTGTTTCCAGGTTGTTAGTTTTCTTCCAGTAATATTAAAAAATAATCTTGTTGCCTTTCACATAATTTTCACCAATTCTAAATTTTCTAGGTTTCCCTCGAGGTCTATTTATACAATACACTCTTCTATACATTTTGTGTTTTGGTAATCCTTATTTTAAAACACCTGAAACTCTTTCTACCTCAAATATAAAGAAAAATGGGGGATGCCTGAATATTAATGGGGAGGAATAACTGTGGTTTATCACAAGATCAGAGACAAAGAATCAAGGGATGGAAGTGGGCCAGCTCTGGAAAACTCAGAAGCAAGAACTAGTCTGCCTCCTCCCTTGAGAGTTTTTTGTGACATGATTCAGATCAAGTAGTTCCTAGGCTCTGAGCCCTCTCTATTTCAGTTCCAGTTTTTTGAGAGACAGAATCTGACTGACCCAGATCAAAGCCATGGATCTGTTAGTTACATCCAAGAACAAGATCAGGTGCTACAGAAATGCCCCTGAAAGACTGTCTTTGTTTCTTCAGAGCTGTCCTTACAAAAAAGGGAATGGCTGAGGTGGATGGCCATTCAAATGAGTGTCTCCCACAGATAAGCACTGCTCTAGGAGCTTCACTTATATTATTTCATTTAATCTTCATTATCAAAATATTTCACAACAGAAGAAACTGAGCTACTAGCTTTTCCATAACCTGCCCAGGGTAAGTGGCAGACCCAGACCTTAAACCCCACTCTATTTGGCTCCAAAAGTACGAAAGACTATTTTGAAAATCATTCTTAGTACACAGAAATACTTTCAAAGATCACTAAAGTAATATGGCTACTCAGGTTGGGTGAATTACTATACCCATAATTATGTAAGAAAAAAAGTTATTTTATTGCCAGAAGTTTTTGAAATGGAAAACAGAAAATTTCCAAAACATCCATAGGGAAGAGGGAACTGTCAAATCAAACAATGTGTCTATATGCAATTAAATGGGTTTAAAAATCTTGCTCCACTTTAGCTAAATGAAAAATAAGTCTTCAATTTTTTAAAAAAGGTTTATTTCTGACAATTATAAAAGACTTAGTGTTTGTTGAAATAAAAATAAAAACTTTCCATGAACCTCTAAGGGACAAGAGTCCCTGTGATAGAGTTGTGGTTAAATGTATATTTTACTGTTTCTAAAAATATCTGAATCTTTGGGTAGTTTGGGGGCATTTTTGTCCTTTGCATCTTCATAATTACTTTATACTTGTGAAAGGAAAGGAAAAAAGAGATGGACAGGCTGATGAAGGTAGAAGTAGTGAGTGAGAAAAGAAACAGAGAGAGAGAACAAATATTTTTCTTCAAATTCTAATATTAGCTGTTTTGGTTTATTTTAGAATCCATCTAGGTCACTATTAAGAGCTTGAATTTGGTCCCTCCTCATAGTTCAGCCTAACTGTTCCCACGAGAGTAAACTGAATTTCAGTTAACTTGAATTTCTCTCTCAGATTGGGATTATAGTGCACTTGTAAGACATCTAAGGCCCAAATGGAATTCCATTTCTATGGTGATTAGATTGGAACTTGCAACTAGGAGTAATAAAGCAAAATACTAAAAACATTTCTTCTTTCAAGGACTATTATAGGGCATTTACCTCTACTTGCTGTGAAATATTATTTCAGGAAGTTTCAACTTTATTGTGTTTTGCATAATACTTTGAGAACAAACTGTTTATTTGATTCACTGTCTTCATTAGTGCCCCAGTAATTAAAAACTGATGTTATTTTTTCCCTTGAGTTTATTTTTCCTTCTTTGCCCCTTTTTAAAACTTGTTACTTTTTTCTATATTTGTGAATTGTTTTGGGATTTACTAGCGATTTGTGCAAATCTGGGCAAAAAGCCAAATGAGAATATGAGAAGTAGGCCAGAACAATTGATATCTTTTTTTTAATGATTGGCTTTCCTAGAGAAATTTCTTTTGCTGTCTACCTTCTCTTCCCTCTTGAGGTTTGGTGTTAAATCAAATTTCCAATAAGTGGGGAATACACAGAGCCTTAAGTGGGGGCATTGTTCTACAACTGTAATTATATTTATCTGCTTTATGTAAATAGAGGTGTTTTTAATAAAGATGCTTCTGGTCACTTCAATATATGGATCTTTATAGAGAGAGTAGATACAATTTTGTTAAGTAATCTGTCCAAATTTCAGCAATGGTTTTTGATGTTACCCTTTTGTATTCTTCCTAGTTCTCTATTCCCAATTCCTCAGTATGAAAATAGTTTACATAGCTCCTGCATTTATCAAAATTCCTCCCAGCACTTGAAGGAGGTGTTATTATCTCCACTTTACAGATAATGAAGATAAGGTTTAAGGAGAATGTGACTTGACCAGGATCACCTGTCTAGTGAGATACAGAGAAGAGAAATGACAAGATAAATACATTATTAGACTAGTGAAGCATAAATAATTTGTCTAAAAGAAAGAAAGAAAAAGAAAGAATGAAGGTAATGAGTATCAGAAAATAATTTTTTTTAAAGTCCAAAATCTAACAGATGAGCTGGTTTAAAGTTGAAAAATGAGTCTTATAGCAAGACCAGAGTGACTAAAGTCAAGACACATTGGAATGTGAGAGAGGTCACAGACTAATAAGATATATTGGAAATGCCTAGAGTCAAAGACAGACTAGTAGAAACCAGGTATCAGGTACCTGAATATTTGCTCCATATTTCCTTTTGCTGCATCTCACGACTTTTACAATGTAAAGTACAGATTATTTATTCAACCAAAAATGCAATTAATTTATATTTTCATATTTTAAATTAATAAAGTAATATATGATTACTGTAGGAAAAATATAAAAAAATAAAATATTATAAAGTAAATAGAGTGTCTCATTATCCCATTTCTACCTATAGATATGTATATATGGTTTTAGAGATAGAGCTATATTTGTAGCTTATAGACATAAGCATAAATAAATTCATAGTTTCAAACAAGAAAATTTAACTTTAATGTAAGCAGTAAAAGTTAATTTGCTATTTAAAAAAAATACTAGAAAGACTTTTTTATATATGTATGTTCAGACATACATTTATTCTCATATGTATATTTGTATGAAAAATAAGTCCTAGTCACTCTACTTTTAGCACATTTAGCAACTACTTTCCCCTACAACTATTAGAGGTTCATTACCAGTGTCTGTGATTGATAAATATGCTGAGGTGTATGTGTATTTAGTTGTATATGTACAGATCTACATTAGGTAAAATTATAAGATGACATAATATAAAAACAGGCAGAAGAATTAAACAGAAATTACACAAAAGAAGATATACAAAGAGCAAAAATTATGTGAGAAAAGATGAACAATGCTAGTCATCAGGCAAATCCATATTAGAACCCCAGTGAAGTTACACTATGCATCCATTACAAGAGCTAAAAACATGGACATCCACTTATTGCTGCACCATTTGTTGAGAAGACTTTCATTTCTTCATTGAATTTCACTGGTACATTTGTTGAAAAGCAGTTCATCATATATGAGTGAGACTATTTCTCAATTCCCAGTCCTGTTACATTGAAAATCACTACTTTCACCAAATGCCTCAGTTGCTGTGATTTTTGCAGTAAATCTTAAAATCATGTAGTTTGTCCTCTAATGGTATTCTGTTTCAAAATTGCTTTGGCCATTCTTAGTTGTTTGGGATTTCATATAAATTTTATAAATATCTTTTCAATTTCTTAAATGAAAGCCTGCTTTGCTGAGATTTTATATGGAGATGCATCAGTTCTAATCCATAGAGATTAGAAATAATAGATAACTCATGGTACAGTCATATGGTAAAATAGTATACTGAAATGAAAATGAACAAGCTACTGATAGAACATGGATGGATTCTACAAACATGTTGTTGAGTAAAAGAAGCTAACTTCAAGACAAATTATTCCATTTAAAGTAAGTCCCAAATAGGCCAACCTCATTTATGGTACTAGAAATCAGGACAATAGTCCATCTGGGGAGGAATGGAGTTAGCAACTTGGAGGAGATTTAGAGAGAATCTTCTTAAATGAAAATAATATTTTATTCTTTGATTGGGTTTTGTTTATGCATCTGTGTTTACCTTATGAACAACCCTGTAATGTGGTCTTTTGGGTGTATAGTTGGGCTCTGATCTGGCTGTCATACCACTTGAAAATGCTAGTTGATAAAATCTTTTAACAGAAATTCCTAAAGATCAACCAGCCTTTACAAAACAATTGCATGTCAATGATGCTGAAATTTCAGAATCCATGACAAAGAGAATGAGAAATTCTGTTGGTCAGGAAGAATCCTAGTTGATTCTGGGATTATATTTTACAATTTTTGTATGTATCATTTATCTTTCAAGCCAGCTCTAGTGAGTTTCCTCAACCTGTGCTGAGGCATTCAAGTTCTTCTAAACTATCTTCAATAAATCTTTTTAAATCTCTCAAGTTCCATCTGTTGCTTTACAAAACTTTATCTTTAGAAATTTAACGGATTATTTATTATCATAGAGTGTCATAGTTGGACGGAGAACCTAAACATTATACAACTCCATCAATACATTTCTGGTTGAATCCTTCCACATTTCTGTGAAGCAATTATTTAGCCTTCACTTGAACATTTCTAGGACACTTCCTACCTCTCAGAGAAGCACATTATATTTTAGATATCTCTAACTATAAACTGTCCCCTTATTATTCCTGTAATCATCTTGCAACATATAAAACATCTTTTATGATTTTTCCAAATACTTGAAAGACATATGGATTTTATTAAAATCTTCTCTAATAGTTTAGAGTTTGTTCATAATCCTGGCTTTCCATTGTTGATCAGACTTCACTTTGTCAATATATTGTTTTAGGTTTTATACACAGAGCCTTAAATATATAATACACCTGGGTTTATCAGACAGATTTTCAGAGCTAAAATATCAGCTGATTGTAAAGTGTTCCCCTTTTTAGGTATCAGTATAAGGGGCTCTAGTTAAAATGCACCTGTTTCTAGAAGACCTGTGAATAGTGAGAATGTCAGTGAGAAATACATACATTACACTTTAAATTAAAAGAGTTGTATCTAAATCTCGGCTTTCCTACATATTATCTAAGTATTATCTTTAACAAATTCTTACCCTCTACAAGCTTTAGTTTGTTGATCTAGTAAAGAGAGGTAAAAGTAGTATTTGTGTTAGGATTTTTTTTTTAAGGTAGCATATGTGAAAGTCCCTGAAAGAGCACCTGACATATAGTTATAGGTCAATAAATGTTACCTTACTCCAAATGACAAAAAATTATTAAATTAACATTTTTGTCACAGTGACCTTTCAACACCCTCTAAACTTTACGCCAAATGGCAGCTGCTACCTTCTGGTCATAAATAGGACTGGTCACAAATAGGACTGGTCATAAATAGAGGGTATGTTATTCATACCCTGTCTACTTCACACCTGCTATCACTTGGCATATATGTAGGCTTGAGAAATGGGAATTTTCTCTTTTGGGTATAATTTACACTGACACCAACTTTCTCACTAAGTTCTGGATTTGAAGGGTATATCTCCTCACCAGAACTATGATGCTGGAAAATGCTGACTAATGGAACATTTAAGTATTCAGTTACTATTAAATTCTAATGAACATAAAATCCACATTAACATCTAATTAAGCCATTATGATTAGTGCTGCACAATGTGTACTTTATCATCCTGGATACCTTAACATATTTTGTCTTCGAGGCAACTGAGCTCATTCAATACTGCTATTAGCTGAACAGATCATAAGAACTTTATGACACAGAGTGACCAATATCATTAACCTTTTTATAAAGTGTTCCCAAAACTGAATACTCTACCACTGGGGGATTACTCTAGAAAAAGACCACTTTTGAAAAAAAATGTTCTTTACATAGGTACAAAAAGTTTCTTTTGTGGACTTATGCCTAGATTAATATGTTATAAAGAATTCACCTCAAAGGAATAATCCCTAGACATTCTAAATTACTGAACAAGCTATTTGTTCAAATAGGAGTGAATATCTGTGTTTAGAATAAAGTCTTACTTTTCATCTCAATCATTGGTGTGGTATTGATATTGACATAGTTAAACCAATATTTTATTATCAAGATACAATGGATCCATTGTACAACTCATGGAAACTTATGGGCAGATAAATTTTCACTTTAATTGAATGCAAAATTTGGACCTCTGCTTCAGTCCCAACACTGTGCTTATGGACAACACTGTGCTTATGGTATGGAATTTTTGATTTGTGACTTAGACCCTGAACTTAAATGTCATTATCTATAAAATGAAATGGGCATAATTATGCACAGATGCTGCACAGACCAGAGACTGAGATAAGTCAAAAAGTCAAATATACATATTTATATATATTATAAATTTATGTATAATATTTGTATATTGTTAAATATATACAGTATATATAATACTCATTAAATCACAGCTTTAGTTGCTGTTTGCTTTTAGTATTAGTATTGATAATAGATTAAATGTACTTTGAAGTTATTAAGTTCTTTTGTTCATTTTTAAAAGATATTTTATTTATTTATTTATTTTTAGTAGATCTTTATTGGAGTATAATTGCTTCACAGTGCTGTGTTAGTTTCTGTTGCGCTACAAAGTGAATCAGCCATATGCATACACATGTCCCCATATCCCCTCCCTCTTGAGCCTCCTTCCCATCCTCCCTATCCCAACTCTCTAGGTCAGAGCAAAGCACCGAGCCAATCTCTCTGAGCTCTGTTCCTGTTTCCCACCAGCCAAGCCAACTATTTTATATTTGGTAGTGTATATATGTCAATGCTAATCTCATTTTGCCTCAGCTTTGCCCTCCCACCCCAGGTCCTCAAGTCCATTCTCTGTTTCTAACTCTTTATTCCTGCCCTGAAACTAGGTTCATCAGTACACTACAAATAACTCAATTTTGTTTCTTTTTATGGGTGAGTAATATTCCATTATATATATGTACCACATCTTCTTTATCCATTACTCTGTTGATGGACATTTAGGTTGGTTCCATGTCCTGGCTATTGTACATAGTGCTGCAATGAACACTGTGGTACATGAATCTTTTTGAATTATGGTTTTCTCAGGGTATATGCCCAGTAGTGGGGTTGCTGGGTCATATCATAGTTCTATTTTTAGTTTTTTAAGGCACCTCCATTCTGTTTTCCATAGTGGTTGTATCAATTTACATTCCTACCAACAGTGCAGGAGGGTTCCCTTTCCACCACACCCTTTCCAGAATTTATTGTTGCTAGATATTTTGATAATGTCCATTCTGAATGACGTGAGGTGATACCTCATTGTAGTTTTGATTTGCTTTTCTCTAATAATTAGTGATGTTGAGCATCTTTTCATGTGCCTCTTGGCCATCTGTATGTCTTCCTTGGTGAAATGTCTATTTAGGTCTTCTGCCCATTTTTTAACTGAATTGTTTGTATTTTTGATATTGAGCTCCATCAGCTGTTTGTATATTTTGGAGATTAATCCTGTTTGTTGTTTCATTTGCAAATATTCTCTCCCATGCTGAGGGTTGTCTTTTTGTCATGTTTATGGTTTCCTTTACTGTGCAAAAGCTTTTAAGTTTAATTAAGTCCTATTTGTTTATTTTTGTTTTTATTTCTGTTACTCTAGGAAGTTGGTTAAAAAAGATCTTGCTGGGATTTATGCCAGAGTGGTCTGCCTATGTTTTCCTTTAAGAGTTTTATAATGTCCCATCTTACATTTAAGTCTTTAATCCATTTGGAGTTTATTTTTGTGTGTGGTATGATGTAGTGTTCTAATTTCATTCTTTTACATGTAGCTGTCCAGTTTTCCCAGCACCATTTATTGAAGAGGCTCTCTTTTCTCCATTGTATGTTCTTGCCTCCTTTGTCATAAATTAGGTTCCCATATGTGTGTGGGTTTATCTCTCGGCATTCTTTCCTGTACCATTGATCTATATTTCTGTTTTGGGGTCAGTACAATACTGTCTTGATTACTGTAGCTTTGTGGTATATTTTGAAGTTGGGGAGCCTGATTCCTCCAACTCCCTTTTTCTTTCTAAAGATTGCTTTGGCTATCCGAGGTCTTTTTTGTTTCCATATGAATTGTAAAAGATTTTGTTCTAATATTGTGAAGAATGCCATTGGTAGATTGATAGGGATTGCACTAAATCTGTAGATTGCTTTGGGTAATATAGTCATTTTCACAATATTGTGTCTTCCAATCCAAGAACATGGTAGATATTTCCATCTGTTTATGTCATCTTTAATTTCTTTCATCAGTGTTTTATAGTTTTCTGAGTACAAGTCTTTCACCTCCTTAGGCAGGTTTTTTGAGAAGATAAACAAAATTTATAAACCCTTAACCATCCTTATCAATAAAAAAAAGGGAGAGGACACAAATCAGTAAAATTAGAAGTGAAAAAGGAGAAATCATAACTGACACTGCAGAAATACAAAGAAGTATAAGAGACTACTACAAAAAACTATATGCCAATAAAATGGAAAACCCGGAAGAAATGGACAAATTCTTGGAAAGGTACAATTTTCCAAGACTGGACCAGGAAGAATTAGAAAATATAAACAGACCTATCACAAGTAATCAAATTGAAACAGTAATTAAAAATCTTCCAACAAACAAAAGTCCAGGACCAGATGGCTTCACAGGCAAATTCTATCAAACATTTAGAAAATAGCTAACACCCATCCTTCTCAAATGCTTACAAAAATTTGCAGAGGGGGAAACTCCCAAATTCATTCTACGAAGCCACTATCACCCTGATACCAATAGCAGAAAGATATCACTAAAAAAGATAATTATAGACCAATATCACTGATGAATATAGATGTAAAAATCCTGAACACAATACTAGCAAACAATCCAACAGCACATTAAAAGGATCATACACATTGATCAAGTGGGATTTATCCCAGAGATGCAAGGATTCTTCAACATACGCAAATCAATCATTGTGATATGCCACCTTAACATATTAAGGAATAAAATCCATATGACCATCTCAATAGATACAGAAAAAGCTTTTGACAAAATTCAACCTCATTTATGACAAAAACTCTCCAGAAAATGGGCATATAGGGAAACTACCTCAACATAGTAAAGGCCATATATGACAAACCCACAGCAAGCATTATACTCAACCATGAAAATATGAAATCATTTCCACTAAATCAGGAACAAGACAAGAATGTCAAGTCGCACCACCCTTCTTCAACTTAGTTTTGGAAGTCCTAGCCACAGCAATCAGGGAAGAAAAAGAAATAAAAGGAATCCAAATTGGAAAAGATGAAGTAAAACTGTCACTGTTTGCTGGTGACATGATACTATATACAGAAAATCCTAAAGATGCCACCAGAAAACTTCTATAACTAATGAATGGATTTGGTAAGGTTGTAGGATACAAAATTAATGCACAGAAATATCTGGCATTCCTATACACCACCAACAAAAAATCAGAAAGAGAAATTAAGGAAACACTCCCATTTACCATTGCAACAAAAAGAATAAAATACCTAGGAATAAACCTGCCTAAGTCTGCGAAAGACTTGTTATTAAGTTTTAATTGTGAGTTTCCCTTTCTACTAGTTTCTTTCACATCTGTTTCTTTTATCATCTGAAATTTTATAATTGATTCACCTGAGTTAGCAGATACATTTTTCCCCCCCAGGGAAGAAGACAGGATGAAACTAAAGACAGTAATTATTAGTCACCCGCATCTGAATACTAATTAATATATTAGGTTATTTTCTCCTAGAGTTTTCTGATTGCTGAGTAATGAGATACTGGTATTAAGACAGAGCATCATTTTAAGACTCAGGCCCATCTTGGGTGGAATATTGCAAGGAGTAACATGAAAATGCCTAAAAAGCCACAGAAAATAGAAAAGAGGAAGGTGAAAGGGTATTTGCAGTAGTTAATCACTAGAACCCTTTTTATTCAAAGTAGTTTAATTATCTTGAAAACCTATTATTGCTTTCCTCACGTCTGAAGACCTCTGCCTATCGTCCCTTGCACCAGAAGGCCTCACCTGCCCTCATCCTGGGCACAGCCTCCTGCGGTCAGTCAGGGGAAGTTGTACTAGATCTAGGCTCTATTTATTTGGAACTTGACAACTAGACCTCAGAAAACTCAACAGGTTTCTATATTTTTCCAACTTTTGATGTTGCCCCAGGACTTGGGTACTGGACCTAAATAAGTGAAATTCTTCCACATTTGGAAGTATACTTTATTTTAATCTTGTACCTATGTAGTGTAATGGAATATTAAAATGTTATTACTATTTTTAAATTTTTGTATTTTTAATTGCCTTGTATCAACTTCATGTTTACACCTGAACTTATATGCTCTTCAAATGTGGCCTGGAAAGTAACTTAAAATAAAGTATGTTATAAATTTTATAACTTTAAGTTCACTTTTCCATGTTATGTTTCCTATTTATATCCACTCTATGTACAGTTATTTTTATTATTCCCATTTGATATTTTAAGAAACTGAAACTCAGAAAGATAAAAGTCTCTTGTTTCTTCAAGTAATATTTTTGTGGTAGCACTAAATTTTTTTAAAAAATTATTTAATAAATATTTACTTAGTCCCCATTCTTTGCCTATCCATTATTCTAGTGAATAAGACAGGAACAAAAAATTAAAAAAAAAAAAACTTGCTCTGATGTGACTCATGAACTAGTGAGGGAAGACACATTTATATATAGGAGAATATTAAAAATTGTAATGCTATAAAATAAATTAAAAATGGTATAATATGATAAATAAGATCTCAGGAAGCTGTTTGATGAGATAAGGAAAACAATCTATAATATTTAGGTAAGTTGTTCCATGAAAAGAGAGAGATGAAGAATATTTGGATAAACTGGTGGTGGCCAGGCATGGTTGTGCTGTCAGAAATTGGGCGTCTTGGTAGATCTGTTTTGGTCCCTGTGCAGGATGAGTTGGGCATCAGAAGTTAGGCACATATGCTCAGCACAAAGGCCAAGGGATTAGTTTATGATTATGAAACATTAAAATAAGGGAACTGCATAAGAGAGTAGAGGCTAAGAGTTCTTCTCATCACAAGGAGAATGTTTTATTTTTTATTTTATCTGCATGAGAAGATGGATGTAAACTAAACCTATTGTGGTAATCACTTCACAATATATTGAATAAGTAAATGAAACCATCATGTTGTGCACCTTAAACTTATGTGTTGTATGTCAATCATTTCAGAAAAAAAAAAAAGACTGGGGGAAAAGGAAGGGAACTGAAGGGTTACAGAGTTCTCATGGCAGAATCATATTCTTAAGGACAAAGCTGAGGGCCAGGAGAAAACTGCACTTTTAAGGCAAACCCCTTTTGTGTCTCATTTGCTGGCATTATAATGGACAGAGTGGACATTCACCAAATATTTGTTTACTAAAGTAAAGAAGTGAGTGCAGTGCTAACAATTTGAAAAAGTATGACATTTTATGAGTCTCAGGAAATAGCGGATATGACATGGTAAAAATAACTGTACATAAGGGGGTTAAGAGGTAGAAACATGTCATGTAAAAGAGAAATGAAAATTACAAGGTTACAAGGACTTCTTCTCATCACACTGACTACCATGCCAAAGACTGAAAGGCTACTTTGAGACACCAACAAATAATGGAACCCAGGCTGAATGTTCTATTTCATGCTTGAGTCCAGATCATCTCAGAAATTTATCAAGTCTTAGCAATCAGTAGAAGGTGTTAATGACTTTCCCTAAAAAAGTTTCATATTAAGAGTTGGACAGAGACTCTTGGGTATTAGAGCAAGTTACTAATATAAGGAAAAACATTCAGTATAGTGGAGGTAACTCACATAGATTGATACTCATACATGTCAGAAATGAAAAATTTTAAATTATTGTGCCATAGGCAAAAAAGATAGACCAATTGGACCTAAATAATCAAAGAAAATTAATATTTAAAACATAAGAAAAGCCAAACAAGTCGAAGAAGAAAGGTGTGTTTCTATGGTATGTTTCTATATTGCCTTTAACCATGTAAATCAAGAGATAGAAAGCAATAAGATATGATTTCTGAAACTCTAAGCTTTTAACTTGTTAAATAAAGGTAAGAGTTTTATAGGCACATGAAGAAACACTAATTTTATTGGTGAAAAAGTTACATACAGTATGATGAGTCATAAAACTCATTGCCTATCCATGTAACCACCACCTCAACTAAGATATAAAATATTGCAGTCACTCTGGCTAATTCTCCTGTGTAAATTTACATCAATACCCTCCCACTCCAAAGTAACCAAGATTCTGATTTGTAGCACTAGAGTTTAATTTTGCTTCTTCTTAATTCCATCTGAATGGAATTATACAATATATATGCTTCATATCTGGCTTCTTTCCCTCAACATATGTTGAGATTCATTGGTTATGCATGTCTTACCTGAAAAATCTATCTGCTGCCGTATAGAAGTCCATGTTTGATTATATCACTCTTGTTTATCCATTTTCGGCTTGGTGGACAATTTTTCATTGTGGAGCTGGACATTTACTGTGTGAAGCCTTAAGAATAAAGCTGCAAAGAATATTTCTGTCCTTTTATAGACATATGTTTTCACTTTTCTTGGCTAAACATCTTGGAGTGTAATTTCTTTGTCATAGAGTAGGTGTATGTTTAACTAAATATGAACTGTAAACTGTTCTTGCGAAGTTATTTTAAAACATTACATTCCTGAAGAAAACAGTAGCAAAGATCAATGAAACTAAAATCTGGTTCTTTCAGAAGATAAGCAAAATTTGTAAACCTTTAGCCAGACTCATCAAGAAAAAAGAGAGAGGATTCAAATCAATAAAATTAGAAATGAAAAAGAAGTTATAACAGACACTACAGAAATACAAAGGATAGGATCATAATAGATTACTACAAGCAACTATATGACAAGAAAATGGAGAACCTAGAAGAAATGGGCAAATTCTTAGATAGGAAAACTCTCCCAAGACTGAACCAGGAAGATGTAAAAAATATGAACAGACCAATCACAAGCACTGAAATTAAAACTGTGATCAAAAAACATCCAACAGGGCTTCCCTGGTGGTGCAGTGTTTGAGAGTCTGCCTGCCGGTGCTGGGGACACGGGCTCGTGCCCTGTCCAGGAATATCCCACATGCTGTGGAGTAGCTGGGCCCATGAGCCATGGTGGCTGAGCCTGCACGTCCGGAGCCTGTGCTCCACAACAGGAGAGGCCACAACAGTGAGAGGCCCATGTACCACACAAAAAAACCAAACCAAAACAAAACAAACAAAAAAAAAACACCCAACAAAAGTCCAGGATGAGATGGCTTCACAGGTGAATTCTATTAAATATTTAGTGAAGGGTTAACATCTACCCTTCTGAATCTCTCCCAAAAAATTGCAGAGGAAGGAACACTCCCAAGCTCATTCTATGAGGACAATATCACCTTGATATCAAAAGCAGACAAAGATATCACAAAAAAGAAAATTACAGGCCAATATCACTGATGAACATAGATACAAAAATTCTCAACAAAATACCAGCAAAGTGAATCCAACAACACATTAAAAGGATCATACACCCTGATTAAGTGAGATTTATTCCATGGATTCAAGGATATTTCAATATATGTAAGTCAATCAATGTGATACACCACATTAACAAACTGAAGGATAAAAACCATATGATCATCTCAATAGATGCAGCAAAAGCTTTTGACAAAGTTCAATACCAATTTATGATAAAAGCTCTCCAGAAAGTGGGTTTAGAGGGGACCTACCTCAACATAATAAAGAGCATATACAGAAAACCTAGAGCTAACATCATACTCAATGGTGAAAAGCTGAAAGCATTTCTTCTAAGATCAGGAACAAGACAAGGACATCCACTTTTGCCACTTTTATTCAACATAGTTTTGGAAGCCCTAGCCATGGCTATCAAAGAAGAAAAATAAATAAAAGGAATTTAAATTGTAAAAGAGGAAGTAAAATTGTCACTATTTGCAGATGACATGTTACTATAAGTAGAAAATCCTAAAATGCTACCAGAAAACTACTAGAGCTCATCAATGAATTTGGTAAAGTTGTAGGATACAAAATTAATACACAGAAGTCTCTAGCATTCTTATACACTAACAATGAAAGATCAGAAAGAAAGATTAAGGAAACAATATTATTTATCATTGAATCAAAAAGAGTAAAATACCTAGGAATAAACCTACCTAAGGAAGCAAAAAGCCTATACTCAGAAAATTATAAAATACTGATGAAGGATATCAAAGATGGCACAAACAGATGGAGAAATATACCATGTTCTTGGATTGGAAGAATCAGTATTGTGAAAATGACTATACTACCCAAAACAATCTACAGAATCAATGCAATCCCTATCAAATTACCAATGGTATTTTTCACAGAATTAGAACAAAAAATCTTAAAATTTTTATGCAGACACCAAGACCCCAAATAGCCAAAGCAACCTTGAGAAAGAAAAACAGAGCTGGAGGAATCTGGCTTCTTGTCTTCAGACTATACTACAAAACTACAGTCATCAAAACAGTATGTTACACACAGAAACAGAAATATAGATCAATGGAACAGGATAAAAAGTCCAGAAATAAACCTTTGCACTTTTGGTCAACTAATCTATGACAAAGAAGGCAAGAATATACAATGAAGAAAAGACAGTCTCTTCAATAAGTGGTGCTAGGAAAACTGGACAGCTACATGTAAAATAATGAAATTAGAACACACCTTAACACAATACACAAAAATAAATTGAAAACAGATTTAAAACCTAAAGTTAAGTCCAGATACTATAAAACTTTTAAAGGAAAACATAGGGAGAACACTCTGGCATAAATCACAGTACAATCTTTTTTGATCCACCTCCTTAGAGTAATGAAAATTTTAAAAATAATAAACAAGTGAGACCTAATTAAGCTTAAAACTTCTGTACCACAAGGGAAACCATAAATAAAACAAAAAGAAAACCTTCAAAATGGGAGAAAATATTTGCAAACAAAGTGACCGACAAGGTATTAATCTCCAAAATAATCAAAGGGTTCAGGTAGCTCAACATAAAAAAAAAAAAAAAAAAAGAAATAGAAAATGGATGGAAGATCTAAATAGACCTTTCTCCAAAGAAGACATACAGATGGCCAAGAAACACATAAAAAGGTGCTCAACATCACTAATTATTAAAGAAATGCAAATCAAAACTACAATGAGGTATCACCTCACACAGGTCAGAGTGGCCATCATCAAAAAACTTACAAACAATAAATGCTGGAAAGAGTGTGGAAAAAGGGTGCTGGAAAGGGTTTATTTTTATTTTTTTTAAATCCAGGGTTTCTAATGATGCTGAATCCAAGGTAGAAATAAAGGAGGACTCCATGGCAAGACAAGAGTTTTCTTTTTGACCAGCAAAGGAAAATGAGGACAAAACAATTAAGTGGAGACTTTGATTTCCAGTTCACTCTGGGGATGGTGACTTGTGGAGATGTCCCCACATAAGGTCTTCCTGCAAGGGGACTCCCCATTTTATGAAAGACCTGTGACCAGGAAGAGTTGGTGGAAATTCAGTGTGCAAATACACATGCCTTTGAAGGAAGGCAAGGTCAAGGATTCCTAGTGAATCTTTACCCTGTGGACTGGTCCATTTGGAAAGCCTGTGTACCTAAGGGTTTGCTGAAAGGAGGACAGAGACAGAGACAACTCACTGCTGGGCACCAGACACCTGCACACAGCTGTGATTGGACGTGTGCACACAATCTGTGTTTTGTGGATTCTATAGAATGAGCCAATGGTGGGCTGGCATCTATGGTGTAAATATACACACCACGTTTTCTTTTTCCCCTCACAAAAGACAAGTGAACATGACCTTCTCCCACTGCTTCAGTTAATAAGGACTGAGGTCAGCAGGGAAAGCAATGGTTTGGTTCTTTCTGGATCAAAATGTCTCCAAACAAAAGCTGGCTTCTAAACAATTCAGAGTGGTGCAGCCAGAGGGCAGTGCGGGGAGGTGCTGGACTGGCTACAGCGGAGACTGAGGAAGGAGGGAACACTTTTGGTGGGGGTGCGAACTGGTACAGCCACTATGGAGAGCAGTAGGGAAGTTCCTTAAAAAACTTCCTGAAAATAGAGCTACCATATGATCTAGCAACCCCAATCCTGGGCATATATCTGGAGAAAACCATAATTCAAAAAGATACATTCACCACAATGTACATTACAACACTATTTACAATAGCCAGGACATGGAAGTAACCTAAATGTCCATCAACAGAGGAATGGATAAAGAAGATGTGGTACATATACACAATGAATATTACTTAGTCATAAAAAAGAACAAAGTAATGTCATTTGCAGCCACATGGATGGACTTAGAGATTCTCATACTGAGTGAAGTAAGTCAGACAGAGAAAGAGAAATATCATATAATACAGTTTATATGTAGAATCTTAAAAAAAAAGGCTACAAATGAACTTAACTCCAAAACAGAAATAGAGTTACAGATGTAGAAAATAAACTTATGGTTACTGGGGTGTAAGGAGGATGGAGAGATAAATTGGAAGATTGGTATTGACACATACACAGCACTATATGTAAAATAAATAACTAATAAGGACTTTTTGTATAGCACAGGGAACTCTACTCAATACCCTGTAATAGCCTATATAGGAAAATAATCTAAAAAAGAGTGGGTATATATATTTGTATAACAGATTCAATTTGCTGTACACCTGAAAATAACAAAACATTGTAAATCAATTATGCCCCAATAAAATTTAAATTTTTTTCTTTTCAATAGGAATAGATCCACATTATGCTCATCAGCATTCAGCATCATCAGTGTTTGCAAATTTTAAACTTTCTAGTATGAGTGTATGGTCCTCTCATTGTTTTTTTTGACTTACATTTCTCTGGTGACTGGTGATGTTGAACAATTTTTCATATGCTTATTGGCCTTTTGCATATCTTCATTGCAAAAGGAATGAAGTGCATGTTCAAGTCTTTTGTCCTTTTTTATTGTATTATTTGTCATCTTATTATTTTGTTGGAAGAGTTATTTATATATTTTAGATAAAAATATGTGTATTGTGATTATTTTCTAATTAGTTGGTGATGATATTTCACTTACTTAATGAGGTCTTTAGATATACATAAGTTTTTATTCTAATAAAGTGTTTTTGCATCCTGTCTAATAAAATTTTGGCTAACCAGAGGTCATATTTCTTCTAAAACATTATTCTTTTATATTATTTTAATCATCTGTGTACATACACTGGTCTGTATATTATACAGACCAGTTTATTGCATACTATTATATATTATTATATAGTATTATTTTATATTATATATTATAATAATTATTTTATATTATAAAGCCTAATTTACATGGTAAAATTTTTATTTATTTGCCTTTTGGATATTAAATTTAAAAAATATAATATTTTACCTACATATTTACCATTTCTAATGCTCTTCACTTCTTCTTATAGATGTGAATCTTCACTGAATGTCATTTCCCTTGACTAAAGAATTTCCTTTAGTTTTTCTTGTATTGCTGGTCTATTGGCAACAATTCCATTTTTTTTTCTGTTTTAACCTGAAAAGGTCTTTTAAGCTCTTGAATTACCATATTTTTAATAGAATTTCTATTTCTCAATTTAGATTTCCCATCTTCATTTATTTGAGTTATGTTTCCTTTCACTTTGTAAACATATTTATGATATGTGGTTTGGAGTCTTTGCTTCCAATATTCAACATTATTGGAGTTCTTTCTACTGATTATTATTTGACCTCATAACAAGTCACACTTATGTCTTTATATACATGTCTAATACATTTTTGCTGAAAATTGGACAATGTAGCTAATAAATTACAGGCATACCTCAGAAATATTGTGGGTTCAGTTCCAGATCACCACAGTAAAGCAAATATCACAGTAAAGTGAGTCATATGAATTTTTTGGTTTCCCAGTACATATAAATGTTATGTTTATATTATAATGTAATTTATTAAGTGTGCAATAGCATTACATCTAAAAGACCAATGTATGTACATTAATTGAAAAATACTTTATTGCTAAAAAGTGCAACTATCATCTGAGGCTTCAGTGAGTCATAGTCTTTTTGCTGCCAGAGGGTCTTGCCTCAGTGTTGATGCTGCCAACTGATCAAGGTAGTGGTTGCTGAAGGATGGGGTGGCTGTGGCAACTTCTTATAATAAGACATCAATGCAATTTGTCACATTCATTGACTTTTTCTTTCACAAACAATCTCTCTGTAGCATTTAATGCAGTTTGATAGAATTTTAACCACAGCAGAATTCATTCAAAATTGGAGTCAAATCTCTCAAACCCTGATGATACTTTTTTTTTTACTTTAGTTTATTTTGCGGTATGCGAGCCTCTCACTATTGTGGCCTCTCCCGTTGTGGAGCACAGGTTCCGGACACGCAGGCTCAGTGGCCATGGCTCACGGGCCCAGCTGCTCGGCAGCATGTGGGATCTTCCCAAACCAGGGCACAAGCCCGTGTCCCCTGCATCGACAGGTGGACTGTCAAGCAATGCGCCACCAGGGAAGACCCAACCCTGATGATACTTTATCAACTAAGTTTATGTAACATTCTAAATCCTTTGTTGCCATTTCAACAATGTTCACAGAATATTCACCAAGAATAGATTCCATCTCAAGGAACCACTTTCTTTACTCCTTCATAAGAAGTCACACCTCATTAACTAAAAGTTTTTGTAAGATTACAGCAGTTCAGTTTTGTCTTCAGGCTCCACCTCCAATTATATTTCTCTTGCTATTTCCACCATATGTGCAGTTATTCCTCCATTGAAGTCTTGAACCCCTCAAAGTCATCTACAAGGGTTGGAGTCAACTTCTTCCAAACTCCTGCTAAAGTTGATATTTTACCTCTTTCCATAAATAACCAATGTTCTTAATAGCATCTAGAATATTGAACTCTTTCCAGAAATCTTTCAATTTATTTTCCACAGATCCATCAGAGGAATTACAGTCTATGACAGCTATACCCTTATTAAATGTATTTCTTAAAGTATAAGACTTGAAAGTTGACATTACTTCTTGGTCCATGGGCTGCAGAATGTATGTTGTGTGAGTAGGCATGAAAACAACATTATTCTTGTTGTACATCCTCATCAAAACTCTTGAGTGACCAGGCACATTGTCAGTGAGCACTAACATTTTGAAAGGAATCTTTTTTTTCCTTTTTCTTTCTTCCTTTTTTTTTCTGAGTAGTAAGTCTCAACAATGGGCTTAAACTATTCAGTAAACCATGTTGCAAACAGATGTGCCATCATTCAGGCTTTGTTGTTCCATTTATAGGGCACAGGCAGAGGAGATTTAGTATAATTCTTGAGGGTCCTAGGATTTTTAGAACAATAAATGAGCATTGGCTTCAACTTCAAGTTAACAGCTGCATTAACCCCTAACGAGAGTCAGCCTGTCTTTTGAGGCTTTGAAACCAAGTATTGACCCCTCCTCTCTAGCTATGAATGTCTTTGATGGCATCATCTTCCAATAGAAGGATGTTTATTTTACATTGAAAATATTTTGTTTAATGTAGCCACCTTCATTAATGATCTTAGCTAGATCTTCTGAATAACTTGCTACAGCTTCTACATCAGTACTTGTTGCTACACATTGCACTTTGATGTTGTAGAGATGGCTTCTTTCCTTAAACCTCATGAACCAACTTCTGTTAGCTTTAAACTTTTCTTCTGCAGCTTCCTCACTCCTGTGAGCCTTCATAGAATTAAAGAGATTTAGGGCCTTGCTCTGCATTAGGCTTTGGCATAAGTGAATGTTGACGTTGGTTTGATCTTCTATCCAGACCGCTAAATCTTTCTCCATATGAGCAATAACGCTTTCACTTTCTTAACTATGTATTCACAGAGCTGCACTTTAAATTTCCTTCAAATTTTGTTTTTCCTTTCCCAACTCAGCTACTGTACCAAGAGGCCTAGCTTTCAGTCTATGTCAGCTTTTGATATGCCTTCCTCACTAAGCTTAATCCTTTCTAGACATTGATTTAATGTAAGAGATGTGTGAGTCTTCCTTTCAAACACACACAGTGTTTATGAATCAGGTTCACTGTCTATATGGACAAGTTTGTGGTGCCCCAAAACAATTATAGTAGTAACATTAAAGATCACTGATCACAGATCACCAAAGGAACTATGAAATATTGTGAGAATTATCAAAATGTGACACAGAGTTATGAAGTGAGAAAATGTTGGAAAAATGGCTCCAATAGACTTGCTTGACACAGTGTTGCCACAAACCTTCAATTTGTAAAAACACAATATCTGTGAAACACAATAAACTGAAGCACAATAAAATGAGGTAGGCCTGTGTAGTGGTTCTTCATTCTGTTGTATTCTGTAGATTTTTGGTTTTGTAATAGCAGAGAGTCAACATACCTTGTTCAAACTGAAAACTATCTTTCCCTTGATATGCAGCTGCTAATAATTTTGTTCTGTTCTTGGGCTTTTTAATCTTGGCTCCCTGTGGATCTTCTCTGTGCCAAGGATTTGAGCAGAGATGGATACATGCTTTCTGTCGTTTCCTTGCTTCCGGGTGTTCCTCCTAATTTTCCAGTTGCTTTGCCACCTATGGGCTTTGTACTCTCATGTCAATCTTTCTGCAGCCTGTACTGAGCATGGTTATTTTGTTAGGTGTTTACAGTCTCCAAACTGCTATCTCAATGAGGTTGTAATTAATATTTAATTTTCTTTCACCCAGTGCCAATGTATGTTTAAATACTGTGTTTTATTCCATTGATTTAAGATTGATTATTCCATTTTGCTAAGTTTTACCCTTTTGAAAGTGCTAATATTAGGCAAAGATTTCACATCCATATCCATGTAAAGTACTAGCTCAAGATGTCTCAATTCACACAAAGGCTTGAATTTTGTTATTGTTGCTTTTAAATAAGTTTTAATTCTTAGCCTATGCCTATATTGTACATTTACAAAAAGAAACAAATTTTTTTTCTGAAAATCTCAAATACCTTATAGAAATCTACTTTATGCTCCACTTTCTATCACTCCTCATTAGCAAGAAGTAACTTATAGTATATTTAAGCTTATTTTATGTCGTGTTTTTTGAGCCTGCATCTAGTATAGTAGGCTCACTCTAATTTGTAATTGTCCTATAACCTGTGAAACTGGTGGATTCACTTGCTAATTAATGAGTTACTCTTAGCTAATCATGCTATCTTGAAACCTCATGCAATCTGGTATATTTTATTGATCATGTGAAGAGCAAGAATAAGTCCTGCTGATAGAAAAATTATTTTTCATTAGCCTATCCATGTTATGAAGATGTTTTATCTCTCTTTCACAAGAGCCATAAGGTGCAGCCTTGTAATCAGTATAAAATTTCTTCATTTCTAATCTACAACTTAAACATGATGGCTTATTGAATGTGAATACAAACTTAATGAGGTAATTATTGCTAAAATTTATAGGATTCTTACAAACATGTGGAAAAGTTATAGAGATAAATTTTATATCCTCATATAAAGTAAGCATCATCAGCGTATCCCTTGACAAATATTAATGAAATCAAAATACTGCCACAAATTTTATGACATGTAAGGTATATTAGTAAATTACATTTTGAAAAGGAAAAAAAAGTGTAGAAGTGACACACTGGTCATATGTATTTGCATAATTCTCATTAGAACACCAGCTACCTTGAGTTAAAATGCCCTCCCCCACCAAGAAAAATTATTTCCACCAGAAACTATGAGGGTTACTTTAGGGTGAACCCTAAATCAAATATGACTGATGTAAGACACACACACAGAGGAGAAGACCATTTGAGATGGAGGCAGAGATTGAAGTAATGCATCTACAAGCCCAGGAATGCCAAGGATTGTCAACAACTACCAGAAGACTGAAGAGGTTGGGAAGAATATTTAACTAGAGCCATGGGAGGAAGCATTACCTTGTCAATAACTTTATTTCAGACTTCTATATTATATAACTGTAGACAGTATAAATTTCTGTTGTTATAAGCCACTTAGGTTGATATAACTGGTTACAGCAGCCCTCAGAAACTAATACATCTGCATTAAACATATTTTGGTCCCGATTTAAGATGGCAGAAGAGTAGGTGGATGTGGAGTTCATCTTTCTTCATGGATGCATCAAGAATATATCTATAGGTGCAATAATTCTCACAGAACACTGGCTGAAAACTAGCAGAAGAACTTGGACACTGGAAAGGACTATAAAGATCCCTGCATAACTGGGTAGGATGGAATAAAAGAAGGGAGACAGAGAAGGAGAGGAAGTGAGATGGGACCTGCACCCTGGGGCAGGGGGCTGAAGCAGAGGAGATATTCCTGAATTTGGGGAATCCCTCTCTCTGACTGGGAAATTGATTGGGATAGAAGGGAAGCATTTGAGGCTGTTGGAAGAGGGTGAAGTGGCTGATTGGTGACAGATGGAACAGAGTGATAAATACACAGGCAGTCTGTACCATGGCCCTATGTGTCCTGGACTGGGGACGTGTGTTCACATGTGTGCAAGGGGGCTGGGAGTTGGTGCATGGGGATTAGAGAATAGGCCTAGAGTGAGAAATACTGTTGGCTGTGGTGAGATGGACTGAGGGGACAGGAGGGAGGAAATCCACAGCAGGGATGCCCACAGAGGAAGACTAGACTGCCATGGAAGCAGGGCAGTATTGCTGAGTCACACACAGGGGAAGGAGCCACTACTGTAACCTCTCTCTCCCCACATGCCAGTGCCTGCCGAGGACAGTAAAAGAAGCCTGCTCAGGGCTGGATTTGCCCATCAGCTGCCAAGCAATAATAATAACAACAAAAAAACCCCTCAAGGTTGGCCCTTACATGCCTGCTGCCAGGTACCAGAAAAAGCTGGGCCAGGGCTGGCCTTCACGTGCCTTATCCCAGATGCCAGAAAAGGCCCTCACTAGGGCTATTTGCACCCATGGACACTGTCTTCCCTACACATTTGGTGCCACTGGGGCTCCCATGATCCAAGTAGTCATACCACCTCTACACCTGGTCCTCACAGGGGTAGACACAAGAGCTCCAAAGCAGCCTCAGGACCAGACTCCTGTGGGTGGGCCACCTGTAGAGGTGGGAGTAAATCCAAAGCTGAACCCCAGGGATGGGGTGACTAAGGAAGAAGATCAAAAATCTTTCCATCAGCTGTACAAGCTGCAAATTAAATCCCCACAATCAGCAAAGTAGACCCTGCATCTATGGAATATCTGAATAGACTGAGTGTTCCCACAAATGAAAACGGTCCAGCTCTGGCAGTTTTGGACTTTGGGGGGAAGCACAGGTAGGAAATGAGCCTGATCAGAGCCTGAGTGGTCTCCAAAGGGTCCAAAGAAGGTCCAGAGACCAGCCCAGAGGCAGAAGAGAGCCTCTTGGGGATGCGGAGGTGGGCTGTGTCTCATGGAATGTGCAAGGACACTTACAGTGGAGACCCCAGGGAAACATAATTATTACTATTAATTTTATTATGTTTTAATTCATTCTGTTGTAGGTTCTGGTGTTGGTTTCTTTTTTCTTTTTTTTTTTTTGCTTCCTTTTTCTTTGTTTGTTTTTATTTTAAGTCTCTTGGGATCTCCATGTTCCATAACGTATTTTTTATTTTTTTAAATACATTTCTATTTTTACTTTGCTTTTCTGTGGTTCTGTGTTCTTTTCCCTTATTTTTTACTTCTTTTTTTCCTTAATATATTTTCATTTCTTTCTTTTTTTTTTTTTTGTATTTCCATTTCTACTTTGCTTTTCAGTTGTCCTGTGTTTTACCCTATTTTCTTTTATTATCATTTTTTATTGGTTTGTTCTGTTTCCTTGCTTTATTCTTCAGTTGGCCCACTGCTTTGGTTTTGTTTTTAGGTTATGTATTTCTGTTAGCTTTAATCCTAATTGTTTGATTTAGTTTTTGAGTCCTTCTATTTGTCTGGTTGTTCTCTTGCTTTTTATTTTATTTGGCTCTGCTTTTGTTTCTTTTACGTGTGTGTTTCCTTGTCTCTGTTTTTGTTTCATTTATTTTGTTTTTACCATCTTTCTGGGGTTTTGTTTACCTTTTTTAAAAATATATTTTCTATTTTTATCTTTCTGTTTCTATGTTGTGTTTCTGTTGTTATGTCTTCTTTCCCCTTTCTCTTATTCTTCTCTTTTTTTAATCATTTTTGTCAGCTTGTTGTTTCTTTGCTTCATTCTTCAGTTGGCATTCTGTTTTGTTTTTGTTTTTTGGTTTTGTGTTTTGGTCAGCTTTCTTCTTAACTGTTTGATTTCATTCTTGGGTTATTTCGTTTGTCTGGTTGTTCCCTTGATTTTTGATTTATTTGGTTCTGTTTTTTTCTTTTGGGTGCGTGCATGTTTCCTTGTTCCTGTTTCCATTTGTTTGATTTTAGTTTTCACAATTTGTCTGGGCTTTTGTCTGTCATTTATTTGTTTTTTTAAAAATCACCTTTATTCCTGGGAGGAGCAACTAGTGGGGCCTTGGTCCCTCGACCAGAAGTCAGACCCAAGGGCCTGTTGTGGGAGCACAGAGTCCAGGATGCTGAAGCACTAGAGATTTCCCAGCCCCAGGGAAGATTAACTGCCAAGAGCTCTCACAGAGACCTCTATCTGAATCCAAGGCCCAGCTCCACCCAACTGCCAGCAGCTCACAGCACTGGATGCCTCACACCAAACAACAAACAAGACAGGAACACAAACCCACCCATCAGCACACAGACTACCTAAAGTCATATTGAGCTCACAGACACCCCAAAACACACCACCTGACGTGGGCCTGCTCATCAGAGGGAAAAGACTCAGTAGTATCCACCAGAACGTTGGCACCAGTCCCTGCCACCAGGAAGCCTACACAAGACACTAGACCAACCACACCACCAGGGGCAGAGAATACAAGCAAGAGGAACTACAACTCTGCAGCCTAGGGAAAGGAGAACATAAATACTGTTAATTAGACAAAATGAGAAGACAGAGAATTATCTTACATGCAAATGAGCAAGATAAAAAACCCAAAAATCAAATAAATGAAGAAGAAATAGACAAACTACCTGAGAAATGATTCAGAGTAATGATAGTAAAGATGATCCAAACTCTTGGAAATAGAATAAATACAAGAAACATTTAACAAGGACCCAGAAGAACTAAAGAGCAAACAAACAGTAATGAAAAACACCATAAATGAAATTAAAAATACTCTAGAAGGAATCAATAGCAGAATAAAAGTGGCAGAAGAATGGGTAAGCAAGCTGCAAGATAGAATGCTGGAAATAACTGCTGCAGAGCAGAATAAAGAATGGAAAGAGTGTGGGACAGTCTCAAAGACCTATAGGAAAACATTAAGCACACCAAAATTCGAATTATAGACGTCCCAGAAGAAGAAGAAAAAAAGAAAGGGTCTGAGAAAATATTTGAAGAGATTATAGTTGAAAATTTCCCCAATATGGGAAAAGAAATAGTCAATAAAGTCCAGGATGGGCAGAGAATCCCAAACACAATAAACCCAGAAGAAACATGCTGAGAAATATATTAATCAAACTAACAAAAATTAAACACAAAGAAAAAATATTAAAAACACCATGGGAAAAACAACAAATAATATACAAGGGAATCCCCAGAAGGTTAACAGCTTATCATTCTCAGAAATTCTACAAGCCAGAAGGGAGTGGCAAGATATATTAAAAGTGAGGAAAGGGAAAAACCTCCAACCAAGATTAGTCTACCCATCTAGGATCTCAATCAGATTTGACAGAGAAATTAAAAGCTTTACAGACAAGGAAAAGTTAAGAGAATTCAGCAACACCAAACCAGCTTTACAACAAATGCTAAAGAAACTTCTCTAGGCAGATAACACAAGAGTAGGAAAAGACTTACAAAGAAAAACCAAAATAATTAGGAAAAAGGAAATAAGAACATACATATCAATAGCTACCTTAAATGTAAATGGATTAAATACCTCAACCAAAAGACACAGACTGGCTGAACGGACCCAAAACCAGACCCATATATATGGTGTCTACAAGAGACCCACTTCAGACCTAGGGACACATAGACTGAAAGTGAGGGGATGGAAAAAGATATTCCATTCAAATGGAAATCAAAAGAAAGCTGGAGTAGCAATACTCACATCAGATGAAATAGATTTTAAAATAAAGACTATTATTAGAGACAAGGAAGGACACTATATAATGATAAAGGGATCAATCCAAGAAGATCTAACAATTGTAAATATCTATGCACCCAACATAGGAGCACCTCAATACATAAGGCAAATGCTACAAGCCATAAAGGGGGAAATCAACTGTAAAACAATAATAGTAGGTGCCTTTAACACTCCACTTACACCAAAGGAAGATCATCCAAACTGAAAATAAATAAGGAAACACAAGCTTTAAATGACAAATTAAACCAGATTAGTTAATTGATATTTATAGGACATTCCATCCAAAACAACAGAATACACTTTCTTCTCAAGTGCACACAGAACATTCTCCAGGATATGTCACATCTTGGGTCACAAATCAAGCCTCGGTAAAGTAAAGGAAATTGAAATTGTATCAAGCATCTTTACTGACCACAGTGCTATGAGACTAGATATTAATTACAGGGGAAAAAATGCAAACACACGGAGGCTAAAAGATACACTACGGAATAACCAAGAGATTGCTGAAGAAATCAAAGAGGAAGTTAAAAAAAAATACCTAGAAACAAATGACAATGGAAACATGATGACCTAAAACCTATGGGATGAAGCAAAAGCAGTTCTAAGAGGGAAGTTTTAGCAATACAATCCTACCTCAAGAAACAAGAAAAATTTCAAATAAACAACCTAACCTTACAGCTAAAGCAATTAGAGAAAGAAAAACAAACAAAACCCCCCAAAGATAGCAGAAGGAAAGAAATCGTAAAGATCAGATCCAAAATAAATGAAAAAGAATTGAAGGAACCAGTAGGAAAGATCAATAAAACTAAAAGCTAGTTCTTTGAGAAGATAAACAAATTGATAAACCGTTAAACATACTCATCAGGAAAAAAAGGGAGAAGACTCAAATCAACAGAATTAAAAATGAAAGAGGAGAAGTAACATCTGACACCACAAAAATACAGAGGATCATGAGAGACTACTACAAGCAACTATATGCCAATAAAATGGACAACATGGAAGAAATGGCTGAATTCTTAGAAATGTACAACCTCCAAGACTGAACCAGGAAGAAATAGAAAACATGAACAGACAAATTACAAGCACTGAAATTGAAACTGTGATTAAAAATCTTCCAAAAAACAGAAGCCCAGGACCAGATGGCTTCACATGAATTCTATCACACATTGTGAGAAGAGCTAACACCTATCCTTCTAAAACTCTTCCAAAATATAGCAGAGGAAGGAAAACTCGTGGACTAATTCTGCCATCATCGAAAGGAAACCATCATCCTGACACCAAAACCAGACAAAGATGTCACAGAAAAAGAAAACTACAGGCCAATATCACTGATGAACATAGATGCAAAAATCCACAACAAAATACTAACAAACAGAATCTGACAGCACATTAAAAGTGTCATACACCATGATCAAGTGGGGTTTATTCTGGGAATGCAAGAATTCTTCAACATATGCAAACCAAACAATGTGATATAGCATATTAACAAACTGAAGGATAAAAACCATATGATAATTTCAATACATGCAGAAAAAGCTTTTGACAAAATTCAACACTCATTTATAATAAAAACTCTCAGAAAAGTGGGCATGGAGGAAACCTACCTCAACATAATAAAAGCCATATATGACAAATCATTCATATTTGAATGATTCACAGCCAACAAATCATTCACAGCCAACATCATTCTCAATGGTGAAAAACTGAAAGCATTTCCTCTAAGATCAGGAACAAGACAAGGTTGCCCACTCTCACAACTATTATTCTACGTAGTTTTGGAAGTATTAACCATGGCAATCAGAGAAGAAAAAGAAATAAAATGAATCCAAAGTGGAAAAGAAGAAGTAAAACTGTCACTGTTTGCCAAATACGTGAAAATCCTAAAGATGTCACCAGAAAACTGCTAGAGCTAATCAATGAATTTGATAAAGTAGTAACACACAAATTTAATGCACAGAAGTCTCTCTCATTCCTATATACTAACAATGAAAAATAAGAAAGAGAAATTAAGAAACACTCCCATTTAACATTGCAACAAAAAGAATAAATACCTAAGAATAAACCTACCTAAGGTGGCAAAGACATGCACGCAGAAACTATAAGACACTGATGAAAGAAATCAAAGATGAAACTGATGGAAAGATATACCATGTTCATGGATTGGAAGAATCAACACTGTGAAAATTACTATACTACCCAAAGCAATCTACAGATTCAATGCAATCCCTATCAAATTTCCAATTGCATTTTTCACAGAACTAGAACAAGCAATTTTACAATTAGTATGGAAGCACTAAAGACCCTGAATAGCCAATGTAATCTTGAAAAAGAAAAATGGAGCTGGAGGAATCAGGTTTTCTGACTTCAGACTATTCTACAAAGCTACAGGAATCAAGACAGTATGGTACTGGTACAAAAGTAGAAATATAGATCAATAGAACATGACAGAAAACCCAGAGATAAACCCATTCACATATGGTCACCTTATCTTTGACAAAGAATGCAAGAATATGCAATTGGAGAAAAAACAGCCTCTTCAATAACTGGTACTGGGGAAACTGGACAGCTACATCTAAAAGAATAGAATTATATAACTTCCTAACACTATACACAAAAATAAACTCAAAATGGATTAAAGACCTAAAGATAAGGCCAGACACTATAAAACTCTTAGAGGAAAACATAGGCACAACACTATATGACATAAATTGCAGCAAGATCTTTTTTGACCTACATCCTAGAATAACAGAAATAAAATTAAAAAATAAACAAATGGGATGTAATGAAACTTAAAAGATTTTGCAAAGCAAAGAAACCATAACCAATACCAAAACACAACCTTTAGAATGGGAGAACGTATTTGCAAATGAAGCAGCTGACAAAGGATTAATCTCCAAAATATACAAGCAGCCCATGAAACTCAATATCAGAAAAACAAACAACCCAATCCAAAAATTGCTGGAAGACTTAAATAGACATTTCTCCAAAGAAGATATGCAGATTGCCAACAAACACACGATAAGATTCTCAACATCACTAATCATTAGAGAAATGCAAATCAAAACCAAATGAGGTATCACCTGACACCAGTCAGAATGGCCATCATCCACAAATCTACAAACTCTAAATGCTGCAGAGGGTGTGGAGAAAATGGAACCCTCCTGCACTGTTGGTGGGAATGTAAATAAGTACAGCCACCAGGGAGAAAAGTATGGAGGTTCCTTAAAAAACTAAAAATAGTACTGCCATATGACCCAGCAATCCCACTACTGGGCATATACCCTGAGAAAACCATAATTCATATAGAGAGGTGTACCACAATGTTCACTGCAGCAGTATTTACAATGGAAGCAGCCTAAGTGTCAATCAACAGATGAATGGATAAAGAAGATGTGGCACATATATACAATGGAATATTACTCAGCTATATAAAGGAACAAAACTGAGTTATTTGCAATGAGGCAGATGGACCTAGATTGTGTCATACAGAGTGAAATAAGTCAGAAAGACAAAAGCAAATACCGTATGCTAATGCACATATATGAAATCTAAAAAAGTGGTACTGATGAACCTAATGACAGGGCAGGAATAAAGACACAGATGTAGAGAAGAGACTTGAGGACACAGTGGGGGAAGCAGAAGCTGGGAAGAAGTGAGAGAATAGAATTGACATATATACACTACCAAATGTAAAATGGATGGCTAGTGGGAAGCTGTTGCGTAGCACAGGGAGATCAGCTAGATGCTTTGTCACCACTTATAGGAGCAGGATAGGGAGGGTGGGAGGGAGATGCAAGATGGAGGGGTTATGGGGATACGTGTATACATATAGCTGATTCACTTTGCTTATTGTACTGCAGAAACTGACACAACATTTTAAAGCAATTATACTCCAATAAAGATATAAAAAAATATATATATATATATTGGTCCCAAGTACAATGCTTTAGGTAGTTCTAGCCAGAACTTATCCATGGTAAGACAGAAGGCTTTAAAATGTAAATCTCAGGCTTCCTTGGTGGCGCAGTGGTTGAGAGTTCGCCTGCCGATGCAGGGGACACGGGTTCGTGCCCTGGTCCTGGAAGATCCCACATGCCGTGGAGCGGCTAGGCCCGTGAGCCATGGCCACTGAGCCTGCGCGTCTGGAGCCTGTGCTCCGCAACGGGAGAGGCCACAGCAGTGAGAGGCCTGTGTACCACAAAAAAAAAAAAAAAAAAAAAAAAGTAAAAAACAATGTAAATCTCTTGCTTTGTGATGCCCATATTACAACAATCAAAGTGCATTTCCTATGGTTGTTCACACCCAAACCAGTGTTTTGGATCCAAAACAATTTATTCATGTTTGGTATGAACCACCTTCCCAATTTTATCCCATTTCACTTAATTGGCATAAATTTCTACTTACTATATGTCCATTTTTCATCCCCACCCACCAAATAAGTGGTTCTCAAACTAAAATAGTAAATAAATCACATGAGTATAATTTTGTTTCAATAAAGATCCAGGGCCCCCCTGCAAACCTATTGAAACAGAATTCCTGGGTATAGGATCCCAGAATCTGAGATTCTGTTGTAGATTTTCTTTATATTCCAATTTGAGAAAAATTAATTTGGACCTGTGTTTCTCAAGATTTAATGTATTTATTAATAACCTAAGTATTACAATAAAATATTGGTTCTAATTTAGTATAATTGGGCCTGAGATTATGTATTTTTAAAAAGATACTAGGGATAGTCAAAGCTGCAGGTGTGTGGAATACTCTGTGAGTAGCAAGGCCTTAGAAACACTGCCCAGTTCACAGCAGAGCTTAATAACTTGGTGTTAATTGAAACAGCACTCATATGTCTGTGCCTACACTAGCCTTAAGCTGTCTACCACCTTCTACACTGCAATTTAAATCTCTTGTGCATACTAAATTCTCTTAACAACTCTTTCCTCCATAAAAGAAAGGATCCTATTTATATTTGTATTTTACCCAAAGCACCTAGCATAATATCAGAGAAATAGAATAATTTATTCTAAATGAATGTATAAACCAAAGAATATCTAACAAACTGATGGGGGTCAGGGCAAGCTACCCCCAAATGCACCACGTTAGCACATGTTTATTTTGAATTAAAGTTACTTTAGAAGCAACTGGTGTAAGAAGGATACCCTCACCCTTCTTCGTCCTCCTGAAAGGAAATAAATCTCCCATGTGAATGGTGTGCCCTTCCTGCACCAGGAGATAGAGAGACATCCTTATCACCAGAGACAAGAAATTCAGCAATGAAAAGACTGTATGTAAACAAAGCTTATTACTTCTTTATTAACTTACTACTGCCCTAAGCCCAAACATCTTTGTTTTGTCAGTTCTTCAGAAATTTATTATTTTTTTGTCTAAAAGGTGTGAAAGCTACCTGATTTGGTCACTTCCTTGAATACCATATTTCTATGATCTCCTGTATCTATGAATTAAATTTATTTCTCCTGTTGATCTGTTTTATGTCAATTTAATTATTAGACCAGCCAAAGAACCTAGAAGAGGAGAAAATAAAAGTTTTCCTCTCCTACACCACAAATTAACAAACCAAAAAGAACAGACTAAACTCGTATGGGTCCTTTGGGACCATATTCCTAAATGGTAACTAACAAATACATATTGCACTTATCAGATGAGATGGGGGCTTTTCAACTATTTCTAAGAACAAAGATCGTTTAGGAGCACTGGATAAATTAAATATCTGATAACTTTTATGTTTTTAATTACCCCCCTCAACCACCATCTCTCACCATGATAACTCATAGGTTTGATGTATTTTTGAGTTGAAAGGATCAACCAAAGACTAACATTTTTATTTTTAAAAATGGGAAAATTGAGTCTCACAAAGGTTGCATTACTTGCCCAAGATTCAACAGCGAGTTAGTAAGACAAATATTATTAACAATCCCGATATACTCAATTGATGTCTGATGTCTAAAAGTAAGACAGAAAATCTGTTAACTCAAAACTGTGTAGCAAGTTCCCAGATAAGCCTCTTTTATAGTAAATACCAGTCAAAATCAATAGGCTCATTACTCTGTCAACATTGCTATAGTGGTTTATGGGTGATGGTATCTATTAAGGGAAAATGTATAAGGAAATACAAATGATTTTAGATTAAGTAGAACCCAGAAATTCCAGACATAGTGTTGTGAAGTTTTTTAGATATTTCTTGATTTTTAGTTGTGAAGGCTTTATAGTTACTGCATAATTTTGGAAGATTTCCTGTTCCTGATTAGGATTACAACCTGATGTGCATTAGAGCACCATGGAATCTTCTAAAACTGAAATGGATATGGGAGACTGGAAGGAAGATGAGTTTTGGAGTCAGACAGGACTGGTGTCTAAACCTTAGTTCCTCAATTACCAGCCATATTGAAGTCAAAATATTATGATTAAAATGTAATAATTTCAATATATACATATAACAATATTTTAAAGAACAGGATATTTCTGCACAGAGTTTTCGGTTAAGGCAATTTTAATTATCCCTCTACGCAATCTTGCCCTAATAATTTAGCTACTTTCATTCTCTACTGCTGAAAAAACCCTATATTTTTGGTAGCCCATGACAAGATGATGGGCTTATTTTTTTCATCCATTTGTGGTCCTGTTCCTTTTCCTTATTTTCATATTTAGGGTATTTCTTCCTTGTGTAGTTAGACTCTCTCCTTGCTACATTTTAACTTTTAAAATTAAAGTCCCTCTGATCCAAAAAAATCAACTCCATCCGCCTCTCCACCTCCATCACTTTTCAGTAAGATGACCACTACTGTCACCTTTTCCAAACATGTCATATTGCCCTTCTCTAGCTACAATAACACCATCAGACCCTTATTGATATCCACATCCAGATTTTACAAAGAAAATTTTGGTGATCACTCTCCCTACTTATAACCACTCTTTTCCTCCTCAATCAACTTTCATCTAACTGCAATAAAAAGTGCCCTTTCTGAGGGTACTACTGACCCCCTGGTCTAAAACGAATGGTCAATTTCCAGCTCTGATCTTAGTTCATTTCTTTGCTGCCTCAGACATTGTCTTTAAAATCTATTCTTCCTTGGCTTACATGACTCCACACTTGCCTATTAAAGAGTTCTAATTATTTTTAGCATACCTTCTGGCCACTTCAATTGGCTTGTTTTTTTCTTTTGAACTCTGAAATATTGATATTGTGTAGATTTTCACTATTGGTCTTCTGCCATTCTCATTCTACGCACTGTCCCTAAAGGATAATATGCATTGACATGTTTTTTAACCACCCTCTTCCCCCTCAAGATACTGATTACTCTAAAATGTCTATCTTCAAACTGTACATCTTTTTCAAAGTATTGACAATTTATATTAACTTGCAAAGTATTGAAGTGCTATATTCACTTGCTTGCTGACCATAAACATTCAGATATCCCACAGGCACCTTTACTCAATATGTTCATTTGGAACACATTTTTCCCTTCAATCTATTCAGTCTCTCACTTCCTCTAGTTGACTTAATAATAGCATCATTTGCAGATTTTCCCAAACTAGAACCCTGGGCACCATCCTAGATGTCTCCTTTGTCCTTCACTCTCACTTCCAATCAGTCAAGTCCTATCGATTTATTATCACAAGTAGTTAACCTAATTCAGTGCTTCTCAAACTTGAGTAGGTATCATAATTACCTGGGAGCTTAGAAAAAAATTCCAATACCTAGTACCCAACTCAGACCAGTCAGTGTAGAGCCTCTATTGATGGGGCCTGAGTAGTGGTATGTTTTAACCACCTCTATTTATATGTGTTTGAAACAATGTTTTCTCCTGTCCCATTGCTCTATTGTAGGTCTTCATTATCTCTCAGTTATTACAGTAGTGTATTTATTATACCTTGTCTCCTCTCCCATCTGCCTCAACACTTTCCTTCTCAGAGGTACCAGTGAGTTCTACCTTAAAAATTTCTCAAAAAAAGTCTATTTTATATTCTATTCTATTCTTTAAAAGTATTATAGTTCTTTTACATAATTACTAAGGTCCTTAAAGATCCAGTCTCTGCCTTTCTCTCCTGACTCATAATTGTTGCTTGATGTTTTCCACACTCATTAGGGTGTATCTTATTCACATACTTTTTCTTACCTTGTTTCTTTTCTATGCTTTTATTCCCAGAGATCTAATGGCTCCCTGTTGGGTAAAGCAGTCAAGAATGTAGTCTTTCCATGACTGCTACTTGGTCATATAAGAATGGGCCTTGAGCCATAAGCACTTCCTTAACAAGGGATAAAGAGCCCATACAGCCTGTGTTGGGCTTGTCACCTTGTGTAGAAATATGTTTCCCTCTTACATGCTTAATGAGTCTTCCTTTGTTCTGCTTAAGCCTGTCTACCAATGGACTTTAGGCATGTCCCCAGCTTTCAGTATTTCAAACTTCTTGGGGTGGGGGTTGGTATCCTTCTACTGAAACAAGGGAAGGGTGCATGTAGGCAAATTATCCTGTATTGGCTGCCTGGAGATCCATGCTGCCCACTACTAAAGCTGATCTTTCTCTCTTTCTTCTCTATGTAAGTAAAGTGTTGTTTTACCAGGTGCTTGACTACATTGTGGTTTTCTTGGAGACTCGAATACCAAGATACAAAGGACAGCAGTGTTTGGACTTCTATTCTTTTTGGTCAGCATGGTGATGATCTTTACTATCTTCCATGTAGTCATAATCTTCTCCTGGAATTGGTAACTCGTACCCAGTGTTTTTCTCCCATAGGATTGATAACCAGTACACAGTGTTCTGCTCAATACACTCTCTCAGCATCATTTGGCTTGTTGAATCTTACTAATCAGTTAAGTTTCTAGTCAACCTATCTCCTTTGAGAAGATTTCCTTAGGTCACATTTTATACTAGATTAAGTCCCCTCCACAGTGCTCATTTCTATAGTTGAACTTGCCTCACTATATTGTAATAATTTATATATGTATCTGTTTTCCTACCAGAACTACTTGAGATTGGTGATTTATTCTTTTGTGAATCTACAGCACAGCTTCAGTGTTTTAGTCTCTAGTATTTATTAAATACTTGAATGAATTTGTTAACCAGTGGATTTATCAGTTTGCTTCTTTTTTATGAGTCTATCACAATATTTTATTTGCACTTGACTTGTTGCCTAGAGCTGTCAGTGAATAAGTAAAATATGTCCTTGAGGTCTCATTCTCTCTTTCCCAAAAGTCTTCCTCAGGCTTTTCACATACTCCAAATTCATTGTTTTCCACATTTACCTATGCAATGTCTTCCTCTTATTGTATGTATTTAAGTAAAGCCATCTTATTATCTTGAATTAAATCCATAAATAATATAATTTATGTGTATATTTAATTTAAAATATTTAATATCTTATCTAAAATTACAAAGAATAAATAAATGAAATTTATAATAAAATATATTTTAGTAGGTAAAATCATGAAGACTGCTTTACTAGAAGTCACAATGAAGTAGAGGTACAAACACACTTATGTAGATTCAGCAATAATGTGGCATCTACAAATGCAGACCAATAGTGGTGTGTTATGTTTGTGAACCAAAACAACAAACATCATTATTACCACCAGTACCATGTATTTCTGAAATTGGGGAAAGTTTTGCTAAATGATTCAAAGTAACAATTTGACTGACTTTTTCATTGCTTTACTGCAAAGGTCACTGTATAAAAATATCATGGACAATGTGTGTTTATATAAAATGAAATTAGATTGTAGACTCAAGTAAACTCTTTCTGAATGCCCAGCAAGGAATTTGAAAGTGAGGAAAGGATTGGGACAAATCCACATATCACAACATTTAGCATCCCTATCCCACTATTTAAATGACATTAGTTATCCACAAACATTGGGAGAGAAAATTTTAAAAATACTCCCAAATTTTCAGATTTCTTCCTTGGCAGTGCTAAGTTCTCTCAACATTCTTCCATGCCCTACCTCAACCCATCCTGATCACCTATCCTTACTTTACATCATTTTCCTATCTCATTTAGTATTTATCTCCATGCTCATTCTATCTGCACTTGATAAACTAATCCATGCTAAATTGTGGCTGATTAATAATGGTCCAGGCTAAAAATTTCAAGCTCTACAGAGACCATGTGATGGAGGCAGCTTTACATTGGCAGGAAAGGCAGAGGGAAATGTGTGGAAGGTTTCTCTGCTCCACTCTTCATACAAATAGCTATGATTAAGAAGGTTCTGGAACATTACCAAAGCTTTGAGTTGTACCAATTTGGGAATGGGTTTGGGAGTTTTAATCCCCATTCTTCCATTAATAACCTAATGTTGCAACATCATCAACTAAGAGTTTTTGATAGCAAATAATTTTAAAGATAAACATATACAGAACAAACAAATATTTAAAAAATGATAAGCCCATAGTAATCATGTAAAATCAAGGAAGGGCACACTAACTGCTTGTATTTTTTAGGTAGAGTTAACTCCAGAGCTTGATTTATGCTAAAACTACTTCTGAGTGTGTGTAAACTAAATAAAGGATTTTGTAAATCTGTGGAATTTGTTTTAATCTTTATATCTGTAGTTTTGTAGTAGAGTTCTCTGAAGGTTTTAGCTGTAATTAATACTTTTCAGCTGAAAGCTAGTCTTTCCTAGGCTTACCTGAGAAAAAGAAACCTAAAACCTTTCTAAATCTCTGCTAAAACCATACATATTTCTCTGCAGTGAGATTTAAGAATGTCCTCACTTCAAAAAACCCTAGTTCTAATTTCTCTCATGTAATAATTTAATTGCCACTCTTGTAATAAAGTCCATTTTAAGCTGTTTCAAGGTACTCTACATGTTCTCTCAGAATTTTCTTGTTTGTTTTTATTTTTTCCTGTGATTCTGGTAAATCAGCCTTAGATTAGAGCAGAGTCCTTCAATATTTCACAAAGCACTTACCCAATTCTGATTCTTCATCTAAACAAGGGTTCTGAGAAAACTGTATTTTTGTAGAGTAAGAGTGCAAAGGGCAGGGATGAATGGTAGAAAGTATAATAAACAGAACAGTGAATGACAAAAAATGTAACATGTTCAAATATCTTTATAGTGTTTCTTCTGGTAAGTAAGACTTAAAATACATAATCAAGTTCTTTACCATCAAAATTCTGTGATAGCCAACAAGATATGGATTGATTTAAAGATTTAAATGCACATTCTTATTTTTGGTGGTGCTTCAAGAATAGCTGTTCTAACTCTAACACAATCTTTGATAGTTTAATGAATACTAGTTTAAGCAAAGATAAAACTAGCTGCACAAAATGTCAATTTGGTATACAAAGGGGTCAATTCAGAGGCTTCTAAACAATTTTTCCTACAACCAAAATATGTCACTCTGCCACTCCTAGAGACATCAATGTGTAGACACATGCCATCTGTTTTGCTGAAGCTTCAGCTAGAAGAAAATATACCTACTATTGGATTTAAGCCAAGATGAAATACAGCAATCACAAACACTGGCAAGGATTAGTCACTTGGAAAAAATATTGATTGCATACCTCCTGTTAACAGGTGCCTGACCAAAGCAATCTGGACATGCAAATGGACTGAAAGACACAGAAACTGGCTTTGGAGAGTACATAATAGAGTACAAGAGATATAGGGAGTTGTTGGGTCAGAAAGTATAGTGAACATAAAAATCACATAGATGATTTGTAAAAACTGCTTATGAATCAGTCCCACCCGTTGAGTTTATGATTACTAAATCTTGCATAAGTTCAATGTTTCTGAAGTAGTTGAACAGAGTTTCATGTTTTCTAAAATAAATAAATAAATATTTTTTAAAAGAAATAATATGGCCTGGTAGAAAGGAATAAGTCACATAGTAAGATATGAATTTATTACTGCTGTTTTACATGTAGTTACAATAAATGTTAAAGACAAGTTCTTCATGACACATTAAAGAATAGAAAGTCATACTCTATTTAAGACCATTTCAACAAGGTAGGAAACACTACAATGGGGTTTTGCAGTAGAAGAGATTGGGATCAACTCCAAATACAAGAGTATTCTTATTGAAAATAATTTCTTCATAAACTACATGAGGTGTTGTGGAGTATGGGAACCCAATCAGATGCCAAGGATGATTAGCAATGGAGACTGGAAGATTCAACTGAATTGACTTAGATTCTTGCTAAAATTGAACAATGCCAAGATGAAAACAGAAGCTCAAAAGTCATAACCTATTTGAGAAGTGATTTCACAGGAACCTGAAATTTGGCTAAAGAAAGAACCTCTGTTATAAGCAGTAAATAATTACCAAAAAAAAAAAAAAGATAATTGTACTCTCTATCATCATTGCTGTAGAGCCTCAAACTAGTTTAACCTTTCTACTATAGGAACAAATCATTTTTCCTATGCTCTATACAAATAGTCTTTATAATCTCATTTATCAAACACATCTCTATAACATAGAAAGAGAGTTGAGAGTAACTGATATAATACAGTTCTTTGTGGGATTTTTAAAGTACTGTTAACCATCATTGTAAGTTTAAGAATGAACTGTAATTGAGCCAATAGATCTCAAATTTGGCTCAATATTGAAATCACCTGGAGAGCTTAAAAAATGTTTTGATGCTTAAATTTCATCCCTAGAGATTTTAATTTAATTGGTATAGGGTGCAACTTGGGTGTCTCATTTTTTTTAATGTCCCAGTGTATTCTAAATTGTAGACAAATTTGGGACTACTGTTTGAAACCAACCTCTTACCCAAACAAAACCAAATTACAAATAATATTCAGTGATCATATTTCTTCAATGAATGTTCACAATTGTTTTAACCTGTTAACTACTTTCTAAAATATTACAAATGTATGTATTTGTTTATTTGTTTGTTTTGCTCAGAATTAACACATTGTTACTAAATCCAGCTAAGAATTGGTTTTGTATCTTTTTCATGTATCTAGTTTCTAGTAAGAGTGAAATAAAGTTGACCAAAGAAGTAGACACATATCTATTTGTTCTTTTAGAACAAGAGAATAAGACCAGCCCTGATGAAGGACTGAGAACTAGAATACTGACTCTTGGGTAGACCAGTAGTTGTCAATTTTTGAGCTCCTAAATAGGAGATTTTTGAATAGAGGGAAGGAAAATAACAGTACAGCTTCTTGTTTCTTTCAGGTAGCCTAGCTTCCTAAATGTGATGGTAAGAAGGTAGATATATTTGCAATATTAAAAAAAAAAACTTATTGTAAAACTCAAGTTTTGCATGCCATGAAACAAAATATGTAGTAGAAGATGCATTTTTAAACTAAAGAGCTTCATTCAGGAATGTTGTGATCTCTTATTGAAAGCATTAATTTGCAGCAAACTGAAATCTTTCCAAACTTTTTTTTTTCTTTTGTCATAATCTCAATTATTGAGCACATAATTCAACTTGAGCATTTTTAAGAAATACATTCTTGGAACAAAGACAGCTACATGTGAATTCAGTATTAGAAACATTTAATCTGTCCAAAGTACTGCTTCTGATTTTCTAAATATAATTATAAAAGTCAACTGATAAGTTTGTCTCCATAAATCCTCTATCACTTCAAAGTTTAAAAATTACTTAATCTCTTTGTGCTTCAGTTGCCTTAACCATTAAATGAGGATAATCATGGACTTGTAGTGAGGATTGATTGAGTTAATATGAAAAGACACACACACACACACACAAAAATGGAAAGACATCTTGTGACCTATTATCAGTATTCTTGTGATCTATGTACCATATTGGTCTTCATAGCTATTAGAAAAGAAAGTTGTAGTATGTATGTTATTAAACTCACATTCAGCTACTGGCTGCTTTCCATTGAGTGCAGACTGGCTGACTCTTCAGATGTTATCTTACCCAAGTGATCTGCCTGCAGGATTGCTTAGGGGGGAATCAGTGGAGTTAGAGAGCTAGTTATTTTTTTAACTGCTTGATTCTTCATTTTTACTTCATTTTATCTAAGAAAAGAATTGTCAGGTTAGATAAGGCATGGTGGGAATTCAGGAAAACATAAGTCAGGAGTTCAATTAAATTGCCTAGAAATATCATCTCTCTAATTAGGTTCTCTTAGGTTAGAGGGAAACAAAAATGGGCAAACAAGAAAGGGCCAACAGAGCTGCTTTCATGTATAGACTATTCATAAGAAAAATAGGAGAAAAGGAATCTAGGTTTGGTGGTCTAAAAGAGAGCAGACTATTGGCTGCCAATAACTAAAGATGGTGAGCCACCTCTAACTTGGAAAATATTTGCTCTTAAAAACATCTAACTAAAATTAAAAAGTAGCTATAAGACTTTCACATTTGGGAAATTTGAAAAGTAGTTTTTGTTTTACTTTCCAGGAGGAACAGTACTGCAGCCAGGACCTACCAATACTTTCAATTTTTCATCCATTTTCTGTAGATAAAATTGCTATCAAAGGTGGCAAGTTTATGGGTCAAGCTCATTCCATCAATCAACCTCACGAATTCAGGGAAGGTCTTCTCATTCTGACCTCGCACAGATGGTGACTTGTTTTAATGGGGGTTTTCTAGCACTAAGCTCTCTTTTAAAGCAGTTGATACATTTCTTAATCTGGAAAAGGAAAAGTGTCTTTGAATCTAAATATATTATTTAACCTACAAAAATAAAAAACGCACAATGTAATCAACTTTTATGAACTTAACATCAAGTTTGTAAAGATGTACAAGACAATGTGGACTTCATTATAATAGAAGGAATCCAGAAATTAACATACAAAAAAATTAATACAATCTAAGGTCAAGGCTTATTAGTAATGCAGAAATGAGAGAAAGTATTTTGTATTTAGTAGGCAGAAATAATATCAGTAATTTTTTATTTGGTACTGTAATAGGCTGATGAAATTCCCTCCTGAGATTGAAAAACAACTGACAATGTTTGAGAACATGGCTACTCTAAAGATGGAATCCTTGAGTGACTGTGCTAAGCAGAGCCTCCATGCTTACATATGATGGTCAGGTAGCATGAGCAAGAAATAAACACTTTTAAACTATTAAGAATTTGAAGTTGTTTGTTACTTCAGTATTGCCTAGCTCAGTGCTTCTCAAACATTTATGTGTATATGACTCACCTGAGAACTTTGTAAAAATATAGATCTTGATTCAATAGATCTGAGTAGGAAGTCTGTATTCACAAAGAAAATGGGTGAGGTTGATGCTACTTGTCCATGAACCACATCTATTCAATCTGACTAATACACTAACAGTAACAGGGTTTTAACCCAGCATTTTAACTCTAAGTTCAAGGCTTATTTCCCAGCTGATAACTAATGTATCATACTGACTTTTGATCTACAGGTAGCAATCTCAACTGGATAAGAAAATTAATATAGTAGGTCATAGCCAGAAGTTAAAAGTGAAATAGAAAAAAAAGTAAAAAGAATAAAATAGAATGGAAAATAATGTTTTTACAGAAAATAAGAGCAAATATTATTTTGTGAAGTTGCACAACCTACATTATTCCAGATTGCTTTGGAAAATATGGGACAATCAAAAATGTTTTAAATTCAATAAATCATTGGATTTATTAATATTCAGAAATGTTTGGAAATATTAAAAGAATTATTTTTTAAAAAAATATCAAAATAGGGCTTCCCTGGTGGTGCAGTGGTTGAGAGTCTGCCTGCCGATGCAGGGGACACGGGTTTGTGCCCCGGTCTGGGAAGATCCCACATGCCGTGGATCAGCTGCGTCCGTGAGCCATGGCCGCTGAGTCTGTGCATCTGGAGCCTGTGCTCAGCAATGGGAGAGGCCACAACAGTGAGAGGCCCGTGTACCACAAAAAAAAAAAATTATCAAAATAGGGCAGATCAAGATGACAGAGGAGTAGGGCGTGTAGCTCACCTTCTTCAACAAAAACATTGAAAATACATCTACAAGTGGAGTGATTCACAAAGAACAACTACTGAATGCCTCAGACTTCCAAAAAGACTAAAAAGCCTCCACATAACTGGAGAGGACAAAAGGAAAAAGAAAAACAAGGAATCAGGCTAGGGCCTGAATTCCAGGGAAGGAGCTGTAAAGGAAGAAAAGCTCACATACCCTGGGAAGTCTCCTCACTAGCAGTGAGATCAGACTGGATGGAGGGGGAGCTTCAGAGCCTAAGAGGAGAGCAAAGCAACCGGTTTGTGGAAGGCAAAATGGAGAGTAAGCTGCACAGAGGGTTGGCACCACTGCCCTGCACTCCACAAACTGAGACACTCCTCTGTTGGTGTGGATGGGGTCTTCCTGCTGAAGCTCAAGCTTTGGAAGTCACACCCAGGGAGAGGACTGGAGCTGGATATGTGGAAACAGCCTGAAGAGGCTGGGCCATAACAACTGAGGGTGTATTCATTAGAAGCCTAGGCCTGCCAGAGAGGCAAGTTGCCATTATTAAGAGGTGCATGAAGAGAGGGACAGGACCACCATAAGAACCTTTTTTTCTGTGAGTGCTCCCAGGTAACAGGACACTGTCTAATGCAGCTCTGGGGGTGGCCTGAGTCACTGCTGTCATCTTGGGCTACAGGGGTGGGCACTGGCTACCACTACCAGACTCACAAGCAGATACCAGTCCCCTCCTCATTGTCCCAGGAGGGCACAGAAAACTCCTACCACTAGGAAGTTCACAAGTGGGAGCCAGGAACTACCTCTACTGTCTCAGGAGTGGGCAAGGGTCACTGTACCTGCAGAACCCATATGAAGGGGGTAACAGCCAGTGCATGCTGAGGAAAGAGGCAGCACATATCCAAATTAAAAGCAGCCTTTCAATTCCAGACAAAAAGGCAGAGCTCATCTCCTCTCATGCAAACACCAAAACCACAACTAACTGATGAAGAACCATCAGTAAAAAAAAGTGGAACAAAAAAGATATTTTACATTCTAAGACAAAGAAGGAGCCACGATGAGATGGCAGGAGGGGCACTTTCATGACAATAAAATCCCAAACTTGCTGGGTGGGCCACCCACAAAATGGAAAATAATCACATCACAGAGATTCTCCCAAAAGAGTGAGAGTCCTGAGCCCCATGTCAGGCTCCCCAGCCTGATGGTCTGACACTGAGAGGAGGAATCCCCAAAGCATTTGGCTTTGAAGACAAGAGAAGCTTGAGTACAGGGCGAAGGTGAAACAGAGCCTCCAAACTTGGAGGGCACCCAAAAGTTGTCACATACACTGAGACCCAGCACAAAGCAGTAACTCCATAGGAGCTGGGACTGGACTTACCTACAAATCTTGGACAGTTTCCTGGGGAAGCAGGGGTCAGCTGTGACTCATTGGGAGGCAAGGACACTGGTGACAGAGGCCACAGAGAATGTTCATCAGCATGAGCTTCCCCAGAGGTCACCATTTTGACATCAACACATGGTGTTACCCAACAATCTACAAGCTCCAGTGCTGAAATACATCAGAACAAACAACCAGCAGGATAGGAACACAGACCCACCCATCAGCAGACAGGGTGCCTGAAGCCATACTGAGCTCATAGTCACCTATAAGAATGTCCCTTGTCCTCTGGTCTGGGAAGATCCCACATGTCACAGAGTAACTAAGCCCATGTGCCATAACTACTGAGCCTACTCTCTACAGCTGTGTGCCACAACTACTGAAGCCCATACACTGATAGCCTGTGCTCTGCAACAAGAGAGGAGGCCACCACAATGAGAAGTCCATGCACTGAAATGAAGAACAGCCCCCACTCACCATTATGCACTGCAACAAAGAGTAGACCCTGCTCGCCGCAACTAGAGAAAGCCCATGCACAGCAACAAAGACCCAACACAGCCAACAATAAATAAATAAATAAAGATCCTGCATGCCGCAACTAAGACCTGGTGCAGCCAAAATAAGTAAATAAATAATAGAATAAATGTAAAAAAAATACTTAAAATAAAAAAGAATGTCCCTTGACATGACAGTGCCCACCAGAGAGATAAGACCCAGATCCACCCACCAGTGGGCAGGTACCAGTCCCTTGACCAGGAAGTCTGCACAAGCCTCAGAACCAACCTCACCCACAAGAGGACAGACACCAGAAGCAAGAGTAGCTATGATCCTCCAGTTAGCAGAAAGGAGACCACAAACACAGAAAGTTAGACAAAATGAGATGGTAGAGAAATACGTTTTAGATGAAGGAACAAGATAAAAACTCATAAGAACAACTAAATGAAGAGGAGATAGGCAACCAACCTGAAAAAGAACTTAGAGTAATGATAGTAATGATGATCCAAGACTTCATAAAAAGAATGGAGGCACAGACTGAGAAGTTACAAGAGACATTTAACAAGAAATAGAATATTTAAAGAACAAAACAGGGATGAACAATACAATAACTGAAATGAAAATACACTAGAAGAAATCAATAGCATTATAACTGAGGCAGAAGAATGAATAAGTGAGCTGGAAGACACAATGGTGGAAATCACTGCCTCTCAACAGAATAAAGAAGAAAGAAATGAGGACAGTCTCAGAAACCTCTGGGACAACATTAAATGCACCAACATTTGAATTATAGGGGTTCCAGAAGGAGAAGAGTGACAGAAAGGGCCTGAGAAAATATTTGAAGAGATTATAGCCAAAAACTTCCCTAACATGAGACAGGAAACACTCACTAAAGTTCAGAAAGTTCAAAGAGTCCCTTTCTAGATAAACCCAAGAAGGAACACACCGAGACACATGTCAATCAAACTGACAAAAATTAAAGACAAAGACAAAAATATTAAAGGCAACAAGGGAAAAGCAACAGATAACATACAAGGGAACCCCCAAAAGATTATCAGCTGATATTTCAGCAGAAACTCTGCAGGCCAGAAGGGAGTGGCATGATATATTTAAAGTGATGAAAGGGAAAGATCATTCTACCCAGTAAGGCTCTCATTCAGATTTGACAGTGAAATCAAAAGCTTTACAAATAAGCAAAACTAAGAGAATTCAGCACCACCAAACAGCATTACAACAAATCCTTAAGGAAATTCTCTAAGGGGAAAAGAAAAGGCCACAAATAGAATCAAGAAAATTACAAATGGGGAAGCTCACCAGTAAAGGCAAACATAAATAAAGATAGAAAATCATCCACACGAGAAGAGGAGAGTACAAATGCAGGATATTGGAAATGCATTTGAAATTAAGATGAGCAAGTTAAAACAATCTTGTTTATATATAGACTGCTATATCAAAACCTTGTGGGAACCACGAAACAAAAATCTATAATAGTTACATAACACAAAAAAGAAAAAGCAATCCAAGCACATCATTAAAGATAGACATCAAATTACAAGAGAAATGAACAAAAGAGAATGGAAAGCAAAAAGACCTTCAAAAACAAATCCAAAACAATTAACAAAATGGCAATACAAACATTCATATTGATAAGTACTTTATGTAAATGGATTAAATGCTTCAACCAAAAATATAGACTGGCTGAATGCATACAAAACAAGACACATATATATTCTGTCTACAAGACACCCACTTCAGATCTATGGACATATAGAAACAGAAAGTGAGGGGATGGGAAAAGTTATTCCATGCAAATGGAAATCAAAAGAAAGCTGGAGTTACAATACACATATTTGACAAAATAGACTTAAAAAAATGTCACAAGAGACAGAAAAGGACACTACATAATGATCAAGGGATCAAGCCAAGAAGAAGATACAATTGTAAATATATATACACCCAACATAGGAGCACCTCAATACATAAGGTAAATGCTAACAGCCATAAAAGGGGAAATCGACAGTAACACAATAGTAGTGGGGGATTTAACACCCCACTCGCATCAATGGACAGATCATCTAGAAAGAAAATCAATAAGGAAACGCAGGCCTTAAATGACACATTAGACCAGTTGCAATTAATTAATATTTACTGAATATTCCATCCAAAAGCAGGTGAATACATTTTCTTCTTAAGTGTACATGGAACATTCTCCAGGATAGATCACCTCTTAGGTCACAAACGAAGCCTTGGTAAATTTATGAAAATTGAACTCATATCCAGCATCTTTTCTGATCAAAATGCTATGGGATTAGAAATCAATTATAAGAAAATAAATAAATGGAAAAAACACAAAAACTTGGAGGCTAAACAATAAGTTACTAAACAGCCAATGGATTACTGAAGAAATTGAAGAGGAAATCAAAAAATACTTAGAGACAAATGACAATGAAATCATGATGGTCCAAAACCTATGGGCTGCAGCAAAAGCAGTTCTAAGAGGGAAGTTTATAGCAATACGATCTTACCTCAGGAAACAAGAAACATCTGAACTAAATAACCTAACTATACACCTAAAGCAACTAGAGAAAGAGGAACAAACAAAACTCAAATTAGCAGAAGGAAAGAAATAAAGATCAGAGCAGATATAAATGAAATAGAGACAAAGAAAACAATAGCAAAGATCAATGAAACTGAGAGCCAGTTCTTTGAAAAGGTAAACAAAATTGACAAACCTTTGCCAGACTCATCAAGAAAAAAAGACAGAGAACTCAAATCAATAAAGTTAGAAAAGAAAAAGGAGAAGTTACAACAGATACCACAGAAATACAAAGGATCATAAAAGACTACTATATACAAATATATGCCAAAAAAATGGACAACCTAGAAGAAATGGAAAAATTCTTAGAAAGGTATAATTTTCCAAGACTGAACCAGGAAGAAATAGAAAATATGAACAGGATAAGCACAAGTACTGAAATTGAAACAGTGATTAAAAATCTTCTAAGAGGGGGCTTCCCTAGTGGCACAGTGGTTGAAAGTCCACCTGCCGATGCAGGGGACACGGGTTCGTGCCCTGGTCTGGGAAGATCCCACGTGCCACGGAGTGGCTAGGCCCATGAACCATGGCTGCTGAGCCTGGGCATCTGGAGCCTGTGCTCCACAATGGGAGAGGCCACAACAGTGAGAGGCCCAGGTACCGCAAAAAAAAAAAATCTTCTAAGAACAAAAGTCCAAGACGAGACAGCTTCACAGGCAAATTCATACATTTAGAGAAGAGTTAACACATATCCTTCTGAAACTCTTCTAAAAACTTACAGAGGAAGAACAATCCCAAGCTAATTCTATGAGGCCACCATCACTCTGACACCAAATACAGACAAAGAAATTACAAAAAAGAAAATGATAGGCCAAGATCACTGTTGAACATAGACACAAAAATTCTCATCAAAATACTAGAAAACAGAATCCAGCAATACATTAAAAAGAACATCCACCATGATCAAGTGGGATTTATCCCAGGGATGCAAGGATTCTTCAATATCTGCAAATCAATCACTGTGATACATCACATTAACAAACTGAAGAATAAAACCATATGGTCACCTCAATCGATGCAGAAAAATCTTTTGACAAAATTCAACACCAATTTATAAATTAAAGATTTCCAGAAAGTGGGAGTAGAGGGAACTTACCTCAACATAATAAAGGCCATATGTGGCAAACCCACAGCTAACAGCATACTCAACAGTGAAAAGCTGAAAGCATTCCCTCTAAGATTTGGAACAAGTCAAGGATGTCCACTCATGCCACTTCAACATAGTTTTGGAAGTCCTAGCCATGACAATCGGAGAAGAAAAAGATATAAAAAGAATCCAAATTGGAAAAGAAGAAGTAAATAGTCAGTTTGCAGATGACATGACACTATAAGTAGAAAATCCTAAAGATGCTACCAGAAAACTACTAGAACTCATCAATGAATTCAGTAAAGTTGAAGGATACAAAATTAATACACAGAAATCTCTTGCATTACTATGCAGTAGCAACAAAAGATCAGAAAGAGAAACTAAGGAAACAATCCCATTTACCACTGTATCAAAACGAATACTAGGAATACACCTAATAAGGATACAAAAGACCTCTACTCTAAAAATTATTGATGTAGGATGCTAATGCAAGAAATAAGACATGAGACCAACAGATGGAAGGATATACCATGTTCTTGGATTGGAACAATCAATATTCTCAAAATGACTATACTACCCAAGGCAATCTACAGATGCAACACAATTCCTATCAGCTTACCAATGACATTTTTCACAGAACTAGAGCAAAAACTTTAAAATTTATATAGAAACACAAAAGACCTTGAATAGCCAAAGCAATCTTGAAAAAGAAAAACAGAGATGGAGAAATCAGGTTCCCTGAGTTCAGATTGTACCACAAAGCTACATTCATCAAAATAGTATGGTACTGGCAAAAAAAAAAAAAAAAAAACAGAAATGTAAATCAATAGAATAGGGTAGGAGGCCTAGAAATAAACTCATATCCCTATGGTCCATTAATCTACAACAAGGGAGGCAAGAATATACAATGGAGAAAATACAGTCTCTTCAATAGTTGGTGCTGGGAAAATTGGACAGTTACATTTAAAAGAATAAAATTAGAACTTTCTCTAACACTGTATACAAAAATAAACTCAAAATGGATCAAAGACCTACATGTAAGGCCAGATACTACAAATCTCTTAGAGGAAAACATAGGCAGAACACTCTTTGACATAAATTGCAGTAATACCTTTTTTGATCCACCTGCTAAAATAATGAAAATACAAACAAAAATAAACAAATGTGACCTAATTAAACTTAAAGCCTTCTGCACAGCAAAGGAAACCATCAACAAAATGAAAAGATACCCCACAGCATGGGAGAAAATATTTGCAAACAAATTGACTGACAAGGGATTAATCTCCAAAAATGTACAAACAGCTCATTCAGTTCTCATGTCAAAAAAACAAACAACCCAATCAAAATATGGGCAGAAGATCTAAATAGACATTTCTCCAAGAAAGACATACAGATGGTCCAAAAGCTCATAAAAAGATGCTCAACATCACTAATTATCAGAGAAATGCAAATCAAAACTGCAATGAGTTACAAACTCACACCGGTCAGAAGAGCCATCATCAAAAAGTCTACAAACAATAAATACTGGAGAGAGTGTGGAGAAAAGGGAACCCTCTTGCACTGTTGGTGGGAATGTAAATTGGTATAACCACTAGGGAGAACAGTATGGAGATTCCTTACAAAACTAAAAATAGAACTACCCTTTGATCTATCAATCTCACTCCTGGGCATATATCTGGAGAAAACCATAATCTGAGTGGATACATGCACCCCAGTGCTCATAGCAGCAGTATTTATAATAGCCAAGAAATGGAAGGAACTTAAATGTTCATTGAAAGAGGAATGGATAAAGAAAGTATGGTACATATGTACAATGGAATATTACTCAGCTCTAAAAAACAATGATATAATGCCATTTTCAGCAACATGTATGGACATAGAAATTATCATACTCAGTGAATTAAGTCAGAAAGAGAGAGGCAAATATCATATGATATCACTCATATGTGAAATCTAATTTATAAAATGCAAATTAACTAATTTATAAAACAGAAACAGACTTATAGATATGGAAAACAAACTTATGGTTACGAAAGAGGAAACATGAGGGGGTGGGAATAAATCAGGAGCTTGGGATGAACACACACAAACTACTATATATAAGATAAATAACCTACAAGGACCTACTGTATAGCTCAGAAAACTAGTCAATATTCTGTGATAACCTATATGAGAAATGTATCTTAAAAAGAATGAATATATGTATATGTATAACTGAGTCACTTGGTTTACACCTGAAACTACTACAACATTGTAAATCAACTATACTCCAATAAAAATAGTTTGTGTATTTTGATCCCAAACTGCTAATTTATCCCTCCTCCAGTTCCCTTTGGTAGCCATACATTTGTTTTCTATGTCTGTGAGTCTATTTCTGTTTTGTAAATAAGTTCATTTGTTTCTTTTTTTACATTCCACATTTAAGTGATATCATATATTTGTCTTTCTCTGACTTACTTCATTTAGTATGATAATCTATGTTCATCCATGTTGCTGCAAATTGCATCATTTCATTCTTTTTCATGGCTGAGTAATATTCCTTTATATGTATATATATTCCACATCTTATTTATCCACTCATCTGTCAATGGACATTTAGTTTACTCCCACGTCTTGGCTATTGTAAATAGTACTGCTATGAATATTGACATGCATGTATCTTTTTGAAGTATAGTTTTCTCTGGATATATGCCCAGAGTTGGGATTGCTGGATCATATGGTAACTCTATTTTTAGTTTTTTAAGAAACCTCCATACTGTTCTCTGTAGTGGCCTCACCAATTTACATTCCCACAAACAGTGCAGGAGAGTTCCTTTTTCTCCACACACTTTCCAGCATTTATTATTTGTAGACTTTTAGATGATTGCCATTCTGACTGCTTTGAGGTGATACCTCATTGTAGTTTTGATTTACACTTCTCTAATATATAGTGATGTTGATCATCTTTTCCTGTTACTGTTGGCCATCTGTGTGTCTTTGGAGAAATGTCTATTTAGATCTTCTGCCCATTTTTGGATTGTTTTCTTTTCTTTCTTTCTTTCTTTCTTTCTTTTTTTTTTGATATTGAGCTGTATGAGCTGTTTGTATATTTTGTAAATGAATCCCTTGTCTGTCATATAATTTGCAAATTTTTATTCCATTCTGTAGGCTGTCTTTTCATTTTGTTTATGGTTTCCATTGCTGTTGTTTAATTTTCTTGTATGCACAGCTGAACACATTCCCTAATTTCCCTTGGAGTTAGGTGTGGCAATGTAATTGGGTTCTAGGCATTGGGCTGTGTGGTGAAGTGTTGTAAGTCATTTTTATGCCTGAATAATCAATATTTCTAAATGAGACCTTCCAGGCTCTTACTCCTTCCAGCTGGATGATGATATGTACAGCAGTTTTGGAAAACACATTTTGCTGATGGCAGAATTTCCATAAGTCTTTCCGAACTAACATTTTGGTCTGTATATGGAGCCAAAAGTAAGTCACTATGTTGAGGTCTACTTGTTATAGCAGTCACTACTCTAGCTTAAAGAATTTGTATGAACATTTTAAAGTAAAATCTGTGATGGTATAAATTCTCTCAGCTTCTGAAAGTTTACCATTGCTTTGAAATAAGGAATAAAGTACTTATGCTGGATCACAATGGCCTCAGTGACCTGGACTCTGGCTAGAGTCCTCAGATCTCCCTTTATACTTCTCCCCAGCTCTGCTCATTTGGGCTACCATCACATTAACAGACTGGCTATTCTTTAACATACTAAGAATGTTCCTTTTTCTAGGAATTTTCACATGCAATTTCACTTGCCTGGAAAACTATTCCCCCAGATATCTGCATGGCACATCATTTTACATCTATATGTTTTCTACCCAGATGTTTCTCTCATGCTATGAATGCTGGGCTGGATCACAAGCACTGCCAGGAAGTCCAGCAGAGTCAGTGCCCTGGAGAGCAACTCTCAATCTCAGTGCTTCCTTCAGGAACATAATTTTTGCAGGCATTTTATAGATTCTCAGAAATTCCCAGGAATATCAATACCCTGTTGCTCACAGTGGCATCCTTAATAATACCTTCTTAGTCATTTTCTGCCTATATTCTCCTCACTACCTCATGCATGCAATAATATTATTATAAGGGAGCAAAACTTGCCATCCTAAAATGTGTCTCTTTGGAATGAGGATCAATTAAAGCTGATTATTTTTAAGAAAAAGAAGACTCAGACGTTTTTCTTGTTACCTCTGCTTTCACTGCCTAAAATAATTTAAAGTGCCTCTTCCCAGAATAGAGCTATCATTAGAGATGTCTACAAAGAACATGGGCTAAGTGTGGTGAGGGTTACTGAACAGGGCTAAGTGTGGTGAGGGTTAGAGATCAGGGGACACAGTCCACTCTGTGTCTTATTGTCTCTGCATGACCCAGCATTCATTTGTTTACCAAATATTTGCTTTCTATTTCCATGTGAATTGCCTTCCTCCTATTTGAAGTCGCAAACCACTTCCGCAACATCCTCTTTTGTCTTTAACTGAAGATGGTATTTAAGGTGAGGTCTTTGGCCATTTTGGTGATTACTCAGTTTTCCTGTGTGTCATGTATACATGTTATTAAACTTTTGTTTAATTTTCTCCTGTTAATTTGTCTCGTGCCAATTTAATTTTTGGACCAACCAAAAGAACTTAAAAGGGTAGAAAAAAATGTCTTCCTCCTTGACACCATCTACACCTAAGTTCTTTTTTCAAGATATGATCTCAGGAGAACCCAAACTAACATTTTCCTTACCACCTGCCCTTTCATGAGGCTCTAAGAGCCATTTGTACACATTGTGTCTTTATCTTTGACATTGGTGATATATCATTATATCACAGTGTATCTAGCAATTGAATTATTTATTTATTTTTAAAATTGAGATCCACTAGGCTTCTTGAATTGGTGTATTCAAATGTATCATCAATTGTAAAAAATATTCAATAAATATCTCTTTAAATGTTACATCTTCTCTTTCTTTCCTCTGATAAGCCAATAATAATTGTTATATATTTTCATTCTATCATTATTTCTTTTTAATATTTTTGATCTCATCTCTCCCACATTCAGAATTGCATATTTTGACATATTTACAAGTTCACTAATTCTCTTTTTGGCTTTTTTGCTCCTGCTTTTCAATATATCTAATGGGTTTTTATTTCTATTACTATTTGTTCTTTATTTCTAGAAGTATTTTTTTTAACTTCTTTTTCAGTTCTGTAGATAACACTTATTCCTTAATCATGCTTTTGGTATACACTTTTATTTTATTAAACATATTAAACATACACATTTCATGATTTTACATAATTATAATATGCTCATATTCTGCCCTTGTGCTTGATAATTCTCAGTCATGTTTCTAGTGTCCTTGTGCACTTTGTGCTTTTTGGACAGCAAGCTCAAATCCTATGGAACTTTATCTATGCAAAATATTTTTGTTCTAACTTTAATACATATTCATCCAGGGAGCATTACAATTGCTTTTGCCTAGTGGTTTGGGGCTCCTACTTTTGGGGGTCATGTAGCTTTAGCAAATTCTGACTCCAAACCCTGTGAATGAAAAATGTTGCCTGCCATATCAGTAAACAAAGGATGTTGCAGGCATCAAGCCACTACAGCCAGTCACCCTAGCAGTGAGCCCTGAGGGAGCTCAGGATGGAGACAAAGAGGCTGCCCACTGCCAACACCTTAGCTACTGCAGGTACCCCCCAATGGTGTGGCCTGAGGAGACTCAGGATGGGAAAGAACATGATACTGGCCCTAGATAGCTAAGGTGCATATCAAAGAATGATTTCAATGGGCCCAGACTTTTGTTTCTTTCCACACATAGAACAGTGTTGAATTCATTAACTTGAGATATCTGATTTTCTTTAATTAATGATAATCTTTTGATGTTCTGACTACCTGGTCTTTGTTGCAAAAATCCCTATATATCCTGGCTCCTCCCTTACCTCTTTGGAGCAGTCCCTCAAAGTGATCTGAGAATCTATCTCCTGGACTTGAAGTCCTCAGAAAATCCACTGAATCAAACATAACTCTCAACTTTTAGGTTGTGCATTTTTTTGTTGACAAACCAGTGAGGGTAGATGAGAAACTTTAGAAGAAGACATTTTGTTATACTGAATTTTTTGCCTCCATTCAGTAAAAAGGCCATGACAGGCAAGTCTTCCATTGCAGGACACTTTTGTCTGTTTGACACAGGGGGTGGCACTTTTGGATGTTTTTAGATATCCCAAGCTTTATGGTAGCATCTTGGATCTGAACTCCTATCATGTAGGGAGTTCAAGTTTTGTTTCCTGTTCTCATGCGCTAGGTTTTCACTAATTAAAAAATGCTCCAGACACATATACTCGTCTGAAAACACCCTCATATTTTAGGATGTTTCTTGTTGTTTCTGATCTTACCCACTATTTCAATTATTTGTTTAAATAGTGGTTTTAATATTTTATTCATAGTTTAAATGTGCCCTAAACTAGGAGGATTTCTCCAATAATATTGCCAGAAATGCCTAGTTCTCAGTTACCTTTAGTACACAAATGAAATATACTGCTCTCAGGAATCATGCTCCTATTACCTATAAAGTACTTATCTTCATCTTATAGTACCTACACTCGGCAATTCCTTTACCTTTTGCTATAGACTTACACAAAATTATTTTCTCTTTGTCTCTGTTCATCCTATTGCCTTTGCCTAAAATATATATTTTTTAAAACTCAGCTGTAGATCCCTTCAATATGAAGCTATCTATATTCACCATAGTTAAATTTTTTCTACTTTCTCCCATACATATCTGTGTCATGACCCTGGTAACATTCTTGCTCATTTATAAAAATGAATCTTCAAAGGTGATGGTTATATCATGCTCATCTGTCTTTCACAACACTTTAGCAAATATCCTAAGTCATGAAGTGTTCTTATTTACATTTTTTTAATGAAAGAATCTTCACTTACCTTGTATATATTACTTAATTCATTAAAAATAACTCTAATAAACACATAGTATTTTGTTCTTAAATGATGAGAAATTGCAGTCTCAAAGAAGGTTGGCAACTCACCTAAAAGTATCCAATTAGTAAGCAGTAGAACTGAGGTTTGGACAGAATTCTATCTCATCCCAAAGTTTATGGTACTTCAATTTTACCAAGCATCCTTCTAACATTGGCGGGCCCAAAGAAAATCCAAATTGAATTCTGCATACATACAACTGTTAAATTGTTGAATAAAATTTGTCCTAGCATCCTAGTTGACAAAAATATACTCATAATGACCTGAAAAGTAAGATGACATTTAGAAATTTATAATTCCTCAGCGTTTTCTGCAAGACCATGGTCGTGTGTGGAGAGCAAACCCTTCAGTCTCTGACTAATTCTGTCCTTGGTTTTTTTTCTCCCTACCCTGGCACCATTCTATATCTCACATCCAAAAATCAGCCACACTTTGGATACCCTTTAAAACTAGGTGCACACTGGCAGGGGAAGAGACCCATAAGCCATTTGCAGCACAGAGCTCTAGGGTCCCAAATTGCTCTCTCACAGAGAGCAATCTGGAAAGGGAGATTGTCTCTTATTAGATACATGCATTTGGCACAGGACTGTTTATTCCATGGGAAGGAGCATAGGTGGAGTGGAGGAAGGCCAAAGTAAGACCCTCCAATGCATAGGACCTGGAGAAAGTCCTTGAAGGGTCCTTGCCTGAGTCTAGAAGAGGAACTACATATTATTTGTCAAATTTCAAAATGCAGGAAGTTAGACCATTAATCAATTAATTATCAGAAATACACTCAGACCATCCAGGTTGTATTTAAAAGCCCCATATAGCAAACATTACCCGAGGCACATATATGTGGAATCTAAAATACAATACAAATGAACTTATTTACAAAACAGAAACAGACTCACAGACATAAAAAACAAACGTATGGTTACTAAAGCGGAAGAGGAGGAGGTAAATCAGGAGTTTGGGATTAGCAGATACAAGCGACTATGTATAAAATAGATACACAACAATGTCCTACCCTATAGCTAGGGAACTATATTCAATATCTTGTAATAATTATAATGAGAAAGAATATGATATATATATATGTATATATATATATATATATATATATCTGAATTACACCTGAAATTGACAAAACATTGTAAATTAACTGCACTTCAATCAATCAATCTCCCTTGGGGGAATAAAAGGGACTACCCAGAAAAAATATGTAAAATTACTGAACAGTGCAAGTCCAATCTACAGAGCAGATCCTGCAATCTACAAGGTTAGAACTTTACTGTGCAGTGATTATAGCAGTCATTCTCAGCATTTTCATTTTAAATTCTTCCTCCCAAACACTCTTTATAGTTATTTTAGGATGAGAGAGAGTGGAACAGAGTATTATTTATTTCCCAATCAATGTCTTATGATGAAATATATAAGAAAAAAGGAGAGTAGATGATGTGGATTTTGATAATATAATTATATATGCTGTTATACTATTCAACAAATCAAAAGATTAACTTAATTGTATTTCAAACCATTTTATTCTTTCCAGCCAAGATTGTCCTGTTTTTCAATACATAGCAGAATGGAATTCTTAGATATTGTTGAAATCAAAACAATGGAATAAAACATGTGAATATTTATGTCTTCCATTACAGGAGATGTTCTGCTTATGACTTTAGACAATTGTTTTTCCCAATGCTTCTTGTACAACACCCCACCACCACCATCACCCTGGATTTAGACTTTTGTACTTCTCTTTGCTAAGATTTAATCATTAAAATTATATATATATATATATATAAATGACTTTCATTTTACCTCTATATTTTTCTACACAGCTTTCTTAAATGATCACAGGCTTAATAAAACCCTTGAAATAAACAAGAATTAAGGGAACTGGAAATATGCACATCATTTTTCTAAACATACAAAAGGAAAGCTGGTTGGTTTTTCTATGGTTATCAGTCAAAGATTAGGCAGTGTCACTGGTCAACTTGCAAATATGAACATTTGTCTTTAGGACATTTCAATATATCTATGGAAGTAAATTAGTCGGAGACACTAGGAGTACTATTTCTTCTATTTACTGTAATTATATCTTGGTGTCACTAAGAAAATGCATTATTATATCCTCAGGAATACATATATATATATACGGAGAGAGGTAAGAATGTGTCACACCCCAGGGATTATAGACCTAATAGAACTGTAGTATTTTCTACTCCCATTTACACTTTTTCACATATGAAAAGAAGTATGTTGCCAAGAATACCTGGGATTGGAAGGCTTTAATATTTTAATTTGGGAAGAACATAGCATTGTTTTCCCTCTACAATGCAGTTTAAAGCAAATAACAAAAACAGTCTAAATAAAAACATTTCAAACTCTGTTTTAATATTGGCTTTAGTGGCCAAGGTCAATAACATATTATGATCTTCCTTGCTTTTCAGAACTACATTATCACTAAATCAGTATTAGCGGTGATGAATAATCCAACCTCCTGCTTAGTTTCTTGATATTGTCCTAAATCTAATTTCAGAATGTCTTCATCCTATAGATGAGAAAACTGAACCTACATTCATTCGTTCATTCATTCATCCAATAAATACCTATTAAATGCTTAATATTTGTCAAGTACTGCCACTTGGGCTATAGCAGTGGGGGTAAAACATCCACTTGCTTACATGGTGCTTTCATTTGTGAACAAACAAACAAAAAGAGTGTCACTCATTATTCCCCTATACAAAAAGTTAAGTCACAACCCACCACAGTGCCCAAAACAGTGTACCCTGAGAGAAATTCAGGATGGAAAAATAAAGGATGAAGCATTCTGTGTTTGGGATATAAGGCCTCCTAAATAGTTAAGATGCATATCTAAGGAAGAATTTAACTGACCTCAGATTCTTGCATATGAATCACTTGGCTGCACACCTGAAACTAACACAATATTGTAAATCAACCATACCTCAATAAAAAATAAATAATAATAAAAAGAAAATTAAACACACTAAAATCATTAACTTGAGATATTTGTTCTTTGTGATTAGCAGTAACTTTTTTAATGCTTGATTACATGTATTTCCCAGCCAAAAATAAATTGTATATATACTGGCTTCTCCTCTACCTCTGTGCAGCAGTTCCTCAGAGCTATCTGAGAGACTGTCTTCTAGGCTATAGTCCTCAGTAAAATCCCCAAATAAAAGAGAAGCACTGAAACTCATTGCTTTTACCTTGTTTCCTTTTTGTTTGTTTGTTTTCAGTCAAAACATTTTTTAAGATGTAATGGGGGCATCTGCAGTAAACAGTTAAAGAAATATATATGAAATATAATTGTAGATAGAGATCGATGCCTTGAAAAATAAAAATGAGAAGAGTAATATGATGTAAAGATGAGGAGAGGCATTAGAAAGATGTGAGATAACAAGTAATATGTTCCTGGCACAGGGATCTTGAAACCTTGTAATTCCCTAATTTATAAGAACTCTGAAAGCATCTCTTGTTCTAATATTGGTCTTTGATCTCTGTTCCTGGCACAGAGTTCCTGAAGTCCTTATAATTTCCTGGGTGATAGGAGTGTGTTCCTTCTAAAGAGGTGACTCTGGATGGCTTTCTGGATGGTTTCTAGATGAGAACATGCCACTGGAAAGACCATATCATGATTAGAAATTTGGAATTTTCAGCCCTGCCCTCCATTCTCTTGAGAAGGGAGAAGGGCTGAAAATGAAGTTAATGATTGATCATTCCTACATGATGAAACCTCCATAAAATCCCCAAAGTATAGGGTTTGGTCATCTTCCTGGTTGGTGGACATGTAGAGGTTCATGGAGAGTGGTGCCTTTGAGAGGACATGAAAACTCTCTGCCCCTTCCACATACCTTGTCCTATACCTTCCATCTGGATGTTTATCTGTGCCCTTTATCATATCCTTTAATAAGCTGGTAAACATAAGTAAGTGTTTCCCTGAGTTCTATGAGTTGCTCCAGTAAATTAATTGAACCTGAAGAGGGGGTCATGTGAACCTCCAATCTGTAGCCAAATCAAACAGAAGTTGTATGTAACCTGAAGACCTGGTACTTGAGATTGGCCTCTGAAGTAGGGTAGGGACAGTCTTATGGGTCTGAGCCTTAACCTGTGGGAAGTGACCCTATCTCTAAGTAGACAGTGTCAGAATTGTGTTAAACTGTAGGACACCTAGCTGGTATCATGGAAAATTTCTTAATGTGGGGGAAAATCCCACACATTGGTAAACAGAGTGAAGCGTTTTGTGTGAATGGTAAGAGACACACAGGAAAGAAACACACAGTAGGGAAGAACTGGAATTTTCCCTACATAGAAAAAAAATGTTTTGTTTTCTTCTTTTACAGAAGGGATAGGCAAGGAAGACTTCTCTGAAGAGGAGATGTTTGAACTCTGACTGAAAGACCAAAAGAAAACTGTAAACCAAGGAAGAGCTAGAGAATTTGAGAACTGACTGCTGACTGAATCTGCCGCTAAAGTGGGTAGAAGGAGAAAGCAAGATAAAAGCAAGCCAATAAAGCAAAACTAAACATAAAGATGTGAATTGGTATAAGCAGTGTTTTTTGCTTGCTTCCATTTTTCTGCTGTCCATGTCTAAGTACCTTCCTGTTGCAAGAGCCAAGCTAAATGGAATTATAAGACCCCTCTTAAATCCTTCTTATTGATGCTGAAAACTCAGCCTCTGTGCACCAGTGCTGCAGCAAATCTCAGAAAGAGTTTTCGGTGAGGTAGAAAAGAATAGCTTTATTTTTTGCCAGGCAAAGGGGGACACATCAGGCTCCTGACCTCAAAAACTGTGTGTGTAAGGTCGGATCTTAACAAAAACGGCACCGCGAAACAAAGGAAAGCTTCAAGTGAGCTTTATTAGGGAGCGCTCCCGGGCGAGGTTCACTGGTCCGAGAGAAAGGGGCCAGAGAAGTTGCGTCCAGTACTGGATGAGGGGAATTTTTATTGGGGTAAAAGCAGAAGGCGGCTTGCAAGGGGAGGGGTGGTTTGCTATACAGGGTAATTCCTTATTTGGTGAGGATACAGCAGGGCCAGGTGTTGGTTGGTCTGTTGTGGGGCGTAAGCCCATTTTCCCTTCCCGTCAGCCCCATTGTTTTCTGGGCAGGAAGTTAGAGTCTCTTGTTGATTCCCAGAACAGGTGAGGTCGTTATGTCCCAATGCCTCTCCTACCTCATACTGGTCGATGTTTTCTCTTACCCCCCGGGCCTCCTTTCACCCGGGCCAAGGGACCTTACAGTGTGTCCTAAGCCAGGAGGATTTCGTGAGGAGTTTCACAGCAATAATTCAAGGGTAGGGTTGCTGATAAGATTAGGGTGTGTGTAGGACCTGCACTCTTTAATCTGGTCTCAGGTAATCTCTTGATGAGCTTCTCTGGTTCCTTTAATCTGGCCTCAGGTAGTCTTCTCTGGAATGAAGAATGCTGACATCTTCCATTTGTTGGGGGTTTTACTTCTACAAAGAGCTTAAAGATATTGCCATGTGTATCCCTTGAGGTGGAACCAGGACATTGCTCCAAGGCTGCATTATTGTTTCTTGACTCTTCCTCCTTTTTGTCTGCATCCCTTCCCTTCCCTGATTATACACTTTGGAACTCAGGAAAGGTCATGGAGACTGCAGTCTGTCCCCTATAAACAAGAAACGGTGGGCATGGTAAGGCTTCCATGCCCAGGAGCCCCACAGGGTCCTGCTTGGTTTTATTACTTCCACTCTTTCTCAGAATTAATTACTGAAGATAGGATTTTTTGAGCATTTTTCTGTGAATACATAAAGACACATACACACACACTGCTTTCTAAATGTTTTCAACAAACTAGATCAATATTTACATTTTGTGCTCAAAATTTTCAGCTAAAATGTCCATAAGTCTTAGAAACTAATGTATATCAGTACATCTAAGTCTATCTTAGTCCTCCTAAAGATGACATAATCTAATATATAGCCTAAATGTATTATTAAATTTAAATATTTCTCTATTGATTAGCATTAGAATTATTTTCAATATTAACTATTTAAATGATGCTGAAATTGATATTCCTGAATATATATCAGGAATATATATCAGTAGTATAGGTAAAAGCATTTCTTAAGAATAGAGTAGTAGGGGCTTCCCTGGTGGCGCAGTGGTTGAGAATCTGCCTGCTAATGCGGGGGACGTGGGTTCGAGCCCTGGTCTGGGAGGATGCCACATGCCGTGAAGCAACTAGGCCCATGAACTACTGAGCCTGCGCGTCTGGAGCCTGTGCTCCGTAACAAGAGAGGCCGTGATAGTGAGAGGCCCACGCACCACGATGAAGAGTGGCCCCCACTTGCCACAACTAGAGAAAGCCCTCACACAGAAACGAAGACCCAACACAGCAAAAATAAATTAATTAATTAATAAACTCCTACCCCCAATATCTTAAAAAAAAAAAAAAAGAATAGAGTAGTAAAAATGAAATTTGTGGATTAAAGGAAATGTGATTTTTTGTTTGAGTAGATACTGTCAGATATCTACCAATAAGAACTCAATTTTTATTCTTAATAATCATGGATAAGAGCACTAGTTTCTCCACAGCCTCTCTAGAATTAACTATTCTCAATCACATATATTTGACCCAACTGAAAGGGTAACTCATAGCAAATCATTATTGTTTACATTAGTATTTCTCTGATGACTAGTACAGTTGAGCCCCTTTTTTGTGCATTCATGATTATTTATGTTTTGTTTTGTCAGGGAGGAAAACATTTCCCTCTATAGTTCTAGGTTCTTCTGGCTGGTTTAAGAATTAAATTGACATGAGACAGATTAATTGGAGAAAATCAAACACAAGTTTAATAGCATGTATATGTGATAGAGACACAGTAAAATGGAGTAACTCACCAAAATGGCTGAAACCTTCACCTTAAATACCATTGAAACTGAGGAAGTTCCTGTGGGGCTCCAGGTACAAATCCTTTCTGTGTCCCCTGTTTCTTGTTTGTAGGAAACAGGCTTTATTCAGCCTCCTTAAACTTCCCTGAGTTCCAAAGGGCAGATTCAAGCAGTTGGTAATCAGGAAAGGAAGGGGATGCAGAGACAAGGGAGAGGAATTCAAGAAACAATAGTTCAGCCTTGAGGAAAGGTCCTGGTTCCTCCTTTCTCCAAGGAATGTACATAACAATATCTTTGAGTTCTTCTGCAGAACTAAAGCCCCCAACCAGGTAGAGGATGGCAACTTCAAGCTGAGTACAAGATTCCTGGAGCACCGCCCTGCTACCTCACCACCAACCAATCAGAAGAAAGTCACACACCCCACAGCCCTCACACCAAATTTTGCCTATAAAACTTCTTCCCCAAAACTATCATGGAGTTTGTGGGTTATGAGCAACAGCCAACTGTTTTCCTTGCTTGGCCCTGCAATAAACCTTTCTCTGCTCCAAACTCCAACATCTTAATTTAATTGGCCTCACCGTCCATTGGGCACATGAACTTTCAGCTAAAGACAACAGAGGATGTTGGGGTAGTGGTTTGGGACTTCAAAGGGAAGGAAAGCAATTCACATCAAGAAGAAAAAGCAAATATTTGATAAACAAGTGTTTGCTGAGCCATAAAGACACAAAGGGGCCTCTTGATCTCTATGTTCTGCTCAGTAACCCCCACCACACCTAGCCCATATTATTTGTAGATATCTCTGATTATAGCTCTATTCTGGGAAGAGGCTCTTTAGCTAAATTATTTTAGGCAGTTAGGAGACAGGTCAAAGTTTCTTCCTGAGTCTTTTGTGCCTTGAATGCTTTCAGCTTGAAATAATTCGCATGCCAAAGAGACATTTAGAGATGGTAAATTTTGCTCCTCTACAGTTTCATCTTTTTTTTCTCTAAATCTTCATTTTTTTTCTTGTATGATACTTTAGTTTTTGAAAATTCACTGCAAATAACGCTTCCAGAAATGTGTTTATGGTCATAAAATTTCTGGGATTTTGGATGTGAGAATGTTATTTTTCTCTCCCATTTGAATGCTAGTATTGTGTAGTAGAGAATTCTATGTTTAAAAACATTTTTCCTCAGAACTCAGGCAATGTTTCTCCACTGCTTTCCAGCTTTTGATACTGTTATTTTGTTTCTCATTTCATTATAGGTAATTTGAGTTCTTTTCCTTTCTGAATATTTTTTGGATGTCTTTAATGTTGATGTAGTGAAATTTCATCATGATGTATCTATCTAGATGTTTAGGAGTTTTTCATTTTTTTGTTTTGTTTTTTTTGTTTTGTATCCATAGCCACATTGTGCTCTCTTTCAGTTTGTATACTTGTGTATTTTTTCAGCTATGAGAAGTATTTTATTAAATTTTTGATTATTCTTTACATCAGACACTGGAGGATGTATTCTCTCAACTTACCTCTGAACTTTTTCCCATATAAATCATTGCTTAGACATTTTTTGCTTCATTTATGGTTTTGGTTTGATTATTTAGCTAATTTACTCTTCAATTATTTCTTTTAAGTCATTCAATTCTGCATTTTTTTCTTGTTGTCTTCATTGTAGTTGTTGTTTAAAACATCTGGTTTTTATTTTTGGTTTCCAAGTCTTTTGCTTGAATCTTTCTCATATTATTTATGCATTTTCTAATGTTTTCTATCTATTTTGTGAATTCTGTTTTCTTCAGTGCTAATTATTTTACTAAATATTTGCCCACTTTGATGATATTGGTATTCTTCAAAGGTTTACTAATTCCACATTGTCTGATTCTTTCTTTGTTCCTTCCTTTGTTCCTTCCTTCCTTCCTTCCTTTTCTCTTCTTTCTTTTTCTTTCTTTCTTTCTTTCTTTCTTTCTTTCTTTCTTTCTTTCTTTCTTTCTTTCTTTCTTTCTTTCTTTCTTTCTTTCTTTCTTTCTTTCTTTCTTTTTCTTTCTTTCTTTTTCTTTCTTTCTTTCTTTTTATGAATCCTGCTTACCTCCATGTTCATTCTTGTTACTGACCACAAGTTCATGTGCCCAATACACAGTGAGGCCAAATTAAACAAAATGTTGGAATTTGGAGCAAAGAAAGTTTTATTGCAGTGCCAAGCAAGAAGAACAGGTGGCTTGTGCTCAGAAACTACAAACTCCACAATGGCTTTCAGGAAAAAGTTTTTATAGTCAAAAGTTGGGGTAAGGGCACCAGGGTATGTGACACTCTTCTGATTGCTTGGTGGTGAAGTAACAGGGCAGTGATATTGTTATGTATATTCCTTGAAGAGGAACCAGGATCCTGCCCCAAGGCTGCACTATTGTTTCTTGACTATCCCTCCCATGTCTCTGCATCCCTCCCTTCCCTGGTTAGAAACTGCTTGAATCTGCCCTTTGGAACTCAGGGAAGGTCAAGGAGGCTGAATGAAGCCTATATTCTACAAGCAACAAACAGGGAACACAGAAAGGATTCGTACCTGGGAGCCCCAGAGTGTCCTGCTTGATTTCATTCTCACTGAACCCTGGGTACTTTTTGTGATTTTAGGGGGAAGAGTGAGTATTGTGCTGGTAGTTTTTCATCCAGATGTCATAAAGTCTAGTCATCAGATCCACAGAGTTAGTTCATCCTCAACTTCAACTCTCAGTCTCTTTTCAGCTTGGTGATATAACTGGTGGTGATGTGGTGAGAAAAGGATAACAGGCCTAGCTACTACATTTTAATCTTTTAAGTTAATTAATCACCTGGATGGATTAATTTGTTGAATCTGAACCCTAAACTCCTGTAAATTATATCTGCATTTATTCACTCAAGGCTATGGGTTGTTCCTTTGGTTTAGTTTCTCTGTATATCTGATCCTGTTTGTTTTCTTTTGTTTAAGGACTCCTTAATATTTCTGATCCATTGATGGCACTATTCCTCTTTATGGTTTTTTTCACTCTTACCTCAATGATTTTTAGGGATGAGAGAATATAGATAAGAGCATCAGTTTATTATATCAATTTATTTTCCCCCAAAAGGTACATTTTAGTAAATAATATACAGGAAGAACTGCATATAAATCACAGGGAAAAATCACAATAAATATTCATAAAATGAAAATAACTGTATCAGCAACACCCAGGTTAAAAACAGAATATTACCAGCATGCCAGAAGTCTCCCTGTTCCCTTTCTCTTTGACTACCCTCCCTCAAGGTAGTCCTGACTTCTAACATAACAGATTAGTTTCACTAAGTTTTTAGTTTTATATGAATGATTCATCTACAAAATCTTTGATTTTTTTGTCTTCTTGTGCTAGACATTATGCTGTGATATTTGTTGTCTTATGTAAATGTGGTGGCCACTACCATAAGGACTTATCTTACCTCCAATCCAAAATGATAACTCTACCATTATTTTTTTAATTTGTTTTTCCTTGAGAAGTAATATTGTTGATTATTATTTTTCATGTTTATTGTCTTTGGATACTATATTTTGTAAAGTATCAAATATAAGTATTTTCCCTTCTTTTCTATTGAGTTATATATTTTAAAATAATAAATTGAAGAAGTTATGTATATATTCTAGATATTTCACTTTACATATTTTGCCAGTTTCTTCACCCACTCTGTAGCTTGCCTTTCCACTCTCTTAATGTATTTTTTGATAGAAGTTCTAGTTTTAACGTGGTATTATTTATCAGGTATTGTTTTATGGGCAGTGCTTTTATGTGTTGTAGGTCATAAAGATGCTTTCATAAGCTTTCTTCTAGGATATTAATAGTGTGTGTGTGTGTGTGTGTGTGTGTGTGTTTAATGTTTTACACTTAATTGTATGTTCCATCTATGATTGATATTTTTTTATGGACTAAGATAAGTGTCAGAACTTATTGTTTTTCCATATGACTATTCAATTGATCCAGTTCCTTTATTGAAAACATGACTCATCGACCATCATAAAGGAGACTCATCTTTTTTGTCAATTGAGGTAACTATTTTCAAATTAAAATTGAAATTTATGTTACAAAGAAAAAAATAGCTAATGAAATATTTGTTTTATTGTAAATAAGCTGTGTAAAATGCATTGCTATTTAATTCACTTAAATTTTAAAAAGTTCTTTTTATATTTTTTTAGCATCTTTATTGGAGTATAATTGCTTTACAATGGTGTGTTAGTTTCTGCTTTATAACAAAGTGAATCAGCTATACATATACATATAAAATTCAAGTGGCCACATTAGACAAACCATATTTAACAATTTACTAGCTCATAACATCAGTCAATTAAAGACAAAAAGAGGCACCTTCAGAGGAACACTATTCACAAAACTTGTTCTAAGTGTTGTCATTAAAATTATATGCTGCAAGCTATGTAGTTTCTGAAGTTGTAGCCCAAAATAAAAGCCTTCATTGATCAGGAAAAATAATTCTTAAACACACTTATAGATATTTTGTTTAATAATGAAAGGAGTATAACTTTTATAATAAAGTGTGATTTACAAGTGTTGTTTTCTTCCTGAATTGAATTTTGTGCATAAATATTTGCTAACCACTGTGGCACAGTAAGTAGGATTTTCACATAAGGGCTTCTTTGAGTATTGAGCAACAATAATAAGATACACTTTTTTCTAGTGTTAAACATTTTTGTTGCAAGGATAGAGAGTGTTTAAGATCATAGCTTGCAAAAAGAAAAAAATAATTAAAAACAAATTAATCACAGGAATTTGAGGGTTTTATTCTGTGAGAAGTTAAGAATGTTGCTTGTTATTATCAATCCACATTTTACTGTGAATGTGGGTTGCATTAGCATAACTTTTTTTCTTTGTGGTTTCCAAAATCATTATTTTGAATGTCTAAATTCTTTACATTAATTATTAAAGCAAATAATTACTCATTTTAGTTTCAAGGGAGTCATTTCTCATAAATAATCAGTGTTCTTCCTTCTAAAATTTCAGCTCATTTTATCTTGCTCTTCTTAGAGTGACAATGTTGCTGAATTCATCACTTTTCTCTATTGAACTCTAATTCTGAGAAACCACACAGACACGCACACATGGAGTTAATACCTTAGATGGGTGGATGAGGGCATATAACATTCCTTCACCCAGAGTCCAGTTCTTGTGAGCAATGACATTCATAAACCTACAGCCCTTTCTAGGGTTGTGATGACATCCAATTGTTGCTAATCTCTCAATGATGCTTCTCCATCCATCCCTTAACCCTGCACACATTTTTTTGTTATTGTGTTTTCATCAGTCTCTCTTCAGTCACTGCATTGAGTGAATTCTGAGTTTCCTTCTGGTGCCCTGAGTGATACAACCAACACTGACAATCTCTTACCTATAGAAAATTGTGTGAAATATGTAGACACATTTTATCTTAAATAATTTTTTTAGTAATACTTTAGAATTTGCAATAATATATCTATTATAGAGGTGAGAAAACTTGCTTCCCATAGCTTGAGAGTATAGAAGCCTAAATGTTAAGCCAGTTTTACCTACCAGTAAAACTTTTCTCTAAATCAAACTTCTTATTAAGTAAAATTAACATATACAGATTTAGGAGAAAATAAACTGACTTTTGGTAAACATATAACTTAATTTACCTCCCCCTGAGCATGATAGGTGGGTTTGGACTTTAGTCCTTTACCCCAAGACTGCTTTGTAGATAAGTGTAATAATTTTTGCTCCCCACATGAGGAAAGTTCCCTCCATTCCACTTTAATCTTTCAGAGACTTTCAGTAGTTATGATCTTGTCACCGCTTTACTAGCTACATCAACAGAAACTGCTTTTTTTCATATCACAGTTTTCTCTGATAATTTTTCTATGATGCACATTCTTGGCTAATTTCTACCTCTCCATTTCTCCCTCTTTCTTTCTCTCTGTCCAGTATACAGTAGTATAAATCTCATCTAACTTAGATGGGAGCAAGGCTCCCATCCCATTAGGATGGGAGATCATTCACTTATGACTGATGATAACATGTCATAAAGAATATTTAGGTTGATGTGCTGTGACCTTCCTTTGATTATTCAGAGCTGTTCCTTTAATAACTCCAGCAAGACTTGTCAAAACACACTGCAGATACAGCCGTCTAACTCCTGCACTATCTCCTGATCCTACATTAAGCAGAAATTCTTTATTTAAGTTAATTGTCCATAAAGTCCCTGAACACATTTGATCATAAAATCTATAGTCACTGACACAGAACAGAACTGCAGATGTTTTTTACCAGGAGGTGGGGATCACTGGGGGCCATCTCAAGGGCTGCCTACATTAGTAATTTCTTTTTTCTTTTTTTCTTTATTCTTACAATGAAAGAATAGATGGAAGGAAGAGAGGAAATAGGGGGAAATCTATCATTTATTGTGTTCATATTATGTCTAGGAATTTTAACATTGATGATTTAGAGTACAATGAGACTCAGAAAAAATTAATTTTCCCAAGGTCATTCAGCTGGTTGATGAAGGACTTATACTCAAAACATCTCAAAATCAGATGTTTTGGGTTAAAATCTCTATGCTATATAAGATGGATAACCAACAAGGACCTACTGTATAGCACAGAGAACTCTACTCAATATTCTGTGATAACCTACTTGAGAAAAGAATCTAAAAAAAGAATTAATACATGCATATGTGTAACTAGATCATTTTGCTGTACATCTGAAACTAACACAATATTGTAAGTCAACTATAATCCAATAAAATTTTTAAAAAAGAATAAGAGCAAAAAACATAAAAAAATAAAATTCTAATGCATTTTTTTAATGTAAGAGATAAAAATTCTCAAGTGTCCACATTAATGAAGTCTGATTACTAAGATTAGCAGATCAAAACAGTGCAATTTTCTATAGAATATTATAGGGATGAATAACATAATTTTAACCTAATATTCCAGTAGAAAAGTAAAGGAAATCATTGAAATCATTGTTTTTGATAGGCCATTTTTCTGACATATTTATCTCTAAGTAATAGCTAAAAATCTATATCAAAGTTTTACATGATCACCTATTATTTTGGTATGGAAATCATTTTTCTAATGGAATGTTTAAGTGAATTCTTATGTTAAACTTCAAGATTTTTATTAATGTCAAGTACAGAATGCAATTAGATATAAAAAGAAGTGTACACTTCACAAGTGTACACTCCACATTTCAGAGAATTTATCCTATCAAGCTTGTTATCAAGGAAATGACATTTTCATTCTTGAGATTATTATTCAATGTTTTACTATCTCCAATACTTGGGTTTGACTACAGCTAATGAAGTTTAGTCATTTGTTTTCTATTTCATCCTATATTTAAATTGTGCTAAACCTACAAGGTGGTATGTTATGGCATCCAAGCCTCTGTTGTTTAATTCCATTGGCATTAACCGGACTTTTATGTTTTAAATATATTAAGTTTAAATCAAGAAACATTTATCACTACAAGGTTGTATACCTTGCAATTAAGTGAGCTATGTCACATTTTAAAGCAAATATGTAAACCTTGTAGAAAGTTGTTATCCTTAGCTTAGTGATCCATTGCTGGTTTCCACTGATCAACTTATATTTAAATTCAAACAGCCAGACATAATGATATATATTTAAATTCTGATGAATTTTAATTTCAAGTTCATTTTTCCATACTTACAAACTCTGTCTTTTCCCTGTATTTATGCATTTGAGCTGTTTTGTTCTATTTTGTTAAATGTTTGAAATCTTTGCATTCTGTTCTTAAAATACCTCTTGAAATTTAGTGAACCCTTCACATTCCTTTAGTTCCTTGAAATTTAGTATAGCAAGAAAAGGTGACAAACTTTTTTTTTCTTTTACATCTGCATCTTTATTCCTGCCCTGCCGCTAGGTTCTTCAGAACCATTTTTTTAGATCCCATATATATGTGTTAACATACGGTATTTGTTTTTCTCATTCTGACTTACTTCACTCTGTATGACAGACTCTAGGTCTATCCACCTCAATACAAATAACTCAATTTTGTTTCTTTTTATGGCTGAGGAATATTCCACTGTATATATGTGCCACATCTTTTTTATCCATTCACCTATCAAAGGACATTTTGGTTGCTTCCATATTCTGGCTATTGTAAATACAGCTGCAATGAATATTGTGGGACATGACTCTTCATGAATTATGGTTTTCTCAGGGTATAGGCCAGGTACTGAGATTGCTGGGTCATATGGTAGCACTATATTTAGTTTTTTACAGAAACTCCATACTGTTCTCTATGGGGCTGTATCAATTTACATTCCCACCAACAGTGCAAGTGGGTTCCCTGTCCTCTACACCTTCTCCAGCATTTACTGTTTGTAGATTTTTTGATGATGGCCATTCTGACTGGTGTGAGGTGATACCTCATTGTAGTTTTGATCTGCATTTCTCTAATGATCGGTGATGTTGAGCATCCTTTCATGCGTTTGTTGGCAACCTGTATGTCTTCTTTGGAGAAGTGTCTATTTAGGTCTTCTGCCTATTTTTGGATTGGGTTGTTTGTTTTCTTAATATTGAGCTGCATGAGCTGCTTGTAAGTTTTGGAGATTAATCCTTTGTCATTTGCTTCATTTGTAAATATTTTCTCCCATTGTAAGGGTTGTATTTTCATCTTGCTTATGGTTTCTTTGTTGTGCAAAAGCTTTTAAGTTTCATTAGGTCCCATTTGTTTATTTTTATTTCCATTTCTATAAGAGGTGGGTCAAAAAGGATCTTGCTGTGATTGATGTCAAAGAGTGTTCTGCCTATGTTTTCCTTTAAGAGTATTATAGTGTCTGGTCTTACATATGGGTCTTTAATCCATTTTGAGTTTACTTTTGTGTATGGTGTTAGGGAGTGTTCTAATTTCATTCTCTTACATGTAGCTCTCCAGTTTTCCCAGCACCACTTATTGAAGAGGCTGTCATTTCTCCATTGTATATTCTTATCTCCTTTATCAAAAATAAGGTGACCATATGTGTGTGGGTTAATCTCTGGGCTTTCTACCCTGTTCCATTGATCTATATTTTTGTTTTTGTGCCAGTAATATCTTGATTACTGTAGCTTCGTAGTATAGTCTGAAGTCTGGGAGCCTGATTTCTCCAGCTCCATTTTTCTTTCTCAAGATTGCTTTGGCTATTCAGGTCTTTTGTGTTTCCATAAAAAATGTGAATTTTTTTTGTTCTAGATCTGTGAAAAATGCCATTGGTAGTTTGATATTGATTGCATTGAATTTGTAGATTGTCTTGGGTAGTATAGTCATTTTCACAGTATTGATTCTTCATATCCAAGAACATGGTATATCTCTCCATCTGTTTGTATCATCTTTAATTTCTTTCATCAGTGTCTTATAATTTTCTGCATACAGGTCTTTTGTCTCCTTAGGTAAGTTTATTTATAGGAATTTTAATCCATGTGTTGCAGTGTTAAATGGGAGTGTTTCCTTAATTTCTCTTTCAGAATTTTCATCATTAGTGTATAGGAATATAAGAGATTTCTGTGCATTAATTTTGTATCCTGCTACTGCTACTTTACTAAATTCATTGATTAATTCTCGTAGTTTTCTGGTAGCATCATTAGGATTCTCTATGTATAGTATCATGTCATCTGCAAACTGTGACAGCTTCACTTCTTCTTTCCCAATTTAGAAGCCTTTTATTTGTTTTTCTTCTCTGACTGTTGTGGTTAAAACTTCCAAAGCTATGTTGAATAATAGTGGTGAAAGTGGACAACGTTGTCTTTTTCCGGATCTTACAGGAAATAGTTTCAGTTTTTCACCATTGAGAACGATGTTGGATGTGGGTCTGTCATATATGTCCTTTATTATGTCGAGGTAAATTCCCTCTTATGTCTACTTTCTGGAGGGTTTTACAATAAATGGGTGTTGAATTTTGTCACAAGCTTTTTATGCATCTATTGAGATGATCATATGGTTTTTCTCCTTCAGTTTGTTAATATGGTTTATCACATTGATTGATTTGTGTATATTGAAGGACCCTTGCATTACTGGGATAAACCCTGCTTGATCATGGTGCATGATCCTTTTAATGTACTGTTGGATTCTGTTTGGTAAATTTTGTTGAGGATTTTTGTATTTATGTTCATCAGTGATATTGGCCTGTAGTTTTCTTTCTCTGTGACATCTTTGTGTGGTTTTAGTATCAGGGTGATGGTGACCTCATAGAATGAGTTTAGGAGTGTTGCTCCTTCTGCTATATTTTGGAGGAATTTGAAAAGATAGGTGTTAGCTTCCTTTTAAATGTTTGATAGTATTTGTGAAGCCCTCTGGTCCTGGGATTTTGTTTGTTGGAAGATTTTTAATCACATTCTCATTTTCAGTGCTTGTGATTTGTCTGTTTATATTTTCTATTTCTTCCTGGTTCAGTCTTGGAAGGTTGTGCTTTTCTAAGAATGTGTCCATTTCTTCTAGGTTGTCCATTTTATTGATGTATCGTTACTTGTAGTAATCTCTCATGATCCTTTATATTTCTGCCATTTTAGTTGTTACTTCTCCTTTCTCATTTCTAATTCTATTGATTTAAGCCTTCTCCCTCTTTTCTTGATGAGTCTTGCTAATGGTTTATCAATTGTGTTTGTCTTCTCAAAGAACCAGCTTTTAATTTTATTGTTCTTTGCTATTGTTTCCTTCATTTCTTTTTCAGGTATTTCTGATCTTATCTTTATGATTTGTTTCCTTCTGCTAATGTTGGGTTTTGTGTGTGTGTGTTCTTTTTTCTCTAACTGTTTAGGTGTAAGTTAGGTTGTTTATTTGAGATATTTCTTGTTTCTTGAGGTAGGATTGTATTGCTATATACTGCCCTCTTAGAACAGCTTTTGCTGCATCCTGTTGTGTTTTCATTGTCACTCTTCTCTAGGTAATTTTTAATTTCCTCTTTGATTTCTTCAGTGATCTCTTGGTTATTTAGTAGTGTATTGTTTAGCTTCCATGTGTTTGTAGTTTTTACAGATTTTTTCCTGTAACTGATGTCTAGTATCATCGGGTGGCAGTCAGAAAGTATACTCAATACAATTTCAATTTTCTTTTTTTTTTTAACATCTTTATTGGGGTATAATTGCTTTACAATGGTGTGTTAGTTTCTGCTTTATAACAAAGTGAATCAGTTATACATATACATATGTTCTCATATCTCTTCCCTCTTGCGTCTCCCTCCCTCCCACCCTCCCTATCCCACCCCTCCAGGCTGTCACAAAGCACTGAGCTGATATCCCTGTGCCATGCGGCTACTTCCCACTAGCTATCTACCTTACGTTTGTTAGTGTGTATATGTCCATGACTCTCTCTCGCCCTGTCACAGCTCACCCTTCCCCCTCCCCATATCCTCAAGTCCGATCTCCAGTGGGTCTGTGTCTTTATTCCTGCCTTACCCCTAGGTTCTTCATGACATTTTTTTTCTTAAATTCCATATATATGTGTTAGCATACGGTATTTGTCTTTTTCTTTCTGACTTACTTCACTCTGTATGACAGACTCTAGGTCTATCCACCTCATTACAAAGAGCTCAATTTCATTTCTTTTTATGGCTGAGTAATATTCCATTGTATATATGTGCCACATCTTCTTTATCCATTCATCTTATGATGGGCACTTAGGTTGTTTCCATCTCCGGGCTATTGTAAATAGAGCTGCAATGAATATTTTGGTACATGACTCTTCTTGAATTTTGGTTTTCCCAGGGTATATGCCCAGTAGTGGGTTTGCTGGGTCATATGGTAGTTCTATTTGTAGATTTTTAAGGAACCTCCATACTGTTCTCCATAGTGGCTGAACCAATTCACATTCCCACCAGCAGTGCAAGAGTGTTCCCTTTTCTCCACACCCTCTCCAGCATTTATTGTTTCTAGATTTTTTGATGATGGCCACTCTGACTGTGTGAGGTGATATCTCATTGTAGTTTTCATTTGCATTTCTCTAATGATTAATGATGTTGAACATTCTTTCTTGTGTTTGTTGGCAGTCTGTATATCTTCTTTGGAGAAATGTCTATTTAGATCTTCTGCCCATTTTTGGATTGGGTTGTTTGTTTTTTTCTTATTGAGCTGCATGAGCTGCTTGTAAATTCTGGAGATTAATCCTTTGTCAGTTACTTCATTTGCAAATATTTTCTCCCATTCTAAGGGTTGTCTTTTGGTCTTGTTTATGGTTTCCTTTGCTGTGCAAAAGCTTTGAAGTTTCATTAGGTCCCATTTGTTTATTTTTGTTTTTATTTCCATTACTATAGGAGGTGGGTCAGAAAGGATCTTGCTGTGATTTATGTCATAGAGTTGTCTGCCTATGTTTTCCTCTAACAGTTTGATAGTTTCTGGCCTTACATTTAGGTCTTTAATCCATTTTGAGCTTATTTTTGTGTATGGTGTTAGGGAGTGATCTAATCTCATAGTTTTACATGTATCTGTCCAGTTTTCCCAGCACCACTTATTGAAGAGGCTGTCCTTTCTCCACTGTACATTCCTGCCACCTTTATCAAAGATAAGGTGACCATATATACATGGGTTTATCTCTGGGCTTTCTATCCTGTTCCATTTATCTATCTTTCGGTTTTTGTGCCACTACCATACTTCTTGATTACTGTAGCTTTGTAGTATAGTCTGAAGTCAGGGAGCTTGATTCCTCCAGGTCCTTCTTTCGTTCTCAAGATTGCTTTGGCTATTCGGGGTCTTTTGTGTTTCCACACAAATTGTGAAATTTTTTGTTCTAGTTCTGTGAAAAATGCCAGTGGTAGTTTGATAGGGATTGCATTGAATCTATAGATTGCTTTGGATAGTAAAGTCATTTTCACAATGTTGATTCTTCCAATCCAAGAACATGGTATATGTCTCCATCTATATGTACCATCTTTAATTTCTTTCATCAGTGTCTTATAATTTTCTGCATACAGGTCTTTTGTCTCCTTAGGTAGGTTTATTCCTAGATATTTTATTCTTTTTGTTGCAATGGTAAATGGGAGTGTTTTCTTGATTTCACTTTCAGATTTTTCATCATTAGTATATAGGAATGCCAGAGATTTCTGTGCATTAATTTTGTATCCTGCTAATTTACCAAATTCATTGATTAGCTCTAGTAGTTTTCTGGTAGCATCTTTAAGATTCTCTATGTATAGTATCATGTCATCTTCAAACAGTGACAGCTTTACTTCTTCTTTTCTGATTTGGATTCCTTTTATTTCCTTTTCTTCTCTGATTGCTGTGGCTAAAACTTCCAAAACTATGTTGAATAAGAGTGGTGAGAGTGGGCAACCTTGTCTTGTTCCTGATCTTCGTGGAAATGCTTTCAGTTTTTCACGATTGAGGATGATGTTGGCTGTGGGCTTGTCATATATGGCCTTAATTATGTTGAGGAAAGTTCCCTCTATGCCTACTTTCTGCAGGGTTTTTATCATAAATGGGTGTTGAAATTTGTCAAAAGCTTTCTCTGCATCTATTGAGATGATCATATGGTTTTTCTCCTTCAATTTGTTAATATGATTTATCACATTGATAGATTTGTGTATATTGAAGAATCCTTGCATTCCTGGAATAAACCTCACTTGATCATGGTGTATGATCCTTTTAATGTGCTGTTGGATTCTGTTTGCTAGTATTTTGTTGAGGATTTTTGCATCTATGTTCATCAGTGATATTTACCTGTAGTTTTCTTTCTTTGTGACATCCTTGTCTGGTTTTGGTATCAAGGTGATGGTGGCCTCATAGAAGGAATTTGGAAGTGTTCCTCCCTCTGCTATATTTTGGAAGAGTTTGAGAAGGATAGGTGTTAGCTCTTCTCTAAATGCTTGATAGAATTCGCCTGTGAAGCCATCTGGTCCTGGGCTTTTGTTTGTTGGAAGACTTTTAATCAGAGTTTCAATTTCAGTGCTTGTGATTGGTCTGTTCATATTTTCTATTTCTTCCTGATTCAGTCGTGGCAAGTTGTGCATTTCTAAGAATTTGTCCATTTCTTCCAGATTGTCCATTTTATTGGCATAGAGTTGCTTGTAGTAATCTCTCATGATCTTTTTTATTTCTTCAGTGTCAGTTGTTACTTATCCTTTTTCATTTCTAATTCTATTCATTTGAGTCTTCTCCCTTTTGTTCTTGATGAGTCAGGCTAGTGGTTTATCTATTTTGTTTATCTTCTGAAAGAACCAGCTTTTAGTTTTATTGATCTTTGCTATTGTTTCTTCATTTATTTCTGATCTGATTTTTATGATTTCTTTCCTTCTGCTAGCTTTGCATTTTTTTTTTTTGTTCTTCTTTCTCTAATTGCTTGAGGTGCAAGGTTATGTTGTTTATTCGAGATGTTTCCTGCTTCTTAATGTGGGCTTGTATTGCTATAAACTTCCCCCTTAGAACTGTTTTCGCTGCATCCCATAGGTTTTGGGTCATTGTGTCTCCATTGTCATTTGTTTCTAGGTATTTTTTGATTTCCTCTTTGATTTCTTCAGTAATCACTTCATTATTAAGTAGTGTATTGTTTAGCCTCCATGTTTTTGTATTTTTTACAGATCTTTTCCTGTAATTGATATCTAGTCTCATGACGTTGTGGTCGGAAAAGATACTTGATACAATTTCAATTTTCTTAAATTTACCAAGGCTTGATTTGTGACCCAAGATATGATCTATCCTGGAGAATGTTCCATGAGCACTTGAGAAAAATGTGTATTCTGTTGTTTTGGATGGAGTGTCCTATAAATATCAATTAAGTCGATCTTGTTTAATGTATCATTTAAAGCTTGTGTTTCCTTATTGATTTTCATTTTGGATGATCTGTCCATTGGTGAAAATGGGGTGTTAAAGTCCCCTACTATGAATGTGTTACTGTCGATTTCCCCTTTTATGGCTGTTAGTATTTGCCTTATGCATTGAGGTACTCCTATGTTGGGTGCATAAATATTTACAATTGTTATATCTTCTTCTTGGATCGATCCCTTGATCATTATGTAGTGTCCTTCTTTGTCTCTTCTAATAGTCCTTATTTTAAAGTCTATCTTGTCTGATATGAGAATTGCTACTCCAGCTTTCTTTTGGTTTCCATTTGCATGGAATATCTTTTTCCATCCCCTTACTTTCAGTCTGTATGTGTCTCTAGGTCTGAAGTGGGTCTCTTGTAGACAGCATATATAAGGGTCTTGTTTTTGTATCCATTCAGCCAATCTGTGTCTTTTGGTGGGAGCATTTAGTCCATTTACATTCAAGGTAATTATCGATATGTATGTTCCTATTCCCATTTTCTAAATTGTTTTGTGTTTGTTATTATAGGTCTGTTCCTTCTCTTGTGTTTCTTGTCTAGAGAAGTTCCTTTAGCATTTGTTGTAAAGCTGGTTTGGTGGTGCTGAACTCTCTCAGCTTTTGCTTGTCTGTAAAGGTTTTGATTTCTCCATCAAATCTGAGTGAGATCCTTGCTGGCTAGAGTAGCCTTGGTTGCAGGTTTTTCTCCTTCATCACTTTCAGTATGTCCTGCCACTCCCTTCTGGCTTGTAGGGTTTCTGCTGAGAGATCAGCTGTTAACCTTATGGGGATTCCCTTGTGTGTTATTTGTTGTTTTTCCCTTGTTGTTTTTAATATGCTTTCTTTGTATTTAATTTTTGACAGTTTGATTAATATGTGTCTTGGCATATTTCTCCTTGGATTTATCCTGTATGGGACTCTCTGTGCTTCCTGGACTTGATTAACTATTTCCTTTCCCATGTTAGGGAAGTTTTCAACTATAATCTCTTCAAATATTTTCTCAGTCCCTTTCTTTTTCTCTTCTTCTTCTGGAACCCCTATAATTCAAATGTTGGTGCGTTTAATGTTGTCCCAGAGGTCTCTGAGACTGTCCTCAGTTCTTTTCATTCTTTTTTCTTTATTCTGCTCTGCAGTAGTTATTTCCACTATTTTATCTTCCAGGTCACTTATCCGTTCTTCTGCCTCAGTTATTCTGCTATTGATCTCATCTAGAGTACTTTTAATTTCATTTATTGTGTTGTTCATCGTTGCTTATTTCATCTTTAGTTCTTCTAGGTCCTTGTTAACTGATTCTTGCATTTTGTCCATTCTATTGTCCATTCTATCTCCAAGATTTCGGATCAACCTTACTATCATTATTCTGAATTCTTTTTCAGGTAGACTGCCTATTTCCTCTTCATTTGTTAGGTCTGGTGCATTTTTATCTTGCTCCTTTATCTGCTGTGTGTTTTTCTGTCTTCTCATTTGCTTATCTTTCTGTGTTTGGGGTCTCCTTTTTGCAGGCTGCAGGTTTGTAGTTCCCACTGTTTTTGATGTCTGTCCCCAGTGGTTAAGGTTGGTTCAGTGGGTTGTGTAGGCTTCCTGGTGGAGGGGACTAGTGCCTGTGTTGTGGTGGATGAGGCTGGATCTTGTCTCTCTAGTGGGCAGGTTCACGTCTGGTGGTGTGTTTTGGGGTGTCTGTGGCCTTATTATGATTTTAGGCAGCCTCTCTGCTAATGGGTGAGGTTGTGTTCCTGTTTTGCTAGTTGTTTCGCATAGGTTTTCCAGCACTGTGGCTTGCTGGTCGTTGAGTGAAGCTGGGTGCTGGTGTTAAGATGGAGGTCTCTGGGAGATTTTTGCCGTTTGATATTATGTGGAGCTGGGAGGTCTCTTGTTGATCAGTGTCCTGAAGTTGGCTCTCCTACCTCAGAGGCAGAGCCCTGCCTCCTGGCTGGAGCACCAAGAGCCTTTCATCCACACGGCTCAGAATAAAAGGGAGAAAAAGTAGAGAGAGTTAGTAGAAGTATGAGGAAAGAATAAAGGAAAGGAGGGAAGGAAGGAAGGAAGGAAGGAAGGAAGGAAGGAAGGAAGAAAGAAAGAAAGAAAGAAAGAAAGAAAGAAAGAAAGAAAGAAAGAAAGAAAGAAAGAAAGAAAGAAGCAAAGAAGGAAAGAAGGCAAGAAGGAAAGAAAGGAGGGAGGGAGGAAAGAAGGAAGGAGGGAAAGAAGGAAAAAAGAAGATACAGTAAAAATAAAATAAAGTATAATAAAGTTATTGAATTAAAAAATACTTATTATAAAAAAAAAGGGATGGAGAGAAACTTAGGACAAATGTTGGAAGCAAAGCTATACAGACAAAATCTTATACAGAAGCATACACATACACCCTCACAAAAAGAGGTAAAGGGGGAAAAATCATAAATCTTGCTCTCAGAGACCACCTCCTCAGTTTAGGGTGATTCGTTGTCTAAAGGAAGGAAGGAAGGAAAGAAAGAAAGAAAGAAAGAAAGAAAGAAAGAAAGAAAGAAAGAAAGAAAGAAAGAAAGAAAGAAAGAAAGAAAGAAAGAAAGAAGGTAAAGTATAATAAAGTTATTAAAATTAATTATTAAGAAAAAGAATTAAAAAAAAAAACATGGACGGATAGAACCCTAGGACAAATGGTGGAAGAAAGACTATACAGACAAGATCTCACACAGAAACATACACATACACATTCACAAAAAGAGGAAAAGCGAAAAAAATCATAGATCTTGCTCCTAAATTCCACCTCCTCAATTTGGGATCATTCCTTGTCTATTCAGGTATTCCACAGATGCAGGGTATATCAAGTTGATTCTGGAGCTTTAATCCGCTGCTTCTGAGGCTGCTGGGAGAGAGTTCCCTTTCTCTTCTTTGTTCTCACAACTCACAGGGGCTCAGCTTTGGATTTGGCCCTGCCTCTGCGTGTAGGTTGCTGGAGGGCGTCTGTTTTTTGCTCAGACAGGATGGGGTTAAAGGAGCCGCCGATTCGGGGGCTCTGGTGCACTCAGGCCGGGGGGGAGGGAGGGGCACTGCGTGTGGGGCGGGCCTATGGTGGCAGAGGCCTGCGTGACGTTGCACCAGCCTGAGGCCCGCCGTGCATTCTCCTGGGGAAGTTGTCCCTGGATCCCGGGAACCTGGCAGTGGCAGGCTGCACAGGTTCCGTGGAAGAGGGGTGTGGAGAGTGACCTGTGCTCGCACACAGGCCCCTTGGTGGCGGCAGCAGCAGCCTTAGCATCTCCCGCCCGTCTCTGGGGTCCGTGCTTTTAGCCGCGGCTCACGCCCGTCTCTGGAGTTCCTTTAAGCAGCGCTCTTAAACCCCTCTCCTCACGCACCAGGAAACAAAGAGGGAAGAAGAAGTCTCTTGCCTCTTCAGCAGGTGCAGACTTTTCCCCGGACTCCCTCCCGGCTAGCCGTGGTTCACTAACCCCTTCAGGCTATGTTCAAGCTGCCAACCCCAGTCCTCTCCCTGTGCTCAGACCAAAACTGAAACACAATTTTCTTAAATATACCAAGGTTTGGTTTGTGACCCAAGATATGATCTATGCTGGATAATGTTCCATGAGCACTTGAGAAGAAAGTGTATTCTGTTGTTTTTGGATGGAATGTCCTATAACTATCAATTAAGTCCATCTTGTTTAATGTGTCATTTAAAGCTTGGGTTTCCTTATTTATTTTTACTTTGGATGATCTGTCCATTGGTGAAAGTGGGATGTTAAAGTCCCCTACTATGATTGTGTTACTGTCGATTTCCTCTTTTATGGCTGTTAGCATTTTCCATATGTATTGAGGTGCTCCTAGGTTGGGTGCATGATATTTACAATTGATATATCTTCTTCTTGGATTGATCCCTTTATCATTATGTAGTTTGTTTCTTTGTCTCTTGTAATAGCCTTTATTTTATAGTCTATTTTGTCTGATATGAAAATTGCTACTCCAGCTTTCTTTTGATTTCCATTTGCATGGAATATCTTTTTCCATCCCCTCACTTTCAGTCTGTATGTGTCCCTAGGTCTGAAGTGGGTCTCTTGTAGACAGCATATAGATGTGTCTTGTTTTTTTTTTTATCCATTCAGCCAGTCTGTCTTTTGTTTGGATTATTTAATCTATTTACATTTAAGGTAGTTATTGATATATATGTTCCTATTACCATTTTCTTAATTGTTTTGGGGTGTTTTTGTAGGTGTTTTCCTTCTCTTGTGTTTCCTGCCTAGAGAAATTCTTTTAACATTTGTTCTAAAGCTGGGTTGGTAGTGCTGAATTCTGTTAGCTTTTGCTTTTCTGTAAAGGTTTTGATTTCTCTGTCGAATCTGAAAGAGATCCTTGCTGGGTAGAATAATCTTGGTTGTAGGTTTATTCCTTTCATCACTTTAAATATGTCCTGCCAGTCTCTTCTGGCTTGCAGAGTTTCTGCTTGAAGATCAGCTGTTAACCTTAGAGGGATTCATTGTATGATTTTTGTCATTTTTCCTTTGCTGCTTTTAATATTTTTTCTTTGTATTTAATTTTTGATAGTGTCATTAATATGTGTCTTGCCATGTTCTCCTTGGATTTATCCTGTATGGGACTCTGTGCTTCCTGGACTTGATTGACTATTTCCTTTCCCATATTAGGGTAATTTTCAACTATAATCTCTTCAAGTATTTTCTCAGTCCCTTTTTTTTTCTCTTCTTCTTCTGAGACCTTTATAATTTGAATGTTGGTGTATTTAATGTTGTCCCAGAGGTCTCTGAGCATGTTCTCAATTCTTCTCATTCTTTTTTCTTTATTCTGCTCTTCAGTAGTTATTTCCACTATGTTATCTTCCAGATCACTTATCTGTTCTTCTTCCTCAGTTATTCTGCTATTGATACCTTCTAGAGAATTTTTAATTTCATTTATTGTGTTGTTCATCATTGTTTGTTTCTCTTTAGTTCTTCCAGGTCCTTCTTAAATGTTTCTAGTTTCCCCTTTTTATTTCCAAGATTTTGTATCATCTTTACTACCATTACTCTGAATTCTTTTTCAGGTAGACTGCCTATTTCCTCTTCATTTGTTAGGTCTGATGGGTTTTTGTCTTGCTCCTTCATCTGCTGTGTGTTTCTCTGTCTTCTCATTTTGTTTAACTTACTGTGTTTGGGGTCTCCTTTTCACAGGCTGCAGGTTCGTAATTCCCATTGTTTTTGGTGTCTGCCCCCAGTTGCTAAGGTTTTTTCAGTGTGTTGTGTAATCTTTCTGGTGGAGGGGACTCGTGCCTGTGTTCTGGTGAATGATTCTGGATCTTGTCTTTCTGGTGGAGAGGACCACATCAGGTGGTGTGTTTTGGGGTGTCTGTGACCTTATTATGATTTTAGGCAGCCTTTCTGCTAATGGGAGGGTTGTGTTCCTGTCTTGTTAGCTGTTTGTCATAGGGTGTCCAACACTGTAGCTTGCTGGTCGTTGAATGGAGCTGGGTCTTAGCAATGAGATAATCTCTGGGCGAGGTTTTGCTCTTTGATATTACATGGATCTGGGAGGACTCTGGTGGACCAATGTCCTGAACTTCATTTTCCATTTCAGAGGCACAGACCTGACATGCAGCCAGAGCACCAAGACCCTGGCAGCCACATGGCTGAGAAGAAAATGGTGAAAAAAGGAATGAAAGAAAGAAACAATAAAATAAAATTATTAAAATAAAATTATATTAAAAATTAAGAAAATTTAAAAAGTAATTTAAGAAAAAGAAGAAAGAAGAAAACAACCAAACCAAAGAACAAATCCATCCATGATAGTAAGCACTGAAAACTATACTAAAAAAAAAAAAAAAAAAAAAAAAGACGGACAGAGAGAACCCTAGGACAAATAGTAAAACAAATGTATACAGACAAAATCACACAAAGAGGCATACAGATACACACTCACAAAAAGAGAAAAAGGAAAAAATATATATCTATATATTAGAAAAAAAGAGAGCAACCAAATCAATAAATTTAGCAATGATAATAAACTCTAAATACTAAACTAAGATAAACATACAAGCAGAAATAAATTAGATGCAGAAAGCTAACCCTAATTCTACAGTTGCTCCCGAAGTCCACCTCAATTTTGGGATGATTCATTTTCTATTCAGGTATTCCGGAGATGCAAGTTACATCAAGTTGTTTGTGGAGATTTAATCCATTGCTCATGAGGCTTCTGGGAGAAATTGCCTTTCTTCTTTGTTCACACAGCTTTGATTCAGGTTTTGAGTTCAGGTTTTGATTTGGGGTTCAGGTTTTGATTTGGCCCTGCCTCTGCTTGTAGGTCACTGTAGGGTGACTGTTCCCCACCCAGACAGGACAGGGTTAAAGCAGCAGCTGATTAGGGGGCTCTGTCTCACTGAGGCCTGGGAGAGTGAGGGTTATGTAATTCAGGACAAGCCTGCGGTGGCAGAGTCCAGCATGATGCTGCAACAGCCTGAGATGCTCCATGTGTTCTCCTGGGAAGTTGTCCCTGGATCATGGGGCCCTGGCAGTAGCAGGCTCCACAGGCTCCCAGGAGGTGAGGTGTGGATAGTGACCTGTGCTTGCACACAGGCTTCTTGGTGGCTGTGGCAGGAGACTTAGCGTTTCATGCCCGTCTCTGGTGTCCACACTGGTAGCCGCATGTCTCTGGAGCTTGTTTAGGTGGTGTTCTGAATCCCCTTTCCTCACGCACCCTGAAACAATGGTCTTTTGCCTCTTAGGCAATTCCAGACTTTTTCTCAGACTCCCTCCTGGCTAGCTGTAGCACACTAGCCCTACAGAATGTGTTCATGCAGCCACCCACAGTCCTCTCCCTGTGGTCTGACCTCCAAAGTCCGAGCCTCAATTCTCAGCCACCATTCGCCCTGGTGGATGAGGAGACAAGCCTCTCAGGCTAGTGAATGCTGGTTGGCACTAATCCTCTGTGCAGGAATCTTTCCACTTTGCCCTCTGTGCCCCTGTTGCTGTGTCCTCCTCTGTGGCTCTGAAGCTTTGCCCCTGCCCACCACCCATCTCTGCCAGTGAAGGGGCTTCCTAGGGTGTGGAAAATTTTCCTCCTTCAGAGTTCCTTCCTAGAGGTGCAGGTCCTGTCCTTATTCTTTTGTCTCTGTTTTTTCTTTTTTTCTTTTCCCCATCCAGGTACTTAAGGAGTTTCTTTCCTTTTGGGAAGTCTGAGATCTTCTGCCAGTGTTCAGTAGGTGTTCCATAGGAGTTGTTCCACATGTAGATGTAATTTTGTTGTATTTGTGGGGAGGAAGGTGATCTCAATGTCTTACTCCTCTGCCATCTTGAAGTTCTCCTACCCAACATTTTTAATGCCTAAAGAGTGATCTCTTGTTTTTTCTCCTAACTTGAACTTAAGTTTCTTCATTCTGAACTTTAAGTCCAAGTAAGGTAATTATTCTTCTTGATAGAAAAGTCAGAAACAGACTGGGAGCTAAAAATTGTGTGGTCTTACTTACTTTTAACACCACACCATCTGTTTCAAGCAGCCCAACTATGTCTGTCTTATTTTTTGTTTTGTTTTGTATTTTAGCATAACTTTTAAGAATAAAAAGCCAAGTTTAGTTTTGTTTATAATTTTTGCAACTTATATGGGGCCCCATTTAGCTATATTTATACTCATCAAATGTATATTCTTCCTTTCATCAGTTTCATTCATTTTTGTAATGACGTTCCTAATCAACATATTCTGATACTTAAAAAAATTGCTAATACTGTAGCACATATAATATAAATTCAAAGTACTCTTACTTGGCCCACTCCTAACATTTCCTCAAAGGTAACCAAGGTTGACATTTTATTGCCTATTCATTTTGACATTTCTCTTTGTACATTTTATGAATTATACATATATACACATATATAAAATATATATGTATTCATATATACACACATATTAATATACACATGATTGAATAAAATATATAGACCTGTACATGAAATATGCACTTTACAGATAAATATAGACAGTGTACAAATGTCTATATATTTTATGCATGCCTGTATATATATTTTTTTTCAGCAAACTGGCTCTAATACTTTTCAGTATATCATAAACTTTTTTTCCATTTTTGTTAAGATTTTTCTCATTTTTTAAAGCTGTATCTCTATAATCATTGTACCATAATTTACTTAAACATGTTCTAATCAAATTGTTATCAGTTTTTAATTGTGCCTTTTAAAATAACAACTGTTAGATATTCTTGTGCATAAGGAAGTTGTGTCATCAGAAGTCCAAGAGATGAGGAAAGAATGGAGAGAACCTCCGCAAACACTCCAGCTCACACTGAAGACCAAACAATGGCCACTACCACTTGGAGATGAGAAGGAAAACCAAGAGAGATCTCCAGAGGCACAGACACCAAGGACCTGCTGACATCTTAGGGCAAAAAAAGAGAACTGAGAGAAACTCCACAAGTACTTAGAACCTTACACTGAGCACCAGTCAGCAGCCATCTGTTGCTGACAATTGAGGAGGAAACTGAAGGAGACTCCCATGAGGCACTAATGAATGGGGTAGGCTGATGGCTGAGATCAGGACAGGATAACAGATATAAACTATCCTTATAAACTATAAGTTTATAAACTATAAACTTATCCAGTCTAAGCCCTGCTAAAGAATTGATTCTGATTCTACCTTCAATAATATGGAACTTCTGGTGACTCTTCCATAAGCATCAATATCCCAAGCCTTGTTCAGTCACAGACTAGATTGAAATAATTCCCTTATTCATTGCCTAACAGAAGAAGAGGTGTATTCTTTTGGGAAGTAAATATGATTTACCTTAGCCTTTATTGCTCTTTTATACACAATAGCTGACATTGGATCAAAGATTATGAGATATAAGAAAATGTGACACATTATCAAGAGAGGAAATAGACAATAAAACCAGATCCAGATGTGATCCTGATATTTCAACTATCAGACAAATACACTGTAATAGCTATGATCTAGAAATTCTATTGATATTTATCCAAGGGAACTAAAAGTATATGTGCATGAAAGGAAAAAGAATTACATGTGGATGTTTATAAATACCCAAACCTACAAATTATCATATATCCATGCAATAGAATATTACTCAGCAATAAAATAGAAAGAACTACTGATACATGTAATATCATATCCTCGACAAAAGGAGCCATACATAAAAAAAAAAACTGTGTGATTCCATTTACATGAAATTCTAAAATTTTCAAAAAAATCTACAGTGACAGGAAGTAGATCAGTGATTGCTTGGAGATTGGGATTGGGAAAATGAATGACTATAGAAGAGCATGAAGACCCTTTCTGGGGTAATGTAGTTTATATTTTGATTATAATACTAGTTCCATGAGTATATGTATTTGTCAAAATACATAGAATTGTACAAATAAAATACACTTATTGTACATTAAATATATTAAATATATAAATTAAAAATGCTTTTTGTAAAATAAATAGGCCAGGCATATACATGGAGAGAATATTATCAACACATACAGCAGGCAAAGATTATGTGTCCAGCACATATAAATAACTCTTTCAAATTAAAATGACAGAAAAACAAAAAAGTATACAAAATATTTGGATAGCCACTTCAAAAAATAAGGTATGCAAATAGCTAATACACTAGTGAAAAAAGAGTAATGAAAAATGAATAATTATTACTCATCAGGGAAATGAAAATTAAAACAGGGAGATACCACTATATGTTTATTAAAATAGACAAGAAAAATGTCATCACCAATCAAGGAGAGAGTGTCAACACCAAATGTTGGAGAAGTTGTAGAACAACCAGAACTCTTATACACTACTAATACGATTGTAAAATGGTACAACTAGTTTGAAAAACTGTTCAGCAGTTTCTTAAAAGTTATACATGGATCTTCCCCTGACCCAGGTATTCCATTCTTTGATATTGTTCCAAGAGAGAAAAAACACGCTTGTAAAAACCTATAAACAATTGTTCATAGCAGCTTTATTTATGAGCACCCAAATCTGAAAGTAACCTAGGAGTCCATCAACAAGAGAATGTTAAACACACAATAGTCAGTAATATGAAGGAAAATAAATAATTTATACACATATAGAAAAGGTGAATCTCAAAAACATCTTGCTAAGTGAAGAATCTAGGAACAAAAGAATAGTGCCTCCATTCATATAAAGTTTAAAATAGGCAAAACAAACCCTTGGTGTTGGAAATCAGATCAGTGGTTGCTTAGAAAATGGGAGAATAGTGCTGATTGTCAGAAGGTATAAAGAATAATGGAAATATCATATTCTTGATTGTGGTATGGGATAGATTTTTTTTATGTGTTTGTGAAGCTGATTTAATTATACACTTAATATCTCTGTCTTTTGTATTTTTTTATGAGATGGTCATTTGGGTGCAGCCACAAGATGATATAGAAATGAAGCTCAGGAATAAAGGACACTTAATTTACCCACAAGTACTAGACATGAGAGGTATGAAACACTTCCTGGGGCCAAGAGGAAAGACACCAGAGTGGTCAGGAGGCAGAAGACAAGACCAAGGTGATGGTTTAGGCCATGGCCCTTATTGGGGTTTTTGTGGGAAAGGCATGGCAGGGCAGGGTGACCCATTTAGAATTAGTTAGTATGGGACTATAGAGATGGCCCCTAGTTGCCTGACACCTGTCTCTTGGATGGCTAATGCAGAGGAATATTGTCTCATGTGGTACAGGCCAGCTAGAGGAGGTTTGTCCTGTATTGATTGGTTTCTGTATCAAAGACAGGTCCCTGGCTGGGACCTTTGCTGGCTCTAAGAATTGGCTAATCCCCAGAGGGGCAGTCTTTCTCCACCCAGAAATGCTTTTAAGATATAAAAACATCACAATATACTATGCTATATGTACTATATACATATACATATATATATGTATATATGTATATATATATATATATATATATATATATACACACAATGCATTTTTTATATGTAAATTATATTTTGTTTTTAAAATACTTGGGGTCTTATATAAATTTTGGGGCAGTATTTCCAGGTGTTAAACTGTCTCTGAAAAGTGAATGATTAGTTTATGTTTTGCACTTCATCTGTCTAAAATGTGCATGTGTATGTTTCTGTGTGTGCTTTTATGTGTGTGTATGTGATTGTTGCCTTCTATATAGTAATATTGGCAAGCCCATGGGAAATGAAAAAAAACCATTTTCCATCATGATATATTTTGTCAAGACATGATTCCCAAAATTGAATTTTATTATTCTTTACAATTCATATAACCAAATTCTATAGTTAAATTATCATTTAGGTTTTAATGTCACAGACTTCTCATTTGATATGACTTGATACAGACTACTGATTACTTATTACAGATCATGTCCAAATACTGATACATTCTCTCACATATTCATAGATACCATAGCATGAACAGAAATAGAAGGCCCTAATTCTCTTTTATTAAGCAAATACTTTTTTAAAAACTAAAATTCATTTTGTATATGCCTAGAAAAAATCCTGGGTGATATAAAAGTGATTTTTTTCTTACCTGAGTGTTCTGATTTTTTTATAAACATGCCGAACTTTTGTAATTAGAAAATCTACAATAAATGTTATTTTAAAAATCTATCTAAAAAGTATGTATTCTTTCAAATTGTTCAATAGGAGCAGAATCGGTCAAGGCATGGGGAAATTTTGTATGAGCAGGAGAATCTACTCCAGGGTGACCTCTTGACTACAGGAGAAACAATCACTGACCAGCATAGGTTCCAAACAGTACTCCCCCCACCTTATGATTCACAAATTGGGAAGAAAGAACACTGAAACAGCCCATATGGAAAGGTTTTGTTCCAAAGAACAGTTTCTGTGCTGTTATACTCATTGCTTCAGAGACCTAAAAAAATCTCCAAGCCTATGGTTTACCTTGGACCCATGCCTGGCATAATATAACAATTACCATGTAAAGGCACAATTTTTTAGTCTAAATATGATGAACTGGATTAGATATTATGAAATTATTAGAAATCATTTTGCCTAGACTAGATGAAAGGCTAAATTTTATAGTTAAATACAATTTTGAGGAGAAAAAGTAAGTTTAGCAGGCCCATCAGCCTTTTTCCCTTAATCTTTTCCCTGTAGATTTTCCCACTCCATGAGAAGAGGAGTCTGGGAAAGAGGAATCTAAGTAAGAAGGGGAATCTTATCAAAGGAGCAAAAAGTAAATGGAGTTTTTAAAAATCTATTCTGGCCCTCTTTTTGGCCTGAGGGTATCAGTGTAAAACATGGCTGAAAACTACTGCCACAGGCAACTAGTTTGCAATTCAACAGACATCATTATTACCTTATATCCCGCTTTAAACTCTTCTTCAAATGATCAGAATAAATATTATATGTTGAGAACTAAGTTTTTAAGTGTGAAGGGAGAGAAAACTAATATTTATTGGGCTCTTCTATATCTTAGAAACTATACTAAGTGATTTGGACTCATTATATTATTTACTACTAACACTCCACTCTGGAGAAAAATTGATATGTTTCCTTCCTCACCCTGTCAGACTAAGACAGCTTTTTGGTAATGAGTGTGAAAATCATGGAGATATGTGTTGGACTACTGGACAAGTTTATTGACACTTCATGGTAGCATTTTAATTTGCCCAAAGTGTTAAGTCATGGACATATGATAGATATCAATGAGAAATTCTACATGTCCTGGGTAGACATCCCAGGAGTACAAACTATCAAGAAATTAGAAATTAGCAAAATATTTAGTTGTTTTTGAGGTAACTATTTACCACCAGGTAAATCTCTTTGCCCTGATAACTGTCTTAGTGGCAGAGGTTAAAATGTTCTTACTTTCTTGAGCAGGAGCAACGGTGGGAAGGGATATTCTCCACTTCACCAAGTACCAATGTCACGCAACCATCTCTACTGCTTCTGAATGAAGGTCACTAGTATATTATTATCGTCTCCAAACTTGTACTCTTTGAAACCATAAATTTCAAATCAGAATTTCACAGAGGCTAGAATTCCTATTTTAAAAGTAAAGGAGGAATATAAAGCTTAACTAATTCATTGCATATTTCTTTGCCTTTTCAAATTTTTTTTAAGATGCATATATTACTTTTACAGTTAGGAAAACATTAACACTTTCAGGTTACTAAGCTATTTTCTCATAATAGGATAGAAACATAAATAAATAGAGTTAGTTTATTGATATGTTTCATGCTAGTGATTTGACTATATTGATTCAGAAGTAGCTAAGGTTTATGAACTTTCCAAAACACAAAAGTGGTAAAATACCACATTAAAATTGGCTGTTAATAAGTTTTATAGAAGTATCATGTATTTTCATCAATACATATTTCACATATATTGTTTATCTTACAAAATTATAGAAGCAAAGTAGAAAACATATGAAAACCTAGCCCTCTATTTGACTGTATAGTTCTAAATGCCAGGTCTTCAGGACTCAAGATATAAATGTTTGTATGAAGTAACATCTGAAAATGTGTAATAATAAAATTCTGATTAAAGTTTCTTCTATAGCATATGCATTTTCTCCTGGCCAAAAATCAAAACATCACATTTTACTACCAAATATACTTGGCATTAAGGCACACACAGTTGTTCCCTATTTACCATAAATTTGCTTCCTTGTTTAATGCTCACTTAATGTGCATGAACTACATGGGTAATTGACTCCCAGTTTACAGTGAGGCATAAAACTCCCATAGAATCTTTGCTTGAATATTCAGTAGAATATGTGTAAAATGTTGATGTGAAAGTGATTTAAATGTGATGTGAATTTGGAGGAGGTAAGGAAATATTCTTCAAAATGATGTTGAGGTAATAAAAAAACCAGGTTACAAAGGGAATATCTTTTACTCAACCTCTGGGCAAGATCACATGACTGTAAATTATAGAAGTTTTTCCATGTGTCAATAACTGTGGATGTTACTGTAAAACACATGCACTGCACATATGAACAGGCATGTGCATACTTACACATATGTAGGAATAATATAATAAGTGGGAAATGCTAATTCAAATACATATGTCTTTAGATTGCTAGAATATCTATAAGAGGGTGGCATCAGCAAGATAGAGGGTAGGAAACCCTGAACCCTCCTTCTCCACAAACATACTAATTCAGTAAAAATTCATGGACAAATTCCCTTTGTAAGAAATTCATAAAATAATTGAAAGGCTCCTTCACCCCAGGAGAATGTAAAACCAGATTCACCAAAGCCAGTAGAGAGATTTAGGGCACTCTCTTTCTGGAGTTCCTGTCCCCAGCACAGCGTCATGTGACCAGGAAGAGACCTCTAAGCTCCTAAATTCATCTAGGGAAGGGAAAGTGTTGGTTTGTGATCCAGTGTCCAAACTTTTATGAAAAGGCTTCTGTCTTGTCAGTCTTGAAGCTCTGACAGGTCTGACAGAGTCTAACCCTTCCCCACCAGTGAAAACTAGAGACAGAAGCTTAGCCTGGTAGATGCCATAGATCCTCACCTCTGCTCAGCACAGAATAAATAGATTAAAAATCTCAGCTCTCGGCCTCCTCCTGAGGAGGAAACAACTTGATTCAAACATCCAGAGCCCCAACTTTTCTGGAGCTGACAAAGAACTAACATCTGACTTACCAGGACTGGAGCTCTGATAGGTCTGGTAGAGTCTAGCCACCCAGAGGAAAACAGCAATGTGAGTTGGGCTGTTAAATGCGATAGATTCACCCACTGCTTAGCACAGAGAAAGCAGATTAAAAATTCCCAGCACACAGGTACTCCTTGGAGAGGGAAAGAGTTGATCTGCACATCCACCACCCCACTTTTCCATGAATGCCCAAATAAGTAGCATGTTTTCCAAGTCCTGGAGCTCTGATGGGTGCAGCAGAGTCTAGCTGCCTGGGATAGAACAGAGCTGATGATTTGGAATGGTAGATATTGTAGATTCTTCCCTCTTGCTCAACACAGAGCAAACAAATGAACCATCTCGTCTCTCAGTTTTCCCCGGGAAAAGAAAGAGTTGATTCATCAGGTCAATGCCCCAACTTCTCTGAGCCAACCAAAAGAACTAGCATTTGAATTGTCTGTCTTGGAGCTCTGGTGGGCCTGGCACAGTCTAGCCACATGGGGGGTAACAGAGCTGGTGGTTTGGACTGGTAGACAACATAGCTCTCCATCTTTCCAGCTCAGCCCAGAGCAAGTGGACAAAAGCCATAGAATCCCTGATAAATATAGATACAAAATCCTCAATAAAATGCTAGTAAACTAAATCCAACAGCACTTTAAAAGGATCATACACCACGACCAAGTGGGATTTATCCCTGGGATGCAAAGAATGCAAGGTTGGTTCAACATACAAAAAATCAATTAATATGATACACCATATTAACAGAATAAAGAATAAAAGTAACATACAAGTAAAGAGATGCAGAAGAAATATATGATAAAATTCAACAACTGCTGATAAAAAAACTCTCAGCACACTGGAATAGAAGGAACACACCTCAACATAATACAGGCCATATGTGAAAAGCCCACGTCATACTCAGTGGTAAAAATAAATAATAAATAAAGCTTTTACCTAAGATCAGAAACAAGGCAAGGATGGCCAATGTCAATTCTATTCAACATAGTATTGGAACAGAGCAATCAGGCAAGAAAAAATAAATAAAAGACATCCAAATTGGAAAAGAAGTAATATTGTCCCTGTTTGCAAATGATGTGACTATATATATATATATATATATATATATATACACACACACACACACACACATACATATATATACATATCAAAGGCTTCTTTAAAAAACTCTTAGCACTAATTAATACATTTAATAATGTTCCAGAATACAAAATCAAAATACAAAAATCAGTTGCCTCACTATATACTAATAACAAACTATATGGAAAGGAAATTACAAAAAATTCCACATACAATAGCTTCAACAAGTATAAAATATTAAGAAATGAACTTAACTAAGGAAGTGAAAGACTTGCCTTGAATAGGTATTTCTCAAAGGAAGACATACAAATGACCAACAGGTATATGCAAAGGTACTCAATGTCACTATTCACCAGCAAAATGAAAGTCAAAACCACAGTGAGATATCACTTCACAGCAGTTAGAATGTCCTTTATAAAAAGGACAACAAGGCAAGGAATTGGAGAAATTGAAACCCCTGTAGTACACTGTTGGTGAGAGTGCAAAAATGGTGCAGCTGCTGTGAGAAAAAGGATAAATTTCCCTCCAAAAGTTAAAAACAGAAATACCATATGATCCAGTAATTACACTGCGTGGCATTTATCCTAAAGATTGGAAATCTGAATATTGAAATGACCTTAGCACTTCCATGTTCATTACAGCACTATTCAGAATCACCAAGATGTGGAAACAGCCTAAATGTCCATCAACAAGAATGAGTTAAGAAAATGTGGTATATGAATATAATGGAATATTAGGCAGTCTTTAAAAAGAAGAAAAAATTGAAATTTTTGACAACATGGGTGAACCTTAAGGACATTATGCTATGTGAAATAAGCCATTCATAGAAATACAAATACTGCATGTTTTCACTTATATGAGATATCTAAGATAGTCAAATTCCATAGAATCAAGAACTGAAATAGTGGTTGCTAGAATGAGGGTGAGGGTGGGGAAATAATAATCACAGCATACATTTTCAGGTAAGCAAGATGAATAAGTTCTAGTAATCTGTTGTACAACATTGTACCTGTAGTCAACAATAATGTAATGTACACTTAAAAATTGTTAAGAGGGGAGATCTCATGTCAAGTATTCTTACCTCAATAAAATAAAAATAAAATGAGTATCTATAGATTTTAATTTATAGAATGTTTTTAAAATTTACATATTTGTTTCTCATTTATCCCCCCAATTTTAAGGTTATGATTTATTATGCTTTCTAGTAAATATAGGCTTTTTGTTTTGTTTAAGTAAAGCCTAATGCTAATGAATCTGATTAATGGCATACCTGAAAACATATCCTTTAGTTTGGAGTAGGCTTTTTGAAACGGTAAAGCAAGTTTCATGCCAGTGTACATTTATTTTGAATTGATGAATTACTCTGTCCATGAGGAAGAAAGTGAATATGACTAATACTACGTGTAGTTTCACACCTGTTGTGGTGTTGGCATATGGCTGGTTATCTCATAAATAATTTTCTTGAGCTACTTTGGAGCAGTTATTGTTAAAGTATATAATGGTAGAACTCTGCAAAAATACCAGAAACATCACAACTGCTGCCTTACTTTTCATATGCCTTTGCAGCTGCCATATTCTCATCTGAAATGATGTCTATTTATCCATGCTTACTATCTCTTTCAAATGCTCTTTGAAAACTCACATTTTCTCTAAAGAGAAAGGTTGTATTCTTCATTCTGTTTCCTTAACATTATCTTTAATCTGAACTGGAAATATGTCAATTTGCAAAGCATCAATCCTGAAAATAAGTATACAGTGTTTTATAATGATCCCAAATCATTCTTTCCAAGTCACTTCTCCAACTCTATTACAAAATTTTAGTAGAAAATCTAGGCTCTTTTCACATCTTTTTCTGTAAATTTTCCTATCAAACATAGGAATGTACAAAGAGTTGAGATTCTTACTGAGAAATCAAGAAAAAATAATAAAGATAAGTTTCTGTGAAGCAATATATTTTAAGAGAAATAATGGTGAGCATTTTGAATGTTCATTACATGTGAAGTATTGCTTCAAATGTTTGATATGAATAGATTTATTCAGTTCACAAAACTTTTTGAGTTAATTTACATTATTATTCTCATTTTAGGTGTGTGATATAAGAGGCATACATATTTTGTAAACTTGTTCCGAGGACTACAACTAGTAATAGCTGGCATTTGAATCCAGACAGATTGATTCTAGAGTCTGTGTGTCAAGGACACTGGTTTTCCTACTTCTCTATGCTAAGAATCATGGAGCCATGGCAACATGCCTTTCACATGCTACGATGGATGTAGTGTCATGAACCAGAACTAAGTAATTCAAAGAATTGAATTCCAATGCTGCTCTTACTACCCATTCATTTTCCTCTACCCTTCCTCAATATCCACCTCTATAAAATCAGAAATTTATACTATATGGATTTTAAAGCTTCTTTCTGTTCTAAATATTCTTTTGTATAATAAAAATCATAGTGATGTTAACAGTGAAGGCAAATATTGTTGGTATTTACTCATTTCTACTAGAGACAGGCACTATGCTACCTGATTTTTCACATCTATTTATTTTTGAACTACAAATGATACTTTTCTTTAAATATAATTATCACCTCCCTTTTCAGAAGAAGAAACTGAGGCTCAGAAAATATAAGTAATTTTCCCAAAGTAAGAGGACTTTCTAATGGCTGAGCTAAAATTAAAAGCCATATGTATATATCTGTGCTCATTCTTACAAACCATTATGTCTCTCATGTGTAGTAATATACCACAATTTCTTCATTATCAACATTTGATGCTTCTGTATGAGCAAATCAGTCTTTATTATTTTTTTCCTTGAAATAAATATATATTTTTGTTTAAATTGAATATATGCTATAGATTTTGCCTATTCACATATCATCCAGGGTAGCAAGCTATATCAGATATGTAAGTTAGCTATAGTAAATCCATTTTGAAGGCTTTGAATTGTCCTTTTCTCCCTTCTCTTCTTCTTACTTCTTTTTAAGATTGTTCTAACATTAAAACAAAATAAAAAGACTCCTGACTTGACAAGGCTTACTGGTTTTCCTCATGTATCTCAGTTTATAAGAGAATATACGATTTCACAAAATGTACATATTGTGTGAAATGTAGGTAATAATTCTTCTATATATAATATATAGGAATATTTTATTCTGTAAATCATTAATAAACAGAAACCTCAATTAAATAGAATTAGGTGACCAAAACTGGGGAATTCTCATGGGCTGCAATGATACCAGAGTCCAGCAGGAAGAAGAAAGACCTCCTCTTCTTTCCTGGCAACCACTCAGCCAATGAAAAGCCATGAACACTTTGTTTGCTATAACCCTCACAATCTACTTTTCCTCTCTATAAAAGCTTTCTTTTTCCCTTGCAATACAGGGACTTGTATATGGCTGGCCATAATTGTGGACCTGGAATTGCAATTCTTTGCTCACCCTGTATAAGCTAGTGTTTGCTGAAGAAATAACTGGCAGTCTATTATTTTAGGTCAACATTTTGTGGGCCCATATTGGATTCCAGTGAAGACCCCTAGCAACCTGGGACTGGTGAGTAAAGATAGGTTGTACCCACACTGAGCCCTTTGTTGCTCACCACTTTTTTTTTCTGATCCTAGAGTTTAAGTGTATGTCTTCCTCCTGGATCTGAGATTCTGTCTTCTTTGTGTTTTGAAGCTTTCCAGGCTTTATTTGGGATCTATTTTAAGATTTTGTCCTTTCTAATTAAGGTCTTTTTCTTCAAGTGAGTACTCGTTTGACACTTTGGTCTGCTTTTGAAATCAGACTGTTTCTCCTAGAACTAGCTAGCTATTGGTCCATTCCTTCAGAGATTGGCTATTTCATTGAAATTGTCCCTGCTCAACCTTCCACTCATTCCTTTGGAATAAGGATTGTTCTATGAGAACTGGAATAAGAAGACTTCGGCATGGCTCTTCCAGGACCAAACTGTCCTCTTAGAATTGGATGGTTTTATGCCTGCAGGCTGTTTGAGTTGCAAGCTGTTTGTGTTATTTGAACTGTGAAGCTGAACTGTAGTCTGTTTAAGCTATTTAAGCTGTTTGAGTCATTTAGGCAGTTTCATAAATATTCTTTTATTCTAGGGAAAAACCTCTGAGAAATGGCATCCCAGTCATCTAAATATTTTGAGGGCATCCTCCCTAAAGGACCTTAGCCAATTTTATATTTAAAAACCATGGTCCATCCTCAGGTGGATTTCTTTTTTTTTTTTTTTTTTCTTTTTTTGAAGTGAAGACTTTTTTTTTTCATGAAATGTTGAAGATGTTTTAAGCATGTGGTGAATAATTTCAATTTAGTGTTTTTTTTTTTAATTCAGGCCCTGTGCCTTAAAATTCTAGTCTTTCAATAAATAGGCCTTATTGATCTGACCTATTCCCCTACTCTTTTTTATTTTTTTAACATCTTTATTGGGGTATAATTGCTTTACAATGGTGTGTTAGTTTCTGCTTTATAACAAAGTGAATCAGTTATACATATACATATGTTCTCATATCTCTTCCCTCTTGCGTCTCCCTCCCTCCCACCCTCCCTATCCCACCCTTCCAGGCAGTCACAAAGCGCCGAGCCGATATCCCTGTGCCATGCGGCTCCTTCCCACTAGCTATCTACCGTACGTTTGTTAGTGTGTATATGTCCATGATACTCTCTCGCCCTGTCAAAGCTCACCCTTCCCCCTCCCCATATCCTCAAGTCCGTTCTCCAGTAGGTCTGTGTCTTTATTCCTGTCTTACCCCTAGGTTCTTCATGACATTTATTTTTCTTCTTAAATTCCATATATATGTGTTAGCATACGGTATTTGTCTTTTTCTTTCTGATTTACTTCACTCTGTATGACAGACTCTAGGTCTATCCACCTCATTACAAATAGCTCAATTTCATTTCTTTTTATGGCTGAGTAATATTCCATTGTATATATGTGCCACATCTTCTTTTTCCATTCATCCGATGATGGGCACTTAGGTTGTTTCCATCTCTGGGCTATTGTAAATAGAGCTGCAATAAACATTTTGGTACATGACTCTTCTTGAACTTTGGTTTTCTCAGGGTATATGCCCAGTAATGGGATTGCTGGGTCATATGGTAGTTCTATTTGTAGTTTTTTAAGGAACCTCCATACTGTTCTCCATAGTGGCTGAACCAATTCACATTCCCACCAGCAGTGCAAGAGTGTTCCATTTTCTCCACACCCTCTCCAGCATTTATTGTTTCTAGATTTTTTGATGATGGCCATTCTGGCAGGCGTGAGATGATATCTCATTGTAGTTTTGATTTGCATTTCTCTAATGATTAATGATGTTGAGCATCCTTTCATGTGTTTGTTGGCAGTCTGTATATCTTCTTTGGAGAAATGTCTATTTAGGTCTTCTGCCCATTTTTGGATTGGGTTGTTTGTTTTTTTGTTATTGAGCTGCATGTGCTTCTTGTAAATTTTGGAGATTAATCCTTTGTCAGTTGCTTCATTTGCAAATATTTTCTCCCATTCTAAGGGTTGTCTTTTGGTCTTGTTTATGGTTTCCTTTGCTGTGCAAAAACTTTGAAGTTTCATTAGGTCCCATTTGTTTATTTTTGTTTTTATTTCCATTACTCTAGGAGGTGGGTCAGAAAGGATCTTGCTGTGATTTATGTCATAGAGTGTTCTGCCTATGTTTCCTCTAACAGTTTGATAGTTTCTGGCCTTACATTTAGGTCTTTAATCCATTTTGAGTTTATTTTTTTGTGTGGTGTTAGGGAGTGATCTAATCTCATAGTTTTACATGTATCTGTCCAGTTTTCCCAGCACCACTTATTGAAGAGGCTGTCCTTTCTCTATTGCACATTCCTGCCACCTTTATCAAAGATAAGTTGTCCATATGTGTGTGGGTTTACTCTCTGGGCTTTCTGTCATGTTCTATTGATCTATATTTCTACTTTTGTACTAGTACCATACTGTCTTGATTCCTGTAGCTTTGTAGAATAGTCTGAAGTCAGAAAACCTGATTCCTCCAGCTCCATTTTTCTTTTTCAAGACTACATTGGCTATTCAGGGTTTTTAGTGTTTCCATACAAATTGTGAAATTTTTTGTTCTAGTTCTGTGAAAAATGCCAGTGGTAGTTTGATAGGGATTGCATTGAATCTATAGATTGCTTTGGGTAGTAGAGTTATTTTCACAATGTTGATTCTTCCAATCCAAGAACATGGTATATCTCTCCATCTATTTGTATCATCTTTAATTTCTTTCATCAGTGTCTTATAATTTTCTGCATACAGGTCTTTTGTCTCCTTAGGTAGGTTTATTCCTAGATATTTTATTCTTTTTGTTGCAATGGTAAATGGGAGTGTTGTCTTGATTTCCATTTCAGATTTTTCATCATTAGTATATAGGAATGCCAGAGATTTCTGTGCATTAATTTTGTATCCTGCCACTTTACCAAATTCATTGATTAGCTCTAGTAGTTTTCTGGTAGCATCTTTAGGATTCTCTATGTATAGTATCATGTCATCTTCAAACAGTGACAGCTTTACTTCTTCTTTTCTGGTTTGGATTCCTTTTATTTCCTTTTCTTCTCTGATTGCTGTGGCTAAAACTTCCAAAACTATGTTGAATAAGAGTGGTGAGAGTGGGCAACCTTGTCTTGTTCCTGATCTTAGTAGAAATGCTTTCAGTTTTTCATGATTGAGGATGATGTTGGCTGTGGGCTTGTCATATATGGCCTTAATTATGTTGAGGAAAGTTCCCTCTATGCCTACTTTCTGCAGGGTTTTTATCATAAATGGGTGTTGAATTTTGTCAAAAGCTTTCTCTGCATCTATTGAGATGATCATATGGTTTTTCTCCTTCAGTTTGTTAATACGGTTTATCACATTGATAGATTTGTGTGTATTGAAGAATCTTTGCATGCCTGGAATACACCTCACTTGATCATGGTGTATGATCCTTTTAATGTGCTGTTGGATTCTGTTTGCTAGTATTTTGTTGAGGATTTTTGCATCTATGTTCATCAGTGATATTGGCCTGTAGTTTTCTTTCTTTGTGACATCCTTGTCTGGTTTTGGTATCAAGGTGATGGTGGCCTCATAGAAGGAATCTGGGAGTGTTCCTCCCTCTGCTATATTTTGGAAGAATTTGAGAAGGATAGGTGTTAGCTCTTCTCTAAATGTTTGATAGAATTCACCTGTGAAGCCAACTGGTCCTGGGCTTTTGTTTGTTGGAAGATTTTTAATCACAGTTTCAATTTCAGTGCTTGTGATTTGTCTGTTCATATTTTCTATTTCTTCCTGATTCAGTCTTGGCAGTTGTGCATTTCTAAGAATTTTTCCATTTCTTCCAGGTTGTCCATTTTATTGGCATATTGTTGCTTGTAGTAATCTCTCATGATCTTTTTTATTTCTGCTGTGTCAGTTGTTACTTCTCCTTTTTCATTTCTAATTCTCGTGATTTGAGTCTTCTCCCTTTTGTTCTTGATGAGTCAGGCTAGTGGTTTATCTATTTTGTTTATCTCCTGAAAGAACCAGCTTTTAGTTTTATTGATCTTTGCTATTGTTTCCTTCATTTCTTTTTCATTTATTTCTGATCTGATTTTTATGATTTCTTTCCTTCTGCTAGCTTTGGGTTTTTTTTTGTTCTTCTTTCTCTAATTGCTTGAGCTGCAAGGTTAGGTTGTTTATTCTAGATGTTTCCTGCTTCTTAAGGTGGGCTTGTATTGCTATAAACTTCCCCCTTAGAACTGTTTTCGCTGCATCCCATAGGTTTTGGGTCGTTGTGTCTCCATTGTCATTTGTTTCTAGGTATTTTTTGATTTCCTCTTTGATTTCTTCAGTGATCACTTCATTATTAAGTAGTGTATTGTTTAGCCTCCATGTGTTTGTATTTTTTACAGATCTTTTCCTGTAATTGATATCTAGTCTCATGACGTTGTGTTTGGAAAAGATACTTGATACAATTTCAATTTTCTTAAATTTACCAAGGCTTGATTTGTGACCCAAGATATGATCTATCCTGGAGAATGTTCCATGAGCATTTGAGAAAAATGTATATTGTGTTGTTTTTGGATGGAGTGTCTTATAAATATCAATTAAGTCGATCTTGTTTAATGTATCATTTAAAGCTTGTGTTTCCTTATTGATTTTCATTTTGGATGATCTGTCCATTGGTGAAAATGGGGTGTTAAAGTCCCCTACTATGAATGTGTTACTGTCGATTTCCCCTTTTATGGCTGTTAGTATTTGCCTTATGTATTGAGGTACTCCTATGTTGGGTGCATAAATATTTACAATTGTTATATCTTCTTCTTGGATCGATCCCTTGATCATTATGTAGTGTCCTTCTTTGTCTCTTCTAATAGTCCTTATTTTAAAGTCTATCTTGTCTGATATGAGAATTGCTAGTCCAGCTTTCTTTTGGTTTCCATTTGCATGGAATATCTTTTTCCATCCCCTTACTTTCAGTCTGTATTTGTCTCTAGGTCTGAAGTGGGTCTCTTGTAGACAGCATATATAAGGGTCTTGTTTTTGTATCCATTCAGCCAATCTGTGTCTTTTGGTGGGAGCATTTAGTCCATTTACATTCAAGGTAATTATCGATATGTATGTTCCTATTCCCATTTTCTAAATTGTTTTGTGTTTGTTATTATAGGTCTGTTCCTTCTCTTGTGTTTCTTGTCTAGAGAAGTTCCTTTAGCATTTGTTGTAAAGCTGGTTTGGTGGTGCTGAACTCTCTCAGCTTTTGCTTGTCTGTTAAGTTTTTGATTTCTCCATCAAATCTGAGTGAGATCCTTGCTGGCTAGAGTAGCCTTGGTTGCAGGTTTTTCTCCTTCATCACTTTCAGTATGTCCTGCCACTCCCTTCTGGCTTGTAGGGTTTCTGCTGAGAGATCAGCTGTTAACCTTATGGGGATTCCCTTGTGTGTTATTTGTTGTTTTTCCCTTGCTGTTTTTAATATGCTTTCTTTGTATTTAATTTTTGACAGTTTGATTAATACGTGTCTTGGTGTATTTCTCCTTGGATTTATCCTGTATGGGACTCTCTGTGCTTCCTGGACTTGATTAACTATTTCCTTTCCCATATTAGGGAAGTTTTCAACTATAATCTCTTCAAATATTTTCTCAGTCCCTTTCTTTTACTCTTCTTCTTCTGGAACCCCTATAATTCGAATGTTGGTGTGTTTAATGTTGTCCCAGAGGTCTCTGAGACTGTCCTCAGTTCTTTTCATTCTTTTTTCTTTATTCTGCTCTGCAGTAGTTATTTCGACTCTTTTATATTCCAGGTCACTTATCCGTTCTTCTGCCTCAGTTATTCTGCTATTGATCCCATCTAGAGTACTTTTAATTTCATTTATTGTGTTGTTCATCGTTGCTTGTTTCATCTTTATTTCTTCTAGGTCCTTGTTAACTGTTTCTTGCATTTTGTCCATTCTATTTCCAAGATTTTGGATCATCTTTACTATCATTATTCTGAATTCTTTTTCAGGTAGACTGCCTATTTCCTCTTCATTTGTTAGGTCTGGTGCATTTTTATCTTGCTCCTTTATCTGCTGTGTGTTTTTCTGTCTTCTCATTTTGCTTATCTTTCTGTTTTTGGGGTCTCCTTTTTGCAGGCTGCAGGTTTGTAGTTCCCGCTGTTTTTGATGTCTGTCCCCAGTGGTTAAGGTTGGTTCAGTGGGTTGTGTAGGCTTCCTGGTGGAGGGGACTAGTGCCTGTGTTGTGGTGGATGAGGCTGGATCTTGTCTCTCTAGTGGGCAGGTTCACGTCTGGTGGTTTTTTTTGGGGTGACTGTGGCCTTATTATGATTTTAGGCAGCCTCTCTGCTAATGGGTGAGGTTGTGTTCCTGTTTTGCTAGTTGTTTGGCATAGGTTGTCCAGCACTGTAGCTTGCTGGTCATTGAGTGAAGCTGGGTGCTGGTATTACGATGGAGGTCTCTGGGAGATTTTCGCCATTTGATATTATGTGGAGCTGGGAGGTCTCTTGTTGACCAGTGTCCTGAAGTTGGCTCTCCTACCTCAGAGGCAGAGCCCTGACTCCTGGCTGAAGCACCAAGAGCCTTTCATCCACACGGCTCAGAATAAAAGGGAGAAAAAGTAGAGAGAATTAGTAGAAGTATGAGGAAAGAATGAAGGAAAGGAGGGAAGGAAGGAAGGAAGAAAGAAAGAAAGAAAGAAGCAAGGAAGGAAAGAAGGTAAGAAGGAAAGAAAGGAGGGAGGGAGGAAGGAAGGAAGGAGGGAAAGAAGGAAAAAAGACAGAAAGAAAGAAGATACAGTAAAATAAAATAAAGTATAATAAAGTTATTGAATTAAAAAATACTTATTTAGAAAAAAAAAAGGGACGGATAGAACCTTAGGACAAATGTTGGAAGCAAAGCTATACAGACAAAGTCTTACACAGAAGCATACACATACACCCTCACAACAAGAGGTAAAGGGGAAAAAATCATAAATCTTGCTCTCAGAGACCACCTCCTCAATTTGGGATGATTCGTTGTCTAAAGGAGGGAAGGAAGGAAGGAAGGAAGGAAAGAAAGAAAGAAAGAAAGAAAGAAAGAAAGAAAGAAAGAAAGAAAGAAAGAAAGAAAGAAAGAAGGAAGGTAAAGTATAATAAAGTTATTAAAATTAATTATTAAGAAAAAAATTTTTTTAAAAAAACATGGACGGATAGAACCCTAGGACAAATGGTGGAAGCAAGACTATACAGACAAGATCTCACACAGAAGCATACACATACACATTCACTAAGCGTGGAAAAGGGGAAAAAAATCATAGATCTTGCTCCTAAAGTCCACCTCCTCAAATTGGGATCATTCCTTGTCTATTCAGGTATTCCACAGATGCAGGGTACATCAAGTTGATTGTGGAACTTTAAGCTGCTTCTGAGGCTGCTGGGAGAGATTTCCCTTTCTCTTCTTTGTTCTCACAGCTCACAGGGGCTCAGCTTTGGATTTGGCCCTGCCTCTGCGTGTAGGTCACTGGAGGGCGCCTGTTTTTTGCTCAGACAGGATGGGGTTAAAGGAGCCGCTTGTTCGGGGGCTCTGGCGCACTCAGGCCTGGGGGGAGGGTGGGGCACTGTGTGTGGGGTGGGCCTGCGGCGGCAGAGGCCTGCGTGACGTTGCACCAGCCTGAGGCCCGCCGTGCGTTCTCCCGGGGAAGTTGTCCCTGGATCCCGGGAACCTGGCAGTGGCGGGCTGCACAGGCTCCGCGGAAGAGGGGTGTGGAGAGTGACCTGTGCTCGCACACAGGCCCCTTGGTGGCGGCAGCAGCAGCCTTAGCATCTCCCGCCCGTCTCTGGGGTCCGTGCTTTTAGCCGCGGCTTGCACCCGTCTCTGGGGTCTGCGCTTTTAGCCGCGGCTCGCGCCCTTCTCTGGGGTCCGTGCTTTTAGCCGCGGTCGCGCCCGTCTCTGGAGTTCCTTTAAGCAGCGCTCTTAAAACCCTCTCCTCACGCACAAGGAAACAAAGAGGGAAGAAAGAGTCTCTTGCCTCTTCGGCAGGTGCAGACTTTTCCCCGGACTCCCTCCCGGCTAGCCGTGGTGCACTAACCCCTTCAGGCTATGTTCAAGCCACCAACCCCAGTCCTCTCCCTGCGCTCCTTCTGAACCGAAACCCGAGCCTCAGCTCGCAGCTCCGCCTGCCCCGGCGGGTGAGCAGACAAGCCTCTCGGGCTGGTGAGTGCCGGTCGGCACCGATCCTCTGTGCGGGAATCTCCCCGCTTTGCCCTCCGCACCCGTTGCTGTGTACTCCTCCGTGGCCCCGAATCTCCCCCGTCCGCCTCCCGCAGTCTCCGCCCACGAAGGGGCTTCCTAGTGTGTAGAAACTTTTCCTCCTTCACAGCTCCCTCCCACCGGTGCAGGTGCCGTCCCTATTCTTTTGTCTCTGTTTTTTCTTTTTATCTTTTGCCCTACCCAGGTATGTGGGGAGTTTCTTGCCTTTTGGGAGGTCTGAGGTCTTCTGCCAGCCTTCAGTAGGTGTTCTGTAGGAGTTGTTCCACGTGTAGATGTATTTCTGGTGTATCTGTGGGGAGGAAGGTGATCTCTGCGTCTTACTCTTCCGCCATCTTCAAGGTCCCCCCCTCAGGTGGATTTCTAACCAAATGGACCAACCTGCTCAAAAGTAACTTAGAATATCAATGGTCATTGAGGGGAACTTTTGTAATTTCCAAACTTAATTTTCTTAAACTAAATTGGACAACTACATCGGTCTAAAATTTCCAGAATTGAATGGAATGCCTATTTCAATTGGTATTTTGAGACTTTCAAATATTCTCAGAAGCCTAAAATTACCTCTCTAAAAAGATACAATTTTAAGATTGACTGAGGTAAACTAACAATTAAAGAAAGAAAGAGTGGTTTCCAAACCACTCTTTGGTTTCATGACCCTCTTCCTTGGCTCCTTTGTCTCAGGCCTTGCCTCCAATGCCATCTACCTCCTCCCTTCTACATCCTCAGTTCTCTCATACTAATTCACTGAACTTCCCCCTTTCTCTGAAATTCTTCCCACTCCCTTTTCCTCTGAACTTATCAAAACTTGTCCCTTTAAAATTAAGCATTCTGAAGATTCAGAGGCTAAGCCTTAATTTCTTATATTCCCTGGACTAAAGCTAAACCATGAGCCATAGTGAAAGATTTTCCCAAAACAACAGAAGATTCTCACCAATTTGCTGAGGGATTAAATGTAGTCATTCAAGCATATCAACCTGATTTCTCTGACTTATATCAGCTGTTCATATGCTTGTCAGTGAATGCCAGACCCAGCATTGGATGCAAATCACTAATTGGAAAAATCCTGAAAGGTCTCTAGAATTACAGCCAGGAGACCAGCCTGGTAATTTATTATATAATTAGGCTTGAGCAATCATTAAGCACATTTATTTAGCAATTCCTAGGACTTTTTCAAAGCCTGTTGACTGGAACAAAACTCAGGCCTACACACAAAAATCTGATGAATCTGTTTATGATTATGACAATCATTCTCAGATTATTGTTAAAGAAAATTATGCTCTTCCTTCAGATGTTGATGCCACCTGGTAGCTTTTAAATCTATGTTTATTAATGGACTGTACCAGGACTTTTCCTTTATAGTAAAAATGACCAGGATGGAATGGAAATCTATGTCCACTCCATATTTAGTTAATCTGGCAAACTAGCTCTCTCACACTCTAGATAGTTCATCTAAAAGGAAGACTGCTCAAATTCTTAATCTTCAGCTCTAGCAAATGAAGGCCCCTAAATGAAACCAAAACCCTCCGTGTTTCTGTAATTATTGCAGAGAGCCAAGACATTAGAAACAAGATTATTACAAATTTAAGAGCTTCAGTCACCTTCAGCTCTTTAAGTAGTCTTTCCAATGTCCTGGCAATTCTCAGTAAATGGGCTCTGAGGAACTATTGGGGCTCTTCCAAATCCTGCCTGTTAATCAGCTTGAACAGACATTTTTCCAGATTGGTGATGGATCTTTTCCAGTCCTAATTGAAACTAGAGCCCCACTCTTGGAGCTCAACTCTTCTACTATAAAACAGTCCTTGTTTTGAAGTACCAAAATAGTTCAAATACTGGGGAATCTCTAATAAACCTCAAGAGGTTCCTGTCTCTGAACCTATTCTCTTTTCTTTAAGCCCTTTGAGATATACACATGCTTTCTTCCTCAGCTCCTCTGCCCCTATCCACTTATTAGGCCAAGAATTCTTAGGGAAGTATCAAGCCAAAATTTATTTCTCTCAAAATGTGGAAATTATTCTAGGGTTTGACAGTAGTCATCAAAGTAACTAACCAGGTGAATTAAATTAACCTTTATTTTTTTATTTATTTATTTTTTTTATGTTCTTCGTGTCTGATGATACTAGAGCTGATTCTGGAAATAATGATCATTTGACCCTACAGAAAGAGCTACCACCCTTCTTATGGGGGGAAAAAAGAACCTTCAACTGACAGTGGCAAAATTCAAGATTCACAGAATCTTATCAAGATTCAAATATATCTCTCAAAGCCTTCCCAAAATCCATCAATATCCTATAAGAAAACCTGGAAGGCATAATGTCCATAACTAGTAGTTGAGCCAAGCCAATTCACAGATTTTTATTGTAGCCCAGCCCCCGCCCCGGCTGTGTCAGCTAAGTGATCTTCTCCCCCAGTGAAATGGCCAGATGTAATCATTTATGGGTTTCAGTTTATTACACTCAAAAAGATTGGCTAAATTATGCTCTTATATTTAAAAAAGTAACAAAGTTTAACCCCCTCTTATGTTATATTCAAGTAGAGGGAGAACTGGATTATTTGCTGTAAAAAGAGCATTTAGATGTGGAAACAATTTAGGAGTTGGGAGACCAGGAAATAGAGAACCACAGGGGTCAATATTAAGGCCAATTTTTTTCTACTTTATATGTTAATGATCTGGAAGAAGGAACACGCCACAAAGTAGCAAGAATTGCTGAGAGGGTGAAACAGAGGTGAGAAGTGTCAAGGATGGAGAGCAAATAATATATAGGGAGGTAATATAGTATGGAATGAGCTAGACACAGAGTCCCTGCTTTAGCAGTGTAACATAAAGGACTGTGAGGTAATGAGGTCAGAGATCAAAACAAGGAAAGTTAATAAAAAGTTTAATAGCAGCATGGTACATTACACCAGTGGGTGGGAACAAGGAGAGGGCTGACCTAGGAATGCTGAGTAAATATGCATTAAAACTTAGGATTCACGATTGAAATAAAATTAACAGGCATTTGGGGGGCTTCCCTGGCGGCGCAGTGGTTGAGAGTCTGCCTGCCGATGCAGGGGACACGGGTTTGTGCCCCAGTCCAGGAAGATCCCACATGCTGCAGAGCGGCTAGGCCTGTGAGCCATGGCCGCTGAGTCTGAGCGTCCGGAGCCTGTGCTCCACAACGGGAGAGGCCACAAGAGTGAGAGGCCCGCGTACTGCAAAAAAATAAATAAATAAAAATTAACAGTGGTTTCTGGGGAGGCTCTGGATGTGCAGTTTGTAAGTGATACGGCTAATTCATCAAAGTTTAGATGCAGAGCTTCGAAGTTAGGCTGAGAAAAAGGAGGCTAGATGTTTCAGGGTGAAATAAATTGAAAATGCATTGCTTATAGTAACCTCCTGTTTGGCCTTTCTTGAATCCATAGAAAAGAAGAAAAACACACCTGCCACCTGGGATGGAGAATTGATGTCTCATATATATTTTTTCCTAATTACTGAAGCTTGGGAAGCAACAGTTAAGTGTGATCACTTTCTTACATTCTGAACAGAGGGCCAAGTGATTGACCAGAGTGTTTCTCAATGTTTAACATGGATATGAATCTTCTGAGAATCTTATAAAGTGGCAGAATCTGATCACGTAAGTGAAGTTAGGTGTAGGACACTGAGATACTATATTCCAAATGTCTCCCAGGAGACGCCAATGCTCTGAAACCATGCTTTGAATGAAAAAGTGTTTATCCCTGAAATTTTTCAAAGTCCCCAAATCTCTCTTTCCTCCTTCCACCACACTCCAGGGAAATTTGAATAGAAAAATCCATATTACTACCTTGAAATAGTTTTATAGTTTTTTCTGCTTTTCTCTCCTTTTGAGTCTAGTTTTTAAATTTAAGATTTATATATAGATATAGATATATTTCTAATATATATGGAGTAGAAACATAGAGAAATAATTGTGTGGTATTTCAGTCTTTTCTACAAATCTCCTAAATAATACAAAGGTTTCAACTTTCAGCTATCTGAAAACAATCACATCATAAGATCATTTCTAAAATATACTGTAGTTTAATATATTTGGTACAGTTTTTATTATAAATTCACTATCTCTTTGCATTGCTATAACATTTGTTTAAAGAAAATCCAAATAACACTATTTTAATATGTAAAAATATTAGAATGTTATTGTTCATTCTGAGATTAAAGTAATTGTAAGTAATCAAAAGGAAATTGATATATCTCTAAGGATGTAGGGAACTAAATTTTATTCTCTATAGCAATTGCTAAGAAAATAATATGTGCTGCATAGTATATACAAAATGTTCAACATTACTAGCCATCAAGGAAAGGCAAATTAAAACCACAATAAACTGTCACTGAATAGTTATTAAAATGGCTAAAATGATAAAGAAAGAAAATACCAAATGTTGACAAGGGTGTGGAGCAACTAAAACTCTCACAAACATATGGCAGGAATGTAAATTGGTACAATCACCTTGGAAAATGGTTTGGTAGTTTCTTAAAATGTTAAACATATATCTACCATATGACCTACAGTTATCTAAGAAAAATGAGCATATAAGTTTTGATAAAGACTTATACAAAAATGTCATGACAACCTTATTTGTAATAACCCCAAACTGAAAACAACACAAATGTCCATTAATAAGTAAATGGATCCAGAAAATATGGCATACATACTACTCAGCAATAAAACAAAATTAACTAAAAACACATGTAATAACATGAATGCATATCAAAACTATTATGTGGAATGAAAGAAGCCAGACACAAAGGAGTACATGCTGGTTTTTTCCATTTATATACATTTCTGAAAAGTACAAACCAAATTATCATGAATGAAAGGAGACTAGTTTCAGTCTAGAGCTGGAAGTAGGATACAGATATACAGCAAAAGAACAAGAGTAAGTATTTGTGGGTGATGGAAATGTTTAGTATCTTGATTGTGGTGGTGCTTCATGAGTTTGTTAAAATTCATCAAATTTCACACTTTAAATAGGTATTGTTTGTTGCAGGTAAAGTATACACTAATAAATTTAATTTTGTCCTGAGCTATGATAATAACAAAAGAGAATAAAGATTGAAACCACAGGGAAGTGGAGAAAAACTGAAAGGAGGACTAGAGAGTAACTCATGGGTAGTAGTAGGCAGAGAATTAATATCAGGTTTTCTTCCAGTGAATTGAACCTATTGTTCTTATTTCAGTTAATAAACATTGGGCTACACAGAGTCATCTAAAAAGAGCACATAAATCAAACTTAGAGTTGCAGCACTGCATCTTTTTATTTTGGACTGTAACATTTTATCCCTAGCGTTGCCTTTCAAATGACACTGAAATATTTTAGCAAGATGATTTGTGAACAGAATAGCTAGGGTGGAATAGTGTTTATAAGATGCTAAATTCAGTGCACTAAGGGCAAACTTCTCAACAGATTCAGTACTAGCATAATATTTCTTTGAAGGCCAACCACACTCCAAAGTGTTCTTTTATTTAATTCTCACCATAAGGCACAAAGGGTTTTACTGATGAAGGTTTTCACAGAAGTGACTTGTCTACACTTACATCCCTAATAATTGCTAAATGCATAATTTAAATTTAGGTAGTATGAGCCACTATATTGTAATAATGAAATAAAAGCCCAGCGAAGACAACTTCCTGCTGAACTTACAGTATTATTTGGTGGAACAGAGAGAATTAACACTAGGTTTAACTCACTCCAAAATACATTCTTTATAAAGAATGTCCTAATAAATGCATGTTTAAACATGTATCTCTAAGTGCTTTCATTTGCCATAATCTTAGAATCAGGTTTGAAAAATTGCTCACAACTCTATGACCAAAGACTATTTATCCAAGTGGACAAATAGATTCCTTCCCCAACACCAAGATATTACCTAAGTCAAACTTTATATCAGTAGCAGAACCAGGAAATTTAGATCAGAAATTCAGTATTTGTCTTCAAAATGTCTTTAAGTATAACAAATACGAGAATATTTTTTCTACCAGCATAAAAATTGCAAATAGTCATATTTCTCAAAATGGTTTACCAATTCAGTTCTTCCTCCAGAAATCAGAGTCTTACCACTTCTACCAATGCTTGCTATGTCTCTTATGAACAGAGGGGGATCAATTGCTTTAGATTTCAGGTTAAGATTTTCAAATTTTAGATACATGGATTTTGGTTGAATTTAGATCTTTGCCAGCTTTGATATATTGTAGTAGGAACTGTTAGAGCTCAATAAATATTCATGTGATCCTTCACATTGTGGTTCATTTTGGTCACATGACTAGGTTCTGGTTTTGGTAGAAGAAATGTAAGCTTTTTCTAGGCTTGGCCTTTTGAATCATTCTATGCAATTGTCCAGCCCTTTCTTCTGAAGCAGTTATATTAAGTGTCATGGTTAAAAATACTAAACATATAAGATGGAGGTGAGCTACATGCACCTATTATACATTGTGTGATAAGAAACAAATTTGTATGAAAACAAGCATAGTCTGAACTATCTAGATTAATATATATATATATATATACACATATACATATATACCTTCATATAACCTCTGTTATCCTTAAACTCTGTTAATCTAATATCAACATAGAAGACATTCTTTGATAAAATAAGAGTGCTATAAATTACTAAAGGGAAAAGATGAAGTCTCTATTAAATTTTCTTAAAAATTTCAGGATTGGTTCAAGATGGCAGAGTAGAAGGACATGCACTCACCTCCTCCTGCAAGAGCACCAAAATCACAACTAACTGCTGAGCAATCATTGACAGGAAGATGCTGGAACCCACCAGAAAAGATACCCCACATCCAAAGACAAAAGAGAAGCTGCAATGAGACAGTAAGAGGGGCACAGCCATGATAAAATCAAATCCCATAACTGCCAGGTGGGTGACCCACAAACTGGAGAACAATTATACCACAGAAGTTTTCCCACTGTTGTGAAGGTTCTGAGCCCCACATCAGGCTTCCCAGCCTGGATGTCTGGCAACAGGACTAGGAATCCCCAGGGAATCTGACTTTGAAGGTCAGCGGGATTTGATTGCAGGACTTCCACAGGTATGGGGGAAACAGAGACTCCACTCTTGGAGGGCACACACAAAATTTTGTGTGCACTAGAACCAAGGGGAAAAGGACAGTGACCCCATAGGAGGTTGAACCAAACCAACCTGCTAGTGTTGTAAGGTCTCTGGCAGAGGTGGGGGTCGGCTGAGGCTCACTGTAGGGACAAGGGCACTGGCAGCAGCAGTTCTGAGAAGTACCCATTTTTATGAGCCCTCCTGGGGGCTGCCATTACACCCTGTAGGGTCCACTGCTGGGTCACCTCAGGGCAAAGAACTAACAGGGAGGTAACACAACCCCACCCATCAGCAAACAAGCAGATTAAAGTTTTACTGGTCACAGCCCTGCTCACTAGAGTAAGACCCAGTTTTACCTACCACCAGTCCCTCCCATCAGGAAGCTTGCACAAGCCTCTTAGATAGCCTCATCCACCAGGGGGCAAACAGCAGAAGCAGGAAGAACTGCAGTACTGCAGCCTGCAGGACAAAAACCACAATCACAGAAAATTAGACCAAAAAAGCCAGAGAATTATATCCCAGGTGAAGGAACAAGGTAGAAATCCAGGAACAAAAACTAAATGAAGTGGAGATAGGCAACCTTCCAGAAAAAGAATTTAGATGCCTCAGAAAAAGAATTTAAAATAATGATAGTGAAGATGATCCAGGATCTTGGAAAAAGAATAGAGGCAAAGATTGAGAAGATGAAAGAAATGTTTAACAAAGAACTAGAAGAACTAAAGAACAGAGACAAACAATACAATAACTGAAATGAAAAATACATGAGAAGGAATCAATAACAGAATAACTGAGGTAGAAGAATGGATAAGTGACCTAGAAGACAAAAGGGTGGAAATCACTGCAGTGGAACAGAAAAAAGAATGAAAAGAAATGAAGACAGACTAAAAGACCACTTAGACAATATTAAAAATACCTACATTCAAAATATAGGGGTCCCAGGGGCTTCCCAGGTGGCACAGTGGTTGAGAGTCCGCCTGCCAATGCAGGGGACATGGGTTCATGACCCGGTCCGGGAGGATCCCGCATGCCGCAGAGCAGTTGGGTCCATGAGCCATGGCCGCTGGGCCTGTGCAGCCGGAGCCTATGCTCTGCAATGGGAGAGGCCACAATGGTGAGAGGCCCATGTACTGCAAAAAAATTAAAAAAATAAAAAATAAATAAATAAATAAATAGGGGTCCCAGAAGGAGAAGAGAAAGAGAGAAAGGACCTGAGCAAACATTTGAAAAGATAATAGCTGAAAACTTTGCTAACATGGGAAAGGAAACAGTCACCCAAGTCCAAGAAGTACAGAGAATCCCAGGCAGAATAAACCCAAGGAGAAACATGCTGAGACACATAAAAATCAAATTGAAAAAAATTAAAGACAGAGAAAAAATATTAAAAACAACAAGGGAAAAATGACAAATAACATACAAGGGAACTCCATAACCATAATGTTATCAACTGATTTCTCAGCAGAAACCCTGCAGGCCAAAAGGGAGTAGCACGATATCTTTAAAGTGATGAAAGGGAAGAACCTACAACCAAGAATACTCTACCCAGCAGAGTGCTCATTCAGATTTGATGAAGAAATAAAAAGCTTACAGACAAGAAAAAGCTAAGAGAATTCAGCACCGCTGACCAGTTTTGCAACAAATGCTAAAGGAACTCCTTTAGGTGGGAAAGAGACCAGCAATTTAAAACAACCTTATACATATACAGACTGCTATATCAAAACCTCATGGGAACAGAAAACCCAAAAACTGCAATAGATACACACACAAAAAGAAAAAGCAACCCCCAAAAAACACTAAAGCTGGTCATCAAAGCACAAGAGAAGAGAACAAAAGATGAAGGGAAGAAAAAAATACCTACAGAAACAAACCCAAAACAATTAAGAAAATGGTAATAGGAACATGAATATCAATAATTACCTTAAATGTAAATGGATTAAGTACTCCAGCCAAAAGACATAGACTGGCTGAATGGATTCAGAAACAAGACCTGTATATATGCTGTCTACAAGAGACCCACTTCAGACCTAGGGACACATACAGATTGAAAGTGAGGGGATGGCATAAATTGTTCAATGCAAATGGAAATCAAAAGAAAGCCAGAGTAACAATACTCAGACAAAATAGACTTTAAAATAAAGACTGATATAAGAGAAAAAGAAGGACTCTATGTAATATCAATGGATCAATGAGAGAAGACGATATAACGATTCTAAATATGCACCCAACATAGGAGCACCTCAATATATAAGGAAAATACTAACAGCCATAAAGGGAGAAATCAACAGTGACACAATAATAGTGGAGGATTTAACACCCTGCTTTTATCAATGGACAGATCATCCAGACAGAAAATCAGTAAGGAAACACAGACCTTAAATGACACTTTAGACAGATGGACTTAATTGATATTTATAGAACATTTTATCCAAAAGCAGCAGAATACACATTCTTCTCAAGTGGACATGGAACATTCCCCAGGATTCGTCACATGCTGGCCCACAAAGTGAGACTTTGTAAATTAAAAAATTTGAAATCATATCAACCATGTTTTCTGACTAAAATGCTATGACATTAGAAATAAACCACAAGAAAAGAAAAACTGTAAAAAACACAAACACGTGGAGGTAAACAATATGCTACTGAGCAACCAGTGGATCACTGAAGAAATCAAAGAGGAAATCAAAAAATACTTAGAGACAAGTGAAAATGAAAGCACACTGATCCAAACCCTATGGGATGCACTAAAAGCACTCCTAAGAGAGAAGTTAATAGCAATAAAATCTTACCTCAGGAAATAAGAAAATCTCAATATACAACCAAAAGCAACTATAGAAAGAAGAACAAACAAAACCTAAAGTTAGTAGAAGGAAAGAAATCATAAAAATCAGAGCAGAATGAAATGAAATAGAGACAAAGAAAACAAAAGCAAAAATTAGAAAATGAAAATTAGAAATGAAAAAGGAGAAGTTACAAATGACATCACAGAAAGGCAAAGGATCATAAGAGAATACTACAAACAACTGTATGCCAATAAAATGGACAGCCTGGAAGAAATAGACAAATCCTTAGAAAGGTACAATCCCCTAGACTGAATGAGGAAGAAATAGAAAATATGAACAGACCAATCAGAAGCACTGAAATTGAAAATGTGATTTAAAAAAACCCAATAAACAAAAGTCCAGGGCCTGATGGCTTCACAGACAAAGTCTATCAAACATTTAGAGAAGAGTTAAAACATATCCTTCTGAATCAGTTCCAAAACACTGCAAAGGAAGGACACTCCCAAACTCATTCAGTGAGGCCACCATCACCCTGATACAAAAAAACAAAGATATCACACACACACACACACAAATACAGGCCAATATCATTGATGAACATAGATGCAAAAATCCTCAACAAAACACTAGTAATCTGAATCCAATAATACATGAAAGGATGATATACCATGATCAAGTGGGATTTTTCCCAGGGGTGAAAGGATTTTTCAATAACCACAAATCAATCAGGGTGATATACCATATTAAAAAATTAAAGAATAAAAACCATATTATCATCTACATAGATGTAGGAAAAGGTTATGACAAAAACAATCACAACAATATCTTTTTCAATCTGTCTCCCAGAATAATGGAAATAAAGACAAAAGTAAACAAATTGGTTATGTTTTCCTTTGCTATGCAAAAGCTTTTAAGTTTCATTGGGTCTCATTTTTTTACTTTTGGTTTTATTTCCATTTCTCTAGGAGGTGGGTTAAAAAGGATCTTGCTGTGACTTATGTCATAGAATGTCCTGCCTAAGTTTTCCTCTAAGAGTTTTGTAGTGTCTGGCCTTACATTTAGGTATTTAATCCATTTTGAGTTTATTTTTGTATATGGTGTTAGGGAGTGTTCTAATTTCATTCTTTTTCATGTAGCTGTCCAGTTTTCCCAGCACCACTTATTGAAGAGGCTGTTCTTTCTCCATTGTATATTCTTGCCTCCTTTATCTAAAATAAGGTGACTATATGTGCATGGGTTTATCTCTGGGCTTTCTATCCTGTTCCATTGATCTCTATTTCTTTTTTTTTTTTTGCCAGTACCATACTGTCTTGATTAGTGTAGCTTTGTAGTATAGTCTGAAGTCCAGGAACTTGATTCCTCCAGTTCCGTTTTTCTTTCTCAAGATTGCTTTGGTTATTCAGGGTAAAATACAATTCTCAGAATGGGAGAATATATTTGCAAATGAAGCAACTGACAAAGGATTAGTCTACAAAATTTACAAGCAACACATGCAGCTCAATATCAAGAAAACAAAGAACACAATCCAAAAATAGTCAGAAGACCTAAATAGACATTACACCAAAGAAGATATACAGATTGACAACAAACACATGAAAAGATGCTCAACATCACTGATTATTAGAGAAATGCAAATCAAAACCACAATGAGTTATCACCTCACACCAGTCAGAATGGCCATCATCAAAAAATCTACAAAAAATAAATGCTGGAGAGAGTGTGGAGAAAAGGGAACCCTCTTGCACTGTTGGTGGAAATGTACATTGATACATCCACTAGGGAAAACAGTATGGAGGTTCCTTAAAAACTACCATACGACCCAGCAATAGAACTACTGGGTATATACCCTGAGAAAGCCATAATTCAAAAAGTGTCATGTACCACAATGTTCACTGCAGCACTATTTACAATAGCCAGGACATGGAAGTAACTTAATTGTCCATCAACAGATGAATGGATAAGAAGATGTGGCACATATATACAATGGAATATTACTCAGCCATAAAAAGAAATGAAATTGAGTTATCTGTAATGAGGTGGATGGACCTAGAGACTGTCATACAGAGTGAAGTAAGTCAGAAAGAGAAAAACAAATACTGTATGCTAACACATATATATGGAATCTTAAAAAAAAATGTTCTGAGGAACCTAGGGGCAGGACAGGAATAAAGACACAGACGTAGAGAATGGTCTTGAGGACACGGGGAGGGGGAAGGGTAAGCTGTGACCAAGTGAGAGAGTGGCATGGACATATATACACTACCAAATGTAAAATAGATAGCTAGTGGGAAGTAACTGCGTAGCACAGGGAGATCAGCTCTGTGTTTGTGACCACCTAGAGGTGTGGGATAGGGAGGATGGGAGGGAGATGCAAGAGGGAGGAGATATGGGGATATATGTATATGTATAGCTGATTCACTTTGTTATAAAGCAGAAACTGACACACCATTATAAAGCAATTACACTCCAATAAAGATGTTTAATAAATAAATAAATAAACAAATTGGATCTCAGTAAACTCGAAAGCTGTTGTTCAGCAAAGGAAACCATAAACAAAATGAAAAGAGAACCCACAGATTGGGAGAAAATATTTGCAAATGATGTGACTGACAAGGGATTAGTCTCCAAAATTTACAAACAGCTCATGAAGCTTAATATCATCATAACAAACAACCCAGTCAAAAAATGGGCAGAAACCCAAATAGACATTTCTCCACAGAACACATACAGATGGCCAAGAGGCACATGGAAAGATGTTCAACATTGCTAATTATTAGAGAAATGCAAATCAAAACTACAATGAGATATCACCTCACACCAGTCAAAATGACTATTATCGAACATCCACAAGCAATAAATGCTGGAGAGGATGTGGAGTGAAGGGAGCCCTCCTACACTGTTGCTGGGAATGTAAATTGGTGCAGCCACTGTGGAGGTTCCTTAAAAATCTAAAAGTAGAACTACAATATGACACTGCAATCTCACCCCTGAGCATATATCTGGAGAAAAACATGTTCCGAAAGGATACATGCACCCCAGTGTTCATTGCAGCACTGTTTACAATAGCCAAGACATGGAAGCAATGTAAATGACCATCAACAGAGGAATGGATAAAGAAGATGTTGTACATATATACAATGGAATATTTCTCAGCCATTAAAAAGAATAAAATAATGCCATTTGCAGCAACATGGATGAACTTAGAGATTATCATACTGAGTGAAGTAAGTCAGACATAGAAATATCATGTCATATCCCTTATATGCAGAATCTAAAAAGGAATGATACAAATGAGCATATTTCTAAAACAGAAACAAACTCACAGATTTAGAGAACAAACTTATGGTTACTGGATGGAAGTATGGAGGGAAAGGATAGTTAGGGAATATGGGATTGACATGTACACACTGCTATATTTAAAATGTATAACCAACAAGGATCTACTATATATCACAGGGAATTCTGCTCAATGTTACTTGGCATCCTGAATAGGAGGGGAGTTTGTGGAGAATGGATACATGTATATGTATGGCTGAGTCCCTTTGCTGTGCACCTGAAACTATCACAACATTATTCATCAGCTATATTCCAATATAAAAGTGTTTAAAAAAAAAGATTTTGACTCACAGAAGGCTCAGGTGATTGTTAAAATTTTTTAACAATATTTTTTTAATTAAAAAATGGTACAAATGAACTTATCTACAAAATAGAAGTAGAGTTACAGATGTAGAAAACAAACTTATGGTAATCAGGGGTAAGGGGAGTAGCGGCAAATTGGGAGATTGGGATTGACATATACACACTACTAAATATAAAATAGATAACTAATAAGGACCTACTATAAGGCACAGAGAAATCTACTCAATACTCTGTAATGGCCTTATGGGAAAAGAATCTAAATAGGACTGGATAAATGTATAACTGATTCACTTTGCTGTACACCTGAAACTTATACAACATTGTAAATCAATGATACTCCAATAACATTTTTTAAAAATACAAAAAAATTAAATATTATTGTGAAAATAATAAATACATTTTACCCTAAAATATGTCAAATTAATTTAGTAGATATTTATCAAATACCTATTAGCAAACCATCCTGAATAATGGCTAATAATAATAGATAATAAAACCTTGTATTTATTAAGGGTTTCCTGCATACCGAGTATTCATGTAAGCATGTTATATATTTAACTCATTGACACTTTGAATGATTTAAGCTTCACCTCACATTGATATCAGACAGCAACAGTATAGAGAAAACATTTCAGAGTCAGACGAACATGTGTTTGTATCTCAGTTCAACCACATAGTAATTGTGTGAGATTTTTACAGTAATGACTCCCAAGGAATGATGCCTCTTTGTATCCTTGGCCTTGCATATTCCCCTCCTACAATGACTCTGGGCTTGGTCTTGTGACTTGCTTTGACCAACTGGACATTAGGAAAATTTACCTAAGGAGCTTCTTGAAAAGTGTTTGTGCATTGGGGCTTGCCTTCTCTCTTGCTGCTTTTACAGCTTTTGTTATGTAAAAAACTTGGCTAGCCAGTGAGAAACACATGGTTCAGCCTATAATTATCACCAACTTCTAGACATCTGAGTAAGGTCATCTCAGACCTCTCAACCCCAGTTGGGCTATCAGATGACTGCAGCTACACGATTGACCAAGAGGAGATCAGGTGAAGAACCAAGACCAAAGTGATGGTCCACACAATACCAATGGGTAAATGGTTGTAATTTTAAGCTACTAAAGTTTATGATGGATAGTTATGCCAGTGATAGGTAAAATCACTTCAACTTTATTAGTTTTAGCTTCTCCATCTTTACAATACACATGGTAATATTTATATTAAAGAGTTGTGACAATTATTATATACAGCAATATATGTAAATGTGTCCATCACAATGCCTTGGACAAGCAAATAATAACGAAACTTAACTTCCCACATTCTATCCTTTCCCATTGCCAGCTTTAGCAGAAGAGTTTCTTTTTGGCCATATATTTTAAAAAATGAACAAAAGCGTAATTTCCATGAAAATTTCTCTGTTGACTAGTGTGAGAGAAGCTACAGCATAGGAAAATAGTTATAATTACCCTAGGCAACTAAGGGATTGTTTGCTTCAAGATTTAGAGCATATCCAGTGTTCTAAATAAGTGAACTAAAGCAAACTGGTGGCTTTCTCTTATTCACTTTTTTTTTCTATTCTAGGCAGAAAGAAGCCTTTCACAAAAGGTGTTATTCTACGAATTTCCAAGCCTGCATCAGTCTGAAACTTTTTAAAAATTTCTATAACTTCTTTGGAGGAGGGAGAAAATTGCAGTTCTCTTTTTTTCCAAACACTGCCTCCCATTCTTCATCGCCCTTCATTCTTCCAGCTTCCACTTCCCACTCTGTTATCTATAACACTTCTTCCATAACACTTCTTCTTCCAGGATCCTCTCTTAAATTAGGTTTTTCTATCCTCAGTTCCATCCAAGAACATCTAATATGGATCTCTAAATCTAACTCAAATATTAGACTTTGTTAGAAATAAATCTTTTATTCTTTATTTTATTCATGACCTTGGAAATGTTAAATAATAACAACTTGTATTTGGTGAATGCTACTTGCTTGAAAAATAAGCTTTAGATGGTCCTAATCTCTAGTTTAAATTTTAATTATTGGCATGTGCAGAACGAGCCTCATTATGCTCCCTCAGTATCTCCATAACAGCTGGATACTGCTCTAGAAGTCCAAGGCCAAGTTCCATAAAGTTAGTCTGATTATCAACTTTGTGTTGCCTTTTCTCCAAGCTTTTAGGTTCTGATAATCCCAACCTCTTTCCTTTATTTTCCCCAACATGGTGAAAGCAGGCAGTGGGGGAGAATATAGTTGCCTACTGCAGTTATTACTTACAATAGTGTTTGCTTTCACTTTTTCAATTTTCCAATCTCTTGCATTAAATTATTTCTGTTGAAATACCTAATGTACAGAAACATTCATAGACAAAATGTAAAAGAATGGGCATAACTGGGTTCCAATAAAACTTTACTATAACAGGTGGAAAGCTGGATTTGTTCCATAGATCATAGTTTGCTGACCATTGATCTAAACTACTATGCTGTATTGATCAACAGAAATTTAACAAAGATTATTTCTATTTATTACACTATTAATCCTTTCATTTAAAGTTATATTCTCTTTGATGTTTTTCCCTAACATTATTTTATATTTTCTATGAATAAAAATTATTTTATTACTCTACAAATATCCAGGATATTCCAGATACACTTTGGATGTTGCTTCCAACATATGCCTTTAATAAACATATATATATATATATTATTTTTAACATCTTTATTGGGGTATAATTGCTTTACAATGGTGTGTTAGTTTCTGCTTTATAACAAAGTGAATCAGTCATACATAAACATATGTTCCCATATGTCTTCCCTGTTGCGTCTCCCTCCCTCCCACCCTCCCTATCCCACCCCTCCAGGCTGTCACAAAGCACCAAGCCAATATCCCTGTGCCATGCGGCTGCTTCCCACTAGCTATCTACCTTACTACGTTTGTTAGTGTGTATATGCCCATGACACTCTCTCGCCCTGTCACAGCTCACCCTTCCCCCTCCCCATAACCTCAAGTCCGTTCTCTAGGAGGTCTGCGTCTTTATTCCTGCTTTACCCCTAGGTTCTTCATGACATTTTTTTTTCTTAAATTCCATATATATGTGTTAGTATACGGTATTTGTCTTTTTCTTTCTGACTTACTTTACTCTGTATGACAGACTCTAGGTCTATCCACCTCATTACAAATAGCTCAATTTCGTTTCTTTTTATGGCTGAGTAATATTCCATTGTATATATGTGCCACATCTTCTTTATCCATTCATCTGATGACGGGCACTTAGGTTGTTTCCATCTCCGGGCTATTGTAAATAGAGCTGCAATGAACATTTTGGTACATGACTCTTTTTGAATTTTGGTTTTCTCAGGGTATATGCCCAGTAGTGGGATTGCTGGGTCATATGGTAGTTCTATTTGTAGTTTTTTAAGGAACCTCCATACTGTTCTCCATAGTGGCTGAACCAATTCACATTCCCACCAGCAGTGCAAGAGTGTTCCCTTTTCTCCACACCCTCTCCAGCATTTATTGTTTCTAGATTTTTTGATGATGGCCATTCTGACTGGTGTGAGATGATATCTCATTGTAGTTTTGATTTGCATTTCTCTAATGATTAATGATGTTGAGCATTCTTTCATGTGTTTGTTGGCAGTCTGTATATCTTCTTTGGAGAAATGTCTATTTAGGTCTTCTGCCCATTTTTGGATTGGGTTGTTTGTTTTCTTGTTATTGAGCTGCATGAGCTGCTTGTAAATTTTGGAGGTTAATCCTTTGTCGGTTGCTTCATTTGCAAATATTTTCTCCCATTCTGAGGGTTGTCTTTTGGTCCTGTTTATGGTTTCCTTTGCTGTGCAAAAGCTTTGAAGTTTCATTAGGTCCCATTTGTTTATTTTTGTTTTTATTTTCATTACTCTAGGAGGTGGGTCAGAAAGGATCTTGCTGTGATTTATGTCATAGAGTGTTCTGCCTATGTTTTCCTCTAAGAGTTTGATAGTTTCTGGCCTTACATTTAGGTCTTTAATCCATTTTGAGCTTATTTTTGTGTATGGTGTTAGGGAGTGATCTAATCTCATACTTTTACATGTACCTGTCCAGTTTTCCCAGCACCACTTATTGAAGAAGCTGTCCTTTCTCCATTGTACATTACTGCCACCTTTATCAAAGATAAGGTGTCCATATGTGCGTGGGTTTATCTCTGGGCTTTCTATCCTGTTCCATTGATCTATCTTTCTGTTTTTGTGCCAGTACCATACCGTCTTGATAACTGTAGCTTTGTAGTATAGTCTGAAGTCAGGGAGCCTGATTCCTCCAGTTCCTTCTTTCGTTCTCAAGATTGCTTTGGCTATTCGGGGTCTTTTGTGTTTCCATACAAATTGTGAAATTTTTTGTTCTAGTTCTGTGAAAAATGCCAGTGGTAGTTTGATAGGGATTGCATTGAATCTATAGATTGCTTTGGGTAGTAGAGTCATTTTCACAATGTTGATTCTTCCAATCCAAGAACATGGTATATCTCTCCATCTATTTGTATCATCTTTAATTTCTTTCATCAGTGTCTTATAATTTTCTGCATACAGGTCTTTTGTCTCCTTAGGTAGGTTTATTCCTAGATATTTTATTCTTTTTGTTGCAATGGTAAATGGGAGTGTTTTCTTGATTTCACTTTCAGATTTTTCATCATTAGTATATAGGAATGCCAGAGATTTCTGTGTATTAATTTTGTATCCTGCCACTTTACCAAATTCATTGATTAGCTCTAGTAGTTTTCTGGTAGCATCTTTAGGGTTCTCTATGTATAGGATCATGTCATCTGCAAACAGTGACAGCTTTACTTCTTCTTTTCCGATTTGGATTCCTTTTATTTCCTTTTCTTCTCTGATTGCTGTGGCTAAAACTTCCAAAACAATGTTGAATAATAGTGGTGAGAGTGGGCAACCTTGTCTTGTTCCTGATCTTAGTGGAAATGCTTTCAGTTTTTCACCATTGAGGATGATGTTTGCTGTGGGCTTGTCATATATGGCCTTTATTATGTTGAGGAAAGTTCCCTCTATGCCTACTTTCTGCAGGGTTTTTATCATAAATGGGTGTTGAATTTTGTCAAAAGCTTTCTCTGCATCTATTGAGATGATCATATGGTTTTTCTCCTTCAATTTGTTAATATGGTTTATCACATTGATAGATTTGCGTATATTGAAGAATCCTTGCATTCCTGGAATAAACCCCACTTGATCATGGTGTATGATCCTTTTAATGTGCTGTTGGATTCTGTTTGCTAGTATTTTGTTGAGGATTTTTGCATCTATGTTCATCAGTGATATTGGCCTGTAGTTTTCTTTCTTTGTGACATCCTTGTCTGGTTTTGGTATCAAGGTGATGGTGGCCTCGTAGAAGGAGTTTGGGAGTGGTCCTCCCTCTGCTATATTTTGGAAGAGTTTGAGAAGGATAGGTGTTAGCTCTTCTCTAAATGTTTGATAGAATTCGCCTGTAAAGCCATCTGGTCCTGGGCTTTTCTTTGTTGGAAGGTTTTTACTCACAGTTTCAATTTCAGTGCTTGTGATTGGTCTGTTCATATTTTCTATTTCTTCCTGATTCAGTCTTGGCAGGTTGTGCATTTCTAAGAATTTGTCCATTTCTTCCAGATTGTCCATTTTATTGGCATAGAGTTGCTTGTAGTAATCTCTCATGATCTCTTTTATTTCTGCTGTGTCAGTTGTTACCTCTCCTTTTTCATTTCTAATTCTATTGATTTGAGTCTTCTCCCTTTTTTTCTTGATGAGTCTGGCTAGTGGTTTATCTATTTTGTTTATCTTCTCAAAGAACCAGCTTTTAGTTTTATTGATCTTTGCTATTGTTTCCTTCATTTCTTTTTCATTTATTTCTGATCTGATTTTTATGATTTCTTTCCTTCTGCTAGCTTTGGGGGTTTTTTGTTCTTCTTTCTCTAATTGCTTGAGGTGCAAGGTTAGGTTGTTTATTTGAGATGTTTCCTGCTTCTTAAGGTGGGCTTGTATTGCTATAAACTTCCCCCTTAGAACTGCTTTTGCTGAATCCCACAGGTTTTGGGTCGTTGTGTCTCCATTGTCATTTGTTTCTAGGTATTTTTTGATTTCCTCTTTGATTTCTTCAGTGATATCTTCATTATTAAGTAGTGTATTGTTTAGCCTCCATGTGTTTGTATTTTTTACAGATCTTTTCCTGTAATTGATATCTAGTCTCATGGCGTTGTGGTCAGAAAAGATACTTGATACAATTTCAATTTTCTTAAATTTACCAAGGCTTGATTTGTGACCTAAGATATGATCTATCCTGGAGAATGTTCCATGAGCACTTGAGAAAAATGTGTATTCTGTTGTTTTTGGATGGAGTGTCCTATAAATATCAATTAAGTCCATCTTGTTTAATGTATCATTTAAAGCTTGTGTTTCCTTATTTATTTTCATTTTGGATGATCTGTCCATGGGTGAAAGTGGGGTGTTTAAGTCCCCTACTATGAATGTGTTACTGTCGATTTCCCCTTTTATGGCTGTTAGTATTTGCCTTATGTATTGAGGTGCTCCTATGTTGGGTGCATAAATATTTACAATTGTTATATCTTCTTCTTGGATCGATCCCTTGATCATTATGTAGTGTCCTTCTTTGTCTCTTTTAATAGTCCTTATTTTAAAGTCTATTTTGTCTGATATGAGAATTGCTACTCCAGCTTTCTTTTGGCTTCCATTTGCATGGAATATCTTTTTCCATCCCCTTACTTTCAGTCTGTATGTGTCTCTAGGTCTGAAGTGGGTCTCTTGTAGACAGCATATATAAGGGTCTTGTTTTTGTATCCATTCAGCTAATCTGTGTCTTTTGGTGGGAGCATTTAGTCCATTTACATTTAAGGTAATTATCGATATGTATGTTCCTATTCCCATTTTCTAAATTGTTTTGGGTTCGTTATTATAGGTCTTTTCCTTCTCTTGTGTTTCTTGCCTAGAAAAGATCCTTTAGCATTTGTTGTAAAGCTGGTTTGGTGGTGCTGAACTCTCTCAGCTTTTGCTTGTCTGTAAAGGTTTTAATTTCTCCATCAAATCTGAATGAGATCCTTGCTGGGTAGAGTAGTCTTGGCTGCATGTTTTTCTCCTTCATCACTTTCAGTATGTCCTGCCACTCCCTTCTGGCTTGTAGGGTTTCTGCTGAGAGATCAGCTGTTAACCTTATGGGGATTCCCTTATGTGTTATTTGTTGTTTTTCCCTTGCTGTTTTTAATATGCTTTCTTTGTATTTAATTTTTGACAGTTTGATTAATATGTGTCTTGGCGTATTTCTCCTTGTATTTATCTTGTATGGGACTCTCTGTGCTTCCTGGACTTGATTAACTATTTCCTTTCCCATGTTAGGGAAGTTTTCAACTATAATCTCTTCAAATATTTTCTCAGTCCCTTTCTTTTTCTCTTCTTCTTCTGGAACCCCTATAATTCGAATGTTGGTGCGTTTAATGTTGTCCCAGAGGTCTCTGAGACTGTCCTCAGTTCTTTTCATTCTTTTTTCTTTATTCTGCTCTGCAGTAGTTATTTCCACTATTTTATCTTCCAGGTCACTTATCCGTTCTTCTGCCTCAGTTATTCTGCTATTGATCCCATCTAGAGTACTTTTAATTTCATTTATTGTGTTGTTCATCGTTGCTTGTTTCATCTTTAGTTCTTCTAGGTCCTTGTTAACTGATTCTTGCATTTTGTCCAATCTATTGTCCATTCTATCTCCAAGATTTCGGATCAACCTTACTATCATTATTCTGAATTCTCTTTCAGGTAGACTGCCTATTTCCTCTTCATTTGTTAGGTCTGGTGCATTTTTATCTTGCTCCTTTATCTGCTGTGTGTTTTTCTGTCTTCTCATTTTGCTTATCTTACTGTGTTTGGGGTCTCCTTTTTGCAGGCTGCAGGTTCGTAGTTCCTCCTGTTTTTGATGTCTGTCTCCAGTGGCTAAGGTTGGTTCAGTGGGTTGTGTAGGCTTCCTAGTGGAGGGGACTAGTGCCTGTGTTGTGGTGGATGAGGCTGGATCTTGTCTCTCTAGTGGGCAGGTTCACATCTGGTGGTGTGTTTGGGGGTGTCTGTGGCCTTATTATGATTTTAGGCAGCCTCTCTGCTAATGGGTGGGGTTGTGTTCCTGTCTTGCTAGTTGTTTGGCATAGGTTTTCCAGCACTGTGGCTTGCTGGTCGTTGAGTGAAGCTGGGTGCTGGTGTTAAGATGGAGGTCTCTGGGAGATTTTTGCCGTTTGATATTATGTGGAGCTGGGAGGTCTCTTGTTGATCAGTGTCCTGAAGTTGGCTCTCCTACCTCAGAGGCAGAGCCCTGCCTCCTGGCTGGAGCACCAAAAGCTTTTCATCCACACGGCTCAGGATAAAAGGGAGAAAAAGTAGAGGGAATTAGTAGAAGTATGAGGAAAGAAAGAAGGAAAGGAGGGTAGGAAGGAAGGAAGAAAGAAAGAAAGAAGCAAAGAAGGAAAGAAGGCAAGAAGGAAAGAAAGGAGGGAGGGAGGGAGGGAGGAAGGAAGGAAGGAGGGAAAGAAGGAAAAAAGACAGAAAGGAAGAAGATACAGTAAAAATAAAATAAAGTATAATAAAGTTATTGAATTAAAAAATTCTTATTTAGGAAAAAAAAAAAGGGACGGAAAGAACCTTAGGACAAATATTGGAAGCAAAGCTATACAGACAAAATCTTACACAGAAGCATACACATACACCCTCACTAAAAGAGGTAAATGGGGAAAAATCCTAAATCTTGCTGTCAGAGACCACCTCCTCAATTTGGGATGATTCGTTGTCTAAAGGAGGGAAGGAAGGATGGAAAGAAAGAAAGAAAGAACGAAGGTAAAGTATAATATTGTTATTAAAATTAATTATTAAGAAAAAAATTAAAAAAAAACATGGACGGATAGAACCCTAGGACAAATGGTGGAAGCAAGACTATACAGACAAGATCTCACACAGAAGCATACACATACACATTCACAAAAAGAGGAAAAGGGGAAAAAATCATAGATCTTGCTCCTAAAGTCCACTTCCTTAATTTGGGATGATCGGTTGTCTATTCAGGTATTCCACAGATGCAGGGTGCATCAAGTTGATTGTGGAGCTTTAATCCGCTGCTCCTGAGGCTGCTGGGAGAAATTTCCCTTTCTCTTCTTTGTTCTTACAGCTCCCAGGGCTAAACTTTGGATTTGGCCCCGCCTCTGCGTGTAGGTCGCTGGAGGGCGTCTGTTTTTTGCTCAGACAGGATGGGGTTAAAAGAGCCACTGATTGGGGGCTCTGGCGCACTCAGTCCGGCGGGGACGGAGGGGCACAGAGTGCGGGGCGGGCCTGCGGTGGCAAAGGCCGGCGTGACTTTGCACCAGCCTGAGGCGTGCTGTGCGCTGTCCCGGGGAAGTAAACATATATATATTTTTAAAACATCCACACTGGATATTTCCACAGGTAGCACATCCAGAGTAGGTATTTCCACAGGTAATTTATCTATCTAATTGTGTTATAGCTTTGTAGCAGTTACATACAGAAATGTATTGGCTATCTATAAATCTATGATCTTGTGCATATGTTCCATGTTATGTTTTAATTTTACATACATAAAATTGTTTTAGTCCCAAGCCAATGGATCAGGAGGCATTTTACTGTGTTATCCATCCATATTTGGGGTATTCTTTACACTGTCACCCTCAATAATGCCAGTGTAGTCCTCCCCAGACTCTAAAGGGAGGAGACATTAGTATTATCTTTGTAAATAATGACAATTTTTTCTTTCCTCTATTTTATCTATATTTTTTCCATTGAACTTTAAGAACTTCACTTTTTTTCTTTTGTTTCCATATATAAATTTTAAATTATGCTCTGTAGCAGCAGCTAAACTATTGTCTTATTTTTTTCCTAAAATAAATCCACTGGACATTTAATCTTCAAAACTGTGTATCTGTAATTTTCTCTCCATCTATAGTTCTTGGTTATGTGACTGAAGGGAAGTTGCAAGTGATACAGTTTAGAATAATCTGCTTTTATTCATTACTGAATAATAGATGGCAGTTGGAGATTTCATATTGTCAACTCTAATTTTGCATCCTAATCATGCTAGACACCTGGTCTTCAAAACCTGAAATAAATCCCATTACCACAATATTCCCTTCTGGATTACATAAGAATGTTGACATCTTTGGTAATAAATTTACTCAGACAGCCGCTAAAAATTTTACCAATCTTGAGAGCACATTCTAAAAGCAAAAGAGAAAATAGAGACCCTGGTTGATTACTTACCCAAAACATTTATCTTTTGGGGAAGCAGAGAAAATAATACATTTAAGTGCCTGTAAAAGAAGGCATTAAGATATTATTTGTCTGTCATTTTGTGGTCTGTCTTGTAAGGTTTGTTTAGTGACATCTCATTTTTCATAAGAAGAAGAATAAATGACTTGAAAAGCATGGGTTGAATTTGGAATGAAAAGTCAGTCCCTGCCATTTCTCTTTGAGTAAAAATAAAAGTTTTCCCATGGAGATAGACAAAGCTGAAGCAACCCCTTTGGCCATTATGTTTACAGTCAATCTGGCCAGTGTAATGCCATCAGCAGAAGTGAAATTCTAAACAGTGTTCTAAACAGATTAGCTCTTACAGTTACTTAGACAGATGTGAATCCGGCTCACTTGTTGTCTTAATGCTTGCCTGTTGCTAATGATGTTCCAAAGTTATCAAGGAACGGAAATAAATGGCTGGCCTGGTAGCTGCCTGGAGCTGCCTTAAGTGCTGGGCCTGCTGGGTATCAATTGTTTGGTGACTTTCATGTTAGAATGATACACTGATCTGTTTAAATGCTTCAGTGCATTAATGCTTCTTGTCTCTCCCCAAGCATTCAGTCTCATCTCATTCAGAAGAAGAAAACTTTATTACAGAGAGAACATGTTCTATTCAGTGACTTGAAATATGATTGGCTGAACTGTTTGGATCTTTACCAAGCTATGTCTCAGAAGCACTTTTGAACTGAGACTGTGGAACACTCACTATTATGGAAGATGATGAGAAGAAAGGATTTGGTAAGAAAAAACAGAGTATTTAGACAGGCCTTATTAGCCAATTTTCTGATTCTCTCAGGAATAACTTTCACAAATTAGCAGCCTTAGGAAGTTGCTGCTTTTTCTCCTTCCTCTCTCCCTTCTTCCTTCACTTCCTCCTTTATTCCCTCTCTCTCTTTTTAGCCCCCTTTCCTCTCCATCCTTCTCATCCATTTTTTCTTTAATGATATCTCTTCAGCTAATCTGATACCCAATCCCACAAAACACATAACTTACACATGATGAAGTACTCTAGAATGACAAATGTACATCAAGGAACTCAAGGGACAGGTAGTAGTAATTAATGCAAGTTATCATGAAATAGAAACATGTCAGACATTTCATCTGGGGGAACTCTGCCTTCTGAAAAAGTCTTAAATAGGATTTTATCTGGATGTTCCCTTTAAGGCAAGTATCTTTGGGAGGAGAAAATGCTTTCTTCCCCCACGTTTATTTCATCTTCTCCTCTTTGGTGGCTTTTATAAGGCTTCTTCCCTACATTTCAGCACGGATCTTTCTCTCTTTCCCTCTGTCAGATTTATTTTTTATTTCTCTTAAAACAAAAACCTAGGAAGACAGTAGAAAAATCAAATGCAGTGGTTATAGTTTTCATCAGCCTCAAATCCAAGTGTAAAATTTTAATTTATTTTATATATTTATAAACATAGAAAAGTCAAACTTTATTTCTAAATTGAGTCTCCATTTTCTATGGTAGGAGCACAATCTTGTCATTACCTGATATACAGTTCAATGTGATGGTTTATCTATCAATTTGGATTTAAACTCAACAAATTTATGGTTTTCTTTTCTTTTTTTCCTGTTCTGTTGATATACTCTATCGGTTTGTAGAAGAAGGCTTCTATAAAATCATGGTACCCAATCTTCAGTTTTCTGGTATTGACATCTGGTCTTTGATAATCTGCTTCTGTCTCCACAGGTACCTGTATGGATGGCCAGAAATTCCCTGTGATTATGTTCTCTGAGCCAGGCTCAACTGCATCTAGCCTCTAGCTCACAAGGTACCACACTGACATCTATATCTTGGCATCCCATCAGGACTTCAAGACTCTTTAGGGCTCTAATTCCTCCTAGAAAGCTTGCTTCTCTCCCTAAGGCATGAGAAAATTCTGCTGTTCTCTAAGTATGAGACAGGGTGGTTAGGACTTTACAAAGATTTGTAATGTAGCTGTTACTACCCTCCTCATGGGGTACCATGTTGAGCATAGGTTTCATCTGGTCTTTGGGGCCAAAAACCTTGAGAAGAAAAACTTTCTAGTAGATATTCTTCTATGTCTATTGTTTAAGCCCAGACCTCAGCTGACACAAGCTCCCAAAAGCCTTACTTTATTCTCAAAATTATTATATTGACGTTTGAAACTCAAAATCTCATTATTTCTTTTTACTTTTTAATTAGGACAATTTTACTCCTCCCTGATGCATGATTAGATGGGAAAAGTCCCCTTGAATTTAAGGGAGAACCATCACTGATTTCTCGAAATTTCACTGTACAACTTCTCCCACTCTCCCATACTGGTTGCTGACTTTACTCCATACAGCTAGGCAGAAAGTCCATCCTTAAAGGGGGATCAGGATGGCCTATTTCTGTGTCTACTACAGAGGAATTGATGGAAAAACAATGTAGCAGAGAAAATATTTTAAACTACAATCTAAATCCCCATTGTCCAAAGAGATAGCACTAAAAATAATTAAGAAATAAGGTGATTCTTATGAGGACACATGAACTTTTACCTTAGGATGAAATGCAAAAATATGTGTCATTGAAATAATTGATGAAATTAACTGAGTGAGAGATTTGTTCCAGTAAAAAAGGAAAGGAGTGGGAAGTTATTTAACAACTAGTCAGTTCAAATAAGTTCCCAATATTTGAAGGTTTTTTTTCTTATCCTTGGTCTTCATTTTCTTTCACTGGCATTCTGAAAATAGTTCAATAAAGAGTTTACTTTCTCATCAGATGTGATTTAGACAAAACCACCTACTTAATTGATCCATGGAGACCTGCATTCAAATACATCTCTGCCCTGACATATTCTGACTGCATGGGCTTGGATGATTTATTTAACTTTTCACAATTTGATTTCTCATTTCTATAGTGAGCACAATTGTATGTATCTCATGGTTCTGTTATGAGGATCAAGTGTGATATTATAAAGGCCTGAGAAGCAACCTCAGTACAGGTAAATACTGAGGTCCGTGTGCTATGCTCAACTCTCCCTTATCTAGAGAGTAAGATTTAGTTGTTTGCAGTGAGATCTTGAATCCTATTGTTTTACCTTTTATGAATTATATGTGTATACCATTCTGAGTTGAACAGCCAAGATATGTGGTAAAAATAACCTCATCCACAGGTACTTAAGAAGACCCAACTCTGTGTAGGGACATGTTACCTACCAAAACTGTGTTTCTTCATGTACCTGCAAGAGTGGATCATTGACCCATAGTCCTGAATCTTTTCCCATAGGTTACAAACAAGAATTCTAACAGATCCAAATGCTTTCTGCATTCCCTAAATCAGGATGTGCTATGCCAGTGCTCTGGCCAGGGCTCCTCATTATGGTGAGGTTGAAAGAAGCACTGTAGCCCTGATTGAAGGTGATAATTGCAATATCAAATCAGAAATAAAACTATGATTAGGTACACAATGTTTGTCAATATTCCATTATAACCTTTATTTCTTGAGACTAAAGGACAAGGCTTTTATATTTCCTTTTTTTAATGTGCTATAGACTTTAAGTTATGCAGGAGGTAAAGTTACCAATGCTTGTTGATTAGCTGAATAGTTTTGTAAAGCAACACATATAATTTTTTGCCTCCATTTATCAAAATAGGATGCAAAAGAAGGATTTGTAATGAGTTTTTTTGTTGTTGCTTTCTGTTATTTTTCTCTTCTTTGCAGAATACAGAATAACTAGGCTCACATAGAGTATCTTTTAACTAAGCCCTGTGGCTGTCCCCAAACCCAGGGTATATATGTTCTCCTTCTGCAGGGAATGGATATGAGGCTGATTGGGGAATGTCTCATAATTGATTTCCAATAGAGATACAGAACTCCTAAGGACAGGCTTCAGTCTTGAGACAATATGTAATAAAGACATTTACTTAATTATTCTGCCAGTGTAAACAAGTGGAATCTGAAATAAAGAATGTTGTTAAAGACAGGATATCTTATTAGTTCCTTGTACATAGAGTTCAAATTAATGACTAACACAGGGTTATCAAGAAAGGTACAGAAAAGAATAATAAATGGATAAGGAGACTGCAATACCACATTCGTAGACTCAATTTATGGATTATAGATTAAAATTCTTAGACAGAGTTTATTTCCTTAAAGTAAAATTTCTGCAACATAGTTTAGTATATACAATTGGACTTTGAGTTAAAATGCTAAAGATTCAAATCCTGGTAAGATCACAGATTAATAGGATACTCTGAAAAAGTTTTCCTGAGCTTATTTTTCTCATTTGTGTCTACCCTATCCCCTGACACAGTATGTATTCAGTATTTTCGAAATTGCCCTTTTTATATGGCTTATTTACCTCCATACATACCTGGTTCTGTGCTATGTTCTCTGAAGGAGTACCCTAAAGGAGCTTACAAATACATTTAAGAAATAATACTTAAATTCACAAAATAAACAAATGATTTACAAGTGCAGTAATTGTAATTAAACATTTATTAAAAGTAGTTGCCGGGCTTCCCTGGTGGCGCAGTGGTTGAGAGTCTGCCTGCCGATGCAGGGGACACGGGTTGGTGCCCCGGTCTGGGAAGATCCCACATGCTGCGGGGCAACTAGGCCCGTGAGCCACGGGTGCTGAGCCTGCGCATCTGGAGCCTGTGCTCCGCAACGGGAGAGACCACAACAGTGAGAGGCCTGCATACCACACACACAAAAAAAAAAAGTGGTTTCCAATAAACTATAATTTGTAGAAAAACTAATATTGAAAGAAAAAACAAATTATGATAAATGGGAAGGTTTCAGAGTGAAGATTAATCGAAACTGAACTTTGTCGTCAGTGTGGGCTTTTTTTTTTTTTTTTGCAGTGAGTGTGATAGAGGAAGTTGACAAGCTGATTACATAACTGATAAAATTATGAGGAAGTGGGTAAACTCCACCTGGCAGAAGACACTTAAAATCAGGGGAAAAAAAACATTGCACAAGGCCAAGAGTATCAACCGGTAGAGGATATGGAGTATGAAGGTAAAAAGTATATTTAATCTGATAAATTATAAGTGGGAGTCCCAAAGGCTTTACTCTAAAGAGTTACAAGTGATACCAGATGTAATACATGCTCATCCCAGGATCCCTGCTCTGAGAAAACTAGCCTTAACAATCCACTCATCCACAGTACTGGGCTCTGGAAATATATTTATATAATACAACCTTGAGCACCTCTCAACAACTCCATTCTTCTCCACACTTTTGGCAAAATATTGGAAGTGAATACCTCATCTGAATAGGGCAGGAGTAAGTTGCATTTCAGATCTTATCATCTCTCTAAGGAATGTAGAAATAGAAGTTAATAGTATTTTTAGCAGTCTCTGTTGGGCAAATGAACTGAGACTATGGGTAGTTAGTGCACAGAGTTATGCTTTTGAGCCTCATGCACATGCAAAGAGGATTTATAGTCTTTGCAAGAAAGGCAGAAGAGAGAGACAGGGAGAGAGAGAGAGAGAGAGAGAGAGAGAGATTGAAGAGAAAGGAAAAAAAAAAGAGAGAGAGAGAGAAAGAATATGAAAGAAGGCTTCCCTGGTGGTGCAGTGGTTGAGTCTGCCTGCCGAAGCAGGGGACACGGGTTCATGCCCTGGTCCGGGAAGATCCCACATGCCGTGGAGCGGCTGCACCCATGAGCCATGGCTGCTGAGCCTACGCGTCCAGAGCCTGTGCTCCACAACGGGAGAGGCCACAACAGTGAGAGGCCTACGTACCGCAAAAAAAAAAAAAAAAAAAAAAAAAAAAAAAAGAATATGAAAGAGACACAGAGAGGAAAGAGAGATGAGAAATCAGAGTTTTCTGGAGATAACGAAAGAATAAATTCAGTTTCTGCCATATTTCTAGTCTCTGCTCAAGTCAGTCTTTTTAAATTTTTACCTTTGGTTACTTTTCTATACCATTGCATCCTTACATTACCTTTTCCCCCCTCCTGGGTTATTTATTTTACTTAGAATAGGGTTCTTTATTTAGAACCAAAAATCTCTGCTTGAGATAGAAGTGCTAGTATTGAGCAAATTGGATGAAAATAGGGATGGACAAGGAAAAGTAAAATCAACTAGACAATATTTGGGAGGGAGGAAATAGGTAATTAGGAAGTTACTTGGTATAGAAAGTAAGGGATCGATGCAAGAAATATTATAAAGGAATGCTCAACAAGAATAAGTGGATGATCATTTATGAAACTTTGTAAGAAATAGCCAAAAGTCACAAATGTAAATACACAAAACCTTATTAAGTATATACTATGTACTATATCATAATGCTGAAAGATTAGAAGACTAACAGTTACAGGGGAGCCAGGATATTAGCTAAATTATTTGATTTTGGAAGAACAATAGTGAATTTTATTGAGGGTTTTATTAAAATTTAAACTAAGTTATGGTGAGGAGTATGTCTGTATTATTAATCATTGGTGCCTAGAAAAATGCCTACTGCTTTATATTTGCTCAGTAAAATTATTATGAATAATTAAGAGTATTTTGGATGATAGCAGCACACTAAGGGGTACATAATGAGCAGGAAAGAATTTATTTATTTAATTTTTATTTGCTGTATAACCATTGGTGTTAGAAAAAAACAAGATCAGTGAAATATGGTAAACCTTGATAGAGGGATCGTGCAGCCCACAAAAAAAGAATCAAAGCTAAAGGTACAGGGCTTCCCTGGTAGTGCAGTGGTTGAGAGTCCGCCTGCCGATGCAGGGAACACGGGTTCGTGCCCCAGTCTGGAAAGATCCCACATGCCGCAGAGCGGCTGGGCCCGTGAGCCATGGCCAGTGAGCCTGTGCGTCCAGAGACTGTGCTCCACAACGGGAGAGGCCACAACAGTGAGAGGCCCGCGTACCGCCAAAAAAAAAAAAAAAAAAACTAAAGGTACAGATATGAAGTAAGATGGTATAGGAAAAGCCATTAAAATTTGAGAGTGAGAGACTTTGGCAAAGGGGTTCCAGGTTACCTTTATTAGAATTTTTGTTCAATAAATAGTTTATTACCTTAACTTGTTCTTTGCTATTGTTTTCTTCATTTCTATTACATTTATTTCTGCTTTAATCTTTATGATTTCTTTCCTTCTACTAACTTTGCATTCAGTTGTCCCTCTTTGTCTAATTTCTTTAGGTGTAATATTAGGGTTTTTATTTGAGATTTTTCTAATTTACTGAGGTAAGATTGTATTGCTATAAATCTCCCTCTTAGAACTGCTTTTGCTGCATCCCATAGGTTTTGGGTCATTGTACTTTCATTCTCATTTGTTTCTAGGTATTTTTTTTTTATTTCCTCTTTGATATCTTCAGTGATCTCTTGGTTGTTTACTAGCACATTGTTTAGTCTCCATGTGTTTGTGTATTTTACATTTTTTTTTCCTGTAGTTGATTTCTAATCTCATAGCATTGTGTCCAGGAAAGAGGCTTGCCATGATTTCAGTTTCATTAAAGTTACCAAGGCTTGATTTGTGACCCAACATATGATCTACTGTGGAGAATGTTCCATGTATGCTTGAGAAAAAAGTGTATTCTGCTGCTTTGGGATGGAATGTCCTATAAATATCAATTAATTCTCTCTGTTCTAATGTGTCATTTAAGGCTTGTGTTTCCTTATCTGTCTGTCTAGATGATCTATCTATTGGTGTAAGTGGAGTGTTAACATCCCCCACTATTACTGTGTTATTGTTGATTTCCCCTTTCATGGTTGTTAGCATTTGCCTTATGTATTGAGGTCCACCTATGTTGGGTACACAAATATTTATAATTGTTATGTCTTCCTCTTGCAAAGATCCCTTGATCATTATGTAGTGTCCTTCCTTGTCTCTTGTAATAATATTTATTTTAAAGTTTATTTTGTCTGATGTGATACTGCTACTCCAGTGTCCTTTTGATTTCTATTTGCATGAAATATCTTTTTCCATCCCCTCACTTTCAGTCTGTATGTGTCCCTAGGTCTTAAGTGGGTCTCTTGAGGACATCAGATATATGGGTCTTGTTTTTGTGTCCATTCAGCCAGTCTGTATCATTTGGTTGGAGCATTTAATCCATTGATATTTAAGGTAATTATTGACATGTATGTTCTTATTACCATTTTCTTAATTGTTTTAGGTTTGTTTTTATAGGTCTTTCTTTTTCTCTCTTGTGTGTTCCACCTAGAGAAGTTCCTTTTTCATTTGTTATCAAATGGATCTGGTGGTGCTGAATTCTCTTAGCTTTTGCTTGTCTGTAAAGCTTTTGATTTCTTGGTCAAATCTGAATAAGAGCCATGGCGGGTAGAATAATATTGGTCGTAGGTTTTTCCCTTTCATCACTTAAAATATATCCTGGCATTTCCTTCTGGCTTGCAGAGTTTCTGCTGAAAAATCAGATAATAATCTTATGCGGATTCCCTTGTATTTTATGTATTGCTTTTCCCTTGCTGCTTTTAATATTTTTAATTTGTATTTAATTCTTGTTAATTTGATTAATATGTGTCTCAGCATGTTTCTCCTTGGGTTTATTCTGTATGGGACTCTCTGAACTTCCTGGACTTGGGTGGCTATTTCCTTTACCACATTAGGTAAGTTTTTAACTAAAATCTCTTCAAATATTTTGTTCAGACCCTTTCTCTTTCTCTTTTTTTTTTCTTTTTTCTTGGAACACTATAATTCGAATGTTGGTGAATTTAATGTTGTCCCAGATGTCTCTGAGACTGTCCTCATTTCTTTTCATTCTTTTTCTTTATTCTGCTTGGTGGTGGTTGTTTCCACCATTCTATCTTGCAGTTCACTCATCCATTCTTCTGCCTCAGTCATTCCCCTATTGATTCCTTCTAGTGTATTTTTTATTTCAGTTATTGTGTTTTTCATCACTGATTGTTTTTTCTTTAGTTCTTCTAGGTCCTTGTTAAACATTCTTTGTATCTTCTCAATCCATGCCTCCATTCTTTTTCCAAGGTATGGATCATCTTCACTATCATTTTTCTGAATTTTTTTCAGGGAGATTGCCTATTTCCTTTATTTGGTCTTGTGGGAATTTACTTTGCTCTTTGTCTTTGCTCTTTGTCTTTGCTCTTTTGTCTCTAACATATTTCTCTGTCATCTTATTTTGTCTAACTCACTGTGTTTATTGTATCCTTTCCACAGGCTGCAAGTTCATATTTCCTCTTGATTCTGCTGTCTTCTCCTTAGTGTGTGAGGTTGGTGCAGGGACTTGCATAGGCTTCCAGGTGGGTGGGACAGGTGCTGGTGCTCTCGTAGGTGGAGCTGAGTCTTTTCCCTCTGATGACCAAGGTTGTGTCAGTTGGTGTGTTTCTGGGTATCTGTGAGCTCAGTACAACTTTAGGCAGCCTGTCTGCTGATGACTGGGACTGTGTTCCTGTCTTGCTGTTTTTTTGGTGTGAGGTATACAGCACTGGAGCTTGACGGCAGTTGGGTAGAGCTGAGTCTTGGTGTCGAGATGGATACCTTGGGTAGAGTGCATGCTGATTAATATTCCCTGGGCCTAGGAATTCTCTGGCAGCCCAGCGTCCTGGACTTTGTGCCCTCACCCCAGAGGCCAAGACCTGACCTCTGGCCAGGAAACAAGGAGTCTGCAAGCCATACATCACAGCCAGAGAAAAAAGAAAAAAAGGAAAAGAAAACAAACAGACAAACAGAACCCAAGCCAAGTAGCAAAAACAAACAGCAACAACAACACAGAAAAAAACCCCAAAAAACAAAGAAAAAGGAGGAAAGAAAACAAACAGAAAAACCAAACCCAAGACTAATGATAAAAACCAAACCAAACAAACAGAAACAAAGAAACAGACCAAAAAAAGACAAAAATATAAAAAACAAGAGAACAAGGAAACAAAAGAACTCAAAAGTGAGAAAAATCAATGAAGACTAAGCTAACAAAAACAAAAAATGGAAAAGAAAAGAAAGCAAAGTATCAATAAAAAAAGCACAGAAAACATAAAACACTTGAAAGCAATCAAAAAGAAGAACCACAACAAGAATAAAAACAAAACAAAAAAGTAAAATAAAAATAGAAAAAAAAATTAAATATTAAAAAATTTAAAAATTAAAACAACATCTAAAGAAAATGAAAGAAACAAAAAAAGAATAATAGTAATAAGAATATTTTCCTGATGCCTCCTCTGTCAGTGTCCTTGCTCCCACAGTGATCCACAGCCAAACCCTGCCTCCCCAGGAGGCCCTCAAATACCCCAGGTAGGTCTCTGGACCAGCTGTGCGCACCATGGGGCCAGCTCAGTCTTTGATCTGGCCCAAATCCCACATGTACTTGGCCCCAAATCCACTGCTGCTAAAGCTAGACTGGTCTCAGTTCTGGGAACACTCATTGTCTATTCAGACATTCCAGACTTGCAGGATTTATCAAGCCAATTGTGGGGATTTAATCTGCAGCTTGTGCAACTGCATGGGGAAATTTCTGCTCCTCTTCCTTAATCACTTATTAGGCTCAGCTTTGATTTTGGCCTCACCCCTGCATGTGCACCATCCTCAAGCCTCTGTTCACCACACAGGCAAGAGGGAGTGAAAGCAGCAGCTGATTGGGACACACTCACTCAGGCCAGGGGGGGATATGGTGGCCACAACTGGGGTGTGTGATGTTCCTGCATCCCCAGAGACCAACAAGCAGTTGCAATAGACTGGGGTGCACTCACTCTGGTAAGAGTCCCTCTCAGTGTCCAAAAAGGCAGGCACTGGTGTGTGGGGGCAGTAGTGGCCCCATCCATTGTGCACCAGTCAACGATGGTGTTTCATTTCCTATGCAGACTCCACTAACTTCTAGTCATGGATCCCCTCACTCACTCCTGTCTCCTCTGTTTTATCCATGCAGCCGAGTGGTCCTCTCTCTGGACCCACTCTCTTAATCCAACGCTTTAGCACTCAGCCCCTGCCTGCATCAGAAGATTCCTGTCTCAGGCAGGGGTGCCCAGCGCTGATTCCCCAGGAGGTTTGGCATGGGAGGCACTCAGGACCTCAGAGCCTACAGAGGTGGAGGAGGCCTTGGCTTGAGGGGCAGGCAAGTCTGTTCAGATGGGTGCCCTTCTTAGTGCCCACAGAGACAGAAGCCAGTGGGTGGGGAATGGGGTTGAAATGGCAGCCCCACCCCTTGTGTGCCACTCAACAATGATGCCTTACTTCTATGGAGTCCTGGACTTCTTCCCCAACTTTCCCAGTTGTAGAGTTCTTTATTCCTGTCCCTTCAGGATGTATTTTCACAGCCAACAGCTGTCCCCTCCCAGGGTCCATGCTCCAAACCCCACTTTCCATCACGCATCACCCCCTACGCAGCAGGAGACACATGACTCAGGCTGGGGTGCACAGGGCTGCAACACAGACCATGCATGCAGTTCTTGTTTTATCCTGCCTTCCACAGACCACCCACTGCATTCCCCTTTGATTCCCCAAAGGTCTATTTCTGTCCCAGCTGATTTCCCCACTGTAAGGGTTTTTTTCTGAGTGCAGGAACATCTCCTCACCTTCAGCTTCCCACTAAGGTTGCTGGTTCCTTTTTTGATTCCCCTTTTCTTTTTTTCTTTATTTCATCCTACCCAATTAACAGGGGATTTTTCTTGTCCTTTTAGGTGTCTGAAGTCTTCTACTAATGTTCAGCAGGTGCCCTGTGAGAATTGTTTCATTTGTAGTTGTATTCTTGGTATACTTGTGAGGAGAGACAAATTCTGTGTCTTCCTATACTGCCATCTTGACTCCTACCCCCAATGCATAGGTCTTTGTTGTAAGCAGCTTTCCCTTTTTGCAGTGTTTAAGATCAATACTCATTTCTCATCAATGTGCATTGGTAGAACTGACAATATCAAGTACCATTGGTAATGTTTAGAGGTCCTATGAGAGGCTTACAGAAGATCCAAAATGCCAACAAGAAGATATTGAGAGAAAAATATGGTGTGTCCTTTTCCACTGAGGATGTCATATATCATGGCAAGTGCAAGAGCTATAGTGAGGGAAAACCAGGTATCAGTGGGGAAAATCATATTAAGCAGCAAGAATAAGGGGCAAAGCAAGAAATAAAAGAGGAAAATGAGCTAGGAGAGTTCTAATTATGGTGGAATGATGATTAGAGAAGAGTGGGTTGAGAAGAGTCATTCAGATCAAAGGATTTGAATAGTGAAATCATGCTTGGATTCAGCATGAGTGTAGTATTGATAGGGATAGAGTGGGATGATTAAATAGTTAGTTTATAAATCTCACTAGGAGATTAAAGCCCGGAATTTTAAGGGAGTTTGGGAGACTGCTGTAAGCTAATGACTACTCAAGAAAAGAATCCAGTAACCTAGCAACAATCTATTCTACCTTGAAGGAAGATTGGGCACATTCAAGTGCCAGGCACACTCAACCCACAAGTCCTGATAGTTAAAACACGACAATAGATATGGGGTTGGAATCTTGTTACATGAAGTAAGGAAGTTAACAGTCCTTGAAGATTAACATTTCTGCATGTAGTCAAGATAGGAATAGAGGTGAAAGGGGTAAAGAAATTAGGTGAAAGGGGACATTATACCAAAATCTGAGATGAATTACCATATTTTAGTTTCTGTTACCACCCTTTTGCTAATATACATATGATTTAAATAGCACCATAACAGTCCCAGTAATATCATATCAGGTTAAAGGAGGGATTAACAATGTAAGCCATGATGTCTACCAAAAAATGAGGAAGAAAGCAGTCTTCTCCCCTTCACACTTTTTCTTTGATTATAAAAATGTAGCCTTTTTTTGTTCTCTGCTTATATCTCTCACAAGCATCCTATGCACTATTTGTCTATCACTTTGCCTCACCCTGAATTCTTTCGGTGCTGAGACAAGAGAACCCAAGCTTCAGTAAGTCTTGAGATCAGGTTAAAAGTTTTAATTAAAAGACAGTGGGTTTGAGTCACCTCCTAAATCAGGGATTATGGGTTCAGGTCCCAATGTGAAGTTTGGCTGGGTTCGAGTCCCTTCCAAGGAGGAATGAAGTTTCAGTAGTTGAGTAGATATAGCATAATGGAGTTTGGTGAGTAGATATAGCATAATGGAGCTCTATATGACTAAACAGGTAATGTTTATCCATAAAATTCCACCTGGTCACTCTACAGATGGATCTATATTGATGTGTTTAATAATTACTAGTCAAATACATAAAATATGCAAGTTATTGTTCTAGGAACTGTGGGAAGTTAATAATGAACCTAACAGGAACCATCTTTTCAAAGCTGAAATTAGCAAAGCTTACAAGAGAGATACACTCAAAGTAGTTTGAAGCATCCAGAAGAAACTTCTGGGAAGATTTTATCTAAATATTCTTACCTAAAGTAAGTGTAAGGCCAACTGGCCCGAGGCAGGGGAACACAATCAGATTCACAGGTTGCATCAGACCGAAATTCTCCAGACCACCCAGTTCCAGAAACTGCTCTGGAGACATTCCGGACCACCCAGTTCCAGGAACTGACCTGGGGACTTTGAACCCAGCCCAGCCTTCCCGCCTTTCGAGGGGCGGGACCAATGGTCCCCCAGGGTACCCGAAAAAACCACCAAATAAGGAATACCCTGCACCCTCCCGGATTCACCACACCCCTTTCCCTTCTTCCCGGGTGCGACTTCTCTGGCCCCTTTCTCTCGGACCAGTGAAGCTCGCCCGGGAGCGCTCCCTAATAAAGCTCATTTGAAGCTTTCCTCTTGTTTCGCGGTGCCGTTTGTTAAGATCCGACCTTACAGTAAGCCCATCCCTAAAAAATGGTCTACTATCACTAAGGAAAAACACAGAAAAATGAATGAGGGCCCCAAGTTCATACCTATACACAAGAAAGAAGAAAGGAAAGGATGCACAGTAGGTCAGTAAACAATGGTATAAAATTTAAACTCCATTAAAAAATCTAAGAAAATCATGTGGGAAACAATTACTCTTCATGTGTCCCAGGTGATTTACAGAAGACTTATGATTAGAGTTGGCCAGAGAAGACATGGCACTGGGAAGCTGATGTGCACTCTGCCATTTCCCTCCCTGGACACAGCCTAGAGTTAGAGGTAGTCCACATTGCTTCTGTTCTTACCACTGACATCCCCCAGTTCCCACAGAGTTTGCTCTTCTGTGATCACAAAGCTGAGCTGCTGGCAGGGGGAAAATTGCTTTCAACAGAGGGGACCAGATGCATTTTCTTTGCTGCTGTGGCAGCAACTCAAGCAACAGTTCCATTGAAAGAAGTTCTACCCTAAATACTTAAGGCTAGGCAAGTGATTAATATGCAAGCTTAAGCCAAAGAAATTACAAGCACTCTGCTCTAGAGAAGTTTAAGTCAGTGAGAGATCCAAATAATGGGAGTCCTGAGGAACCATTCCAAAAATCAGAGGGAACTGAAAGAAAAGCTTAAAATAACATTTTTAAAAGAAAAAAAAATCAGAGAGGTTTAATAAATTTATATGACCTCTTACTGGATTGTAAACATTCAAAGTGTTAGTAAATAGAAGAGGGAATGGTGCAAAGGAGAAAATAAATTAGATGGCATATACAACACTGCAGTATTTCCCAACCAAAATCACAGTGCAGACAAGACAGGCAAACTGGCTGAATTTCTTTGAGAACTCTTCAAACTGTGAAGGAGTGGGAAAGGGGAAGGAAAAACTACCTGAGCTGCAAGGTGGAAAAAAAAGAGATAAAAATTAAATCTTTAAAAATTTGCTTTTCTAATCCCTGAAATACAATAAGCAAAACTGCAAAAGAAGATTTAAGGGAAGAAAGTATATTTAATCTGATAAAGCCCTGTAGAAAGGACAGAGGAAAAGTCTCATCTCTATATCTCTCTCAACTCTCCATTGTCCCGGTACAGCTTCTGCCTTAATTAAAAAATAAAAATCTATTTTTTACTGATTTATTTGGCAACTGCACAAGAATGACAAATAACTCTATGGCAGAATGGGTTTTCATTCCTCAGTTCTCTTTATTCCAAAATCAGATTGCATTCATTGGAACTTAATCAGGTATCATTAAAATCTTCCTTCTCTCTCTCCTTTTTCCTTTCTGTCTCTATCTAGGGTCTTGGTTTAAACAAGTTTTAGATGACACTCAACTGAAAGTTGACTTTTGGATGAAAAGATTAGGTATGTCCATGACCTGCCAATGTTAGTCTATTTCACTACAAGGTCACCACATGAACCAACATTGTATCAGCATCTGCAATTTCTAGGCATTCATTTTTATAGAGTGTTGCAGGAATGCAAAGATGACCAAAACACAGTCACTTCCTCAGGCTGGTGTAGTGGGAAGAGCCCAGGGCTGAAATCAGAAGACAGTTGACCAGATTCTGCCACTGTAGTTATGACTGCATTCCCTCCACATTCCTTTCTTTAAAATAGTACTCTGCCAGCAGTCTATAGTGACATGATGGGCCTAGATGGACAGACTTCTATTCTGTGCCAACAACCAACCCACTGACTGCAGGTTCTCAGCTCAGGGATGAAGTTGGGATTGAGGCTATCAGATTTTATTTCTAAAATGTAAATTTAGAATATTAGGTCTTCAGGTGTTAGGTTTAGGGACAGAATCATTGTTATGATGAAACAGAGTTAAGGGCAAGCTGAGGCTGAAAAGTACAGAAAGTAATATTGTTGCAGAGAAAGCCAGTGTACAGAGAAATGAATATAGCAAATAAGCAGAGAGAAGCAAAGATATGAGACAAATATTGAGAGAGAGAGTAAGGTAGAAGATAAGTGGGGAGCAGGAGACAGGAAGAAAAATGAAAGAGAGAAATGAATAAGGACTGTCTTATTAGGATGATGCCTTCTTGTATTTCTTGCAAAGTATTCTGTGACTTTCCTCATAATCTTGCTATAGTGACCCTAGTTTTGACTTCAACTTGTGTATTTCTGTCCTTTGAAACAAAAAGACATTAGTTACAGCAAATCTTGAATGGTGTGTGACATAAATTGGGTTATTTTACCTTGTCTCTCAGAGCTATAACTTGCTTAACTGTTTGATGGTGATATTAATATCTCCTGGTGACTAGATGCTACATGTGAAAATGTTACTCTGATGCTTGCCACTTATCTGTGTGTAAAGTGTCTCTGAAATTTAATCTGAATCCCTAGCCAAAACATTAATAATGGAGAGTATCTGGAATACCTCCACTAATTGGGAAGAGTGTAGAGAATCAGGGGTTTTGCCAGGAAGATAAAATGGCAAAAAGGCTGCTGTGGGCAAGCAGGGAAGGGAAGAAAGTGAATTGGAAATGGTGCTGAGCTTGATGTGGCGCATGTTGGCAAGAGTGTGGGACTATAAATAGAAAAAGAAATCAGGATTTGGCCAGTGTTTTCCTGACCAAAGTCATGAATCTGAATTTCAGTTTGGTTTTTGACTTATTCTAAGGCATATGCAGTTATAAAAAGAGTAGGACAGGAGAGAGGTACAAAGACACGATAAGCACGAAGTTCCTCAGTCTTTTAAAATAATATCTCTGGGGCTTCCCTGGTGGCTCAGTGGTTGAGAGTCCTCCTGCCTACGCAGGGAACGCGGATTTGTGCCCCGGTCCGGGAAGATCCCACATGATGTGGAGCGGCTGGGCCCTTGTGCCATGGCCGCTGAGCCTGCGCATCCGGAGCCTGTGCTCCGCAACGGGAGAGGCCACAACATTGAGAGGCCCACATACTGCAAAAAAAAAATAATAATAATAATATCTCTGAAGTGAAAATTCTGCAGTGTTTCACTTTCTAAACTTTGTGTTTAAAAAAGAATTGGATTTTTTTTCCAGAAATACATTTATATTATACCGTTCAATATATTTTTGAATACTATATTATCCCAGTAGATTAATGTAAGAATCCTAGTTATTCTCCTTCCCCCAATCCTTTCATCCCTTTCAGAATCAGCACATTTGAAATGCTACCCTCACAGGCAGTGTATACCCTAAGCCAGTTACATATAGTTTCAATACAAAAGCAAGATTTTTCTGAGACATTTTGTAGAACAGTGCTTGACATATAGTAAGAATTCAATAAATACTTACTGAATACATTAATAAATAATATGCCTTCTTAATTTCCCATAACTATTAACAAGGTTTACTCCAGGAATTCTGATTCTATATGGAAGAAGACTGAGGGAGAGGAGAAAGGGAAAGAGAAGGAAAAGCAATCTTTATATTTTATTTAAAGATAAAATTGGATAACATTCCAGTCATAATAACACAATGCTGTTTGAATACAGTCGGGTTATTCTTATATCTTTAATCCCCGCCATCTTGTGCCCTGCAACCCTGTGCATATTCTTTTTTTTTGTCCTGTTGTATGTATGTATATATGTATTTATTTATTTTTTATTTTTAATTTTTTAGTTTTTTAATTGGATTAAAATTGCTTTACTAAAATTGTTCGTTTCTGCTGTACAATAAAGTGAATCAGCTTTATGTATACCTATATTCCTTCCCTCTTAGCCCTCCCTCAACCCCATTGCCTCCCATCTAGGTAATCACAAAGCACCAAGTGGAGCTCCCTGTACTATACAGCAGGTTCCTACTAGCTACCTATTTTAAATGTGGGAGCTTATTTATGTCAAACCTAATCTTCCAATTTGTCCCACCCTTCCCTTCACCCCCATGTCCATATATCCATTCTCCACATCTATGTCTCTATTCCTGCCCTACAAATAGGTTCATCTGTACCATTTTTCTAGATTCCTCATATATGTGTCAATATACGATGTTTGTTTTTTGCTTTCTGACTTACTTCACTCCATATGACAGACTCTAGGTTCATCCACATCTCTACAAATGACCAAATTTTGCTTCTTTTTAGGGCTGAGTCATATTCCATTGTATATATGTACCATATTTTCTTTATCCATTCATCTATCATTGGACATTTAGGTTGTTTCTATGTCCTGGGTGTTGTAAAGAGTGCTGTAATGAACATTGGGGTACATGTGTCCTTTTGAATTATGGTTTTCTTAGGGTATATACCCAGTAGTGAGATTGCTAGGTTATATGGTAGTTCTATTTTTAGTTTTTTAAGGAACATCCATACTTTTCTCCATAGTGGCTGTATCAATTTATATTTCCACCAACAGTGCAAAAGGGTTCCATTTTCTCCACACCCTCTCCAGCATTAACTGTTTGTAGATTTTTTGATGATGGCTATTCGATGATGGCTATTCTGACCAGTGTGATGTGATACCTCATTGTAGTTTTGATTTGCATTTCTCTAATAATTAGTGATGTTGAGCATCTTTTCATGTGCCTCTTGGCCATCTGTATGCCTTCTTTGGTGAAATGTCTATTTGGGTCTTCAACCAAACAGAAAATAAATACAGAAACACAAGCTTTAAATGATACAATCATCAGATAGATTTAATTGATATTTATAGGACATCAGATAGATTTAATTGATATTTATAGGACATTCCACCAGATAGATTTAATTGATATTTATAGGACATTCCACCCGAAAGTGGCAGAATAAACTTTCTTCTCAAGTGCACATGGAACATTCTTCAAGATAGACCACATCTTGGGTGACAAATCAAGCCTCATAAAATTAAAAAATCTTGAAATCGTATCAAGCATCTATTCTGACCACAACACTATGAGATTGGAAATCAATTACAGGAAAAAAAAACTGGAAAAAACAAAAATATATGGAGTTAAACAGTGCACTACTAAATAACCAAGAGATACCAAGAAGTCAAAGAAGAAGTCAAAGAAGAAATTTTAAAATACCTAGAAACAAATGACAGTGAGAACAGGACCACCCAAAAACTATGGGATGCAGCAAAAGAAGTTCTAAGAGGGAAGTTTATAGAAATTCAATCTCACCTCAAGAAACAAGAAAAATCTCAAATAAACAATCTAACCCTACACTTAAAACAACTAGAGAAAGAGGAAAAAGGAAAACCCGAAGTCAGTAGAAGGAAAGAAATCATAAAGATCAGAGCAGAAATAAATGAAATAGAAATGAATAAAACAGTAAGAAAGATCAATAAAGCTAAAAGCTGATCCTTTGAGAAGATAAACAAAATTGATAAACCTTTAGCCAGACTCATCAAGAAAAAAAGAGAGAGGATGAAAATCAGTAAAACTAGAAATGAAAAAAGAGAAACCATAATTGACACCACAGAAATACAAAGGATTATAAGAATCTACTACAAACAAATATATGCCAATAAAATGGACAATCTGGAAGAAATGGACAAATTCTTGGAAAGGTACAATTTTTCAAGACTGAATCAGGAAGAATTTGAAAATACAAACAGATCTATCATAAGTAATGAAATTGAAACAGTAATTAAAAATCTTCCAACAAACAAAAGTCCAGGACCAGATGGCTTTGCAGGTGAATTCTATCAAACATTTAGGGATGAGCTAACACCTATCCTTCTCAAACTCTTCCAAAATGTAGCACAGGGAGGAACACTCCCAAATTCGTTCTGTGAAGCCACCATCACCCTGATAGCAAAACAAAAGATATCACAAAATAGGAATATTACAGACCAATAACACTGATGAACATAGATGCAAAAATCCTCAACAAAATATGAGAAAACAGAATCCAACAACACATTAAAAGGATCATACACCATGATCAAAAGGGATTTACCCCAGGAATGCAAGGATTCTTCAATACACACAAATCAAACAAGGTGATACGCCATATAAAAAATTAAAGAATAAAAACCATATGATCATCTCAATAGATGCAGAAACTGCTTTTGACCAAATTCAACACCGATTTATGATAAAAACTCTCCAGAAAGTGGGCATAGAGGGAACTTACCTCAACATAATAAAGGTCATATATGACAAACCTATAGCTAACATCATACTCCATGGTGAAAAGATGAAAGAATTTCCTCTAAGATCAGGATGTCCACTCTCACCACTTTTATTCAATATAGTATTGGAAGTCCTAGTCATGGCAAGCAGAGGAGAAAAAGAAATAAATGGAATACAAATTGGAAAAGAAGAAGTAAAACTGTCACTGTTTGCAGATGACATGATACTGTACATAGAAAATTCTTAAAGATGCCACCAGAAAACTACTAGAATGAATTTGGTAAGTTTGCAGGATACAAAATTAATGCACATAAATATCTTGCATTCCTATACACTAACAATGAAAAATCAGAAAGAGAAATCAAGGAAATAATCTCATTTACCAGTACAACAAAAAAAAATAATAAAATACCTAGGAATAAACCTATGAAAGGAGGTAAAACACCTGTATTTAGAAAACTCTAAGACACTGATGAAAGAAATCAAAGATGACATAAACAGATGGAGAAATATACCATGTTCTTGGATTGGAAGAATCAGTATTGTGAAAATAACTATACTACCCAATGCAATCCCTATCAAACTACTAATGGCATTCTTCACAGAATTACAACAAAAAATTTTACAATTTTTATGGAAATACAAAAGACCCCGAATAGCCAAAGCAATCTTGAGAAAGAAAAATGGAACTGGAGGAATCAGGCTACCTGACTTCAAACTAAACCACAAAGCTATAGTAATCAAGATAGTATGGTACTGGCACAAAAACAGTAATATAGATCAATGGTACAGGATAGAAAGCCCAGAGATAAACCCACAGATATACGGTCACTTAATCTATGAGGAAGGAGGCAAGAACATACAACAAAGAATAGGCAATCTCTTCAATAAGTGGTTCTGGGAAAACTGGACAGCTAAGTGTAGAAGAACGAAATTAGAACACTACCTAACACCATACACAAAAATAAACTCAAAATGGATTAAAGACCTAAATGCAAGACCAGACACTATAAAACTCTTAGAGGAATACATAGGAAAAACACTCTTTGACATTAAACAGAGCAAGATGTCTTTTGACCCACCTCCTAGAGTAATGAAAATAAATACAAAAATAAATAAATGGAACCTAATGAAACTTCAAAGCTTTGGCACAACAAAGGAAACCATGAACAAGATGAAAAGACAACCCTCAGAATGGGAGAAAATATTTGCAAATGAAGCAACTGACAAAGGATTAATCTCCAAAATATACCAACAGCTCATGGAACTCAATATCAAAAAAACAACAAACAAACAATCCAATTTAAAAATGTGCATATCCTTTTGATTTTGAGGTCACTGGCTCTAATGAAATAAATATTTCATTACATTAAATCCTTACTTCATTTAAATTTAAGGAAAAAATAGATGAAAAGTTAGAATACAGGCTAAAAGTTTTATTCCAGTTATAAAAATGATGCATGTTCACTGCAGATAAAATAGTAACTTAAAATCCAGGTATACAGAGATAAAATTATGAAAGCATTAATTTATAAAAGGGAAAATTCAAGGCAAAGACAAGATATATTTTCTATCAGCCCTATGATGGAAACACAAACTACAAAAAAAAAGTCAATTAGTACATTTACAATGTTTGGGTAATCACCCAGACCCTAAATTTTGCAGCCCTAGTGCCCCTTATGGCATATTACTACTATCTTTTTAGTTAAGTATGGGTGCTAGTGGGATATACACACCATGATTTTGACAATGCTTTAGACTAGGGTTTTGAGTGGGTCTGTCCCCAGCAATCCCTTCTCTGGGACCTTCTCCCTGTCCAGCACACACACACACACACACACACACACACACACACAAACACGTGCACACAAAGACTTACTGGAGATAAAAATGCTGCCTTTCCTGGAGTTTCCCTTAATTTATCTCCATCAAGGCAACCACATAAACTTATTGATATTTCTTCTAAGTGTTTGAACCCGGTGAGAAAGTAAGTAGGATGACCAAAATAATGTTCATGGAGAAAGGTTAAAATTCACCAAGTTCACATGATATTAATTCTTGGTATTTTCCATAGATGTGACTCCTAAATAACTTATAATTTGAAACAGTATGGGTAGAATACTGCTCTCCATTATTTTTTCCTGAAACTAGGTATTGCAGTTCCCTCCTTCTGGAGACATTCCCTGAAGTAGGGGTCTAAATATGCCAGGTGTTTTCACTCACAGGAAAGGAACAAATTGCTCCCTCGGCAATTATACCAGGCTGGTTTATTGACATACAAGTGAATGAAATGTTTATACCCTGAGAGGGAGCCCCTGCATCATTGTCAAAATTACAGGCCCTCAGATCAACATTGAATGTCTTTCCCTAGAAAATGTGCAGAGATAGACAAAGAATAAGGGGAAAAGAACATAGCAGGTAGCTGTAAACAGCTGTATTTATGAAATTATATCATAATCAAAACATGAATCCTGTTTTCTGAGAAAACTACTGAAAATCCTAACCATAATATTGTCCTCTACTCAACTGCCAGATTGGCTAATATGTTATTCTTTCAAAAATCTAGAAGCTAAATTCTCAGTACCATACAGAGTACAACCTGAAGATGAAATTGTAAACAATTTCCAAGGCTCATTTAACATAAAATCTGATGTATCCAGGCATCAAACCATCAATTCCAAGGTTTGTTTCTGAGCAGTTCTCAGATGTGATAGATAGATGAGATAGAGGAGTACTTCAGCACCTAGCCTGGTATTGGGCACATAATAACCAATTATAATATTTATTTATTTACAGTTTTAAAATGTGAGATATCACAGTTAATTCAGAATATGGCCATTTGTGCAACAAAAATTTCTGAAGCAAAAAATATCTTTGAGAGAATCTTCTCATGTTTCTTGTGTATGGAAAATAATTTGGGATAAATTTTAGTGTTGTTTATGTTTAGAAATACAGTTCTTTCCAATCACAATTTTTTAATCTAATAACCAGACCAACCATAAGTTCAAACTATAGTGTTGATAGTAATTATATTAAGCAGTCTCTGATGACTTCATCTAAATATCCTGCTTTTAAAAATTACTAATATTTTTGCCTCTTCTTCACACATGACTTCTTTCTATCTCCAAAACTTCAACTATGACACACATTAGACAGCTCCAGATGGATCCAGCTCAGGTTTTTCTGCTGAATTTCAGATTTCACATAAATCAGTATTTTGGCATTATAGCTCACCTTTTCTCCCTCCTCCACACGCATCCCTAATCTGTACTTTCTTTATTCTCTATACTAGGACTTCAATAAATAGGAGCTAATTTTGCACACCCTTCCCACTTTCAGAATTTGAAAGATTTAATCACTTCAGTTAAAAATGTCAAATTCATGTTTGTCTACCCTTATGTAGAATTATTCCATTAGTCTTCAAGTCTTATAAATTCTACCCTTTAAACGTCCCTCTGATATATTCCCTACTCTCTACATCTTCTACCTCTGCTTTAATTTTGTTCCATACTGCTTTATATTGTTCCATATTTCCTTATTTCTCATATTCCATCTATTAAAATGACACAAATTTCATAAAAATAAAGAAAATGCATTAAAACAAACAAACAGAAAGAACATTTTTAGGGACATGTTGGAAACTGTCAAAATGTCTAATTAATATGTAATCAAAGAACAAGAAGGAGAGGTAAAGAGAGGTAAAAGAGATTTGAGTAGAATGAATATTTGAAGAAATAATGGATGAAAAGTTTTCAGATTTTTCAAAGTGACATACATTTATAGATTAAAAATTCAATAAATGATGAATAGGATAAGTTAAAAGGTAACTAAGTTTATTCACATAAAATCAACTGACTGGAAAATCAAGGTAAAGAAATGATTCAAAGAAAGTAGAGAAAATTGACATATTAAATAGAGGGGAACAATAATTAAAATGATAGTAGATTTTAAGTCAGAAATCATGGTGTCTGTAAGATGATGGGAAAAATCAATAAAGTGTTGGAAAAAGTTAAAAAAAATTTTCTACCCTAAACTCTGTATTCAGTAAAAAAATGTTTTCAAGAATAAAGGAGAAATACATTATCATATGAAGAATAAACAGAAAAATTTGATGCCAGAAGATGCTTTTTTACAAGAAATGAAAAATGAAACAAATGCAAAAGTACATTAACAAGGCCAAAAAGGGAAGTATATTAGAGAGAAATTTTGATATTTGAGAGTAAAAAATAACATCAGAAATTGTAAAATTCTCAGTAAATATAAAAGTCTGTGTTCTCTTATTTAGTTTTTAAAAAATCAATGTGGCTAAGTCTGTTGTTTTATGCAAAAAAAAAAAAACCCACCAAGTTATTGTTCTTATATGTAGATCTGATCATGCCACTCACAAGCTTAATAAAACTAAAATAGTTTCTAATTTTCTATTAAATGAAACTCTTTAGAATATCATTCATTCCCTTCACAGATAAATGTCAATGTAAGCCTACTGAAATGTAAATTCTATGAGGGTGAACATTTTTCCAGTATTGTTCACTGCCATATTTCCAGTGCTTAGAAAGTGTGTCTTGTACATAACATAGTCCTTGTTATCAATAAGTATTTGCTAAATGAATGAATACTTCCAGCATCCTTCCCTCCTGGGTCCCTAATGTTGATTGTGTTTCACATGCTCTGCTCTTAGCTACCACCTTTTATTTCCCAAGATTCTCCAGCTCACCTTGAATTCCAAGTTTATATATTAATCATTTATGTGGAATTCTCTCCACCTTTTCCAGTAAACATATATAGAAATTTTCTGCTCCCCAAGCATTCTGTGTATACATCTATTATCCTACTTAAACATTTTATTTTAAATATTTCTGTATATCATCAGGGACTGTCTTGTACACCCATCCACCCTCAAATGTTAATCAGAATCTATATACATAATAGTAATTCAATAAATATTTGGTGAATGTAAGAATAAATGTGCCTGGTTTCAGAGGTCTATAAGAAATAAGAATTTTTTATATATTTGAACCAAAATATAAAAGGTAGATATGGTTTTTATTTAAGGAAAAGCACAAATATATATTTAAAAGAAATTTATAATAAATATGTAAATTTTGTCCCCCAAATTTTTACTTATTTTAACTATTGAATGCCCTATGACAAATCTGGACAGAGGTAGAATGCAGTGTTGACATTTAGGAAAATGATAGGGAAATAAATAACAAATAATTCTAAATAGGCTATATTCCAGAAGTTATTTTGTAAATGAATCATGTAGTGTTTAAAAGATGTTTCTTAAAGGAAAAAAAAAATGGGAAGAGAGGACAGGAGAGTAGAAGAAAAAATAATGGTTATATTCTCAGATTATTCCATTGAATAAAGTTTAATCTAAAATATTCCAGAGATGGCACATGTGGTACTGCTGAAAAAAAAAAATTAGGAACCTGCATTCCTCCTACCACCTGTATGCTGCCTTCTATCTTGAGAAATGTTCTCTGGCAGAAGTTGTACATTTTTGTAAATGGCACTATAGATTTGGCTTTGCTCTGAGATGCAGGATAAATGGGAGAAAGAAAACCAACAATCCATAATTATCAAAAAGAAAACCCAAAAAACAAAAACAGGAGGAAAGAATAGAGACAAAAATTACCATCCACTTGTGCACACATTTACCCACCTTGGGTTCAGAATGCATTGGCTACTCTACCACCATTGATAAGATAAAAGGGTTTTATCAGGCAATGCAGGCCATTGATAGGATAAAAGGGTTTAGAATTCCTCCTCCTAATTCTTGATAGAGGAATAAAAAATATCCAGAAAAACATGTTCTAGCCCATTTCTTATACCTTCTCTTTTGTAATAGATTTTGCTGGATGCATTATACAGGTACAGTGGGTTTTCTGTTTGATTACTTGGATTGTTGGTCAATTGTGAACTGGGAGTTGATTATACTTGGGTTCTGCTATGATAATAAGAATCATTTACTGAAAAAGACTGTGTCTGTTTTCTCTACATGTACCTACCTGGGTTAGCCAAGTATATAGGGAATTTTTAAGTAGCCCCCAAAAAAGGATATCAAATCAAGAGATACTTGATATCAAATTTACATTATTTCTTTACTCTGTATGCTCTTTTCACTTCTTTCTTGTTCTCTTTTCTTCTTCTATCTGCATATCATTCTTTTGACTGTACTTACTTCATTTAATAAGACAACAATTATAGTACTTTCACTCTCCTCTGTCTTTTAAAGAATATTGGCAATGAATCAGTGTACTTTTCCCAATTTTATTTATCTGATGTTCCTGATGGATCACAGAAACTTCCCCAAACACAGGCAGTCCTAAAAGTATCAGTGAACTCCAGGGAAGAAACCTATATCCTCTTTGTCTTTATAATTCTGCAATCTTGGGCACATGACTTGCTAGACATCCCTCCTAAACTGAGCATTAGCAAATCTAAAATCAGATCACTTTACCTAATTATGATAAATAGGGGGAATGGGGAGCAATGTGATCTGTTTAGACTCTGGAAAAAAAGAATAATCTCAAATTACTTGATGAGTACCATGCTTCCCCTTTCTTCTATATCAGGCTTAAATCCTTGCTACCTTTTCTAAATGGTGCCTGAATGCTTTTTCTCTGTATGTTCTTCCTCCTTTGGAATAACCCCTGCAGATGGTGTGATAAGCTAGCAGCCAATTTAAATTAATTTTGGTAAATTGGGAAGAAATGTGTCCCTTTCTGAGATGACAGAGTTTCTCCCCAAGATCCCCAGAAATAATCTGAGAGAATGATTAGCTCTGTAATAGATTCCCATGGTGTGTGTCACTCTTAGATTGTCACAGATGTTTGTTGCTAATAGGATTTTGTGTTCCATGCCAAACATTCTAATTTCATTGTAACTTTTTTTTCTAACCATAAAATTATGACTAACATATTTAGCTTGTATTTTCAAGAAACTAATGTTCCCCAAAGGAGAACCTTGGGAAAATATTCTGGTGACTAAAATAACACAATTCTTTTTTGAAATCACAGAGTACTAACCACTGGACTGCCAGGGAATTTCCAATAACTCATTTCTCAAAAGTCTCATTGTAAATAAAAAAATAATGCCACTATATTAAACCTTAAAATAAAATAACTCATAATTGACAAAAAGGGAAGTGTTTAATTTAAATTAGGAAGGGGCTAAATTATCTAAGGGAATAATATCAGTTCCATTATCAAAAGTCTTCTAATGACCACCATAAGTAGCTGTTCTGAAGTTAATTAGCTCACATGGAGGGTAAAGAATAGAGAGTTGAGGCAGTCACCAACAAAGCAAAAGCCTGTATTTGAAGGTATTTTCTAAAATACAGGGTATTTTCTAAAATAACCCATATTATTCTGTGGAATTACTTATAATTCCACATATCCATTTAAGGAATGGATATCCATTTAAATGGATATCCATTTAAGCCATATCCATTTAAGGAATATATGTAATATACACTTCAGAAAAATTCCTGTTATTCATCTAATTCCTTAAAACTTATAATAATTAGATCATCTTCACTTGCTTAGTAAAAATACAATAGAATTTTATTTTCTCCAGTTTAATACTATTATAAAAAATTAAGGGGAATGAATACCATTAAAAAAGTATCTATTTCTACTTCTTTCTGTTTGAATTTGTGATCACAGACTGAACTAAAACTTACCTTTGCCCTGTAATAATAACATCTTTCATTTTCTAGCACTTTATAGTTCACAAAGAACTTTCATGTAGATTACCTCCCTTATTTCTTAGTTTTAGAAAGTTGGTGGTAATTTACACCACTTTACAAAATGAAAAATAAAAGACTACATGAGCAGATACAGCTGATATTATTAAACTCAGTATCTAGGCAATTTAAAAAAATACATGCACTTTCATGACAAAAATTTACTCACACAGCTAAAGGTTGCTTTAACCTACTCAAGAAAGTATTCTTTTTCCTTTTTCTTTTTGTATCTATGTGAGATTATGGATGTTTAATTTACTGTAGTAATCATTTCACAATATATGTAAGCAAATCATTATGCTGTACACCTTAAACTTACACAGAACTGTATGTCATTTATATCTCAATTAAACTTGAAAAAAGAAAGTTTTATGAAGTAATATAATAATATTATATGAAAATACATGGTATTGACCTCAAGTATTGGCCAAAATGGAATAGATACTAGATCTGTCTTACTACTGAAAACAACTATAACACTGAACAAAATATATGAAAACACACTATTTATCCACCTTGAACAACAGGTAGCACAGGAATATGGCCCTTGAAAGAAGAAAAACAAGTGAAGTGAGCTTATCAATCATATCAAGATTGCCTTAGCTTTCTGCTTTGAGGAGGAAAGTGGACCAGAAGTGGAATAGCAGTTTGGTGAGCTAAGGAGGTAGAATCAAGAGTTCCTGATACAGAAGCAGAGCAGGTAGAATTTGTGACAGAATACCAGTAAAGTTGGAGTGTACAAAAAAAGAGGACTCCACAAATCTGTATGGGTATTCATTGTGAATGAGATTACACAAGGCTCAGCAGAGAACTGACAGTTGAATAGTGCTATCAGTGACTTGGCAGTGATGGAATTTATTAGAGTTCCAGTTCAGCCAAAGTGTGGAGACCTCATTGAACACATCAGGCACTCAGTTAAGCCAGCATAATGTCCACTACTAAGGAATTAGAACCATAAAGTGAAATCATGTGTAAGCTTCTAAGTTTACAACTGAGTTCACAACTTAAAGATACCTACATAAATAAGGAATTGAACCAGTTTTAACAGAACCAAAGTAATGTCAGTAATTTACTAACAACATAATTTACACTCTATATATCCTATATTTACAATATCCAGCAAATAACCACACATAATTAGACATTTGAAGAGAAAAATGTGATCCATAGTAAAGAGAAAAATAGTCATAATCCAGATAGTAGAACTTGCACACAGGTCTTTAATGCAGAGATATTTTAAATGTATCCAAGAATTTGAAAACAAGCAAACAAACAAAACATGATCATAATGAAATAATATATGGGAAATCAATAGTAAAATAAAAATTTAATTAAATGGAAATTCTGGTTTTTAAAAGTACCATATCTGATGTAAAAATCCAATTACAGTGAATAAGAAATAGTAGAGAAAAATGATAATCTTGAATATATGAATATAAATTATATAATCTGAAGAATAAACAGAAAACAATAAATTTAAAAGGTAAACATAGCAGAGCTTCAGTAACTGTAAATCTATAAAATTTGTATTTGAACTCCTAGAAGACAAAGGAGTGGGGCATAAAACTATTTAAAGAAATAATCATATAAAATTTACCAAATTTGTTTTAAAAATGAACATAGTCCTAACAATCTCTGTAAACTCCAAGAAAAATAGTGTAGAAACAACAACCAAAACTACCTAGGTAAATCATAGTCAAACTTCTGAAAACAAAAGATAAAAGGAAAACCTTGAGGAGACAGTCAAGATGGAGAAGGAGTAAGATGTGGAGATCACCTTCCTCCCCACAAATACATCAAAAATGCATCTATATGTGGAACTACTCCTACAGAAAACCTACTGAATGCTGGAAGAAGACCTCAGACTTCCAAAAAGGCAAGAAAATTCCCACATACCTGGGTAAGGCAAAAGAAAAAAGAGAAAAAAAGAAGAGGCAAAGGAATAGGGATGGGTCCTACACTTCTGGGAGGGAGCTGTGAAGGAGGAAAAGTTTCCACACACTAGGAAGCCCCCTCACTGGTGGGGATGGGGGGTGGGGTGCTTCAGAGTCACTGAAGAGAACAGAGCAACAGGGGTGCAGAGGGCAAAGTGGAGAGATTCCCACATAGAGGATCAGTGCTAAGCAGCACTCACAAGCCTGAGATGCTTATCTGCTCACCCACTGGGGCAGGTGGAGACTGGGAGCTGAAGCTCAGGCTTCAGTCAGACCACAGGGAGAGGACTGGGGTTGGCTGTGTGAAGACAGCCTGAAGGGGCAAGTGTGCCACAGCTAGCTGGGAGGGAGGTTGGGAAAAAGTCTGGACTTGGGGAGAGGCAAGAGACCATTGTTTTGGGGTGCTGGAGGAAAAGGGCTTCCTGCTTCCTGTGTCCACAGATAGCAGAGCACTGCCTAAGCAAGCTCCAGAGATGGGGGTGAGCCACGGCTATCATTTCAGACCGCAGAGGTGGGCACAGACTGCTACCACTGCTTCCACTGACACAAAGAGTCATGTGTGCAAACACAGGTTACTAACCACACCCTCCCAGGAGCCTGTGTAGCAGGCCACTACCAAGGACCCGTGACCCAGGGCCAATTTCCCCTGGAGAACCCACAGCACACCTCAGGCTGTTGCAACTACATGTTGGCCTCTGCTGCCACAGGCACTCTCAGCATCCCAATTATGACTACCGTACCCCTCCCTCTCCCTAGCCAGAGTGAACAAGAGAGCCCTAAACAGCAGCTGCTTTTACCCCCTCAGGTCAGGGCAGGGAAGAGATGCCTGAGGGCAGCCTACACTCAGAGGTTGGGCCAAAACCAAAGCTGAACCCCAGGAGCTGTGTGAACAAACAAGACAAAGGGAAACCTCTATATGCAGCCTCAGAAGCAGTGGATTAAATACCTGCAACCAGCTTGATAAACCTTACATCCATGGAATACCTGAATAGACAACGAGTGTTCCCAAAATTGAGGCAGTGGAATTTGAAGGCCACGGTAGACTTGGAGTTTGCTTTTTGCATTTGATTTGTTTTTGGTTTTATGTTTATCTTAGTTTAGTGTTTTGTTTTGTTTTGTTTTGTTGTTAGTTTCTGCTTTATAACAAAGTGAACCAGCTATACATAAACATATATCCCTATATCTCCTCCCTCTTGTGTCTTCCTCCCACCCTCCCTATCCCACTCCTCTAGGTGGTCACAAAGCACTGAGCTGATCTCCCTGTGCTGTGTGGCTGCTTCCACTAGCTTTCTATTTTACATTTGGTAGTGTATATCAGTCCATGCCACTCTCTCACTTCATCCCAGCTTACCCTTCCCCCTCCCCATGTCCTCAAGTCCATTCTCTGTATCTGCATCTTTATTCCTGTCCTGTCCCTAGGTTCTTCAGAACCTTTTTTTTTTTTAGATTCCATATATATGTGTTAGCATATGGTATTTGGTTTTCTCTTTCTGACTTACTTCACTCTGTATGACAGACTCCAGGTCCATCCACCTCACTTCCAATAACTCATTTTCATTTATTTTTATGGCTGGGTAATATTCCATTGTATATATGGGCCACATCTTCTTTATCCATTCATCTGTTGATGGACACTTAAGTTGCTTCCATGTCCTGGCTATTGCAAATAGAGCTGCAATAAACATTGTGGTACATGACTGTTTTTAAATTATGGTTTTCTCAGGGTATATGCCCAGCAGTGGGACTGCTGGGTCATATGGTAGGTCTATTTTTAATTTTTTAAGGAACCTCCATACTGTTCTCCATGGTGGCTGTATCAGTTTACATTCCCACCAGCAGTGCAAGAGGGTTCCTTTTTCTCCACACCCTCCCCAACATTAATTGCTTATAGATTTTTGATCATGTCCATTCTGACTGGGGTGAGATGATACCTCATTGTAGATTTGATTTGCATTTCTCTAATGATCAGTGATGTTGAGCATTCTTTCATGTGTTTGTTGACAAACACATGAAATGCTGTGAATGTCTTCTGAATGCTGGTAGAAGACCTTAGTTTAGTTTTTAGTGTTTGTTTTCATTTGTGAGTTTGTTTATTGGATTGGTTGCTCTCTTACTTTCTTTTTCCTTTTCTTTGTGAGTGTGTGTATATGTTTCTTTGTGTGCTTTTGTCTGTTTAGTTTTGCTTTTACCATTTGTTCTGTCCGGGTTTTTTTGTCATTTGTTTTTATTCTTTTTCTTTCTTTTTTTTTCTTCCTTTTTGCTCATGCCATGTGTCTGTCAGGGTCTTGGTGCTCTGGATGGGTGCTGGGTCTGAGCATCTGAAGTGGGAAAGCTAAGTCCAGGATATTGGACCACCAGAGACCTCCCCTCCCCATGTAATATTAATCAGTGAGAGCTCTCCCAGAGATCTCCATCTCAAAACTAAGACCCAGCTACACCCAATGGCCAACAAGCTCCACTGGTGTACGTCCCATGCCAAACAACTAGCAAGACAGGAACACAACCACACCCATTAACAGACAAGTTGCCTAAGTCATAGTAAGTACATGGACACACCAAAACCCACCAACGGACATCATCATCCCCACCAGAGGGACAATATCCAGCCGCCCCCAGAACACAGGCATTGGTCCCACCCTCCAGGAAGCCTACATAAGACACTGAACAAACCTCAACCACTGGGGGCAGACACAAGAAACAAGAGGAAATATGAACATGCAGGCTGCAAAAAGGAGACCCCTAACACTGTAAGTTCAATAAAATGAGAAGACAGAGAAATATACAACAGATAAAGGAGCAAGGTAAAAACTCACCAGAACAAACAAATGAAGAAGAAATAGGCAGTCTATCTGAGAAAGAATTCAGAGTAATAATAGTAAACATGATCCAAATTCTCACAAATAGAATGGAGAAAATACAAGAAACATTTAACAAGGACCTAGAAGAACTAAAGAGCAAAATGATGAACAACACAATAAATGAAATTAAAAATACTCTAGAAGGAATCAATAGCAGAATAACTTAGGCAGGAGAATGGATGAGTGACCTGGAAGATAAAACAGTGGAAATAATTGCTTCAGAGCAGAATACAGAAAAAAAGAATGAAAACAATTGAGGACAGTCTCAGAGACCTCTGGGACAACATTAAATGCATCAACATTCAATTATAAGGGTTCAAGAAGAAGAAGAGAAAAAGAAAGGGTGTGAGAAAATATTTGAAGAGATTATACTTGAAAACTTCCATAATGTGGGAAAGGAAATAGTCAATCAAGTTCAAGAAGAAAAGACTACCACACAGGATAAACACAAGAAGAAACATGCCAAGACAAATATTACTCAAACTATCAAAAATTAAATACAAAGAAAAAATATTAAAGGCAGCAAGGGGAAAGCAACCAATAATATACAGGGCAATCCTCATAAGGTTACCAGTTGATCTTTCAGCTGAAACTCTGCAAGTTAGAAGGAAGTGGCAGGACATATTTAAAGTGATGAAAGGGAAAAAAACTGCAACCAAGATTTCTCTACCCAGAAAATATTTCATTCATATTTGATAGAGCAATTAAAGCCTTTACACACAAGTAAAAATTAAGATAATTCAGCACAACAAAACCAGCTTTACAACAAATGCTAAGGGAAGCTCTCTAGGTGGGAAACAGAAGAGAAAAAAAAGGACTTACAAAAACAGACCCAAAACAATTAAGAAAATGGTAATAGGAACATACATATTGATAATTACCTTAAATACAAATGTATTAAATACTCCCACCAAAAGATATAGACTGGCTGAATGGATCCAGAAACAAGACCTATATATATATATATATATATATATATATATATATATATATATATATGCTGTCTACAAGAGACCCACTTCAGACCCAAGGACACATAGACTGAAAGTGAGGGGATGGAAAAAAGACATTCCGTACAAATGGAAATCAAAATAAAGCTGGAGTAGCAATATGCATATCAGTCAAAATAGACTTTAAAATAAAGACTATTACAAGAGACAAAAAAGGACACTGCATAATGATCAAGGGATCAATTCAAGAAGACTTAACAATCATAAATATTTATGCATCCAACATGGGAGCACCTTAATTCATAAGGCAAATGCTAACAGCCCTAAAAGGGGAAATTGACAGTAACACAATAATAGTAGGAGACTTTAATACCCTACTTACACCAATGGACAGATCATCCAAACAGAAAATAAAAAAGGAAACACAAGCTTTAAATTGCATATTAGACCAGATGGACTTAATTGATACTTACAGGACATTACATCCAAACACAACAGAATATATTGTCTTTTCAAGTGCACACAGAACATTCTCCAGGAGAGATCATATCTTGTGTCACAGATCAAACCTTGGTAAATTTAAGCAAATTGAAATCATATCAAATATCTTTTCTGACCAGAGTGTTATGAGACTAGATATCAATTACAGGGAAAAAAAAACTGTAAAAAATACCAACACATGGAGGCTAAACAATACACTACTAAATAACCAAGAGATCACTGAAGAAATCAAGAAATAACTAGAAAAAAAATTACAATGAAAACACGATGACCCAAAACCTATGGGATACAGCAAAAGCAGTTTGAAGAGGGAAGTTTATAGCAATACAATCCTACCTCAAGAATCAAGAAAAATATCAAATAAATGACCTAACTTTATACCTAAAGCAATTAGAGACAGAAGAAAAAAAACAACCCAAAGTTAGCAGAAGAAGAGAAATCATAAAAATCAGATCAGAAATAAATGAAGGAAACAATAGCAAAGATCAATAAAACTAAAAGCATGCTTTTTGAGAAGATTAAAAAAACCCTGATAAACCATTATCCAGACTCATCAGGAGAAAATGGAGAAGACTCAAATCAAAAGAATTAGAAATGAAAAAGGAGAAGTAACAACTGACACTGCAGACATACAAGGATTATGAGAGACTACTACAAAAAACTATATGCCAAGAAAATGGACAGTCTGGTATAAATGGACAAATTCTTAGAATAGTCCAACCTTCCAAGACTGAACCAGGAAGAAACAGCAAATGTGAATAGACCAGTCACAAGCACTGAAATTGATACTGTGATTAAAAATATTCCAAAAAACAAAGCCCAGGACCAGATGGCTTCACAGGTGAATCCTATCAAACATTTAGAGAAGAGCTAACACCTATCCTTCTCAAACTCTTCCAAAATATAACAGGGGGAGGAGCACTCCAAAAATCTTTCTACAAGGCCACCATCACCCTGATACCAAAACCAGACAAAGGTTTCACAAAAAAACAAAACTACAGGCCAATATCACTGGGGAACATAGATACAAGAATTCTCAACAAAATACTAGCAAACAGAATCCAACAGCACATTAAAAGGATCATACACAATGATCAAGTGGGGTTTATCCCAGGAATGCAAGGATTCTTCAATATATGCAAATCAATCAATGCAATACACCATATTAATAAACTGAAAGATAAAAGACATATGATAATCTCAATACATGTAGAAAATTTTTTGGCAAAATTCAACACCCTTTTATAATAAAAACTCTCCAAAAGTGGGCATAGAGGGAACCTAGCTCAACATAATAAAGGCCATATATGTCAAACCCACAGACAATATAATTCTCAATGGTGAAATTCTAATAAGCATTTCCTCTAAGATCAGGATCAAGACAAGGATGTACACTCCCGCCACTTTTATTCAACACAGTTTTGAAAGTTTTAGCTGCAGCAATCAGAAAGGAAAATGAAATTAAAGGAATACAAATTGGAAAAGAAATGAAACTGTTACTGTTTGCAGATGACATGATACTATACATAGGGAATCCTAAAGATACTACCAGAAAATTACTAGAGCTAATCAATGAAATTAGTAAAGTTCAGGATACAAAATTAATGCTCAGAAATATCTTGCATTCCTATACACTAACAACAAAAGGTCAGAAAGAGAAATCAATGAAACAATCACATTCACCACTGCAAAAAAAGAATAAAATACTTAGGAATAAACCTACCTAGGGATGTAAAAGACCTGTACTCAGAAAACTATAAGACACTGATGAAAAAAATCTAAGAAGACACAAACAGATGGAGAGATATACCATGTTCTTGGATTTGAAGAATCAATATTGTGAAAATGACTATACTAGCCAATCTAATCTACAGATTCAATGCAATCCCTATCAAATTACCAAAGGTATTTTTCACAGAACTAGAGCAAAAAATTTACAATTTGCATGGAAATACAAAAGAATCTGAATAGCCAAAGCAATCTTGAGAAAGAAAAATGGAGCTGGAGGAATCAGGGTCCCTGACTTCAGACTACACTACAAAGCTACAGTAATCAAGACAGTGAGGTACTGGCACAAAAACAGAAATATAGATCAATGGAAGAGGTTAGAAAGTCCAGAGATAAACCCATTTCATATGGTCACCTTATTTTTGACAAAGTAGACAAGAATATACAATGAAGAAAAGACACCCACTTCAGTAAGTCGTGCTGGGAAAACTGGACAGCTACATGTAGAAGAATGAAATTATAACACTTTCTAATATCATACAAAAAAATAAACTCAAAATGGATTAAAGACCTAAATGTAGGACTTCCCTTGTGGCACAGTGGTTGAGAGTCCACATGCCGGTGCAGGGGACATGGGTTTGTGCCCCAGGCCAGGAAGATCCCACATGCCATGGAGCGGCTGGGCCCATGAGCCATGGCCGCTGAGCCTGTGCATCTGGAGCCTGTGCTCTGGGATGGGAGAGGCCACAACAGTAAGAGGCCCACGTACCAAAAAAAAAAAAAAAAAAAGACTTAAATGTAAGGCCAGACACTATAAAACTATTAGTGGAAAACATAGGCAGAACATTCTGTGACATAGATCACAGCAAGATCCTTTTTGACCCACCTACTAGAGTAATGGAAATAAAATAAAAAATAGACAAATGGGAACTAATTGAACTTAAAAGCTTTTGCACAGCAAAGGAAACCATAAACAAGATGAAAAGACAACCCTCAGAATGGGAGAAAATATTTGCAAATGAAGCAACTGACAAAGGATTAATCTCCATAATATACAAGTAGCTCATGAAGCTCAATGTCAAAAAAACAAACAACCCAATCAAAAAAGGGTGGGAGACCTAAATACACATTTCTCCAAAGAAGATATACAGATTGCCAACAAACACATGAAAAGATGCTCAACGTCACTAATTATTAGAGAAATGCAAATCAAAACTACAATGAGGTATCACCTCACACCAGTCAGAAATGGCCATCATCAAAAAATCTACAAACAATAAACACTGGAGAGGGTGTGGAGAAAAGGGAATCTTCATGCACTGTTGGTGGGAATGTAAATTGATACAGCCACTATGGAGAACAGTATGGAGTTTCCTTAACAAACTAAAAATAGAATTATCATACAACCCAGCAATCCCACTACTGGGCATAAACCTTGAGAAAACCATAATTCAAAAAGAGACATGTACCACAATGTTCATGGCCGCACTATTTACAATAGCCAGGACATGGAAACAACCTAAGTGACCATAGGCAGATGAATGGATAAAGAAGATGTGGCTCACATACACATTGGAATATTAACCATAAAAAGAAACGAAATTGAGTTATTTGTAGTGAGGTGGATGGACCTTGAGTCTGTCATACTGAATGAAGTAATTCAGAAAGAAAAAACTCGTACTGTATGCTAACATATCTTATGGAATAAAAAAAAGGTTTTGATGAACCTAGGCACAGGACAACAATAAAGATGCAGATGTAGAGAATGGACTTGAGGACATAGTGAGGGGGAAGGGGAAGCTGGGATTAAGTGAGAGAGTACCATTGACATATATATACTACCAAATGCAGAATAACTAGCTAGTGGGAAGCAGCCGCATAGCACAGGGAAATCAGCTTGGTGCTTTGTGACCACTTAGAGGGGTGGATAGGGAGGGTGGGAGGGAGGGGATATAGGGATATATGTATACATATACCTGATTTACTTTGTTATACAGTAGAAAATAACTGAACATTGTAAGGAAATTATACTCCAATAAAGACGTAAAATAATAAAAAGAAAAAGAAAAAAAGAGGAATCCTGGAGAGTGTTTAGAGGAAATATTATTTGTGGTGCATAATGACATAAATAATAACAGGTTAACCAGAAAAAAAGGAAGACAGATTATTTACAAATTTATTGTAACATTTTAAAAAAACCAAAATGTATTATAATAGGTTTATACCACTTTGATAAAATACTTAATGTATCTCACCATATTAACAGAGTAATTGAAAAAATATATATATATATTTTGTGTGGTACACAGGCCTCTCACTGTTGTGGCCTCTTCCATTGCAGAGCACAGGCTCTGGACGCGCAGGCTCAGCAGCCATGGCTCACAGGCCTAGCCACACTGTGACATGTGGGATCTTCCCGGACCGGGGCATAAACCCGTGTCCTCTGCATGGGCTGGCAGACTCTCAACCACTGCACCACCAGGGAAGCCTGAAAAATATTTTTATCTCATCTAATGCAGAAAAAAAACATTTTACAAAATAAAGTAGTTTTTAAAATAAAATATGTCAGCGATCTAAGTGTACAATTGAACTTCCTCAATCTCATAAACAGTATCTTTTAAAAAACTATACCTACATTGTATGTAATGGTGAGATATTTAACTTTTATTCCTGACAATGGGGAACATGACAAAAATGTTCACTCATCGCTTCTATTCAACATTTTAGTATAGATTTTTCACAGTAAGGTAAGGCAACAAACAAACAAACAAAAAACCATAAGCAAAACCAAAATTATATTTACAGTAATTTATATTTGACCAGTTGCAAAGGTAATTTGAACAGAGAGCCTTATAATAATTGTGCTAGATATCCATATGTAAAAAAATATAAAGAATTATGATCTCACACCATACACAAATACTCAAATATTGATTTAAAACAGATCACAGGCATAAATGTAAAAATTAACAGTATTAAGCTTTAGAAGAGAATATAAGTGTATATCTTTGCGATTTGTAGGTAGCAAAGGTTTTTGAGAAAATAAGTAGAGAGCAATAACCAAAGAAGAAATTAAAAGAAAAATAAATTAGACTTCACCAATATTAATAACTTTTTGCATAACATATGTCAGAAAATAAATAGACAAATCATAGATTAAAAGGAAATTTTTACAAAGAATTTGTAGGCAGTATAAAGAATTCTTACAACTCAATAAAATAACATAGTAATTTAAAATGTATAAAAACTTGAAAAATACATTTTCCAAAAGAAGATATTCATATAGTTAGTAAGCCCATGGGATCATCAGTCAAATGCAAAACAAATTCAAATTACATTTATAATGTGCTACCACACACCTACTAGAATGCCTAAAATAAAAATAAAAACATAAACAAACAAACAAACAAACAAAAAACTATTTTTAGAAAATGTTGGAACACCTTGTGGCAAGAGAAGTTAAGGAAGACTCAAAGAATGAAAGTCATATTGTAAGATCATAGCAGTCAGCTTAAAAGAGTCCCCAGTGGGCCAACTCTAGGAAAATTTCAGCTTCAAAATAAATGAGGATAGTAACAAGTTGTAACTGATTCAATAAAATAAGAACATAAATTCATACTGATATAAATGAACAAATCAATAAATAATTGGAGAAAAGATATTTATCTTTACAGCATACTGCCAAGAATATTACTGGGACAACTGAAAAAATTCAATATGGAATATAGATTAAATAGTATTGTATCCACATAAAATTTCCATGTTTTATTAACAGTACTTTGGTTATATAGGAAATTCTTGCTAATGCATTTTGGAATAAAGGGGCACTGTATCTCCAATCTACTCTCAAAATGCTCATAATAAATTTCATACACATATTTATAAAAATAATTATAAAGCAAATGGGGAAAAGTTTAAACAAATAGTGAAGCTGGGTAAAGACTATATATGAAAGTTCCTTGTATACTATTTCTGATATTTTGTCATAAGGTTGAAATAATATCATAATACAAATTGCCAAAAAAATATATATACTGTTAATTACAGATAATTATCACTATATTTTAAAGGGCAAGATTTTCTACCAATAGTTATGTTAACAAATGACATTACTGGAGGTACATATACCAATAAGTGAAAAATATGCTTTATTTTTTTGAGAAATATGCTTTATAATATATAAGCATTAAACTCACTGAGATGGATAGATATCTTAATTGGTATATGTAAAGTATCAATTTATATGAATAAATTATAAATTATATGAATTAATTTCTTTGGTATCCACTATTATTATTTATAAGTAGGATAATGTGTGCATAGTTTTTCTTTCCAAATTATGTTGCACAATTTTTTATTAAGAAGCTAAAGATTCAAGGAATTTAATAGATTGGCATCCAATTAAGCATCCTAATTTTTTTTAAAAAAAGTGTTTTCCAACTTCCTAAGTAAACTGACAATTTAAGATTTTTACAGAGGTATGAATGTGAGAATGAAAATCCCTCACTGTATATTGAAATGACATATTTTAGAATGCACATTTTACACTGTGGAAATAAATCCTAACAAGTTCTCTTGGGAGTATTATGTTTAAAAAAAGAAATGTTATAGCTCTGACATAATCCACTTCACTAAACATAACTTTAAAACACTCTTTTTGAAATGTGACAGTTAACTGGAATTTTAATGTAGTAACAGAATCTGCCATATCAATGATAGAATGATGTAAATGAAATAAACTCATACACTTAATTCTAAACCCAGACTTTATTGAATGTGCAACTGATTGTTCAAGCTCAAGTCAGGATTCCAACCACTTTTTCTACATAGAAAAACAATTGGTAAATTTGAATTGCATTTTCCTTTAGGTTCCTCCTGGCATAGTTGTTTACATAAGAATTTCTGCCTCTTTTTGGATGCCCTTCTATATCAGCTAGGTGATCATAGTCAGCATTAACACATAAAATTAGGGATATCACAATGAAAGCAAGCAAGCAAAAATATAGGTAAACAAAAAAACAAAAATATAGGTAAACACAGCAGACTTTCCTTCTCTTCTTGAATTTCTAACTTATGTTTGAAATTTGAAGAAAACATTGAATGTCTGATGTGTATCTAAATATATAGAAAAAAATGTTTAATTCATTAATGTTACAAATAAGAGAAGATAAATAATGAAAGAGAGATAAAATTTCTAAACTACACTCAAACATATAAAATGATAAGATCACTAGGCTGTGGTAGGTTATACATAGATTATATAATACCTAGAACAATGACCAAAACTGTATACAAAAAGCAAAATAAACCCAAATGAAGCAGAAGGAGGGGGACAATAAAGATAAGAACATAAATCAATAAAATTGAAAAGGCAAAACTGCAGAAAAAAAGCTAATGAAACAAAGAGATGTTTCTTTGAAAACTGACACACAAAAAAAAATTGATAAAGAAAAATAGAAAGAAAACACAATTTACCAATATCAGGGATGAAATAGGGGATATCACTATAGGTCCCATAGACATTTAAAAAAAAAAAAAGGTAATTAGGGAATAGTAGAAACAAATCTACACACATAGATATAACCACTCAAGTTGCCAATTTTTACAATTCATTAAAAAGCACACTCTACTATAATTCACCCAATATCGATCAAAGTGATCCACCATATTAACAGGCTAAAGAGAAAAAACACATGATCACATCAATCCATACACAAGACATTTGACAAAACTCAGCATCCATTCATGATAAAAATTCTCAGAAATACAGTAACAAAGGAAACTTCCTCAATTTGATATAGAGCATCTACAAAACAACAAAAATAACAAACAAAACACCTACAAATGTTATTATTCTTAATAATCTAAGACTGAATGCTTACCCAATGAGACTCATAAATAATGTAAATTTGTCTACTCTAAATTTTTATTACTCAATATAGTGCTAGAATTTGTAAACAGTGTTGTAAGTTAAGAAAAGGAAATGAGGATCATACAGGTCAGATACGAAGGGGAAAATTCTCAATTTTTGCAGATGACATGATTGTCTACATAGAAAATTCCAAGCTATTTAAAAAAAAATCTTAAAACTAAAAAGTTATTTTAGCAAGTTGACAGGATACAAGATAAACATACAGAAATCATTCTTATTTCTATGTAGAATCAGTGAAGATATGGATAACAAAATTAAAAATGCAATGTATTTACAATTGCCTGAAAAAAATAAAGAAAACTTAGATATGAATCAAACAAAATATGTGTAGTATTTGGATTCTGAAACTGCCTAACCTTGATAAAGGTAAACAAAGACGATCTAAACAAATTGAGATATATTTCATGCTTATGAATTGGAAAACTGCATATGGTAAAGATTGATATGCAGGTTTAATGCAATTAATATTAAAATTGCAACATGATTTGTTGTAGATACTCTAACACTTATATGGAACAGGGAATGAAATAGAATAGCTAAAATAAATTTTGAGAAAAAATAATAATGTAAGAAGAATTAGTCTATGCTATTCGAAGCTTTATTGTATAGCTATAAAAATCAAGACTGTTTCATTGGAGGAAGGATAGGCATATAAATCAATGGAACTGAAGACAGAACTAAGAAATAGATACACACAAATATGCTTGATTTTTGACGAAGGTGGAAAATTAATTGGATATCTGTAGAGGGAAAAAAAAACTTGTCTTAGTCCCATGTTTTATAATATTAAATAAATATGGATTGCAACTTAAATTTATAACTTAAAACTATGAATCCTTTGAAAAAAACATAGACAATATTTGCATTCTAGGCTAGGCAAGTATTTCTTAGATTTGACATCAAATTCACAATATATAAAAGAAAATTTAATAAATTGTACTTCAACAAATTACAAACTTTTAATCTGCAAAATATCCCACTAAGTATATGAAAAGCCAAACTATTTTCAGGGAAAAAAGTATTTCAAAGCTGCATCTACCTAGCATCTAGGATATTAAAAACTAAACAAAATAGAACAAAACTACAATGTCAACAAAAAAGACAAAAGCAAATTCAAATTAGAAAATGGGAAGAACACATGAAGATATTTTATGTAAGAGGATATCCACATGGCAAATAATCATGTGAAAAAATGTTCAATATCAACATCATTAGTAATGTGAAATTACCATTTCCCCAAAGAAGGCATACAATGATCAAATAGTACATGAAAATGTTTATCACTAATCATCAGGAAAACGTAAATCAAAATCACACTGAGCTATCACCCCACACCTGGTAGAATGTTATCAAAAAGACAAGAGATATCAAATACTGATGAGAATATGAGAAAAGGAGAACCTTGGTAGGAACATATATTGGTAAAGACACTATGGAAAATAGTATAGACATCATACAAAAAATTAAACATATAGGAGAAGGCGGAAGATGGCGGAAGAGTAAGACGCGGAGATCACCTTCCTCCCCACAGATACACCAGAAATACATCTACACGTGGAACAACTCCTACAGAACACCTACTGAAGGATGGCAGAAGACCTCAGACCTCCCAAAAGGCAAGAAACTCCCCACGTACAGGGGTAGGGCAAAAGAAAAAACAGAGACAAAAGAATAGGGACGGCACCTGCACCAATGGGAGGGAGCTGTGAAGGAGGAAAAGTTACCACACACTAGGAAGCCCCTTCGCGGGCGGAGAATGCGGGAGGCGGAGGGGGGAGCTTCGAAGCTGCGGAGGACTGCACAGCAACGGGTGCGGAGGGCAAAGCGGGGAGATTCCCGCACAGAGGATCGGTGCCGACCGGCACTCACCAGCCCGAGAGGCTTGTCTGCTCACCCGCCGGGGCGGGCAGGGCTGCGAGCTGAGGCCGGAGCGCAGGGAGAGGACTGGGGTTGGCGGCTTGAACATAGCCTGAAGGGGTTAGTGCACCACAGCTAGCCGGGAGGGAGTCCGGGGAAAAAGCCTGCACCTGCCGAAGAGGCAGGAGACTTTTCCTTCCCTCTTTGTTTCCTGGGGCGTGAGGAGAGGGGTTTAAGAACGCTGCTTAAAGGAACTCCAGAGACGGGCGCGAGCCGCGGCTAAAAGCGCGAACCCCAGAGACAGGCGCGAGCCGCAGCTGAAAGCGCGGACCCCAGAGACGGGCGCGAGCCACGGCTGAAAGCGCGGAATCCAGAGACGGGCGCGAGCCGCGGCTGAAAGCGCGGAATCCAGAGACGGGCGCGTGCCGCGGCTGAAAGCGCGGAATCCAGAGACGGGCGCGAGCCGCGGCTGAAAGCGCGGAATCCAGAGACGGGCGCAAGCCGCGGCTAAAAGCGCGGACCCCAGAGGCGGGCGGGAGACGTTAAGGCTGCTGCTGCCGCCACCGAGGGGCCTGTGTGCGAGCACAGGTCACTCTCCACACCCCTCTTCCGCGGAGCCTGTGCAGCCCGCCACTGCCAGGTTCCCGGGATCCAGGGACAACTTCCCCGGGACAGCGCACAGCGCGCCTCAGGCTGGTGCAAAGTCACGCCGGCCATTGCCACCGCAGGCCCGCCCCGCACTCTGTGCCCCTCCGTCCCCGCCGGCCTGAGTGCGCCAGAGCCCCCAATCAGCGGCTCTTTTAACCCCATCCTGTCTGAGCAAAAAACAGACGCCCTCCAGCGATCTACACGCAGTGGCAGGGCCAAATCCAAAGCTTAGCTCTGGGAGCTGTGAGAACAAAGAAGAGAAAGGGAAATCTCTCCCAGCAGCCTCAGAAGCAGCGGATTAAAGCTCCACAATCAACTTGATGTACCCTGCATCTGTGGAATACCTGAATAGACAACCAATCATCCCAAATTAAGGAAGTGGACTTTAGGAGCAAGATCTATGATTTTTTCCCCTTTCCTCTTTTTGTGAATGTGTATGTGTATGCTTCTGTGTGAGATCTTGTCTGTATAGTCTTGCTTCCACCATTTGTCCTAGGGTTCTATCCGTCCATGTTTTTTTTTAATTTTTTTTCTTAATAATTAATTTTAATAACAATATTATACTTTACCTTCGTTCTTTCTTTCTTTCTTTCCGTCCTTCCTTCCCTCCTTTAGACAACGAATCATCCCAAATTGAGGAGGTGGTCTCTGACAGCAAGATTTAGGATTTTTCCCCATTTACCTCTTTTAGTGAGGGTGTATGTGTATGCTTCTGTGTAAGATTTTGTCTGTATAGCTTTGCTGCCAACATTTGTCCTAAGGTTCTTTCCGTCTCTTTTTTTTTCCTAAATAAGAATTTTTTAATTCAATAACTTTATTATACTTTATTTTATTTTTACTGTATCTTCTTTCTTTCTGTCTTTTTTCCTTCTTTCCCTCCTTCCTTCCTCCCTCCCTCCCTCCCTCCTTTCTTTCCTTCTTGCCTTCTTTCCTTCTTTGCTTCTTTCTTTCTTTCTTCCTTCCTTCCTACCCTCCTTTCCTTCTTTCTTTCCTCATACTTCTACTAATTCCCTCTACTTTTTCTCCCTTTTATCCTGAGCCGTGTGGATGAAAAGCTTTTGGTGCTCCAGCCAGGAGGCAGGGCTCTGCCTCTGAGGTAGGAGAGCCAACTTCAGGACACTGATCAACAAGAGACCTCCCAGCTCCACATAATATCAAACGGCAAAAATCTCCCAGAGACCTCCATCTTAACACCAGCACCCAGCTTCACTCAACGACCAGCAAGCCACAGTGCTGGAAAACCTATGCCAAACAACTAGCAAAACAGGAACACAACCTCACCCATTAGCAGAGAGGCTGCCTAAAATCATAATAAGGCCACAGACACCCCCAAACACACCACCAGATGTGAACCTGCCCACTAGAGAGACAAGATCCAGCCTCATCCACCACAACACAGACACTAGTCCCCTCAACCAGGAAGCCTACACAACCCACTGAACCAACCTTAGCCACTGGAGACAGACATCAAAAACAGGAGGAACTACGAACCTGCAGCCTGCAAAAAGGAGACCCCAAACACAGTAAGATAAGCAAAATGAGAAGACAGAAAAACACACAGCAGATAAAGGAGCAAGATAAAAATGCACCAGACCTAACAAATGAAGAGGAAATAGGCAGTCTACCTGAAAGAGAATTCAGAATAATAATAGTAAGGTTGATCCAAAATCTTGGAGATAGAATGGACAATAGATTGGACAAAATGCAAGAATCAGTTAACAAGGACCTAGAAGAACTAAAGATGAAACAAGCAACGATGAACAACACAATAAATGAAATTAAAAGTACTCTAGATGGGATCAATAGCAGAATAACTGAGGCAGAAGAATGGATAAGTGACCTGGAAGATAAAATAGTGGAAATAACTACTGCAGAGCAGAATAAAGAAAAAAGAATGAAAAGAACTGAGGACAGTCTCAGAGACCTCTGGGACAACATTAAACGCACCAACATTCGAATTATAGGGGTTCCAGAAGAAGAAGAGAAAAAGAAAGGGACTGAGAAAATATTTGAAGAGATTATAGTTGAAAACTTCCCTAACATGGGAAAGGAAATAGTTAATCAAGTCCAGGAAGCACAGAGAGTCCCATACAAGATAAATACAAGGAGAAATACGCCAAGACACATATTAATCAAACTGTCAAAAATTAAATACAAAGAAAGCATATTAAAAGCAGCAAGGGAAAAACAACAAATAACACATAAGGGAATCCCCATAAGGCTAACAGCTGATCTCTCAGCAGAAACCCTACAAGCCAGAAGGGACTGGCAGGACATACTAAAAGTGATGAAGGAGAAAAACCTGCAGCCAAGACTACTCTACCCAGCAAGGATCTCATTCAGATTTGATGGAGAAATTAAAACCTTTACAGACAAGCAAAAGCTGAGAGAGTTCAGCACCACCAAACCAGCTTTACAACAAATGCTAAAGGATCTTTTCTAGGCAAGAAACACAAGAGAAGGAAAAGACCTATAATAACGAACCCAAAACAATTTAGAAAATGGGAATAGGAACATACATATCGATAATTACCTTAAATGTAAATGGACTAAATGCTCCCACCAAAAGACACAGATTAGCTGAATGGATACAAAAACAAGACCCTTACATATGCTGTCTACAAGAGATCCACTTCAGACCTAGAGACACATACAGACTGAAAGTAAGGGGATGGAAAAAGATATTCCATGCAAATGGAAGCCAAAAGAAAGCTGGAGTAGCAATTCTCATATCAGACAAAATAGACTTTAAAATAAGGACTATTAAAAGAGACAAAGAAGGACACTACATAATGATCAAGTGATCGATCCAAGAAGAAGATATAACAATTGTAAATATTTATGCACCCAACATAGGAGCACCTCAATACATAAGGCAAATACTAACAGCCATAAAAGGGGAAATCGACAGTAACACATTCATAGTAGGGGACTTAAACACCCCACTTTCACCCATGGACAGATCATCCAAAATGAAAATAAATAAGGAAACACAAGCTTTAAATGATACATTAAACAAGATGGACTTAATTGATATTTATAGGACACTCCATCCAAAAACAACAGAATACACATTTTTCTCAAGTGCTCATGGAACATTCTCCAGGATAGATCATATCTTAGGTCACAAATCAAGCCTTGGTAAATTTAAGAAAATTGAAATTGTATCAAGTATCTTTTCTGACCACAACGCCATGAGACTAGATATCAATTACAGGAAAAGATCTGTAAAAAATACAAACACATGGAGGCTAAACAATACACTACTTAATAATGAAGATATCACTGAAGAAATCAAAGAGGAAATCAAAAAATACCTAGAAACAAATGACAATGGAGACACAACGACCCAAAACCTGTGGGATGCAGCAAAAGCAGTTCTAAGGGGGAAGTTTATAGCAATACAAGCCCACCTTAAGAAGCAGGAAACATCTCGAATAAACAACCTAACCTTGCACCTCAAGCAATTAGAGAAAGAAGAACAAAAAAACCCCAAAGCTAGCAGAAGGAAAGAAATCATAAAAATCAGATCAGAAATAAATGAAAAAGAAATGAAGGAAACAATAGCAAAGATCAATAAAACTAAAAGCTGGTTCTTTGAGAAGATAAACAAAATAGATAAACCACTAGCCAGACTCATCAAGAAAAAAAGGGAGAAGACTCAAATCAATAGAATTAGAAATGAAAAAGGAGAGGTAACAACTGACACTGCAGAGATAAAAGAGATCATGAGAGATTACTACAAGCAACTCTATGCCAATAAAATGGACAATCTGGAAGAAATGGACAAATTCTTAGAAATGCACAACCTGCCAAGACTGAATCAGGAAGAAATAGAAAATATGAACAGACCAATCACAAGCACTGAAATTGAAACTGTGATTAAAAACCTTCCAACAAAGAAAAGCCCAGGACCAGATGGCTTCACAGGCGAATTCTATCAAACATTTAGAGAAGAGCTAACACCTATCCTTCTCAAACTCTTCCAAAATATAGCAGAGGGAGGACCACTCCCAAACTCCTTCTATGAGGCCACCATCACCTTGATACCAAAACCAGACAAGGATGTCACAAAGAAAGAAAACTACAGGCCAATATCACTGATGAACATAGATGCAAAAATCCTCAACAAAATACTAGCAAACAGAATCCAACAGCACATTAAAAGGATCATACACCATGATCAAGTGGGGTTTATTCCAGGAATGCAAGGATTCTTCAATATACGCAAATCTATCAATGTGATAAACCATATTAACAAATTGAAGGAGAAAAACCATATGATCATCTCAATAGATGCAGAGAAAGCTTTTGACAAAATTCAACACCCATTTATGATAAAAACCCTGCAGAAAGTAGGCATAGAGGGAACTTTTCTCAACATAATAAAGGCCATATATGACAAGCCCACAGCAAACATCATCCTCAATGGTGAAAAACTGAAAGCATTTCCACTAAGATCAGGAACAAGACAAGGTTGCCCACTCTCACCACTATTATTCAACATTGTTTTGGAAGTTTTAGCCACAGCAATCAGAGAAGAAAAGGAAATAAAAGGAATCCAAATCGGAAAAGAAGAAGTAAAGCTGTCACTGTTTGCAGATGACATGATCCTATACATAGAGAACCCTAAAGATGCTACCAGAAAACTACTAGAGCTAATCAATGAATTTGGTAAAGTGGCAGGATACAAAATTAATGCACAGAAATCTCTGGTATTCCTATATACTAATGATGCAAAATCTGAAAGTGAAATCAAGAAAACACTCCCATTTACCATTGCAACAAAAAGAATAAAATATCTAGGAATAAACCTACCTAAGGAGACAAAAGACCTGTATGCAGAAAATTATAAGACACTGATGAAAGAAATTAAAGATGATACAAATAGATGGAGAGATATACCATGTTCTTGGATTGGAAGAATCAACATTGTGAAAATGACTCTACTACCCAAAGCAATCTATAGATTCAATGCAATCCCTATCAAACTACCACTGGCATTTTTCACAGAACTAGAACAAAAAATTTCGCAATTTGTATGGAAACACAAAAGACCCCGAATAGCCAAAGCAATCTTGAGAATGAAAGAAGGAACTGGAGGAATCAGGCTCCCTGACTTCAGACTATACTACAAAGCTACAGTTATCAAGACGGTATGGTACTGGCACAAAAACAGAAAGATAGATCAATGGAACAGGATAGAAAGCCCAGAGATAAACCCATGCACATATGGACACCTTATCTTTGATAAAGATGGCAGTAATGTACAATGGAGAAAGGACAGCCTCTTCAATAAGTGGTGCTGGGAAAACTGGACAGGTACATGTAAAAGTATGAGATTAGATCACTCCCTAACACCATACACAAAAATAAGCTCAAAATGGATTAAAGACCTAAATGTAAGGCCAGAAACTATCAAACTCTTAGAGGAAAACATAGGCAGAACACTCTATGACATAAATCACAGCAAGATCCTTTCTGACCCACCTCCTAGAGTAATGGAAATAAAAACAAAAATAAACAAATGGGACCTAATGAAACTTCAAAGCTTTTGCACAGCAAAGGAAACCATAAACAGGACCAAAAGACAACCCTCAGAATGGGAGAAAATATTTGCAAATGAAGCAACCGACAAAGGATTAACCTCCAAAATTTACAAGCAGCTCATGCAGCTCAATAACAAGAAAACAAACAACCCAATCCAAAAATGGGCAGAAGACCTAAATAGACATTTCTCCAAAGAAGATATACAGACTGCCAACAAACACATGAAAGAATGCTCAACATCATTAATCATTAGAGAAATGCAAATCAAAACTACAATGAGATATCATCTCACACCAGTCAGAATGGCCATCATCAAAAAATCTAGAAACAATAAATGCTGGAGAGGGTGTGGAGAAAAGGGAACACTCTTGCACTGCTGGTGGGAATGTGAATTGGTTCAGCCACTATGGAGAACAGTATGGAGGTTCCTTAAAAAACTACAAATAGAACTACCATATGACCCAGCAATCCCACTACTGGGCATATACCCTGAGAAAACCAAAATTCAAAAAGAGTCATGTACCAAAATGTTCATTGCAGCTCTATTTACAATAGCCCGGAGATGGAAACAACCTAAGTGCCCGTCATCGGATGAATGGATAAAGAAGATGTGGCACATATATACAATGGAATATTACTCAGCCATAAAAAGAAATGAAATTGAGCTATTTGTAATGAGGTGGATAGACCTAGAGTCTGTCATACAGAGTGAAGTAAGTCAGAAAGAAAAAGACAAATACCGTATGCTAACACATATATATGGAATTTAAGGAAAAAAATGTCATGAAGGACCTAGGGGTAAAGCAGGAATAAAGACGCAGACCTCCTAGAGAACGGACTTGAGGTTATGGGGAGGGGGAAGGGTGAGCTGTGACAGGGCGAGAGAGAGTCATGGGCATATACACACTAACAAACGTAGTAAGGTAGATAGCTAGTGGGAAGCAGCCGCATGGCACAGGGATATTGACTCGGTGCTTTGTGACCGCCTGGAGGGGTGGGATAGGGAGGGTGGGAGGGAGAGAGATGCAACAGGGAAGACATATGGGAACATATGTTTATGTATGACTGATTCACTTTGTTATAAAGCAGAAACTAACACACCATTGTAAAGCAATTATACCCCAATAAAGATGTTAAAACAAAAATTAAACATATAAATACTATATGATACAGCAATCCCATTTCTAGGTATTTATCCAAAGGAAATGAAATTAGGATCTCATAGATATATCTGCACTCCCATGTTCATTGCAGCATTATTCACAAAAGCTAAGAGATGGAAACAACTTAAATGTCTATCAACTGATGAATGGATAAAAAAGAATGTGGAGAACATGGACATACACAGACACACACAGAAGAATATTTTTCAGCTATAGAAAAAGATGGAAATTTTGTCATTTACAACAACATGGATGCCACTTGAGGACCTTATGCTCAGTGAAATAAGTCGGACAGAGAAAAACAAAAACTGTATGATCTCACTTACATGTAGAATCAAAAAAAGCTTAACTCATAGAATCAAAGGGTAAAATCGTTGTTGCCAGGGTCTGGGCTGGAGCTGGGGAGATAATGGAGCTGTGGGTCAGAGGCTATAAACTTCCAATTATAAAAGAAATAATTCTGGGTATCTTATGTATAATATGGTGACTATAGTTAATAATGTTGTATTGTATACTTAAAAGTTGCAGAAAAGTAGATTTTAAATGTTTTCATCATAATGACAACAGCAACAACAATTAATGGTAAATATACGAGGTGAAGAATGTAACTACCCTTACTGTGATAATCACTTCCAATGTATACCTGTATTAAATCATCATGCTGTACATCATAGACTTACACAATGTTGTCTATCAATTATATGTCAATAAACCTGGAAAAAGCAATCTATGATGCATCCATACCATAGAACACTATTCATCAATAAAAAGATATGAACTGTGAATCTCCAGAAAACTGTGCAAAGTGAAAAATCCAGTTCCAAAATGTTACATACTGTATGATTTCATGTATATAACATACTTGAAATGACAAAACAATAAAAGTGAAGAGATTGTTACCTGCCAGGTGTTAGTGAGGGAGTGGGTGAGAGGGAAGTGATTGTAGCTATAGAAGAGCAACTTGTGGGATCCTTGTAGTGATGAAAATGTTCACCATACTGACTGTGTCAAAGCCAGTATCCTTGTTATGATATTCTACTATAGTTTTGTATGGTGGTAAAATTTGATTACAGGTACATGAGATGTGTATTATTTCTTACAACTGTATATAAATCTAAAATTATCTCAAAATAAAAATGTTTAATTAAAAGAAGACCTCTTGAAAATCAAATATGTGTTAGAGTAAAAACACACCTGATAACTAAGGGAGAAAAATTAGGTAAAAACTGAAGTTTGATTTCTGGATTTAGTAATTAACTTTTCTTCTAGGATTTTATGTTTTGTTTGTTTTTAAGTCTATGTAAGTTCACACCTTGTGAACAACCTCAAATACACACATATTGCATACATCAACTTGAAATTGAGCATGAGTAATTTCATATTTTTACTACAAATGAGGAATGGTATCTAAGGTATTTTTTTTTATATATAATGTGTCCCTAGCACAGTGCCTGGCATGAAAATGGAAATGTTCTGTAAAGCAACAATCATACTGACTTATGAATCAATAACTGTCAACACACATTCTCCCCAACAAAAAGCTCTGACTCAAATATCCTGACATTATGGCAGGGAACATGTAATAAGGGAGAAGTGGGCTGATGTTGATGTTGACATCCTTTTAGGAATCTGTATTGAAGAACCTTTGATATTATCAACTTTGTAGCAACAAGGGCCCTTGAAGCAAAAACTACCATATGGCAGAACTTCTCTTTGATCACCAAACCATTTCAAAGTTGTGCTTATGCCTCTAAACCTTAAATAATAAACAATATCATAGCACTTTCATATTATGAAATAATTTGAATTTAGAGGAAAATACTATATTTAAATTATAATTAGCTCTAGTGATTTTATTTTATAGAATTAATGGATTAATTTCAGTTAGTTGGTGTGACCCATGAACACCTGTTTGATTGCAAATAAGATCACTGAAGGTCATAAGTGAGAAGTCTCTAGTGCTTTTTCAATATTAACCTGGAATAATAGGATAAACAATCTGGCATTTTGTCTTCTAGAATCCACTGACTGAGTTGATTTCCCTTGGTCTAAAAGAATTTAGACTTAATGCTTCTTGGAGACAACCAGATTTTGATGTGTTCCTCACCCTCAACTCCCTTGACATAATGGACAATATGGCCTGTTAGGAGAAGTGGCTTGCCTAAGTCCAAGAACCTTTGATTATTTTGCCCATTGGGTCTGGGAATCAGTGGGAGGCAGCACTATAACTGGTATATGATTTACTCATACCTGGTGTGTCTGCTTTTTGGACATCAGAGTCCACTCAGACAAATACAAATAAATTAGGAGAAGGAGGCAAGATGGTGGAGTAGAAGGATGTGAGCTCACCCATTCTTACAGAAACACTAAAATCACAACTAACTGCTAAACAACCACCAACAGAAAAATGCAGGGACCTACCAGAAAAGATACCCTACTTCCAAAGACAAAAGAGAAGCCACAGTGAGATTGTAGGAGGAGCACAACTGTGATAAAATCAAATCTCATACATGCTGTGTCGGCGACCTGCAAATTGGAAAATGATTATACCACAGAAGTTCTCTCACAGGAGCAAAACTTCTGAGCCCCACGTTGGGCTCCACAGTCTGGGGGTCTGGCAATAGGAGGAGGAGCTTCCCAGGGAGTCTGGCTCTGAAGGCCAGTGGGGTTTGACTGCAGGTATTCTACAGGACAGGGAGAATTAGAAACTCCATTTCTGGAGGGCACAAATAAGGTCTCATGCACAACAGGACATGGGGAAAAAAGCAGTGACCTCATAAGAGACTGGGTCGGACTTGCCTGCTAGTGTTGGAGGGTCCCCTGCAGAGGCAGGGGGTGGCTGTGACTCATTGTGGGGACAGGAACACTGGAAGCAGTGGCTCTGGTGAGTGCTAATTAGGGGTACCAGAAGGAGAAGAGAAAGAAAAGGGCCTGAGAAAATATTTCAAGAGATGATGAAAATTTCCCTAACATGGCAAAGGAAACAGTCATCTAAGCCCAGGAAGCACAGAGAGTCCCAAGAAGGATAAACCAAGGAAGAACATGCTGAGACACATAATAATCAAATTGGCAAAAACTAAAGATAAAGAAAAGAATATTAAAAGCAACAAGGGAAAATCAACAAATAACATACAAGGGGACAAGGGAACTCCCATAAGTTCATCATCTGATTTTTCAGCAGAAACTGCAGGCCAGAAGGGAGTAGTATGATATATTTAAAGTGATGAAAGGGAAGAACCTACAATGAAGACTACACCACCCAGCAAGGCTTTCATTCAGATTCAATGGAGAAATCAAAAGTTTTACAGACAAGCAAAAGCTAAAAGAATTCAGCACCACCAGACCAGCTTTGTAACAAAGGCTAAAAGAATTTCTCTAGGCAGGAAAAAAAGGGTCACAACTAGAAACAAACAAAAAAAAAATTATGAATGGAAAAGCTCACTGGTAAAGGCAAATACATAATAAAGTTAGGAAATAATCTGCACAAAAATATGATACCAAAACCAGCAATTGTGAGAAGAGGAGAGCACAAATGCAGGCTATTAGAAACGCATTTGAAATAAAAAGGCAAGGAACTTTAAAAAATCTTGCTTGTACAAAGACTGTTATATCAAAACATGGTATCCACAAACCAAAAATCTACAATAGATACACACATAAAAAAGAAAAAGGAATCTAAACACAACACTAAAGTTAGTTATCTAATCACAAGACAACAGTACAAAGAGGAAGGGAAGGAAAAACAGGTACAAAAACAAATGCAAAACAATTAACAAAATAGCAATAAGAACATATATGTTGATAATTACCTTAAATGTAAATGGATTACAAGCTCCAACCAGAAGACATACACTGGCTGAATTGATACAAAAAAAAGACCTGTATATATGCTGTCTACAAGAGACCCAGTTCAGATCTAGAGAATCAAACAGATTGAAAGTGAAGGGATGGAAAATGGTATTCCATGCAAAAGGAAATCAAAAGAAAGCTGGAGTAGCAATACATTTATCAGACAAAATAGACTTCAATATAAAGACTATTACAAGAGACAAAGAAGGGCACTACATAATGATCAAGGGATCAATCCAAGCAGAAGACATAACAATGGTAAATATCTATGTACCCATCATAGGGGCACATCAATATATAAGGCAAATGCTAAGAGTCATAAGAAGGTAAATTGACAGTAATACAATAATAGTGGGGGGCTTTAACACCCCACTTACACTAATGGACAGATCACCCAGACAGAAAATTAGTAAGGAAACACACACCTTAAATGACACATTACACCAGAAAGACTTAATTGATATTTATAGAACATTCCATCTGAAAGCAGCAGAACACAATTTCTTAACAAGTGCACATGGAACACTCTCCAGGATAGATCAAATGTTTGGACATAAATCATGCCTAAATAAATTTAAGAAAATTTATATCTCATCAAGCATCTTTTCTGACCACAATGCTATGAGATTAGAAATCAAATACAGGAAAAAAACTAAAAAACACAAACACATGTAGGCTTAAAATATTTGTTACTAAATAACCAATGGTTCACTGAATAAATCAAAGAAGAAATCAAAAAATACCTAGAGACAAATGACAACAAAACACATCAATCCAAAACCTATAGGACACAGCAAAAGCAGTTCTAAGAAGGAGGTTTATAGCAATACAATCTTACCTCAAGAACAAGATATATCTCAAATAAACAACCTAACCTCACACCTAAAGCAACTAGAGAAAGAAAAACAAACAAAACCCAAACTTAGTCGAAATAAAGAAATCATAAATATCAGAGCAGAAATAAATGAAACAGAGATGAAGGAAACAATAGCAAAGATCAATGAAACCAAAAGCTGGTTCTTTGAGAAGATAAACAAAATTGGTAAAACTTTAGCCAGACTCATAAACAAAATCAGGGAGAGGACTCAAATCAATAAAATTAGAAAAGAAAAAAGGAAAAGTTACAATGGACACCACAGAAATACAAAGGATCATAAGAGACTACTACAAGCAACTATTTGCCAATAAATGGACAACCTAGAAGAAATGGAAAAATTCTTAGAAAGGTGCAATCTCCCAAGATTGAACCATGAATAAATAGAAAATATGAACAGACCAATCACAGGTACTGAAATTGAAACTGTGATTAAAACACTTCCAATAAACAGAAGTACAAGACCAGATGGCTTCACAGGCTAATTTTATCAAACATTTACAGAACAGGTTACACCTATCCTTCTGAAACTATTCCAAAAAATCTGAGGAAGGAAAACTCCTATACTCATTCTATGAGGCCACCATCTCCCTGATGCCAAAACCAAAGATATCACAAAAGAAGAAAATTACAGGCCAATATCAATGATGAACATAGACACAAAAATCCTCAACAAAATACTAGCAATCTGAATCCAACAATACATTAAAAGAATCATACACCATAATCAAGTGGGATTTATCTCAGAGATACAAGATTTTTTCAATATCCACAAATTAATCAGTGTGATACACTACATCAACAAACTGAAGAATAAAAACTATATGATCATCTCTATAGGTGAAGAAAATCCTTTTGACAGAATTCAAAATCGTTTTATGATAAAAACTCTCCAGAAAGTGGGCATACAGGGAACATACCTCAACATAATAAAGGCCATATCTGACAAACCTACAGCTAACACCATACTCCAAAAAAAAAAAAAAAAAAAAGCTGAAAGCATTTCATCTAAAATCAGGAACAAGACAAGGATGTACACTGTCACTTTTATTCAACATAGTTTTGGAAGTCCTAGCCATGACAATCAAAGAAGAAAAGGAAATAAAGGGAATCCAAATTGGAAAAGAAGAAGTAAAACTGTCACTGTTTGCAGATGACATGATATATACATAGAAAATGCTAAAGACACTACCAGAAAACTACTAGAGCTCATTAATGAATTTGGTAAAGTTGCAAGACAAAATTAACACACAGAAATCTCTTGCATTTCTACATGCTATAAATGAAAAATCAGAAAGAGAAATTAAAGTAACAATCTCATTTGCCACCTCATCAAAAATAATAAAATACCTAGGAATAAACCTATCTAAGGAGGCAAAAGATCTCTACTCTATAAACTAATATGCTGATGAAAGAAATCAAAGATGACACAAATAGATGGAAAGATATACCATGTTCTTGGATTGGAAGAATCAATATTGTCAAAATGACTATACTACCCAAGGCAATCTACAGATTCAATTCAATCCAATCCCTATCAAATTACCAATGGCATTTTTTCACAGAATTAGAACCAAAAATCTGTATGGAGACACAAAAGATGCTGAGTACCCAAAGCAATCTTGAGAAAGAAAAATGGAGCTAGAGGAATCAGGTTCCCTGGCTTCAGACTTCATCAAAACAGTATGGTTCTGGCGCAAAAACAGAAACATAGATCAATGGAACAGGATAGAAATCCCAGAAATAAACCCACAAACCTATAGTCAATTAATCTATGAGAAAGGAGGCAAGGCTATAAAATGGAGATAAGACAGTGCCTTCAATAAGTGTTGCTGGGAAAACTGAAGAGCTACATGTAAAAAAAAATGAAATTAGAACGTTCTTTAACGTTCTTAACCATACACAAAAGGAGACTCAAAATGGATTGAAGACCTAAATGTAAGAGCAGATACTATGTAACTCTTAGAGAAAATATAGGCACAGCACTCTTTGACACAAATTGCAGCAATATCTTTTTCGATCCATCTCCTAGAGTAATGGAAATAAAAACAAAAATAAACAAATGGGACCTAATCAAACTCAAAATCTTTTTTATAGCAAGTGAAACCATAAACAAAATGAAAAGACAACCCACAGAATGGGAGAAAATATTTGCAAATGATGTGCCCGACAAGGGATTAATCTCCAAAATTTACAAAAACTCATGAAGTTCAATACACAAAAAAAAAAAAAAGATAAAAAAAGTGGACAGAAATCCTAAATAGACATGTCTCCAAAGAAGACATACAGATGACCAAGAGGTACATGAAAAGATGCTCAACATCACTAATTATTAGAGAAATGTAAATCGAAACTACAATGAGGTATCACCTAACACTAGTCTGAATGGCCATCATCAAAAAGTCTACATACAGTAAATGCTGGAGAAAAGGGAACCCTCCTACACTGTTGGTGACAATGTAAGTTGGTACAGTCACTGTGAAGAACAGTATGGAAGTTCCTTAAGAAACTAAAAATAGAGCTACTATATGATCTAGCAATCCCACTCCTCGGCATATATTCAGAGAAAAACATGGTTCAAAAGGATACATGCACCACAACGTTCATTGCAGTGCTATTTACAATAGCAAGGACATGGAATCAACCTAAGTGTCCACCGACAGATGAGTGGATAAAGAAGATGGTGTACATATTTACAACGGAATATTATTCAGCCATTAAAAATAATGAAATAATGCCATTTGAAGCAACATGGGTGGACCTGGAGATTATCATACCAAGTGCAGTAAGTCAGACAGAGAAAGACAAAATATCATTTGATATAGCTTACATGCAGAGTCTCAAATAATGATAAAAATGAACTTATTTATAAAACAGAAATACACATCACAGACTTAGAGAACAAATTTATGGTTATCAAGGGGGAAGGGTGGGGAGGAGGGACAGACTTGGAGTTTGGGATTGACATGTATACACTGCTATATTTAAAATAGGTAACCAACAAGACCTACTGTATATAGCACATGGAACTTTGCTCAATACTCTGTAATAACTTAAATGGGAAACGAATTTGAATAACAATAGATAAATGTTTATGTATAACGGAACCACTGTTGTACACATGAAACTAACAAAACATTGTTAATCAACTCTACTCCAATATAAAATAAAAATTAAAAATAAAAAACAGAGAAGTTTGCACATAAAAAATTAAAATGCCCTTAATAATTAGTCTTTTAAAGACTAATTCTGAAACAAGCCTTTGGAAGTGGGAATATGTGTGTCAGTATATGTTCAATGATTATCCTACTCAAATAAGCTGTGTATCTTATAGCTCATAATTTGCCCATAGCACAAAAGCAAAAAAGAAAAAGAAAAAGTTGAGTGGCATTTTGGGGGTAGTGTTTTCAGACATTTATAAGAAAATGAAATGATAGACATAGTCTAAACTTTACCCAACCGTATACATTTAGAATTTAGAGACATCTGAGTCCTAAATGAGTGGACACATCAATTGTTTCAGCATTCCCTCTCCCCAAGGTTTTCAGCTGTGGAGGAGATGTTAAGCAGAGAGAATTAGCAGAATCTTGCACATTCTCAAGATATTATATTCAAAGTCAGTGCTGAAGTTGAATCCAAAGATGAACTATAAAATATTGGAAATTATGGCCAACTTCTCCCAGTTCAAATACAACAAGAATACAAAGGCAGAAAAATATAAGAGGTTGGTGGTAGGACTTGAGACTAATAAACGATCTAATTAAATTGTCACCTAGTCATGATTCAGCTTAACAGTAAGAAATCTGACTATCAACCCCTTATTACAACTACCAGACAAAAGATAGAGACTGAATGCATTGTTACATAAAGAAACAAAAGCAAAATATATTATACTTTTGTCTTTGCTGCTTTTTTATACTCACTGTGGCTGATTCATTTTGTTGTGCAGTGGAGGCTATCACAACATTGTAAAGCAACCAGACTCCAATAAAAATTAATTTAAAATAAAACAGGAGACATTTTGAAATTTCTGGAGATATTTTTGATAGTCACAACTGTGAAGATGATACTGACTCCTAGGGAGTAGAGGCCAGGGGTGCTGCTAAACATCCTACAATGTATAGACAACCCCACTCAACACAATGTTGACAGGACTGAGATTGAGAAATGCTGCTGTAGTGGAAAATGCTTGATTACTGGGGCAAAAATTGCACCAAATTAAATGCACTTAGAAGCAGCTATCTCTGAAGTAGATACTGCTTTGCCTTAAAAAGCCCACACCTTTTCCTTTAATATTCACACATGTTCAGTGAAAAACTGAAAAGTACTTCCATCATTTGACTGAATTAACTTGAGCTATCTTTTTGATCTTCATTTGTACCTTGTTTTCTCTGTAATATTCCTCAGATAGGGATATAAACACAAGACTAGGGCAAGGAACAGGCTACAGTGTCCGAGAAGCATGGGCAGGACAAGAAGGTACTCCTGGAAACTCCATCGAGTGTTTCACTCAATGGTCACATGCCATGGTACAAAGGAGAATCTGGTCACATCATTGTTTGTGTAGGCAACACAATCCCTTTATCAGAATTTATAACTTCCCAGATTAGCCTTCTGTGTTTTTGCTTCTTTAGAGAAGCAAAAAGTTCTCTTAGCCTTACGATTATTCTTTCCCGCAATTGCTTTCCTCAAGCCTGGGTACAGAGGTCAAATTGGTGCAGGTTTTAAATCAAATTCCACTAGCCATTTAAATTCTGAAAAAAATGCTTTAAACTCTCTTGGACTCATCTTGCTAACTTTAGATATGGCAATACCAAAATAACAAGTTTATTAAGGCTATCAAGTGAGATAATTCAGAGAATCTAATACAATAGTAGTTATAGAGTAAGTACTTTGAAATCTTAGTTTTCTATTCCCCCTAACATCTCACTAATGAAGACAGAATCTTTGGGAACATCTTCTAGCTTTTCTGACTAGTTTGAGGGCACTGGGTTTACAAAACACCTATAAAACCCTATTGACACACACACACAAACAGACAGACACACACACACACACCATGGAAACAGTGTGTAATTACATACAAAATCATGTATTCTCTATTCTACGGTCACATCTTCCCTGGTATATCTCCATGGAGAGAGAGAGTGTGAGATTGAAAAGAAACAGAATCAATTTGAATTGTATATCCACTTGAGCTTCCTTTGTCATTCGTACTTGTTCAACTTTAATATTTTCTATAAATGTATTTGACTACTTCACTTTCCTCGTGTTTCACATAAAACTTCAAAGCCAACAATATTTTCTTTAAAAAATATGCAGATGATTTCTGAAACTGCATTAAGTGCTTGGTGCAGCAACATTATATAAGCCCTCATGTAGGATTAAGAAGTGGGTAGATTTGGAGTAATATTCTGTAAATTATAATGTTAGCAGTGCTAAGAATATGATCTCTATAAATCTCCAACTATCTCCTAGGTCTCTATATATGTTATATTTGATTTTCTACATAAAGTTTTCCCAAAAATATCAAATCAAATCAATTTGGAAACTTTAAAGCTTAGCTAAGCCTCAACCATTAATAAAAGTCACAGATTGTATAGGTTTATTTCGAAAATTGTTATAGTAATAGTTCAACTAAAAAAGTATTTTCCTGGAGCTGAAGGGAATATTAGAGGCTATCTAATCCTTCCACATTTAGTTTAGAGATGAGAAAAATGAGGTCTAAATACACCAAGAAACTTGATGGATTACACAATTCTAAAATGGCAAAGATTAAACTGATATCCTGATGTCATGATTCTAAGTTTAGTTATTTGCACAGCCTTCCCCATATTCATAGAACTTTTGAAGTATAGCTATCAAGCTAAACTTAAGAATCACTTTGTTTTATTAATTTTTGCAGCACGTTGAGCAGACAACAATTCAGATACACCCATGATTATGGTTTTTGACCTGGAGATAGGTCACTAACACCAAAGTAAACTCGGAAATAGGAGACATAATTGGTGAACAGAAACATCTATTTGAAGATATATTTGCGTTATTTGCCCTTAAAAAACAAACAAACCTATTTTACCACTTATAAAAATAAACCTGATCATGAACCAGTGATATAAAAATAAGATTTGGGGACAATAAATACTTTCATCAAAATAGGTAGTAGCAAAAGCACTTACCATTTTTGATGAATCTATAAATGAGATCAATAAAGTATTAGACCTATTAGTCTCAATATTTTTTAATCTCAATTCAACTGAAGGATAAGTCACATCACATCAGTAACAAATTATTCTTAGCTCAATTTTAGTAGGGACTTGGAGGAGAAGTGCTGGGTAAGGATAGGCAAGCACTTTGCATTTTTTAAAAGCCACTTTCTGTTGACTAATTCTTATACATCACATGTGATATGTTTTTTCCCTCTAGCTTAAGAAACAGGGTTTGAGAAATTCATACATGACAAACTTAACAATTTACTAACTTCCAAATCCTGGTTGTCTTCAGGTTCTTTCACAAATTACTCCTTGGAGGTTATGGGGGAGTGGGAAATTTGAATTAGACTGATATTTATGCATTCTAGACTGATATTTTTAAAATATAAGAAAATTAAAAATCACAATAAGGCTAGTAATGAAATGATAGTGAAAACAGATTAATTTATATAATCTAGGTTTACAATGATAATAGAATTCATTGTGATCACTTTATTTTATTTGCTTTTGTTCCTATAAGAAGTCTTCCTGTATTAGTCAGTTGGTGGATTAAAGAAATATACCCAGAAAACAATTGAATACCCAGAAATTAATTGAAAGATAATTATATTTTTACTCAAGAATCATAAAGAAACTTAAAATTTTATAATTCTGAACACCATCAATATATCTTTTTCTCTCCAATTATTTATATCATCATATAATCTTTGGATTATTGGGAAATATTGCATAATGCTATTTTTGTATGATTTTTATTCACCTCCATCTCTTCCCAGATCAAGTACTTTTCTTTGATGTAAGCACTATACAGTTGGCACTCCCTATTCCAGGAAGCAGAATCTGTGAGTAGAGGGGGCCAACTGTACTATGCTGCTTTATATAAGGGACTTGAGCTCAATGGATTTTGGTAACCATGGTGGAGGGACTTAGAACAAATCTCCCACAGTTGAGGGGGTGGGGAATGGAACTACTGTACATAGCTAATTTTACACATTCCTGGAGATCCCACAGAAGTGTTCTTTTTTTCTGGCTCTCACTGTTTTTCTATAATGGTCTTTTGTATTCTCTTTTTCTCCTCTTCATTACTGTTAATGAAGAGGCTATGTACCATATGTCATTTGAAGGGGCTCTCAATGCCAAAATATGGGACAATTAGGCAAAAAATAAATAATATAATATTGAATTATAATCCACAGAAGAAAACAAATATCCATGAGGCCATATTGATATAAATAATAGTAGAATAAACACATAAATGAAATAAATGGATAATTATTTCTTACATAACATTCCAATTAAATGTAGAATGAATGAATGGAATACAAAATCACCCTTTGGGGAGACGGGAGGGTCCTCGGCTAAAGCCAAAGGCGGATCAAAGTGGTGGGACTTGCGCCGCGGCCGCGGAGACATGAAGGCCCTCCGCACTCCTCCTCGGCATCCGGGTCAGTGCTCACCCTCGCTGTCCTGTCCCCGGCCCCATGGAGAAGACGGAGTTGATCCAGAAGGCCAAGCTGGCCGAGCAGGCTGAGCGCTACGATGACATGGCCGCCTGCATGAAGATCGTGACGGAGCAGGGCTCCGAGCTGTCCAACGAGGAGCACAACCTGCTCTCGGTGGCCTACAAGAACGTGGGCAAGGGCCGCAGGTCCGCCTGGAGGGTCATCTCGAGCATCAAGCAGAAGACCGACACCTCTGACAAGGAGCTGCAGCTGATTAAGGACTATCGGGAGAAAGTGGAGTCCGAACTGCCGTCCATCTGCACCACGGTCCTGGAATTGTTGGATAAGTATTTAATAGCCAATGCAAACAATCCAGAGAGTAAGATCTTCTATCTGAAGATGAAGGGAGATTACTTCCGGTACCTTGCTGAAGTTGCTTGTGGTGATGATCGGAAACAAACGATAGATAATTCCCAAGGAGCTTACCAAGAGGCTTTTGATATAAGCAAGAAAGAGATGCAACCCACACACCCAATCCTCCTGGTGTTGGCTCTTAACTTTTCTGTATTTTACTATGAGATCCTTAATAACCCAGAACTTGCCTGCACACTGGCTAAAACAGCTTTTGATGAGGCCATTGCAGAACTTGATACACTGAATGAAGACTCATACAAAGACAGCACCCTCATCATGCAGTTGCTTAGAGACAACCTAACATTATAGACATCAGACAGTGCAGGAGAAGAATGTGATGCGGCAGAGAGGCAGAGAACTAAGTGCATACAGGGTGTCATCCTTCTTCCCCTCAAGAAACCTTTTTACTCATCTCCATTCCTTATTCCATTTGGATTTCCTATAGCAAAGAAACCCATTCATGTGTATGGGATCAACTGTTTATAGTCTTTTCACACCACAGCTTTGGGAAAACTCCATTCCTTGATTTGTGTTTGTCTTGGCCTTTCTGGTGTGCAGTTACTGCTGTAGAAAAGTATTAATAGCTTCATTTCATATAAACATAAGTAACTTCCAAACACTTATGTAGAGGACTAAAAATGTATCTGGTATTTAAGTAATCTGAACCAGTTCTGCAAGTGACTGTGTTTTGTATTACTGTGAAGATATGAAAATGTAGTTAATTACAGTTTAAAGAGTGTTCTGCATAACTTCCTGATTTCTACATTCCCTCCCTTAACTCTTCTTTGGGGGTTTTCTTTCAGTAAAGCAACTTTTCCATCCTCTTAATATATTCCTTTTTGGTAGGAAACCAGAAGTATTAGATTGAATGGAAAAGCAGTTGACATTCTGAGGCTGGAGGTCACAAGTTAAAATGCCTCCTGTATCATATATGATGGAGGTCTTGCATATCTGTGACAACAGGGAGTTTCCTCATTCATTCTTCATTTGCTGCTGTTTAAGTTGACAACTTCCCTTCCCAATAAAAATTCACTTACACCTTCTGCCTTTGTAGTTCTGGTATTCACTTTACTATGTAATAGAAGTAGCATGTTGCTGCCAGAATACAAGCATTGCTTTTGGCAAATGAAAGTGCATGTCATTTCTTAATACACTAGAAAGGGGAAATAAAATACACAAGTCCAAGTCTAAAACTTTAGTACTTTTCCATGCAGATTTGTGCACATGTGAGAGGGTGTCCAGTTTGTCTAGTGATTGTTAGAGAGTTGGACCACTATTGTATGTTGCTAATAATCATCGACTGTAGTCCCAAAAAGGCCTTGTGAAAATGTTATGCCCTATGTAACAACAGAGTAACATAAAATAAAATTACATTTTATAAACCAAAAAAAAAAAATCACCCTTTGGCAAATACCAGAGTAATAATTTATTGTGTCAATATATACTAAAATCAATAGGCAAAGGTATAATGAAAATCAGGATATTTACATCATCTCAAATATCTCACCACAATACTACTTATTAATTACAAAGGAAGAATAGTATTTTTACAGTAGAGAAAGCTGTGAGACACCACTTTAAAAATTAGCATTACCAATAATGAGACAAATGGTCATCATGTGCCTCCTCATATGATACACTGAGTAGAACATAGTATTAATTGGGTGATATTAAAAGAAAATAGCCTTTAATTAAGAATGTAAGCAGTTATGAGTTCCCACTCTTCTCTAACAACAAATAGAAAGCTGAACAGACAGAAAAATCAATAAATCTCCTCAAATCTATAAGACAAGGAAGGACATAGAGTAAACTGCTGCCCCTGAGCTTGGAGGGGATAAACAAATACAGGGAGTCATGGCTTATTGGAACAGAGATTCACAAATGGAAACTGTCATGGAAACCAGGGCTAGCAAAGGAAACACTAAAGTGTAATTGATGAATTGCTGGAGACTCAGTGTGGGCAACTCTGAGAGGTTAAAAAAAATTCTAGGGAGTCCCAGGCATAGGGAAGCCCCCAAATTTTGTGAGACTTACATTCAAGAGCTTCACCAGGATCTCACAATAAATGAGGGAAACCCCTTCATGTTTTCTAGTTCCAGAAAAAGAACCATTATGAAATACTCTAGAGTACTCTGTTCTTATCGAGGCCTGCCAGCAGGGAAAACTAGTTAGCCAGAACCTAACCTGCTGGGGTTTTATAGAAATCTAATTGACCTCTGGTGAGTGAAATATACAACTCCAGTGAGCTCTAGCCTTCCACATGAGAGAAGGGAAATAACCAACTGCAACCCACTCTAGCCCTCCTGTCCTATCTAAGGGGGGATAAAACACTGAGACACACTTGTGGAAATCAGAGTCCAGTGCATAACCTCATTAAAAGACTGAGACTTAATTCTGGGACTATAGAATGCTCCTTTCCCCTCAAAACTTACCAACACATTTCTAAAGGCTTATTTATAGTAGTTCACTTTACCCAGGAACATCATATCTGGCTATGAAGAAAAAAGTTACAAGGCATACTAAAAGATATAAAATATAATTTGAAGAGATAGAGCAAGCATTGGAATCAGACATAACAGAAATGTTGGAATTACCAGATCAGGAATTTAAAACAACTATGAAGAGTATGCTAAGGGCTCTGCTGGATAAAGTAGACATCATGCAAGAACAGATAGGCAAAGTAAACAGAGAGATGGAAATCCTAAGAAAGAACTAAAAGGAAATGCTAGAGACCAAAAACACTGCAACAGAAATGAAAAAAGCATTTGATGGTCTTATTAGTAGTGTGGACACCACTGAGGAAAGAACCTATGAGATTGAGGAGATTTCAGTAGAAAACTCCAAAACTGAAAAGAGAATAAAGACTGAAAAACAAAGAATAGAATATCCGAGGACTACAGGACAAGTAAAAAAAAAGGTGTAACATACATGATATAACAGCAATAACAGCAGAAGAATAAAGAAAAGAACAGTGAAATATTTGAAACAATAATGACTGACAATTTCCCCAAATTATTATCAGAAATCAAACCACAGATGTATGTTTTTATGTATGTGAAGTAAATGACAGAAATTGTATAAAGAATGAAAGTGGTGGAATTAGAAATGTTTTGTTATAAGATAGTCACACTATCTGTGAAGTGGTATTGTGTTATTTGAAAGTGAACTTGGATTAGTTGAAAGTGTATATTGTGAACTTGAGGACAACCACTAAAAAAATAAAGTAAAATAAAAATAAAGGTGGGGGGAGAAGTATAACGGATATGTTGAGAAAAAGAGATGATAAAATTATTTTAAAATGCTCAATTAAAACAACAAAATGCAAAAAAAAGACATAAGTAGGAATAAAGAACAAGGGCAACAAATAGGAACAGTAGCAAATATAGTAACTATTAATCCAACTATATCAATAATCACTTTGAAAGTTAATGGCCTTAGTGCACCAATTAAAAGATAGAGATTGTCACAGTGGATCAAAAAGCAAAACCCAACTATATATGTTGTTTACAAGAAACTTGCTTTGGATATAAAGACACATAGATTAAAAATAAACAGATGGAGAAAAGCATGCGATGCTAACACAAGTCAAAAAAAGCAAGGGTAGCTGTATTAATTTCAGAGTAGATTCAAAACAAGGAAGGTTATTAGGGAAAAAGACAAGTATTACAAAATGATAAAGGGGTCAATTCTCCAAGGAGACATAATGATCTTCAAGATCTACAACGGAGCATCAAACTACATGAGGCAAAAACTAATAGAACTGCAAGAAGAAATAAATGTATCCACTATTCATAGTTGGAAACATCAATATCCCTGTAGCAGAAATGGACAGATCTAGCCCGCAGAAAATTAATAAGGACATAGCTGAACTCAACAACACCATCAATCAACTAGATATAATTGACATGTATAGACTACTTTATCCCAAAACAGCAGAATACACATTTTCCTCAAGCTCAAATGGAATATTCACCAAGGTAAACCACAGTCTGGGCAATAAAATACACCTTAACAAGTTATAAGAGGAGAAATCATAATACCTGCTCTCAAACCACAGTGGAATTAAACTAGAAATCAATAACAGAAAGATAACTGGAAAATCCAAAAATACTTAGAGACTAAATAACACCATCCTAAATAGCACAAGGGTCAAAAAAGAAATCTCAAGAGATTAAAAAAATAATTTTGAACTAAATGAAAATGAAAACATAAAAGCAAAATTTGTGGCATGCAGCAAAAAAGCAGAGCTCAGAGGGAAATTTATAGCACTGAATGTAAATATCAAAAAGGAAGAAAAATCTAAAATCAATAATCTGAGTTTTCACCTTAGAAAATTAGAAAAATAAGAGCATATTAAATAAAAAAATCCTAAGGATTAGAGAATAAATCAATAAAATTGTACATAGAATTCAACAAAACAAAAAGCTGATTCTTTTATGAGCAGACCAATTACCAATAATAAAATTGAACCAGTAACAACAACAACAAAAAAAAATCCCAGCAAAATAGATAGGTGCTAACTATTCTTTATGAAATTCACCTGTGAAGATGTCTGTTCCTAGACTTTTGTTTCCTAGGATTTTTTATTTTTTTGACATAAATCACAACAAGATCTTTTTTGATCCACCTCCTAGAGTAATGAAAATAAAAACAAAAATAAACAAATGGGACCTAGAGAAACTTAAAACCTTTTAAACAACAAAGGAAACCATAGACAAAACAAGAGAACCCTTAGAATGGGAGAAAATATTTGCAAATGAAGCTACCAACAAGGGATTAATCTCCAAAATATACAAACAGCTTATGCAGCTCAATATCAAAAAAACAAATAATCAAAAAATGGGCAGAAGATCTAAATAGATATTTCTCCAAAGAAGACATACAGATGGCCAAAAACACATGAAAAAAATGCTCAACATCACTAATTATTAGAGAAATACAAATCAAAACTACAATGAGGTATTACCTCACACAGGTCAGAATGGCCATCATCAAAAAATCTACAAATAAATGCTGGAGAGGGTATGGAGAGCAGGGAACCCTCCTACATTGTTGGTGGGAATGTAAATTGGTACAGCCACGATGGAGAACAGTATGGAGTTTCCTTAAAAAACTAAAAATTTAACTACCATATGACAGAGCAATCCTACTCCTGGGTTATACCCAGAGAAAACCATAATTCAGAAACATACATGTACCCCAATGTTCATTGCAGCATTATTTACAATAGCCAGAACATGGAAGCAACCTAAATGTCCATCAACAGGGGAATGGATAAAGAAAATGCGGTACATATATACAATAGAATATTACTCAGCCATAAAAGAGAGCAAAATAATGCCATTTGCAGCAACATGGTTGGACCTAGAGATTGTCTTTATGAGTGAAGTAGGTCAGACAGAGAAGAAGAAATATCATGTGATATCACTTATATATGGAATCTAAAAAAAAAAAGGTACAAGTGAACTTATTTACAAAACAGAAGGTTTTGTATATAGTTACACACTACTATATATAAAATAGATAACTACTAAGAACGTGCTGTATAGCACAAGGAACTCTAGTCAGTACTCTGTAATGGCCTATATGGGAAAAGAATCTAAAAAAAAAAAAGTGGATATCTGTATATGTAAAATTCATTCACTTTGCTGTACAACTGAAACTAACACAACATTGTAAATCAACTATGTTCCAAATTTTTTTTAATTAAAGAATAGTTAACACCTATCCTTCTCCAACTATTACAAAAAAAGTTAAGAGGAAAGCATGCTTTTGAACTCATTTTACAAGCCTAAAATGAGTATCAGGATAACCTGATACCAAAATCAGACAAAGACACCATAAACGCACAAACAAATACAGGCCAATATTATTGATGAACATATATGAAAAAATCTTCAACAGAATATTAGCAAACTGAATTCAACAATACATTAAAGGGAACATACACAATGAGGTAGTGGGAATTATCCCAGAGATGCAAGGAAAGTTCAATATCTGCAAATCAATCAGTACGATACACCACATTAACAACTTGAAAAATAAAAGTCATATGATCATCTCAATAGACAGAAAAGGCTTTTGACAAAATTCAACAGCCATTTATGATAAAAACTCTCAACAAGGTAAATATAGAGGGAAAATACCTCAACATAATAAAGGCTGTATATGAAAAACTTACAGCCAACATCATACTCCATAGTGAAAACCTGAAAACATTTCCTCTAAGATAAAAAACAAGGCAAGGATGCCCACTCTCACCACTTTTATTCAACATAGTTCTGGAAATCAAAGCTACAACAAACGATAAAAAGAAATAAAAGAAACCCAAATTGGAAAGGAAGAAGTAAAACTATCTGCAGGTGGCATGATGTTATATATTTAAAATCCTAATAATGCCACCAAAAAAATATAATTACCAAATGAATTCAGTACATTTACAGGTTACAAATTAATATACAGAAATCTATTGTGTTTCTACATACTAATAACAAACTATCAGAAAGAGAAATTAAGAAAACAATCCCATTTACAATCACATCAAAAAGAATAAAATACCTAGGGATAAATATAACCAAGGAGTTAAAAGAGCTATACTTAGAAAACCATAAAACATTGATGAAAAAAAAAATTAAAGACAACACAACAAATTAAGCTATACTGTACTCATGGATTAGAAGAATTAATGCTGTTAAAATGAACATATTACCCAAGGCAATCTACAGGTTCAATGCAATTTCTATCAAAATATGACATTCTGGAAAAGACAAAATTATGAAAACAATAGAAACATGAGTCATTGCCAGGTGTTAGAGGAGTGAGAGAGATGAAAATCCAGACCACAGAGGATTTTTAGGGCAGTGAAATACTCTGTATGATGTTTTAATGTTGGATACATTTCATTATATATTTGTCCAAACCCATAGAAAGTATAACACAAGGAGTGAACCCAATGTAAACTATAGATTTTGGGTGATTATAGTGTGTCACTGTAGGTTCACTAACCATAACAAATGTTTTCCTCTGATGGGGGTTTTGATAATTGTGGAGGCTATGTATATATGGAACAGGCAATATATGGGAAATCTCTATACCTTCTTCTTAGTTTTGCTCTGTGAAAATAAAGTTTTTAATAAAAAATAAATTAAAAACCCTTAACATTATCTTCAGGAAACTGAACTGAGGGACATTCTACAAAATAGCTGTCTAGCATTCTGCAAAAATATTAAGACCATAAAAGATAAAGACTGAAGAATTATTCCAAATTAAAAGACACTAAGGATACATGATAACTAAATTCATTGTGTGATCCTGGATTTAATCCTGGTCCAGAAAATAACATTATTGGGCAAATTGATAAAATCTGAACAAAATGTCTATACTAGTTAATAGCACTGGAGCAATGTTAATTTGGGGGTTTTGAATAGTGTTCAGTGGTTATGTTAAACGTTACCATTTAGAGAAATTTAAAGAAAATTAGGTGAAGTTTAAAGGAAATTGTCATATTTTTAAACTTTTATGTAACATCTCAAATTACTTAAAAATATATGTTAAAAAATTAATGAGGCCTACATCTCTAACCTTAGAGATTCAGATTTAATTGGTCAGGGATGGGGCTTGGTTCTTGGTTTTATATAAGTTCCCCAGGTGATTATAATCCAGCCATGGAAGTTTTCAAATAAGCACATATTTTTCCTATTCCTTTGAAAACTCCTTGAAGGCAGAGTCATCTACAAATTCCTCACTGGACCTCTCAGTGCTTTCCACATAGTGGGCATGCAAAATACTTTGCAATAAAAGATATATAATGGTTCCTTTATATGATACATCCACAATAATAGATACACATATTTCTCATGGGAGCAAAAAGCTTAGTGTAAATATTGAGACCAAGTAGGAACAATTTCATTAAAACAAATATTTACATAGGATCTGGAGTTTAAAATATGGCCCTGAAAAAACAATTGTTCTTGCATTGGAAAAGAAGTTTGCTTTCTAACCAGTTCCCCAGTGATCTGATTCCACTAACCATTTAATCTTGGCATTTATTAAATTGCCTTATTCTAAAAAAAATACCTTATAAAATTACATGTAATAAAATATTTTTTTCTATGTAACACTTGGCTTACCTGACTATCTTCTGATCAATTCTATGGGATTTTGTTTCCTCAATATTTATTTTTATATAATTATTAGAACTATGATACCTCATTAACTATATTTCTTTATTCGGAATTTAGGTAGAAGTCAGCCATAAATTCAACTGTAAGTTGCTTCTAAAAAACAAGTATTATTTGCTAATCAAAGCAATAATGCACAATTTTTTCCAAGCTTGTGATTGGAAAAACATATCCAACTCCTTGGGAAAATTTTATATAGTCACCTTACAAACATCCTTACACCCGTGTGTAATTGCTATATATATTCAGAAGTCTTTGCCTTTCAAGGAGGCACTAAGTTGTATAGATTCAGTTTTAGATATATAAATAAAAGCAGTATTTTTCTAGACCTCTGGTATGCATGTATGTGATGAAGAAAAAAATATGCAATTAAAAAATATTTCTTCACTCTAGGTGGTTATCCCTATTTTCATCTTTATGCAGCAGAATGGTGTGATAAAGAAATAAAACAGAAATTACATTCCTCCCCCTGCCTCACAATTCAAGTAACAAAGAGGCAGCCATTTGGATTTAGTATAGTTTGTTTCACCTCTTCTTTAGTTGTTATTTCAAGTGTGTTCATCTAAGAGAAAATAACCAAATGTCTTTTAATAACAAAGAAATATAGCCAAAAGTCAATAAACTAAGCCAAATTAAAAAGGGAATTATTTTGCTTAACCTGAGGTTTTATTGTCTTTCCTAGGAGAAAATAAATATTGCTTACTTTATTGGGAAAAGTAATTTATTTGATGGAATTGAAAAGAAAGATTGAACAAGAGTTGGATCATCCCCAAGCAGCCTCATGGGCATAAAACTCAGCACTGTGATTTTGCCATCTCCCCAAGGAGTTGTCTTCCATGAATATATAAGGAAAACTTGAGAACTTGTGATGTTCTCTCTTTGGGAGGGAAGAGAAGTATTTCCAGAAAAAGGTGTGCAGCTACTTATTTGAGAGGCTTGAAGACATACACTGAAAAAGAAAACAGTAAACTGGACTCAGGAGAGAGTTTCAAATACAGAAGAGTGAGATCTCCCTCTGAGACTGTCATTTCTACAAAAGCCTAGCCTTGTGAACTTAAGAGAATCAAGTAAAATGTTAACTTGAAATTTATACCCTCTCAATCTATTTGAATCCTAAAATCTCTCAGTTATTTAGTGAGTAACTTTTTATTCCTATAACATAGTTCTGTGTTTTAGATGGCATGAACTGATAATTCATAGTAACCTGAGGAAAGAAAATGTGAAGATGACCAGACTGGATAGCAGCAATAAGCCATGTACAAGAGATTCAATGGCAATGTATGAATTCAGAAAGTTTGAAAGGATAAGATGAAACTTCATATACAAGTAAATTCTAATAAAAATAAAGCTAGTATGGTTATATTAATAATAGAATAAGTAGGCTTTAATTTACAATTTAAGGTAGGTGAAATCCTCACAGTGCATTGCTTTGACCTCTGCTTCTGACTCCTTTCACTTTGAAGGACTCTTGTGGTTATATTAGGTCCACTTGAGTAATCTATCTCTATCTATTGGATAAATAAATCAGATAAAATATCTCAATTGCTAGAGATATATAGCATCATTCCATAATGTAAAAAGTAAAATTAATGAAGATACAAGTTTTTAAATGGCATGCAGCTAATAATATATTCTCAAAAGAAAAAAAAATGATAGTTATTAGTAGAAAGTAGACAAATGCTTAATTAGGGGAAAAGACTTTAAAAAGACATTTCTTTCAGTAATTGGTGAAATAGAAAAAGTTTAAATAAGGATATTCCATATTTGAAAAATATCATTAACCTGCCCCAATGGGAACACTTCAGACACTGCAAAAATAACTGCAAAATATATATTATTTTCAAGCAAATTGGAACACTTTCAAATGACAAAATTTTCATAAAATATTCTCTGACTACACTACAATGCAATTAATGCCAATTACAAAAATATAACTAACAGAGCTTCTTGTATCTATAAATTAAGAAATATTTCTAAGTAATTCATGAGTTATAAAAGAAAAGAGAGAGAGAAAAACAGAGAGAATATTTGGTCTGAATAGTAATGCATAATCAATATACTAAAAGTTAGAGAATGCAGTTTATAGGCATAAATTAGAATATATGGAAGGCTGAAAGTTAAAAAGTTAAACATTTATTTCAAAATGATAGTAAAAATAGACTTAAAAATTAGGTGAAAAGAAGAATAATGGCTTCCCAAAGAGATCTATATCCTAATCCCCAGAACCTGTGAATATGTTAGGTTGTATAGCACCAGGGAATTAATATTGCAGATGGAATTACATGCTAACCAGATGATCTTAAAATAGAAAAATGATCCTGTTTTATCTGAGTATGCCAAGTATATTCATAAGTGTCCTTAAAAGTGGAAGAGGTAGGCAGGAAACTGAGATCAGAGTAATGCAATATAAGGATTTGACCTAACATTATTTACTTTAAAGGTGAAGGGCAAATGCCACAAATCAAGGAATGTGGACAATTGCAAGATGCTGGAAAGGAAAAAGATTTTCTCCTAGAGCCTCCATAAAGTACTGCAGCACTGTGGACTCCTTGCTTTTGGAGTGGTGGGATTTGTGTCAGACTTCTGACCTCCAGAACTGTAAAATAATGTTTGTGATTTTTAAAAGCAATTTGTAGTAATTTGTTGCAGCAATGATAGAAAAAGATTAAAAAAAGTAGAAGAAAGAATGATAAAGAATAAAACTGAAATCAATTAAATTATAAAAAAATGTAAAATAAAGATGATCAACAAATTTCATGAATAAAAAGAGATGGTACATATAGATAATATGAGGAATAAGAAAGGGAACTACAGAACAAATGATACAGACATTAAAATAATGGAGTTTGGGAGAGTGATCAAGATGGCAGAGGAGTAGGATATGGAGCTCACCTCCTCCCACAAATACATCAGAAATACATCTATATGTGGAATGATTCACACAGAACATCTACTGAACACTGGCAGAAGACCCCAGACTTCTGAAAGGTCAAGAAAGCCTCCATGTAACCAGGTAGGACAAAAGGAAATAAAAAAGAGAGAGAAAGGAATTGGGATGGGACCTGTGCCCCATGGAGGGAGCAGTGAAGGAGGAAATGTTCTTGCACCCTGGAAAGTTCCTTCACTGGCAGGGAGATCAGCCTGGATGGAGAAGGAGTTTTGGAACCTTGGAGAAGGGTGCAGCAACTGGTTTATGGAAGGTGAAATGTACCTGCACATATGGTCAGTACAACCACTATGCACTCCCCAGTCTGAGATGCTTGTCTGCCAGTGTGGGCTGGGGCTGGGTGCTAAAGCTCAGGTTTGGAGGTCAGACCTGGGGAGAGGACATGGGTTGGCTGTGTGGAGACAGCATGAAGGGCCTAGAGTGTGGCAACTGAGGGTGTACATGTAAGGGCCTGGGCCTGCCAGAAAGACAAGTCACCATTGTTGGGAGGCATGTGAAGAGAGGGGTGGGACCACCATAAGAGCCTCTTTCCCCATGCAAGCTCACAAGCAACAGGAAACTGCCTACATGAGATCCAGGGGCAGGTGTGAGTTGCTGCTGCCACCATAGTATGCTCCAGAGGTGGGCATGTGTTTCCACCACTACTAAAAGACTTATGAGCCGGTGTCAGTTGCTGCCTACACTAGTGCAAGCCCAAGGAGCATACTCACTGACACTCTTGCACACCCCCTGGCAGGAGGATAATGACCAGCACCTGTCAAGGAAAGAGGCAGCAAGCATCTAAACTACAAATAGCCATTGTGCCAAAAATATTAAAACTACACAAGCTACACAGGGACAATCTCACATATAAATACCCCTTCAAGACTACAGTAGATAATTGTTTCTCCTAAACTCACAGAATAAGAGAAGTATAAATAAAATGAAGAAGCAGAGGAACAATTCTCAGTTAAAAGACCAAGAGGAGTCCCCTGAAGGAACAAACAATGAAACAGACCTCATCAGTCTAATAGACACCAAGTTCAAAAAGGAGGTAATAAAAATATTGAAGAAAGGCTATCAACAGAACTGCAGATTACTGTAAAAAAGTAATGGAGGAGCCAAGAAAACTGAGGAAACTCATTTGCCAAGACAAAAGCTGAGCTAAAGGCAATGACTAGCAGAATAAATAATGCAGAAGAATGAATAAATGATCTGGAAGATACAGTAATGGAAATCACCCAATCAGAACAGCAGACAGAAAGCCAGATTGAAAAAAAAAATGAAGGCAATATTAGAGACTTATAGGATAATATAAAGCATGCCAATCTACATATAATAGGGGTTCCAGAAAGAGAAGAAAGAGAAAGGGGGATTGAAATGTATTTGAAGAAATTATAGCTGAAAACTTCCCAAGTATAAAGAAGGAAATAGATATCCAGATATAGGAAGCACAGAAGGTCCCAAAAAAGATGAACCCAAACAGACCTACACCAAGACATATTATAATAAAAGTGGCAAAAGTTAAAGAGAGGATTCTAAAGGCAGCAAGAGAAAAAAAAAAAAGAGTTCTTTACAAGGGAACCCCCATAAGTCTATCAGCTGATCTGTCTACAGAAATATTGCAGGCCAAAAGGGAGAGGCAAGATATGTGCAAACTCCTGAAAGAGAAAAATCTGCAACCTAGAAGAATATACCCAGCAAGATTATCATTTAGAATAGAAGGAGAGATAAAGAATTTCTCAGACGAGCAAAAACTAAAAGAAAACTAAACCAATCCTAAAAGAAATATTGAAAGGTCTTCTCTAAATAGAAAAAAAAAAAAAGCAAGAATACATAGGAAAGTGAAAATCACAATTGGAGAGTAAATTACTTAAATAAGCCAGTATACAAATCAAAAAGATCTACTTGTGGAAGTGATGATAAACACAAGGCACAGCAAAAGGATAAACATGAAGATGAAAAAAAAGACACCAAAATCATAAAATGTGGAGGAGGGAGTAAGAAAACATAGTTTTTGTTTTGTTTTGTTTTCTTCTCTTTTGTTTTGTTTTATAACATGTTTGAGCCTATATGACTCAGTCTAAAGTAAGTAGATATAGCAAAGCATTAACGTACTTGAAAAACAGGATAACCACAAATAAAAAACGTAAAATAAATTCACGAAAACCAAAAAGAAGAGAACATAAAGAGAATATACAAAACTAAAAGGAAATCATCAAACCACAAAAAGAAAATTAAAAAGAAAAAAAAAGGAACAAAGAAGAAACATAGAATCAACTGGAAAACAAGGTTTAAAATGGCAATAAATACATATTTATCAATAATCATCTTAAGTGTCAGTGGACTAAATGTTCCAATCAAAAGACAAAGAGTAGCAGAGTGGATAAAAAAACAAGAGCCTACAAAATACTGCCTATGAAAGACCCACTTTAGGTCAAAGAACACACATAGAATGAAAGTGAACAGGATGGATAAAGATATTTCATGCAAATGGAAATGCCAAGAAAATAGGGGTTGCAATACTCAAATCAGACAAAACAGACTTTAAAGCAAAGACCATAAAGAAAGATAAATACGGACACTATATAATGATAAAGGTATCAATACAAGAAGAGGAATTTATACTTATCAAGATATATGCATCCAAATACATAAAACAAATACTAACAGACATAAAGGGAGAAACTGATGGTAAAACAATGATAGTAGGAGACTTTAACACTCCACTCACATCAAAGGACAGATCTTCTAGACAGAAAATCAGTAAGGCAACAGAGACTAGATGATGCAATAAAACAGTTAGATTTTGTTGAAATTTTCAGGACATTTACATAAACAAAATACAACAAAACAAAAAACTGGATTACACATTCCTTTCAAGTGCACATGAAACATTTTCTAGGATTAACCACATATTAGGGTACAGAACAAATGTCAACAAATATAAGAGTATAGAAGTTATTTCCAGCATCTCTCTGACCACAATGGCATGAAACTAGAAATTAACCACAGGAAAATAAATCAGAAAAAAAAATGGTTTACATGGAGACAAAACAACATGCTACTAAAAAACTAATGGGTCAATGAAGAAATCAAAATGGAAATTAAAAAATAACTTGAGACAAATGACAAAGAAAACACACCATACAAAATCTATGGGATGCAGCAAAAGCAGTGTTTAGAGGGAGTTCATAGAGATACAGGCCTTCCTCAAAAAAAAAAAAAATCTAAAACAAACAACCTAATCTACTACCTAAAAGAATTAGACAAACAACAAACAAAACCTAAAATCAGCAGAAGGAAGGAAAGTATAAAGATCAGATAGGAAATAAATAAAATAGAGACTAAAAATTGAAAAAAAAATCAATAAAAACAAGAGCTGCTTTTTGAAAGGGTAAACAAAATTGACAGACCTCTGGCCAGGCTCACCAAGAAGAAAAGACAGAAAACACAAATAAACAAAATAAGAAATGTAAAAGGAGAAATATCAACCAATACTGAAGAAATGCAAAAAACTATAAAAGAATACCATGAACAATTATATGCCAACAAATTCAACAACCTAGAAGAAATGGACAACTTCTAGAAACACACAGCCCACCATAATTGAATCAACAAGAAATAGATAATTTGAACAAACCTATCACTAGAAGTGAAATACAATCTGTAATTAAAGAAAACAAAACAAAAACAAAACACTACCTGCAAACGAAAGTCCAGGACAAGTGCTTCACAGGTGAATTCTACCAAACATACAAAGAAGAAATTATACTTATTGTTCTCAAACTATTCCAGAAGTTTGAAGAAGAGGGAACACTCCCAAAGACATTTTATGAAGCCAACATCACCCTGATACCAAAACCAGAGAAAGATACTACCAAATAAGAAAATTACAGGACAATATCTTTGATGGAGATAGATGCAAGAATTCTCAACACAATACTAACAAGCCAAACCCAACACATAAAGAAGATGATACACCACAACCAAGTGGGATTCATGCCAAGTTCACAAGGATGTTTCAACATATGCAGAACAGTCAGTCACCACATCAAAAAAAAGAAAACAAATAGATAAATACCACATGATCATCTCAATAGATGCAGAAAAAGCAACTGACAAAATCCAACATCAATTTATGATAGAAACTCTCACAAAAGTGGGAATAGAGGGGACATATCTCAATATAATAAAAACTATTTATGACAAACACACAGCAAATATAATACTCAACATTAAAAAGCTAAAGTCTTCCCACTAACATCTGGAACATGACAAGGATACCCACTCTCACCACTTTTATTCAACATAGTATTGGAAGACCTAACCACAGCAATCAGACAAGGAAAAGAAATAAAACCTATCCAAATTGTAAGGAAAGAGGTAAATTTTTCATTATATGCAGATGACATCATACTTTCTATATATAGAAAACCCTAAAGACTCAACACAAAGACTACTAGAACTGATAAATGAATTCAGCACTGTAGCAGGATACAAGATTAGCATACAGAAATTGGTTGCATTTCTTTACATTAACCATGAAATAGCAGAAAAGGAATGTAAGAAAACAATACCTTTTAAAATTGCACCAAAAAAATATGTTGGAATATACCTGAACAAGAAGGTGAAAGAATTATATGCTGAGCACAATAAAACATTAATAAAGGAAATTAAAGATGATTCAAAGAAATGGAAAGATACCCCATGCTCTTGGATTGTAAGAATTAATATTGTTAAAATGGTAATAATACCCAAAGCAATCTACAGATTTAATGTGATCCCTATCAAATTACCCATGACATTTTCCCCAGAACGAGAACAAATAATCCTAAAATTTATGTGGAACAATAAAAGACTCAGAATTGTCAAAGCAATCCTGAGGGAAAAACAAAGAAGGAGGCATATCTCTCCCAGACTTCAGCCAATACTGCAAAGCTACATTTTCAAAAGTGTGGTATTGGCACAAAAACAGACATAGGGATCAGTGAAACAGAATAGAGAACCCAGAAATAAACCCATGCACCTATGGTCAATTAATCTTTGACAAAGGAGGCAAGAATAAAAAATGGGAGGAAGACAGTCTCTTCAGCAAGTGGTGCTGGGAAAGTTGGACAGATGCATGTAAATCAATGAAGTTAGAGCACACCCTTACACCATGCATAAACATAAACTCAAAATGACTTAAAGTGTTAAATGTAAGACAAGACACCATAAAGCTCCTAGAAGAGACTGGTGGCAAAACATTCTCTGACATAAAATGCCCCAGTGTTTTCCTAGGTCAGTTCCCAAGGCAATAGAAATAAAACCAAAATAAACAAAAATAAACATATTGGAGCTAATAAAACTTAACAAGCTTTGCACAGCAAAGGAAACCATAACAAAACAATAAGGCAAACTACAAAATGGGAGAAAATACTTGCAAATGATGTGACTGGCAAGGGCTTAATTTCCAAAATATACAGACAGCTCATACAACTCAATTAAAACAAACAAACAATCAAACAAACAACTGAATCAAAAAAATGGGCAGAAGACCTAACTAGACATTTCTCTAAAGAAGACATACAGATGGCCGATAGGCACATGAAAAGATGCTCAACATCACTAATTATTAGAGAATTGCAAATCAAAACTACAATGAGGTACCACCTCACATAGGTCAGAATGGTCATCATTTAAAAGTCTACAAACAACAAATGCTGGAGAGGGTGTGGAGAAAAGGGAACCCTCCTACACTGTTGGTGGGAATGTAAAGCTGGTGCAGCCACTTTGGAAAACAGTGGAAATTCCTTAAAAAAACTAAAAATAGAGTGGCCATATGATCCAGCAATCCCACTCCTAGGCATTTATCCAGACATAACTATAATTCAAAAAGATACATGCACCCCTATGTTCATAGTGGCATTATTTATATTAGCTAACCTACATGCCCATCAATAGAAGAATGGATAAAGAAGATGTGATACATATATACAATGGAATACTAATCAGCCATAAAAAATAATGAAATAATGCCACTTGAAGCAGCATGGATGCAACTAGAGATTATCATACTAAGTGAAGTAAGTCAGAAAGACAAAGACAAGTACCATATGATATCACTTATATGTGGAGTCTAAAATATGGCACAAATGAACCTGTCTATAAAACAGAAACAGACTCACAGATATAGAGAACAGGGAGGGGGGTGAGGACTGGGAGTTTGGGGTTAGTAGATGCAAACTATTACATATAGAATGTGTAAACAACAAGGTCCTACTGTATAGCACAGGGAACTATATTCAGTATCCTGAGATAAACCATAATGGAAAATAATATAAAAAGATTGTATGTATGTGTATAACTGAGTCACTTTGCTGTGCAGCAGAAATTAACACAACATTGTAAATCAACTATACTTCAGTAAAAATAAATTTAAAAAATAATGGAGTTTGGATGAAGAAATTTACATGAAAATGTAAACAAAATGGATAAGTTCTTAGAAAAATATAATTTAGCACAATTGCTTTAAAACAGAATTAAAAATTTGAATAATCTTTTACTAAACAAAATCAATCAGTAGTGAAAATACCTTCCCTCAAAGAAAATTTATATATGTTGCTAACCAGTGACTTCTAATAAACATTCAAAGAAGACATAATACCAGTCATAGAAAAAGTCTTCCAGAGAACATGATATTTGACCAGAAATTCATGAATTACAGGCTAATCTCACGAACATGAATGCAAAAATCCAAAGCAAACTATTATAAAATCAAATTCAGCAATATGTAATGAGGAGCATGCACTCTGAGCAAAGTGAGTTAATTCAGGAATGAAGGGTTGGGGTAATATTAGAAATTAGACTGAGCAGTTGCACTTAAAATTCATGAGTCATTCCTCCCTTCTTTCATTGTGTATTAGCCATGAGGTTTGAGGTGGGGGCAGGGATTTATTCTACCCTCAAATACAGAAATGTGCATTGATTGGCATAAAATGAGAAGGGTACTTTTAGTGTCTTAGTCACAGTTGAGAGATGGAAAAGCAGACCAGGCTGAAGCCAAATGTCCAAATTGTGCACAACATTCCAGAGGTAATAGTGTATATTGGGGGAAAGGGACAAAGGATTTAAGCTAATTCAATCAAAGTGAAAATCAGCACTTCTATTTGATGTTGGAGAGGAAAGGTGCACTCTTTTTTAACTTGGATGAGAAACATGCAGTTCCTGAAGCTCAAGCAGACATTTTGTTACCAGAGGAAAGTTGAAGATACCACTAATTCCAGTCAGACAAGTGGAGAGGGAAAAAAAACAACAAGAAAACATTAGTGACAGCACTGATCTACTGGTATAAAACAAACCTCAAGTCTGCCCTACCTCTGAACTTTCAACATTTTCATGAAATATTATTTTCTTTTTTAATGTAGGTGGTGTGTTTGTTTTATAATGTTGAAACTTAACACAGACTGTGTGATTAGGGAATAAATGAATTTTTCTATAGGCAAATTATTTCTTCTGTTAGTGAAACTAATGGAAATTGGTAAGGATGAATCTCTGTATGAACACTAACAGAAACTTTGTAAGAAATTTGAGTCATGAGTAAAGTTTAATAACTATAGAGTTAATTTTCCCCTGTATGAGGACAAGGTAAAAACAAAATCTACATAAACAAAAAAATGCATCCTTCACTTCCACTATCAGCAACAATTTTCTTAGACATAATAAAATATTATTTAAAATTTTAACACTACAATAAAAGTAAAACTGTCATTAAATCATCATGTTTGAGTTTACCTGAAAGTTCTTTAAAAAGATTTTTCACAAGGTGTAGAATAATTTATATTTTCAGATAAAATCTCCCTCACTCCTTTAATTTCATGTATTTTTCGAAGAGTTACTGTTGGGCTGCACACTGCAGGCCTGCAAGTCTTGTACTTACCCAGCCTGGAGACCAAAGAGAGAGCCCAGAGTCAGCAAAAGAGACATCAGTGATTTAATGGATAGGGGGAATCTTACACATCTGAAGCAAGGTCCTGGAGTGACACCCAACTCATGTGTGGCAGATGGAGGCAGTCATTGCTGGGTGAGGAGTGTTTACCAGTTACAGGGGGAATTGAAATCAGGTTGGCTCATTGGTTACCAGGGGAATTAACAGAGGGCCATGCCCTCACTGCCCCTTTGATAAGATATCCTGGTGGAGATGTTCTGATCTAAAGATTAGAACAATCACTAGCAGGTGTATGGGCCAAGTATGTAGAAAGGTCAGTCATGTGAGTAGGTTATAGGTGAAGCAGGCACTGGTTGAGTAGGGGATGTAGAGAGAGCAAGAGAACAGCCACTTTGGTGGCCCAATCATACACTTATTTTAATTACAACACATTTTATAAAAGGTAATATTACAGGACTTAAAAATAGTTTAAAACTCAGCCTATAGTACAGTTCAAACCCCAAAGTTAGAAATAAAAATAATTGTTCTGAAATATGAACATAATTGTTCTGAAATATTTCCTGTGATGTTGACTGTGCCTTTACTAACATTGAGTGCAATATTAGCATTAAAAAAAAAAAAAGACAATGCTGATCTAAAGAAATCAAAACTCTGAAACCAGTAAAGTTGCGCCTTCTCAGGAAAAACAATACAGGAAAAATATATTTCCATACAAGTTCGAAAATGTTCTCCAAATATAGTATTCTTAACTCTAAACAATTCAGAAAATTTTGGTAGGTAAAAAAGCTGTGTAAGAAAGTAAAATGTATTTTTATTTTACTTTCTTATTCATCTTTACTCATTATTCTCAGCCCTGTAGTCTAATGATCATTAGCTATTTAAACGTCCATTAGACCATTAGAAGCCTAGCATTTTGATGTAGTGGAGTCATAGCATATTCATTAGCTATAGACTGAGTTATAACTTTTAAAAATAGATGTTGTCTAAAGCAGTAAGATTACCTACGCTTCGTTTGTGTTGACATTTGTGGTGGTTCTAATAGTTATAGTGAGTAAAGACAATCTTTTTTTTTTTTTTCTCACAGTCGACCAAACTGCTATGCCTAGTGCTATTTTTCACACATTTGTTTTTTGCTTATTCATCTGCGGTTAGAGGATTATTTGGTACCACATAACAGAGTAAATTCAGGTAGTCCCAAGGGAACAAAAAAAAGTGTGTGGTCTCATTTGAACTGGGAACTAACCAACTGATTTAAAGAGAATCCTCCAGCCTCAGTTAAACCTTTGAACAACTGCTGCTCCGGTCAACATCTTGACTATAAAGTAATTTCGTGAGATTTATCAAGCCAGAACTGCTCAACTAAGATGCTTCCAAACACACAGCTCACAAAAAGCTCTGAGAAAACGAATATGTATTGTCTCAAGCAATTATGCTTTGGGTAATTCATTATACAGCAATATATAATTAATACATTGTGCTCATCCGAGAAACACTCTTCTAAATGAAGATTCAAGATGTTTAATTTAGTTTGGTCTCTTCACTTAATGTAGAGGAAACTGAGATGCAAACTAAGTTAGTGACATATAGTTCTCTAGAATCTCAGTTAATTGAATATTTTCCAAGTGGAAAAAAAAATCAATGTAATATTGTATAAACCATGGATAATCATTAGCAAGAATCACATTAACACATTTTGCACATGTAGGCTCTTTTGGTCTCAATATACCTAATTGTGTGTTTAACAGTTTTCCCTGGAGTTTCTTAACCCACCAACATGGCACTTAGAAATACAAACCATTAGTAAAAGAATATAAAGATGCACATTAATTTCTTTTCTTGGTTAAAATAAAACTTTTCAGAAACAATAGTCTGTCAACTGAAAAAAAAAATGCACAACGTGAGTTAAGTTTTATTTGGGGGCAAAATGCGGACTATAGCCCAGGAGACAGCATTTCGGATAGCTCTGAGAAACTGCTCCAAAGAGGTAGGGGGGAAGGTCAGTATATATGTGATTTTCATGAAGGGGGAGTACATACAATCAAGCACATATCTTTTACAGAAGGTTGCTGCTTAATCTTGTAAAGGTTACTGCTAGTCACGAGGAGCAGATGTCACCATGAAGGATTTCAGTACTTTCTAAGATGTGGGAAGATGCAAGAATTGGGTTAATAAAATCTCTTGAAAATATCTGACTATCTGAAGAGCTGCTATGCCAGTTTTCCCCAGAGCACAGGATGCCTCCTTCCTGATCTCCACCCTGAACTCCTTTCAGGGGTGTTAAAAATCAGCAGCTGCGTCAGCTCATGATTTAATCCTTGTAGAGGTAGATGACAAGTGCCAATTTGTATTTGGCAGTCTCTGTCCCTTTTGAACATTGACAGAAATATAAATGTGACTTAGAATAGAATACCAAGTCAAGAACTCACAGTTAAACTGATTCATGGTAATGAGAGGAAGTCTAAATTAAGTTCCTGGACCCATTTCCAATGTTCCAGTGTGTGTGTGTGTGTGTGTGTGTGTGTGTGTGTGTGTGTGTGTGAACAAGGTCTCCCCACACCAACAACAAGCGATGCTCAAAAAAATCAGCTGAGTGTCCTACAATTCAACTCAATTTTGGGACTATCTACCTTCAGATTGCTTCATATCCCAGAGGTTAAGTGTTCAGTCCAGATGAGACTGCCCCTCCTCCCAATTCAGATGTCACTCCAACCCAGGTTGTTATCTGTGCTTCCGATGGGCTACAGATTGGAGCTTCCCATGACTCCTTCCTTGGACTTCAGACACCAGTCAAAAGTACAGGTTTTTACTGACAGTTCTGACCAAATGGCCAAATCTGACCAAATCAGAGGTTCCAAGACTCCCTCTTCAGGTTCTATTAGTTTACTAGAGCAGCTCTCAGAACACAGAGAGGCATTTTACTTATTAAATTATCTGTTTATTATAAAAATAAATAACTAAGGAACAGCCAGATGTAAAAGATTCATATGGAAAGGGGCTTGACTTCTCCATGTGCACCACTCTCTCAGCACCATCATGTGTTCATCAACAAAGAAGACCTCCAAACCCCATCTTCTGAGGGGTTTATGGAGGCTTTATTACATAGTCATGACTGTTTAAATCATTGGCAACTGGCAATTGATTCAACCTCCAAATTCTCTCCCTTTCCTGGAGGTAAAGGAATGAGACTGAAAGTTCAACCCTCTAATCACATGATTGGCTATCCCTGGAAATGCATCCCTTTTGTTAGGTGTGGTCCAAATTTTACCTCATTAACATACCAAAAGACACCTTTGTTGTTCTAATCACTTAGGAGATTACAAGGGTTTGGGGAGCTGTGATCCAGGAACGTTGGACAAAGACAAAATATAAATGAGAAATATATTTTGGTCATCTGAATGAACAAATTTCTTATGCAAAAAATAATATACAGAAACCTCAAAAAGGAGCAGGAGGTCAGAAGGAGAAACACTCATGCCTTATAATGATAGCAGAGCCCAACAGGAAAAGAAAGACTTCTTCTTCTTTCTTTGCAAGAGTTTGGCAGATGAAAAGCCAGTATACTTGGAACTCTAAATTCCTCCAATGGACTGTTTGTTTACAATAACCCTCCCAGCTCCCTTTCCCTTCTAAAAAAGAGTTCTCCTCTCCTTCTTTTGCAGGACTTGCAAATGGCTTGTTGCAGACCCCAAATTACAATTATTTGCTGATCCTGAGTAAACTTATTTTTGCTAGAGAAAAAACAGTTTATTTGTTTTAGGTTAACACTTACAACAGTTTATTTGTTTTAGGTTAACATTTATAACAGTTTATTTGTTTTAGATTAACACTTATAAATCATAATTTCACAAAGATATTCAGGGATTAAAGTCAGCTTTCCAATTTGGAGTCAGAACTGAGTGGGAATCAAGCAGGGAGATGGGGTGAAAATCATTTCGGTGAGATTTTCTAGGAGTTAATAAAATAAAAAACGGCATGTCTCTTAATCATATGTTGCTATATCATAAGGAGTATTATATAGCCTTGAAGTTAAAAACTGCTTTGTACCATAAGCAGCTCTTTTTGGTCATTATTTAATTTTTGTCTTATATATTGGCAAAAGTATTAATACAGTTCCCTAGATTATTTTTATGTGCTATCATGGTATCTATAATAAGCTGGAATCTACTATATTAGAGCAGCCTTGTACTCATACACACAGAAATATAGCCCCTTACTCTGACCCTGGTTTACAGGTTCATAAGAACCTAAACTGCATCATTTCCACAAGATTTTGCTATAATATCACTTTGCAGTCATTGGTGGAATGAAAATAATTTTCTGTAAACTAGCTAAACTAACAGATGGTTTATCACTTATGGACACATGTTCCTAGGCATTAGCTATTCCATAGTTTGTTTTTACACAGACACTTTGCAATAAAGATAATGCATTAATTAGCCTTATGAATAGATAACAGATTTTCATCATTAGAGAACATTCCTTAAGGAAAGTTCTGTTTTGTTTGTTTGATTTTGAGAAGTGGGAAAGGGATACAGATTACTAGATGTGGAAACTCAACTTCCCATATAAGTGGAACAATTGCTCTGTGTTGAAAAATATCAGTGTGAAAGATGAGATCAAAATACTGTTGGTTTCATAAAAATAAATGAGCAAACTACTGTAAAATAAGGACTGTATGAGAAATTAATTTGAAATTTTAATAACAGAGATATCCATTATTCAAACTGCTATCATTAGGCAAGTATAAAATTTATTTGATGTAAAAATAATTTCTGAAATATAGTTAAAAATTTCCCCTTTCAAATGAAAAAATAAAAATCTTTCCCCAGAGCTTTGGCATAGAGCAGTCTTACATTATTGTATTATCTGTGCTTTCCAAGTCTTATATATCCATTGATAGAATGGAAGTGACAATACATATATTTCTTTCTTAGTAAAACAATATTCAATAATAATTTTATTCTTAAAACTTCTATTGATAATAATGGAAATTCTGATCCAAAACAACAGTATTCCAACATCTGAGGTAATCTGGACATATCTTTGTCCCTAGCTGAAGACTCCTAAATAAAATACATATGTAATCAATACATGATCTGATACTATTCACCAAATTATTAAGCAGAATTCAAATGAATCAAAACCATTAAACCAGAAAAAAATCAGGTGTCAAGTAATGAATTTGAAATACGGCATGAGTTCATGAGTGTGAAGAGGGCAAATGTTGGTGAGAAAATTAAGCCAGGAGTCTATACATGGACTCCCAGAAAACCTGCTCAGGAAAAAATAAAAAACTTAAAAATGCCATCATTTAAAGCCTCTGAAAATTGTTCTAAGACCATACAACTAATGAAGAAACATTCATTCAAGAAAATCTACTAAATATCAGTAACAGCAGTGAGTCTGTGACATTCGATCCATGACTCATCCACATTTCATGAACCACAGATATGTGTCATGGAAGCTCTAGCCTGGGTGCTCTATTCCAGGAAAAGTACAGCCAAAAAGACAAATATTTTCTTCCCCCTCCCCAAATCCCAGTCTGAGTTTATGGTTTCACTCTGGGAGGATTCAAGTGTCATTTACACCATCATATTTAATTAGTAAAAAATATATAAATAACCTGATTATAACAATAGTTGTAAGTCAAGTTTCTATAAAAAACAAGCATTCAGGAATAATAAGAAAAAAAAATCTTAACAATTAGACAACTGGTAGACTGGGTTGCCAAATACCACAGTTATCATAAAAGTGTGTTAATTAAAATTATTTGGGATTTGCAGAAAAATAAACAATGACTTCCATGCAGCCAGAAAAAGGGTTAAATATAAATTCAAATACATAGAGATACGTACTAGATGATATAGATGGTGCTTCAAATGAGAGGTTTACTTTTTAATCACTTTCTAAGAACAAAGTTTTATAAGACAATAGAAAACAGAAAAGGCAGATCATACCAAAGATAGACAAGTGGATTATAAATTTATGAAACCACATGTATCATAATAAGAAAAATTAAAATAACAAAAAATTATTTATATCCTGTAAACAATTGTCAAAATAGTTGATAGTACACATATAGTTGAAGGGATGATATATTGGTAGAATTACAAATTGATGAAATCTTTCTGAAGGGCAATAAGGTAATGTAGGTTGTATAGCCAATTGAAAAGTACATCTATTATTTGGCTTGAGTATTCTACATCCCTAGTTTTATCTTATATTGTATTCAAATACATGAGAGAGAATCTAATGTAGAAGTTATAATTTATTTTTTTTGCATCTAGGTTACCTTCTAATTCCAGTTCTGCCATTTACCATATGCATGAACTTCAGAAAATATTAAAGTATTCTCTTCTTTATTTTCCACATATATGAAATGGAAATAATAAATCCTTCATAGGATTGAAGGATGATCTAATTATATAATGTCTCAGAAGAGTACCTGGTATAGAGTAAACACTACATAAGAGCTTATTATCATTAAAAGTATGAAAATAAATGTGTACAACGAGAATAATCATAGCGTTTTTAATAGAAAAAAGGAGAAAAACAGAAAAAATGAAAGTCTTTATGATTATGAATAGAGGAGTGTTATGCATTTTATTATAAAATATAAAACAGATATATCATGTAAATACACATCTGCTGATATAAAACTCTTACCAACATACATGCTTAAAATAAAACATAAAATTATGGAATAGAGCATAGGTATACTTCAATTTGGGGAAATTTTAAAAAAATCTATCCATATGTCACTTATATTTAAGATGAATAGCAAATTTCTTGAGGAGCCACAAGAAAATGTTATCAGTAGTTTTGGAGAGAAGGCCTGGGTATCTGGGGTGTGAATGAGTCTGTTTTCACAATATACTCTTTTGCCTTATTTGAACTTATATTATTTCTATAGACATTTTTAATAAGCAAAATAATTAACTTAATAAAATAACTCATCAAAATACTTTCATTTACGGTCCAAAGTTGTATGGATTAAAGTATTAATTGGGAAACAATGAAGTCAACATTACTCATGGCAGTATTATGATAAATCAATACAGTGAACACAGTTAATTGTTAGGTGTTTGTCAGGTTTGAGTTTCTTAAAGTTTATAAAGCTATTTTGTACATCTAATCTTTCATAACAAGGGAAATTGGAGAAAGGTTTTTAAAACACAATAACTTCATGGTGTAGATATATAGATATGGATTATATAGACTATATAGATGTTTGGGACAAGCAAGAATGGTGCAAAGGCCAAAACGCTTTAATAAGAGAACATGCTTTATTAACTCAATTACTGAACTGTAATATAAAAGAAAAACCTACTCGTTACTATTATTACAGTAAAAAGTCCTTATCAACCGAAATATAAATGACAATTTAAGAGAAATTATTAATCAAGATATTAGTTATCTTTATTATTTTAAGGGATGGTCTAAAACTTTTCAAACATTTTTATTTCAACTTTGCATAGAAATAGACTCTGATTAGGTACTGTGTTGAACCTGAATGCATTGCTTCCTCTTGGAAATATCTCCACTTGGGCATAAAGGATCTGGAAAATTTCAAGACTTTCTGAATAAACACTTAGGTTCACAATAGTGTATTTATGATTGGGTATGCCAAATGAGCATAAATTCAAATTTTATTTACACATTTGACAATCAATTTTCTTTCTTTTACACTGAGTTTATGTTGTACCCCATTTGTAAGCAAAGTGATTAGTTTTTATCAAAACAAGAACATGTTCCTCAGGGTGAGTTGGATTCTTTTTAATACCTGATAAACATGGTTATAAAATCATCTGAAAACTTACTGTATATATTTTGAACATTATGAAGAGAAACGTAAACCTGATAAAATTTCTTCATTTTTTTTTTTTTTTTTGCGGTACGCGGGCCTCTCACTTTTGTGGCCTCTCCCATTGCAGAGCACATGCTCCGGACGCGCAGGCTCAGCGGCCATGGCTCACGGGCCTAGCCGCTCCGCGGCATGTGGGATCTTCCCGGACCGGGGCACGAACCCGTGTCCGCTGCATCAGCAGGTGGACTCTCAACCACTGCGCCACCAGGGAAGCCCCCATGAGTATTTTTATACATTTACAACTGGTTGGTAAAGGCAAATTGAGGAGCATTATCTTTTCTACTACTTGGATATAAATACCAGATAATTTGACACTTTTTTTAAAAATATATATATCCTGGAGATTAGTTTAGAAAGTTATCTGAAACATAAGTAACATATGAGTTAGCACATTTTTTGTTAATAAATGCAAAGCTAAAAATTCCATTCTCAAATTAACCAACATAAAATAGTATTTCCTCTATTACTGACAAGCCACAACAGTCAGATGAAATTATTTTCAAGAATGCTGCTTTGGAAAAAACGCCAGCAGTGAATCCACGGCGGAGCGGACAATTTGAACGCCACCTAGCCGCGGCACGCTGCCAGGGCGCTGCTGACCCTCCCCTGGACGGCAGCCTCTGCCTCCGGACCTGGAAGGCCGAGAAGGAACTGCGGGTCCGCAAGCCTGAGCTCCAGCCATGGGCCCCGCGCCGCCGGATCCGCAAGCCCGAAGCCCCAAGGAGGTCGCCCCCGGCCGGGCCCATCCTTAGGCACTGCCTCCCGTCAACTTGCTCGCCGGAGACATAGGGTTCTGAAGGAGATCCGAACTCTTCAGAAGAGCACACACCTGATGTTAAGGAAGAACTCCTTCTGCCGCCTGGCAGCAGAAGTGTTTCTAGTTAATCTCTTTTAGGATGTCTATCTCCTCTCCTTACATACAGGCCGTGTCACTCGCTTCCCGAAGGATGTGCAGCTGGCCAGGAGGATCCGAGGCATTCAGGAAGGGCTCGGCTGAGCTCCTGCCGTCCTTGACTCTGGATACCAGGGATGCTGCCCGTAACCAGGACCAGATCCACGGAGTACAAGGTGCTGCCTGGACTTGCTATCTCTGAGCAGAGTGTGCATGTTGCTTTTGTAATTAGTTTTTTTTAAGTAGAAGACTGCATGGCTTTCCTCTGTAACAGAGGTAATATATGACAGAATCAACACATTGCAAAAGTCCTGAGATTAATTTTCAGATGAAGAGACTCCGAGTTTGACTTCACTTTGCAAATTATTCATAAGACTGATGATTTGGAAGACATCAGATTTTCTAGGTTATGGGAGAAAAGATCTTTCTGTACCATTTAATTTTTTTATTATTTTAGATTTTTCTGTACCATTTAAATTTTTTTACCATAGGTATATTTACTTTTATTTAAAACATAAGGGAAAAAATAAGAGAAGACCACTTCAGCCAGTTGCATGGAAGAGGCTGGCATGTCCAGCATGCAAATCTCTGTCCTTCAGATTGACTTCATCATTAGTGGCAGCAGCAAGTTCCTGTGTGGATTGTGCCTGTCAACAGATTATATAGCTTTTTAAAAACTCAGCTGGGATGAAAATAGGATTTGATGGTCTGGCTCCTTCTGGTAAATTCCTATCAAACTCATTCAGAAATTCTAACTTATAGAATTTATTTTATTCTTATTTGCAAATCATAGAAGATGTATCATAATTTATACTGCAGAATTTTTCATTCCAGGACTTTTAAGAGCCTTTTCAATGTTTTTACAGGTAATTTTTATAACTTCCTTGTGGAGACATAATAAAAATAATTATTTAATGAGAAAAAGTTAAAGCAGAGTTACTACTATACAGAGATTATACTGTGTTCTTTGTGTATCAGCATTAAGTTCTTCATCTGGACACTTTGCCAACAGCCACAGTTTAAACAAGAGAATTCAGGAATGTGTTTTTGTCTCCGATGAAATAGAGTATGAGCAGATAAAAATCTTTCCCATTGCTTGTAACTGAAAGCAGTTTAACACATTTCCAGAGAAATGGGAAATGCCGAAGACTTTTAGATATTGTGTGTGGTGAAAATGGTTAGTGAGGGCAGACACTAATAATGATGTGTCAGCCAACTGAATTGAGAGACAAACTAAAGGGAAAAGGATCAAGTTCTGTTGTTTGATAGATTTTAACCCTTTGGAAAAACCTTTTCCTGTTCGACATCAACTTATTTTTATGTAGACATTGGAATAAAGCTTATCTATCTATGAAAAAAAATGCTGCTTTGGAAATTACATGTTTTATTACTTTAATTTCATTATTTTTCATTAAAAACTTTATCTTGAGATAAATATAAATTCACATGCAGTTGTAAGAAACTGTGGACAGATTATGTGTACCTTTCACCAGCTTCTCAAATGCTATCACTTTGTAAAACTATGATGCAATATCACGGCTAGGATACTGACATTGATACAGTCAAGATATAGAACATTCTCATCACCAGAAGGACCCCTTATGTCACCCTTTTATACCTACACCCACTATCCTTTCACTCCCATCCCCTCCTTAGTTCCTGGCAACCCGCAAGCATGTTCCCCATTTCTATAACATTGTCATTTCAAGAATGTTATGTAAATGGAATCATACAATATGTAAATTTTTATGACTGACTTTTCTCATTCATAATAATTTTCTAGAGAATCACCGAGGTTGTTGTTGTGTGTTTCAATATTTTTTTAATTGACTGAGTATTTTTCTGTGGTATGGATGTAGCACAGATTTTTTAACAACTCACGTGCTGAAAAACATCTGGATTGTTCCCAGTTTGGGGCTATTATGAATAAACTACCCCAAACATTTGTATACAGGTTTTAGTATGAACATAAATCTTTATTTCTTTGGGATAAATGCCCAGGAATTAAATTGCTGGATTGTATGGTAGATGCACATTTAGTTAGTTAGTTTTTTTGTTTGTTTTTAAAGAAACTGATATTTTAAAGAAACTGATACTTTGAACTGTGTGAAACTATGAGTCTCTTCCTGTCCAATTTGCCCTTCCTCTTCTCCTTTCACACGTCAGACCTGCATCATGGTGTGAAGGATATCTTGCCATTCTCTATCTCCTCCACTTTATTCTTCTAAAAGTTTACCCATAAGTCTCTTGCACAACAAATTTTGTTTTGATGTCTACTTCTCAAAGGACACAGTGTAACTCAAATTACCTTTAGAATAATTATTTTAATGTAAAAACTAGATCAGTGGAGTAGAACATATTAAACAGTAAAAATGGAAGTATTGAGGATTTGGAACAACATTATGAATGTTGTAAAGTGTCTTAACTTTGATGCAAATTGCTTTAGAGAGTCCAGAAAACACTGGCATAGTATACCTTGCTAAATTTTCCTTAGTAATATTAACATCTATAATAGGAAATTCAGATATTAGTGTGGTTTTAAATATGCCTCAAATCATTTGAACTTCTCTCATCAATAGTTAGGGTCTAATACCTCTACCACTGAATATTGTGTGGCTTCAATGACTTATTTTTTTTAATAAAGAGAACAAGGCAGAAATTCCTAGGTTATAAAAAGCAATAGAAATTTTGCCTGGTTCTTTCTCTCTTGGGATATGTGCCCTGAGCCTGCATGTCAGAAATTCTACTATCCTGCAGCCACTATGCTGGAAAGACCATGTGGAGACATCACATAGAGAGATAAAGAGAAATTCCAGAAGTTCCAGATCCCTCAACCCCAAGTGAGTCTTCACAGCCCAAGCACCAGACACTGATTCTAGCTTCTAACTTTCAAGCCACCCCACCTGATGCCAAATGGATTAGAAATAGGCAGTCTAGACCAAGGCTCCCCTTATTCCTGAGAAGAGAAAATGTTATTGCTTTAAGTTACTAAGTTTAGGGGGCATTTTGTTATGCAATAAGACACTTCTGGAATTGGATTTCTGGGTCCTGCTCTTTTATACTTCGATGTTGAAATAATCTGACCATTTCCCCAGTTCCAGATAGATACATAGTTTTATTTAATTTTTGGATTTATTCTAGTTTAAAGGTAAGGGAATAGCCTTATTTAATATTTGGGAGCAACTGCCTATAATCAGTCCCCTTAGATCCTCACTATAGAATGTGATAAATGTATTTCTTCATGTAATGTTTCAGCAGTAAAAGTGAAGCTAGTAAAAGATGATAAATGTAGCCTGAAAAATGGACTTAACAGATTCACCAATTTGTAGAAATGTATAACCCAGGACCCAGTTGTATTTCATATAATATTCAAAACACAGAATATGGAACTTTGGTATGCTCTTCAGACATGCTGCAATCAATAATATGTGAACGACTGTATTTTCTCAGTAGGAGACTGTGAAGCTCTAACCTAAAGAAAAAGCTACACAGGAAAAAAGTTCCATGACTGTATGAAGCACACAATTATCAACACTCTACAAACCTATAATCAGAACATTTGCCTTTTTCAGCTCTTTGAGCAAAACAATGTTTAAAAACAAACTAAGAGAAAAGAATATTAATAATTCCACTCTCTGGGCAGTTTCAAATATAGCCAATTTTTTTCTCCTTTTTTAAAAATGACAACTATTATGTTTGATCAGGCCAAGAACTTAGTAAATGTCAGCTTAACTGATTAAGTTTTTTTTTTTTTTTAAACATCTTTATTGGGGTATAATTGCTTTACAATGGTGTGTTAGTTTCTGCTTTATAACAAAGTGAATCAGTCATACATAAACATATGTTCCCATATGTCTTCCCTGTTGCGTCTACCTCCCTCCCACCCTCCCTATCACACCCCTCCAGGCTGTCACAAAGCACCAAGCCAATATCCCTGTGCCATGCGGCTGCTTCCCACTAGCTATCTACCTTACTACGTTTGTTAGTGTGTATATGCCCATGACTCTCTCTCGCCCTGTCACAGCTCACCCTTCCCCCTCCCCATAACCTCAAGTCCGTTCTCTAGGAGGTCTGCATCTTTATTCCTGCTTTACCCCTAGGTTCTTCATGACATTTTTTTCCTTAAATTCCATATATATGTGTTAGCATACGGTATTTGTCTTTTTCTTTCTGACTTACTTCACTCTGTATGACAGACTCTAGGTCTATCCACCTCATTACAAATAGCTCAATTTCGTTTCTTTTTATGGCTGAGTAATATTCCATTGTATATATGTGCCACATCTTCTTTATCCATTCATCCGATGACGGGCACTTAGGTTGTTTCCATCTCCGGGCTATTGTAAATAGAGCTGCAATGAACATTTTGGTACATGACTCTTTTTGAATTTTGGTTTCTCAGGGTATATGCCCAGTAGTGGGATTGCTGGGTCATATGGTAGTTCTATTTGTAGTTTTTTAAGGAACCTCCATACTGTTCTCCATAGTGGCTGAACCAATTCACATTCCCACCAGCAGTGCAAGAGTGTTCCCTTTTCTCCACACCCTCTCCAGCATTTATTGTTTCTAGATTTTTTGATGATGGCCATTCTGACTGGTGTGAGATGATATCTCATTGTAGTTTTGATTTGCATTTCTCTAATGATTAATGATGTTGAGCATTCTTTCATGTGTTTGTTGGCAGTCTGTATATCTTCTTTGGAGAAATGTCTATTTAGGTCTTCTGCCCATTTTTGGATTGGGTTGTTTGTTTTCTTGTTATTGAGCTGCATGAGCTGCTTGTAAATTTTGGAGGTTAATCCTTTGTCGGTTGCTTCATTTGCAAATATTTTCTCCCATTCTGAGGGTTGTCTTTTGGTCCTGTTTATGGTTTCCTTTGCTGTGCAAAAGCTTTGAAGTTTCATTAGGTCCCATTTGTTTATTTTTGTTTTTATTTCCATTACTCTAGGAGGTGGGTCAGAAAGGATCTTGCTGTGATTTATGTCATAGAGTGTTCTGCCTATGTTTTCCTCTAAGAGTTTGATAGTTTCTGGCCTTACATTTAGGTCTTTAATCCATTTTGAGCTTATTTTTGTGTATGGTGTTAGGGAGTGATCTAATCTCATACTTTTACATGTACCTGTCCAGTTTTCCCAGCACCACTTATTGAAGGGGCTGTCCTTTCTCCATTGTACATTACTGCCACCTTTATCAAAGATAAGGTGTCCATATGTGCATGGGTTTATCTCTGGGCTTTCTATCCTGTTCCATTGATCTATCTTTCTGTTTTTGTGCCAGTACCATACCGTCTTGATAACTGTAGCTTTGTAGTATAGTCTGAAGTCAGGGAGCCTGATTCCTCCAGTTCCTTCTTTCGTTCTCAAGATTGCTTTGGCTATTCAGGGTCTTTTGTGTTTCCATACAAATTGTGAAATTTTTTGTTCTAGTTCTGTGAAAAATGCCAGTGGTAGTTTGATAGGGATTGCATTGAATCTATAGATTGCTTTGGGTAGTAGAGTCATTTTCACAATGTTGATTCTTCCAATCCAAGAACATGGTATATCTCTCCATCTATTTGTATCATCTTTAATTTCTTTCATCAGTGTCTTATAATTTTCTGCATACAGGTCTTTTGTCTCCTTAGGTAGGTTTATTCCTAGATATTTTATTCTTTTTGTTGCAATGGTAAATGGGAGTGTTTTCTTGATTTCACTTTCAGATTTTTCATCATTAGTATATAGGAATGCCAGAGATTTCTGTGCATTAATTTTGTATCCTGCCACTTTACCAAATTCATTGATTAGCTCTAGTAGTTTTCTGGTAGCATCTTTAGGGTTCTCTATGTATAGGATCATGTCATCTGCAAACAGTGACAGCTTTACTTCTTCTTTTCCGATTTGGATTCCTTTTATTTCCTTTTCTTCTCTGATTGCTGTGGCTAAAACTTCCAAAACAATGTTGAATAGTAGTGGTGAGAGTGGGCAACCTTGTCTTGTTCCTGATCTTCGTGGAAATGCTTGCAGTTTTTCACCATTGAGGATGATGTTTGCTGTGGGCTTGTCATATATGGCCTTTATTATGTTGAGAAAAGTTCCCTCTATGCCTACTTTCTGCAGGGTTTTTATCATAAATGGGTGTTGAATTTTGTCAAAAGCTTTCTCTGCATCTATTGAGATGATCATATGGTTTTTCTCCTTCAATTTGTTAATATGGTTTATCACATTGATAGATTTGCGTATATTGAAGAATCCTTGCATTCCTGGAATAAACCCCACTTGATCATGGTGTATGATCCTTTTAATGTGCTGTTGGATTCTGTTTGCTAGTATTTTGTTGAGGATTTTTGCATCTATGTTCATCAGTGATATTGGCCTGTAGTTTTCTTTCTTTGTGACATCCTTGTCTGGTTTTGGTATCAAGGTGATGGTGGCCTCGTAGAAGGAGTTTGGGAGTGGTCCTCCCTCTGCTATATTTTGGAAGAGTTTGAGAAGGATAGGTGTTAGCTCTTCTCTAAATGTTTGATAGAATTCGCCTGTAAAGCCATCTGGTCCTGGGCTTTTCTTTGTTGGAAGGTTTTTAATCACAGTTTCAATTTCAGTGCTTGTGATTGGTCTGTTCATATTTTCTATTTCTTCCTGATTCAGTCTTGGCAGGTTGTGCATTTCTAAGAATTTGTCCATTTCTTCCAGATTGTCCATTTTATTGGCATAGAGTTGCTTGTAGTAATCTCTCATGATCTCTTTTATCTCTGCAGTGTCAGTTGTTACCTCTCCTTTTTCATTTCTAATTCTATTGATTTGAGTCTTCTCCCTTTTTTTCTTGATGAGTCTGGCTAGTGGTTTATCTATTTTGTTTATCTTCTCAAAGAACCAGCTTTTAGTTTTATTGATCTTTGCTATTGTTTCCTTCATTTCTTTTTCATTTATTTCTGATCTGATTTTTATGATTTCTTTCCTTCTGCTAGCTTTGGGTTTTTTTTGTTCTTCTTTCTCTAATTGCTTGAGGTGCAAGGTTAGGTTGTTTATTCGAGATGTTTCCTGCTTCTTAAGGTGGGCTTGTATTGCTATAAACTTCCCCCTTAGAAAGGCTTTTGCTGCATCCCACAGACTTTGGGTCATTGTGTCTCCATTGTCATTTGTTTCTAGGTATTTTTTGATTTCCTCTTTGATTTCTTCAGTGATATCTTCATTATTAAGTAGTGTATTGTTTAGCCTCCATGTGTTTGTATTTTTTACAGATCTTTTCCTGTAATTGATATCTAGTCTCATGGCGTTGTGGTCAGAAAAGATACTTGATACAATTTCAATTTTCTTAAATTTACCAAGGCTTGATTTGTGACCTAAGATATATCTATCCTGGAGAATGTTCCATGAGCACTTGAGAAAAATGTGTATTCTGTTGTTTTTGGATGGAGTGTCCTATAAATATCAATTAAGTCCATCTTGTTTAATGTATCATTTAAAGCTTGTGTTTCCTTATTTATTTTCATTTTGGATGATCTGTCCATGGGTGAAAGTGGGGTGTTTAAGTCCCCTACTATGAATGTGTTACTGTCGATTTCCCCTTTTATGGCTGTTAGTATTTGCCTTATGTATTGAGGTGCTCCTATGTTGGGTGCATAAATATTTAAAATTGTTATATCTTCTTCTTGGATCGATCCCTTGATCATTATGTAGTGTCCTTCTTTGTCTCTTTTAATAATCCTTATTTTAAAGTCTATTTTGTCTGATATGAGAATTGCTACTCCAGCTTTCTTTTGGCTTCCATTTGCATGGAATATCTTTTTCCATCCCCTTACTTTCAGTCTGTATGTGTCTCTAGGTCTGAAGTGGTTCTCTTGTAGACAGCATATATAAGGGTCTTGTTTTTGTATCCATTCAGCTAATCTGTGTCTTTTGGTGGGAGCATTTAGTCCATTTACATTTAAGGTAATTATCGATATGTATGTTCCTATTCCCATTTTCTAAATTGTTTTAGGTTCGTTATTATAGGTCTTTTCCTTCTCTTGTGTTTCTTGCCTAGAAAAGATCCTTTAGCATTTGTTGTAAAGCTGGTTTGGTGGTGCTGAACTCTCTCAGCTTTTGCTTGTCTGTAAAGGTTTTAATTTCTCCATCAAATCTGAATGAGATCCTTGCTGGGTAGAGTAGTCTTGGCTGCATGTTTTTCTCCTTCATCACTTTCAGTATGTCCTGCCACTCCCTTCTGGCTTGTAGGGTTTCTGCTGAGAGATCAGCTGGTAGCCTTATGGGGATTCCCTTATGTGTTATTTGTTGTTTTTCCCTTGCTGCTTTTAATATGCTTTCTTTGTATTTAATTTTTGACAGTTTGATTAATATGTGTCTTGGCGTATTTCTCCTTGTATTTATCTTGTATGGGACTCTCTGTGCTTCCTGGACTTGATTAACTATTTCCTTTCCCATGTTAGGGAAGTTTTCAACTATAATCTCTTCAAATATTTTCTCAGTCCCTTTCTTTTTCTCTTCTTCTTCTGGAACCCCTATAATTCGAATGTTGGTGCGTTTAATGTTGTCCCAGAGGTCTCTGAGACTGTCCTCAGTTCTTTTCATTCTTTTTTCTTTATTCTGCTCTGCAGTAGTTATTTCCACTATTTTATCTTCCAGGTCACTTATCCGTTCTTCTGCCTCAGTTATTCTGCTATTGATCCCATCTAGAGTACTTTTAATTTCATTTATTGTGTTGTTCATCGTTGCTTGTTTCATCTTTAGTTCTTCTAGGTCCTTGTTAACTGATTCTTGCATTTTGTCCAATCTATTGTCCATTCTATCTCCAAGATTTCGGATCAACCTTACTATCATTATTCTGAATTCTCTTTCAGGTAGACTGCCTATTTCTTCTTCATTTGTTAGGTCTGGTGCATTTTTATCTTGCTCCTTTATCTGCTGTGTGTTTTTCTGTCTTCTCATTTTGCTTATCTTACTGTGTTTGGGGTCTCCTTTTTGCAGGCTGCAGGTTCGTAGTTCCTCCTGTTTTTGATGTCTGTCTCCAGTGGCTAAGGTTGGTTCAGTGGGTTGTGTAGGCTTTCTGGTGGAGGGGACTAGTGCCTGTGTTGTGGTGGATAAGGCTGGATCTTGTCTCTCTAGTGGGCAGGTTCACGTCTGGTGGTGTGTTTGGGGGTGTCTGTGGCCTTATTATGATTTTAGGCAGCCTCTCTGCTAATGGGTGAGGTTGTGTTCCTGTTTTGCTAGTTGTTTCGCATAGGTTTTCCAGCACTGTGGCTTGCTGGTCGTTGAGTGAAGCTGGGTGCTGGTGTTAAGATGGAGGTCTCTGGGAGATTTTCGCCATTTGATATTATGTGGAGCTGGGAGGTCTCTTGTTGATCAGTGTCCTGAAGTTGGCTCTCCTACCTCAGAGGCAGAGCCCTGCCTCCTGGCTGGAGCACCAAAAGCTTTTCATCCACACGGCTCAGGATAAAAGGGAGAAAAAGTAGAGGGAATTAGTAGAAGTATGAGGAAAGAAAGAAGGAAAGGAGGGTAGGAAGGAAGGAAGAAAGAAAGAAAGAAGCAAAGAAGGAAAGAAGGCAAGAAGGAAAGAAAGGAGGGAGGGAGGGAGGGAGGAAGGAAGGAGGGAAAGAAGGAAAAAAGACAGAAAGAAAGAAGATACAGTAAAAATAAAATAAAGTATAATAAAGTTATGGAATTAAAAAATTCTTATTTAGAAAAAAAAAAAGAGACGGAAAGAACCTTAGGACAAATGTTGGCAGCAAAGCTATACAGACAAAATCTTACACAGAAGCATACACATACACCCTCACTAAAAGAGGTAAATGGGGAAAAATCCTAAATCTTGCTGTCAGAGACCACCTCCTCAATTTGGGATGATTCGTTGTCTAAAGGAGGGAAGGAAGGACGGAAAGAAAGAAAGAAAGAACGAAGGTAAAGTATAATATTGTTATTAAAATTAATTATTAAGAAAAAAAATTAAAAAAAAACATGGACGGATAGAACCCTAGGACAAATGGTGGAAGCAAGACTATACAGACAAGATCTCACACAGAAGCATACACATACACATTCACAAAAAGAGGAAAGGGGAAAAAATCATAGATCTTGCTCCTAAAGTCCACTTCCTTAATTTGGGATGATTGGTTGTCTATTCAGGTATTCCACAGATGCAGGGTACATCAAGTTGATTGTGGAGCTTTAATCCGCTGCTTCTGAGGCTGCTGGGAGAGATTTCCCTTTCTCTTCTTTGTTCTCACAGCTCCCAGGGCTAAGCTTTGGATTTGGCCCTGCCACTGCGTGTAGATCGCTGGAGGGCGTCTGTTTTTTGCTCAGACAGGATGGGGTTAAAAGAGCCGCTGATTGGGGGCTCTGGCGCACTCAGGCCGGCGGGGACGGAGGGGCACAGAGTGCGGGGCGGGCCTGCGGTGGCAATGGCCGGCGTGACTTTGCACCAGCCTGAGGCGCGCTGTGCGCTGTCCCGGGGAAGTTGTCCCTGGATCCCGGGAACCTGGCAGTGGCGGGCTGCACAGGCTCCGCGGAAGAGGGGTGTGGAGAGTGACCTGTGCTCGCACACAGGCCCCTCGGTGGCGGCAGCAGCAGCCTTAACGTCTCCCGCCCGCCTCTGGGGTCCGCGCTTTTAGCCGCGGCTTGCGCCCGTCTCTGGATTCCGCGCTTTCAGCCGCGGCTTGCGCCCGTCTCTGGATTCCGCGCTTTCAGCCGCGGCACGCGCCCGTCTCTGGATTCCGCGCTTTCAGCCGCGGCTCGCGCCCGTCTCTGGGGTCCGCGCTTTCAGCCGCGGCTCGCGCCCGTCTCTGGGGTCCGCGCTTTCAGCCGCGGCTCGCGCCCGTCTCTGGAGTTCCTTTAAGCAGCGTTCTTAAACCCCTCTCCTCACGCCCCAGGAAACAAAGAGGGAAGGAAAAGTCTCCTGCCTCTTCGGCAGGTGCAGGCTTTTTCCCCGGACTCCCTCCCGGCTAGCTGTGGTGCACTAACCCCTTCAGGCTATGTTCAAGCCGCCAACCCCAGTCCTCTCCCCGCGCTCCGGCCTCAGCTCGCAGCCCCGCCCGCCCCGGCGGGTGAGCAGACAAGCCTCTCGGGCTGGTGAGTGCCGGTCGGCACCGATTCTCTGTGCGGGAATCTCCCCGCTTTGCCCTCCGCACCCGTTGCTGTGCAGTCCTCCGCAGCTTCGAAGCTCCCCCCTCCGCCTCCCGCAGTCTCCGCCCGCGAAGGGGCTTCCTAGTGTGTGGTAACTTTTCCTCCTTCACAGCTCCCTCCCATTGGTGCAGGTGCCGTCCCTATTCTTTTGTCTCTGTTTTTTCTTTTGCCCTACCCCTGTACGTGGGGAGTTTCTTGCCTTTTGGGAGGTCTGAGGTCTTCTGCCATCCTTCAGTAGGTGTTCTGTAGGAGTTGTTCCACGTGTAGATGTATTTCTGGTGTATCTGTGGGGAGGAAGGTGATCTCCGCGTCTTACTCTTCCGCCATCTTCCGCCTTCCTGATTAAGTTTTTATCCCACACACTGAAAATATTTCTTTACTTCCTCAAATGAAAAATAGTTATACATCCATTTTAAAATATAATGATTGATTATTGAAAAACAACATAATGACACAAGGAAGCTGTAACTGAAATGTAATTACTGACCTGTAACATTCTCATGAGATGAGATGAATATAGGTTCAATAAACTTAAATTTTAAAAAGTGTTTATATTCTCAGAGCTCCTTAGTGGCAGAAGCTAAATTAAATACAAATATTAATTTTCTCAACCCAGAAAAACAGTATCATAACTCCCATTTCATATCCCATTCAAATATTGCACATGATGCCCTAAAACGCAGTCCACCACACAAAATAGCAAGAATTAATCTACAAAATGACTTATATTAGAAACATGCAATAGTGAAAATGTCAAATTGATTTGGAATTTAAGATCTTAGTGAATCTGAACATGTCAATGCACACTTAACTTAGGCTATGTCTAATAATCACATAATACCATTTTCATTTTCTCTTATATATAAGTTTGAAGTGACAGAACTAATACTGAGATTCAAAGAAGCTTGTAGCTGATATGGTGGTTTTTATTTCTGAGGTCTCCACAGATTGGGTCTCTTTTCTCTTACCATTTTTTCTCTCTTTTCTTTCTTACTCTTCTTCATCAATTATTAGTATGTTTTTTGTACCTTCTTTTTGCCTTTTTGGGGGCTTGAAGGCTGTGAGCTATACCTATTCTCAAGGAAATAGAAATATACAGATATAGACATTGAGTAAATAGGTATATTAATAAAAAATATAAGAGGATATCAGAGGAAAGAAATCAACAGAAGTAGAATCAAAGAATATTGAGTGGAGGATAGAGACATTAGTTTAGGCCTTATAGCCTAAGTAAAATAAGATAGTAGAAAAGGGGAAGAAAAGTTTAGACTCAGTTGGAGTCTGAAGCAGTAAGGAGACAATTACAGAGTCAATACTTAGAAAGTAATTAAGCTCCAAGTAAGGAAATTTCATGAAAGAAATGAGACTTGAGTGAGTTTTTGAATAAGGGACATGCAGTTAATTAACAAAGAGTAAGATATTTTCAAATTTTACTGAATGTCCATTAAAAATATTTGTCACATTGAAATTGAATTGGGCTAAGGCAAGAAGATATTGTAAGCATAAAAATATGAGACAGTAGGGTGGAAGGACTGAGAAACTGAATCAGATGATAAGGGTGGGAAAAAATACAGGAAATTTGACAGCCAGGCCAAGATGTCTGTAGTTGAGGTAACTGATAATGAGACGTAACTGGTATTTACATGTCTCATTGTGATTTCTTTGTGATAGATATTTCTTAATCTCAAAGCCAGAAAAATGACACTGAAAAAAAAAATAGTGATTCCCCAAATAAAGCTTCTCCCTAGAACCACCTAACACAATTAAATTGTGTTGAGGCTTATGTGAAGTGTCAGAAAGTTGGGAGTCAGATCCTACAAGACATGATCCAAGTATATTCATTAGAAATGTCATTTCCCTTACCATAAAGAACAGAGAGAGTTATTACCTGGGAATTACAAGATGCCATCCCAATGGGAAATTTTTTTTAAGAGTTATGTTATTCAATAGTTAAGTGCTAATGTGCTCAGAGATGATATTTAAAATAGAATCTTTGTACAATATGTCAGCTTCTTGGCTATGCAAGAGCAGGAATCTTCCAAAGAAGTTACTCAAATTGTTTTAATCAGCAATATCCTAAGCTTGCCACCCTTTAAAATATCAACTGTTCTTCATTCCCCAAAGCAGATATATTGCCTAACTATTATGTAATAGGTGGCTGATTTCTCAATCTGAAATAGCACTGTTCTAGATGGTAGGTGAAACAAAGCTTTGGAAGGCTATTTTAGTTTTGTCAGAAGAGCTCAGGTAGCAATTGGCTGACATCTATTGGAACAGTCACAAAACTATTCATTCTCCAATGGCCTAAGTGCCAATTTGCTGTTTCAGCAATAACTCTCTTCCAATTATATTGCTTAGCAAGATTTATTTTCTTCTATCACAGCCTCATCTCTCTAAACATTATGATGAGCAATGGATTTGTATTGGTTGGCCTATAATCAATACATTAACCTATGTTGCATTGCTCAAAGTGGCCAGGTAAATCTTAGAAAAGCATGTTAATGCAGGAGATAAGCTTACCCTGGTAGATAAATTTACTTCATTTGAAAACTGCTAAGACTTTTAGTCTCATCTTGAAAGTTTACCATCTTTAAAGCATGAACATTCCAGAAGGGCTTGGTCAACACTGTCTGGGGCAATAAACAGTGTTACTAAAGGAATATAATTTAATCATGTGTAAGCATTTAAGCATGTATATTATACTTCACAAATGAATGGCTAATGAGCTACATTCAGCCCCCAAATATATAATGGCTCACCTATTAATTTTTAATTAAACAAGTCCCTCCAATCTTCAAATAGGAAAATTTCACTCAAGGATCTTGATTTCAAGGACCCCCAGAAAAATCGGAAGATCTGGTGACACAGTCTGCATTCCCGCAGAGCAATAATTAGCTGGAGCTCAGTCGGGCTCTCCTCCTTACAGACCCTTCTGAGCACTCATGTTTTCCCCATATCCTCTCTCTTCCCAATTCCCCATTAAATTTATAGTAGACATTCTTCAGCTAGGTGTTTAACTATATTATATGTTTAACATTGATTATGTAGGCTTTAAAGAGCTTTGCAAGAAAAGCATACATCTTTTAGATGGGAAATAAATTATCATTTTTGGAGAAGGAGCAGTGTGTTACTCTATGTGCCTGGGATGTAGGTGATAGTCACTGAATACACTGGGTTTCTCCTGAAGATTCTACTCTTGAGGGAAAGGATGGAGGAGTTTGACCAATTTTTGTTAAACCCTTTTAATGAATTCTTGAACCAAAAGGATAGACTCTTGTCAGCCAGAATCCTACTATGTTAACCAGTGCCCGTAGAATATACAAGGAAACAGATACAAATCCAAGCTAGACCAACAAGATTCTCTCTCCCAGGCATTTAGACATGGATCTTTAAAACTCCTGATTGTTTGCATGTGAAAAGAACTATAAATTCAGCTTTCATGAGGCAGTAATATTTCACAGTTTAGATCAAATAGTAAGAAAGACTGTCTTCAGAGTTATAAGAAAGGCAACAAAAATAGTAGATTCTTGGAGGAAAATAGAATTGATAAATGATATTCTGAAGATTTCTCTGTTACTACCCACCCCTTGGATTCCAGGAAATAACCATTCTTAAAATAAAAGTCCTCCTTTTGCTTACCTAGCTTAATCTTCATTACTTGAAACCAATACCATCTAGATAGTAACAATGGAAAAAGGGGGAAATTTGTTACACTGAGGACCTAACAGACAGGATAATTTCAACATTCTTCCCCATATATCGAACTTAAAGTGCAATAAGAATAAGACAAATTCATCTACTTTAGTTTAATTCTGTTTGTCCAAAATCCCTTTGGCTTTTGAAAATCACGCCACATTCTGCACTATACATATTTCCAGTTTTAAGCATGCAGAGTTGTAAATCATTATAGTTTTATTATTGCTGTGTTATTCTGTTTTACTGTTTGTTTTTCCTAGTTTGAATACTATCTTTTCTAAATTTAAATATAGAAAGTTGAGCCATAAATTAATACTTATTTTATTAGAATTCCAGTAATAGATGAAATGACATTGAACGTTTCCAAGGTGGTTTCTAAAACCTCCTTCCAAGGAAGTACTTTGAAACAGTATCTTCATAAATTAAAAAAAAAAAGATTTTCTCATTAATGAATTATTTTGCATATGACATCTATGCAGTCCTGGTATGGGAACCATAAAGATTATTGAGATATAAATAATGCAGTAAGCAGAAATGATATTCAACTCTAGTGACTATTTAAACCAACCTTCAAATGTTTTAGTATAATGTATCAGGTGGGACCATTCCTTAAAATCCATGGTGACTTTTTGTTCATCAACCTCAGATAAATCTTACCCTTTAGCAACTCATTGTATAAGTGAAAGGGGAGGGGAGTAATTTAATTGATTTAACAATAAATCAACATGTGTAGAAAACACAAAAGGTAAATAAATAGTTTGCAAAATCATATTTTTTCACAATGTTTTAATGAAAAATGGTTTCTTATATCAGGCCAGGATTCACCATACCTAGAGGCAGGTATAGTCAGGATATTCCCTTTACCACATGTGTCTAGGTCATATTAAAGTGAGAAGGAACAGTTGAGTTATTTTCCTTTTTATACCGGACCACTAATATTTACAACATTTTTTTAAGTGATAGTAAAATGTATTGTTTTTATATATGTAATAAAGCCTTATATTGAACACAAAGATTTTGTTCACAGAAATTCCATTTCTCATGCCTTTGATAAAAAAAAAAGGTTAAAGGAATACTCAAAGTATATTGGTTTTAAGGTTGTCAAATTTTGATTTTCCCCCAGGTTTATTGAAGTATAGTTGACAATTAAAAATTGTGTATATTTAAGATGTTCAACTTGATATATGTATACATTGTGAAACATTCATCACAATCAAGCTAAGTAACTCAATGACCCCAAATAGTTATCATTCTCTTTTTAAAATTTTTGTGGTGATAGGACTTAAGATTTACCCTCTCAGCAAATTTCAAATATACAATACACTATGATTAACTATAGTCACACTGCTTTACACTGATATATAAGACTAGGTTAAAAGAGCAATTCTGGCTGGGGACTCGAAAGAGAGGGGAGGAAAACTTCAGGACAGGCACTGAGAAAACCAACTGGTATAGTTAAGGCACAGAAACTCTGAAAGAAAAAGTGGCATGTAATGTTAGCAAATTTTGAATGACAGTTTCATGAAAGATTTAGGAAAGTTATTTAGAGGCTAAAGAGTTCACTCTTGCTCAGTATAAGGTACATTTCTGTGGAAGGATTTGAAGGAGGAAAATGCCTCAAATAAAGCTTTGATCCAAGACTGCCTTGCTGCAGGGCAAAATATGTATGGCTCCGGGGAACATCATGACTTTCAAGGGCCCCAGGCACTTTTTTCCTCATGATCTGTTTGAATTAATAGTTCATTTTTTACTTCTGATTTTAAAGGAAATTAAAACACTTCATGGGGTCCTACAAGCATATGGACCTTAAGTTTTGTGCTTAGTGGGCTTAATAGATAAATTGGCTCTATCTGGCCCACAAGAGACTACATATTTTAGGGGACTGCAGTTAGAAGATAAAGGTATCATACAAATTGGTGACATAGAGATTAATTTAAATAAGTGTGACAAAGGGAAGAGTTAAAAGCTAATGTTCAGGAGGAATTAACAAGACATGGGAATTATTTGGAAATGAAAGTGAAAGATAAAAGTCAAAGAAAATCTCTAGGTTTTTCCAATCACTCCTAGGGTACACTGTGTAATATATGAGGTTTCCCATTGTAGGTGAGCAAAATTTGCCACCCCAAAGTATGTCTCTTTGGCATGAGGATCAATTTAGACTGATTATTTTTAAGAAACAGAAGATTCAGAAAGTTTTCCTTTCTACCTTCCAGTTAGCTACCTAAAGAATTTAGATAAAGGGCCTGTTTCCAGCATAGAGGTATCACTAGAGAGCTGCAAAGAATATGGGCTGGGTGTGGTCGGGAAAACTCTAGGCAGGGCCTGGAAATCTGAATCTACACTGTGTCTCATGGTCTCTGCATAGCCCAGCAAATATTAATTTGCTTCTCCACCTTTATGTGAATAGCTTTCCTCTCCTTTAAAGTCCCAAACAGCTACCCCCAACATCTTTTGTTTTTAGCATAAGATCATATTTAAGTTGAGGGCTTTTGGTCATTTTTGGTTAGGAAGTTACTTGGTTTTCCTAAGTCTCTCCCATGTATACATGTTATTAAACTTTTGTTTGATTTTCTTCTATTAATCTGTCTTCTATTAATCTGTCATTAGACCAGCCAGAAGAAATTAGGACAGAAGAAAATTTCTTCCTCCCTGACACAGGGTTTTTTTGTTTGTTTGTTTGTTTTCATTTATATACCATCAACTGATGAAAAACAAGATCTCAGTAGAAGTTGGTTGAATAAAATTAAATTGTAGGTCTATGCATTTATGTCTTTGAAATCATATGTGTGTTAGCATGAATACACAAATCCTTCTTCAAAGTAGACAACATATAAATAATGAATAATTGTCTATAAAAATGTAATAGGAGAGTATCTAGCCTTACCAGCCAATGAATTTGGATAAAATCAGAATAACTACTCTTGAGGCCGCCTGAATTTCCCATCAACATTTTGCCTCAGTGTTCTGAAAGTCCTTTTAATTGTCTCTCAAGAGCTCACGTCTCTCTTGTTCCTCTCCTCCATCCACTCCAGTTGATATTCACTAGTAGTAAAGCATGCTGGTTGCCTGTTCCCACTGTGGTAACACTGATGTCCCTCAAGATGTCCTTGTACATGCAAACTGTAAAGGGCACATTGTTTTGAACTTTGGTGGAGACATTTTTATTACCACAATGTTAGGAGGTATAATTTGCATATAGTGGGCAGGTGTCAGGAATGTTAGATACCCTACTATGCAAGGGACAAACATAATAATGAATAATTGTCTTGTATACTGTATGTATTTTAAATGTTCCTATGGGCAGTCATGTAAGTGAAATACCTAGTATGATTACCTGAATCTAGTATCTACGTCTGTGTTAAATAGGAATACAAACAATTATATTCACAGTGATCCTATACATAAGTTTAAGAATTGGAATATTTTATTATGTGACCTAGTATAGTAGTAACTGAGTATTACATACTTAAATGTGTGTTAATGTATTATAAAGTATATTTCTTCTACTTCTTTTATGTTACAATTAAGAAGTTATATTGATTTTCAAAGGTAGATTTTATTTAAGGATATCAAACATAATTTTCCTAAGTATTTGTGATATAAAGGAGATGTTGCTTTTATAGAGTTGAGAATCTCTGCCCTAGAGAGATATCACAAAATACACTAATGTGTATTGAAGCAGTACTATGTTCTGCAGATAATGGAAAATAATTTTCTCCTCTTCCTTTTGTGGCCAAGAAAAAGTTTTTATCCACAGAAATCCTCCTTTGGCTGTGACTTGCACCCTCTTTCTTGTGGGTCAAATGGGACCATGTGATCAATATGTGAAAAAAAGATACAATTCTGAAATTTTTATCCAATTTTCTCACAATATTTTGGTCCAAATTTGACTTATATTTATCTTTAAATGGAAAATAGGTATTCTCTTAAAAATCATCTCACTTTGATATGAAATGGTCAGGTATATTTAAATTTCAACTTGGCTCAAGTCTCACGTGTAGAATTCCTATTTGATGATTTAAATCTCTGATTTTCTATCTGGTCAGAAAAGTAGCTATAAGTTACATACTTCACATTTAGGAGGTTAAAAGCCTTCAGGAGTAAAGAAAAAAATATATATATATATATTAGGAAAGTAAGATGAGTTTAAAAGCCTCTTGAGTTTCATTTACTAAGGGCCTCCTGAAAGAAATAAAAATCTATTGACCAGTAATAGAAAATTGGTAATGCAATTAGTCTTTAGTGTTAAGGGATGTATGTATAGCCCTCCAAACATAATCCTCCTCTGTGCAATTTTTTTTTTCCTAGAAATTTATTTTTTTATTTTTTTGTGTGTGGTACTCGAGCTTCTCACTGTTGTGGGCTCTCCCATTGCGGAGCACAGGCTCTGGACTCGCAGGCTCAGTGGCCATGGCTCACGGGCTTAGCTGCTCTGCAGCATGTGGGATCTTCCTGGACCGGGGCACAAACACATGTCCCCTGCATCGGCAGGTGGACTCTCAACCACTGCGTCACCAGAGAAGCCCTTTTCCTAGATATTTCGAGGCAGATAAGTTCTTTTATATTTTATAGACAGAAATGATAGGGGTACCCTAAATGAAACCTAGGTTGGTTACATGGGAAAATAAATGGTGAATGGATATTGTGCCAGTATCCAAGAGCAGTAGGAAGGAAAAACCTATTTAGACCTTTATTCTAGTTTTTTTTTCACTTAAGTGAGATGCCCCTGTGCTGTTAGAATATTGCTGGTTAACCCCAAGAATACATGTCATTTTAATGATCCTACTACCAAATAAGCCGAATTCCATTTTTTCCTATGCTTCCAGACACAAGAAGGAGAGAGTATGTCTGTTACACACACACACACACACACACACACACACACACACAAACATACACTTTTCACATTTAAAATGTAAGTCTATCCTCTTAATAGATATTACAGAGAAAATTGTTTCAAGTTATTATTTTCCATAAGGAGTGTGGATATCTATATCTTCTATCTATCTATTTATCTATCTATCTCTAATTGAGTGTACAAATAGACTAGTTTAAGAGTCTCAAATGACTCCCAAGCAGGCCAACAGATTTTCAAGTTCTTGAAGGTGTAACAGAAATTTACAAATGAAGGGCTTGTCAGGCATGTATATGTGTATGTGTGTGTGTGTGTATATATATATATATATGTATAGAGAGAGAGAGAGAGAGAGACAGACAGAGAGACAGAGAGAGAGACAGAGACAGAGAGAGACAGAGAGAGAAATGGGGCAATATATATATATATATATATATATATATATATATATATATATACTTTCAGCCCTCCATATCCACAGGTTCCACATCCATGGATTTAACCAACTGCAGGTCAAAAATATTTCGACAAAAAACAATTCTAGAAAGTTTCAAGTAGCAAAACATGAATTAGCTGCATGCTGGCAAATATTTGCATAATACTTACATTGTATTTACAACTATTTAGGTGGCATTTATATTGTATTAAGTATCATAAGTAATCTAGAGATGATTTAAAGTATAAGGATGATGTGCATAGGTTATATGTAAGCACTGTGGCATTTTATATAAGGGACTTGAGCGTCCACAGAGTTTGGTATCCAAGGGGGACTGAAGCACAAGTGTATATTAGAATAAATAAATACTTAAATATTAAAAGGGGATATCATTACAGAAGGGGAAGTGTGGCTAGCCTTCTGTGCACGATTAATCTTGTGGCTATAAATAGGAAGTTCAGAGAGAGATGGAGAGCAAGGAGGAGAACATTGTGGTGGCTATTCAGAGGAACAGGAAGGAGTAGAGGGAACCAAAGGGAGAGAGCTCTCTGAGGTTCAGAGGATTTTTCCAATTTGGAAATCCTTTGAGATAAATGTTATTCAGTTTATCTGAGGGAAGCAATAGGGTTCATTATTACATTTGGAGGCCTCAAAATACCAATCAAATGTGCTTATTGTTTTTGTTATCTTGATCTATAGCATATTTTTTGTTCCACTTGAGTGTGCAAATAGACTAATTTAGGAGTCTCAAATGAGCCCCAAGCAGACCAACAGATTTTCAAGTTGAGGGTGCAACAGAAATTTACAAGAGGAGGGCTTGTAAGTCTCAAACTAAGTCAGAGTTCTGTATGACAGCTGCCTGTTGACAGTGCACTTAGAAACCAGACTCCCCATAAATACTGAGTACTCACCAAGATAAAGTACTCCCTTCTCAGATGAAAGATTTCTTTCCCAAGTGAAATATCTCTTTCCCAGATAAAGCCAGTAATAAAGGACACTCAAATAAAGTCTCAGAACTTTGAAGAAAGTGGGGAGTTGAGGACCAAAAGGACTTACCCCCATGACCCAAGGCTGCAGAGGAGGCAAAGGAGTACAGGGGACTCCTATATGTGCCTTACATTTGCAGCAGTGCTGAAGTAGAAGTGACTCACTTTGGATCCCACTTTTTTAAAATTTATTTATTTATTTATTTTTGGCTGTGTTGGGTCTTCATTGCTGTGCATGGGCTTCCTCTAGCTAAGGCAAGCAGGGGCTACTCTACGTTGTGGTGCATGGGCTTCTCATTGTCGTGGCTTCTCTTGTTGCAGAACACAGGATCTAGAGCACAGACTCAGTAGTTATGGCGCACGGGCTTAGTTGCTCTGTGGTGTGTGAGATATTCTCAGGCAGGTATCTAACCTGTGTCCCCTGTATTGGCAGGCAGATTCTTAATGACTGCTCCACGAGGGAAGCCCTGAATCCCACTTCTGACACCACATAATGTCAAAGAATAATTAGTATCAAGGCTACAGAAAACAAAGATTTTCATTTGGGGTCTTAAGAATTTCAATTCTGGAGACACAGGTTTGGGTAGAATGAAACATGCTCCAAGGAAGAGAAAGAGAGAGGGGTTTATAAAGACAAAAAAAATAAAAATAAATAAGGTTGTTAATGTTGCCCAGTGAAAACTGTAATTAACTTTGATGAAAGTCAGGAAATATCTGTCCTTAAGGAATCTCAGTTTGTTTTAGGGTAGGTGTCTGATAAGTAGATAAGTTTTCATGAGTTATTTCAGGGAAAGGGGCCAATAAGTATTCTGCATTTCTGGCAGATGTTCTGGATGTCTTTGTTAGGAAAAAATGTGGTCAAAATATCAGATTCCAACCAGGATGAGATATGTATAAGTCACATTTCCTCAATGGCCTCTCAGCTTCATTTTGGAGAATTTTCTTAGCTCTCCATTTTGGTTTTTTTTCATACAAGAAAGAAATAAAACTGCTTTTATTCACAGATGACTTAATTGTCTATGTAGAAAACTAACAAATTTATAATTTTAAAAAATCTCTTAGAATTAATATGCAAGTATAACAAAATCAAAGGACACAAATTTGATATACAAAAATTGCTTGATTACTTTCTTATATACTAGAAATGAACAATGAAATTTGAAGTTTAAAAAATATAGTAGTAAGAAAGTTGAATACTTAGGTATAAATCTAACAAAATAATGTGAACAAACCTGAAAAGTGTTTAGTTAGACTGACAGAATAAAAAGTGAGTTACCACTTGCAGGAGTAAACGCATGAGCAGAAACTGCCTCAGGACCCAGTGCAGGGGTAGAATAATATAAAGTGTAATTGACAAATTACTGGAGGCTCAGTGTGGAGAAGTCTGAGAATTAAAATTAAAAAAAAAAAAAACTCCAGAAGAATTAGGTCATAGGTGTAACCTCACAGTATTGTGAGATTTACCTCCAGGAGCTTGACCAGGTGCAACAGTAAATAGAGAAAAATCCCCTTGTGCTTCCAGGATGGAGAGGGGAAAACTAACAATTTTAAAATCCACCAGAGCACTGATCTTCTTAACAAGGCCTGACCTCAAGTGAAACTAGTTAACCATACTATCATTGTAGCTATATTAACCAGTTGGAGTATCATCAGAGCCTAACTGACATAAGGGAAGAGAAATGACTCCAGCTGAATCTAGTCTTTCATATGGGAGAAGAAAAATACCAAACTAAAGCCCACTCTATCAATTCTGTCGCATATCAGGGGGGAGAAATAATTGAGAAACACTAGTGTAGATCAAGTCCAGAGACACAGGCTAACCAGAAGACTAAGACCCAAAGATAGAACTGTAGAACAATTCTCCTCCCCCTACTACTCACAAGATTACTAAAGACCTACTACAGCAGTTCCTTTCAGCCAGTACATCATGTCTGACTATCAACAAAATTTACCAGGCATACCAAAAGGCAAAACAACAACAACAAAAATTTGAAGAGACAGAGAAAGCATCAGAACCAGACATGGAAGGGTTGTTAGAATATCAAATCAGGAATTTAAAATGATTATGATTAATATGCTAAAGGATCAAATGGATAAAGTAGATATATGCAGAAACAGATGGAAAACAAGCAGAGAGATGGAAATCCCAAGAAGGAACCAAATATAAATGCTAGAAATCAAAAACACTAACAGAAATGAAGAATACTCTTCATGGAAGACAGCCTCTTCAATAAGTGGTGCTGGGAAACTGGACAACTACATGTAAAAGAATGAAATTAGAACACTCCCTAACACCATATACAAAAATAAACTCAAAATGGATTAAAGACCTAAATGTAAGTCCAGACACAATAAAACTCTTAGAGGAAAACACAGGCAGAACACTCTGACATAAATCACAGCAAGATCCTTTTTGGCCCACTTCTTAGAGAAATGGAAATAAAAACAAAAATAAACAAATGGGACCCAATGAAACTTAAAAGCTTTTGCACAGCAAAGGAAACCATAAACAACATGAAAACACCCTCAGAATGGGAGAAACTATTTGCAAATGAATCAACTGACAAAGGATTAACCTCCAAAATATACAAGCAGCTCATGCAGCTCAATATCAAAAAAACAAACAAACAACCCAATCCAAAAATGGGCAGAAGACCTAAATAGACATTTCTCCAAAGAAGATATACAGATTGCCAACAAACACATGAAAGGATGCTCAACATCACCAATCATTAGAGAAATGCAAATCAAAACTACAATGAGGTATCACCTTACACCACTCAGAATGGCCATCATCAAGAAATCTACAAACAATAAATGCTGGAGAGGGTGTGGAGAAAAGCAAACGCTTGCACTGTTGGTGGGAATGTAAATTGATACAGCCACTAAGGAGAACTGTATGGAGGTTCCCTAAAAAACTAAAAATAGAACTACCATACTAGCCAGCAATCCTACTACTGGGTATATACCCTGAGAAAACCATAATTCAAAAAAGTCAGGTACCACAATGTTCACTGCAGCTATATTTACAATAGCCAGGACATGGAAGCAACCTAATTGTCTATTGACAGATGAATGGATAAAGAAGATGTGGCACATATATACAATGGAATATTTCTCAGCCATAAAAAGAAATGAAATTGAGTTATTTGTAGTGAGGTGGATGGACCTTTAATACAGAGTGAAGTGGATGGTCTGTCATACAGAGTGAAGTAAGTCAGAAAGAGAAAAACAAATACTGTATGCTAACACATATACATAGAATCTAAAAAAAAAAAAAAGGTTCTTATGAACCTAGGGTCAGGACAGGAATAAAGACACAGATGTAGAGAATGGATTTGAGGACACGGAGAGGGGGAAGGGTAAGGTGGGACAAAGTAAGAGAGTGGCATTGACATATATACACTGCCGAATGTAAAATAGCTAGTGGGAAGAAGCCACATAGCACAGGGAGATCAGCTTGGTGCTTTTTGTCCACCTAGAGGACTGGGACAGGGAGGATGGGAGGGAGATGCAAGAGGGAGGAGAAATGGGGATATATGTATACATATAACTGATTCACTTTGTTATACAGCAGCAACTAACACAACATTATAAAGCAATTTTACTCCAATAAAGATGTTGAAAAAAAAAGAATATCCTTCATGGACTTATTAGCAGACTGGACAGAGCTGAGGAAAGGCTCTGAGCTTGAGGAAATTTCAGTAGAAATCTTCAAAACTGAAAAGAAAAGAGAGAAAAAAAGGTGGGAAATAAAAAAGAAATCAGATATAATATCCAAGGACTGTCAGACAACTACAAAAGTTGTAATATATACAATATAATGAGAATACTAGAAGGAGAATAAAAAGAGAAAAGAACAGAAGAAACATTTGAAAGAATAATTAGTAAGAATTTTCCCCAAATTAATTTTAGACACCAAATAACAGATCCTGGAAGCTCAGAGACTACCGAGCAATATAAGCCCATAAAAGGTACACCTGAGCATATCATTTTCAAACTATAGAAAATCAGAGAAAAAAATTCCTGAAAGAAACCAGAGGAATAAAACCCAAAATTAAAAATTGCATCTGACTTCTCAGAAATAATGCAAGTAAGAACAGAGAGGTTTGAAAAATTCAATTTGTTGAGAGAAAAAAATGAAAGAAATAAAAAAGCACCAACCAACCTAGAATTCTGTGCCCTGTGAAACTATCCTTCAAAATCAAAGGGAGAAATAAAGACTTTCTCTTACAAAAAAAAAAACAAAAAAAACTGAGAGAATCTGTTGCCAATAGACCTGCTTTGCTAGAAATGTTAAAAGAAGTTCTTTAGAGAAAAGAAAAACTATATGGCTCAGAGATCAGATCTACATAAAGAAAAAAAAAAGCATCAGTAGTCATTACATAAAATAATACATGATTAAAACCACACTGAGATACCACTAAATATCTATTAGAATGATTAAAATTAAAAAGAATTGCAAGGACATGGAGCAACTGGAACTCTCATGCTGCTAGTAAAGTAAATTGGTACAACGAGCTTATGAAACATTTTGGCAGTTTCTTGAAAAGTTAAACATTAATTTGTCATAGGCTCTATCCATTCCACTCCTGGTTTTTAGCAAGAAACAAACATTTGTACATAAATACTCATAGCAGCTTTATTTGTAATAGACAAAAATAGAAGTAATCCAAATGTCAACATGAATGAAAAAATAAATTGCCATAAATACATACAATGGGGTGCTCCTCAGAAAAGAAATTTAAAATATTGTAAATTAAAAAGAGATTCATACAATAACATGTAAGAATCTCAAAATAACTATGGTGAATGAAATAATTCAGAAGCAAAACAGAAAAAAAGAATATTCTGTATAATTCCATATTTCTAAAATTCCATAAAATCTGCACAAATCTATAGTGATTGAAAACAGATCTGTGGTTGTCTGTGTATGGAGTAGAGCAAGAAGATATGGATGGAAGAGCCATCAAGGGCCATGAGAAAACTTTTGAGTGTGATAAGTGTGCTTGTTATTTTGATTTTTGTAATTATTTCCTGGGCATATGTCAAATGTATCAAATTACATTTAAAAATATACCTGGAGAAACCCATAATTCCAAAAGATATATACACCCCAATTTTCATTGCAACACTATTTACAATAACCAGGACATGGAAGCAACCTAAATGTCCACCAACAGAGGAATGGATAAAGAAGATGTGGTATATATATACAATGGAATATTACTCAGCCATAAAAAGGAACAAAATTGTGCCATTTGTAGAGACAGGGATGAACCTAGAGACTGTCATACAGAGTGAAGTAAGTCAGAAAGAGAAAAGCAAATATCGTATATTAATGCATATATATGGAATCTAGAAAAATAGTACAGATGAACCTATTTGCAAAGCAGAAATAGAAACATAGACGTAGAGAAAAAATGTATGGAAAACAAGGGTGGGGGAAGGGTGGTGGAATAAATTGGGAGATTGGGATTGACATATATACACTATTATGTATAAAACAAATAACTAATGAGAACCCACTGTATAGCACAGGGGAAAACAAGAAGTTACAATGTTTGTAGGACATATGTTAAGTTAACCTTAAAAATGCATTCCAGCATATAGTAGGTTCAGACAAATACTGTTTGATTCCCCTTATATGAGATACCTATAATAGTCAAATTCATAGAGTCAGAAAGTACATTGGTAGATGTCAGGGGCCAGGGCATGGGGCGGTGGGGAGGGGGAATAGGGAATTAGTATTTAATGGGGACAAAGTTTCAGTTTTCGAAGGTGAAAAGTTCAGGAGATGGATGATGGTGAGAACTGCACAACATGTGAATGTAGTCAGTGCCACTGAACTATACAGTTAAATATGGTTAAAATAGTACGTTTTATATTATGTGACTTTTAGCACAATAAAAAAAAATCCCCCCCCAAAAATAGCTATACAAAAATGCAGGCAACAGCACTGACATTTTATTATATACTTACAATAAACTAAAAGCAAATTTTGTGAAAAATCTGTATAGTTAATGTATGTCAATTATAACACAGTTAAGAGCTTTAAAACTAAGGCTAACTAAAAGCCATTGGGAACAAAAAGAAACATGACTAATCCAACTGAAATTTGAAGAGGAAGAAAATTAAAAGCACAGTAAATAAAAAGTAAAACAGCATTCAAAATAAGTACAAATGTATTAGTAACCTTAATAAATATAAATGGCTTATAGTCACAAGTTAGAGAACAGACTCTCATTTAGGAAAGCAAGGTATGCTAAATTTTGTCATCTAAAATACACCTAAACTATAATGTTAGTGAAAAATTGAAAGTAAAAGATCTGAAAAATAATAGCCTTCAAATATTAACATCAACAACAGCCAAAGTGTAGTGTAGCAGTGATAATAAACGGTAGGATAATGTTCATGGCCAAAAAAAAAAAAAAAAAAAAAAGTAATTTTAGGAACTAAGAGAGTCATTAACAATATAAAACAAAGGTATAACAATTCCACATGTTTTTACACATGACATTATTCTAAATAAATAAAGGTTAAAGTAATCAAGCTAAAAATTTATGATATCATATTTATCAGAATTACTAGCAGATTCCAATGTTTTATTGCAAATCAGATTTGCTGAATTTAGTGTTCAACATCATACAATTTGTAAAATCACCGAAATGATTCTTAAGCACATAGATGTTAAAGAACCTGATGTCTCTAGATAAGCCATTCTCTGAAATCATTCCAAAATTTCAGGAGAGAGGTAAGTACAATGATATGAAGTGGTGATTTTCAGACTTGAACATATACCAGAATCATCTGTAAGGGTTATTAAAACACAAATTAAAACTCACCCACAGAGTTTCTAACTTAGTATATCTGAGCTGAGGCCTGATAATTTGCACTTCTAATAACTTCTGAGGGGATCTCTGGAGGGCAAAAGATTATACTTCAAGAACCAATAAAATAAAGAGATATCAAGTTCATGGTAATATTTAGTGAGGTGCCATTCTCTCCATCTTGCATTACAAGGGTGTAATATGGAAAGAGAAAGTGCTTAGGAAAGACCTATATTATAAAAGTAAAATTTGCTCTTATTGTTAAGAGTCTGTCAATTTCCTTTTATTTCTATCCTCAGTTAATGTTACTCTTGGAGTTATTTGAGGTATAACCCCTCACCCCTCACATCTAATTACATTCCCAATCCTATTGATTATACTTCTTTTTTAAACTTTAATTCATATGGTCTTCTCAATTTTCAACTCACCCACTCAGAATTTCTCAATTAAATAATGCAATATCTTCTGACTGATCTCCCACCTCCAGCTTCTCCTGAATCCTATAAAATCCATTTTGTAAGCCCTATGTGATATTTTTGAAGCATGGCTTGGGTTATTTTACTTCTTTCTTCAAAAGTGTTTATTTATTTCTGTGCAGTTGGATATTTCATATGCAATGTAGAGCAACCATGAAAAGACTTAGCATGGCATTAACTCATTTACCTAATAAATATTCATTAGTTTCCTAGTATATGCAGGGCTCTGTGCTGAGTTCTGGTGATAAGATGTTTAAAAAGTTCAAAAATTTCCCCTGCCTCATTAAGATAGAGTCTAGTGGAGAAGACAGACATAGAACAGGTGATCACAAGTGGAGTAGTAACTAACCATAGGTAGGTTTAATTGCCTTCCATTTTATGGCCTAAATTTCCTATAGACCCAAAGTTCTTCCTATACCTTTACATATTTCATATGAGTCACATTATATTATATTTTTCTTTCCCTGAAAATGTTTAATTATTTCTTGTCTTTGTTTGTAGTTTTACCACCATCTGGAATGCTTTCCCTCTACTTCCCCCTATTTTAGAGCCCACTCATATTTTAAGATCCAATTCAAAAGTCTTTCTTATCCCATAAGTCAGGATAGATTGCTCCATCTTCTGCACTTCTACAGCATATTGAATTTCAATTTGTATAGTGACTTACTTATCAATCATTCCCACTAGATGTGTCCTGTGGGAAGGAAGAAGCTGTGCCCACCATTGCCAGTACAGCATCATGTGCAGAGCATAAGTTTAAATAATGCCTGTTGAATAAATGAAAAATGAAATTTAAACTTCTTTTGGCTTTTAAATCCATTTTTATAGAGGCTTGATGATAAGGGAAAATAAGTCTTTCAGTTCCCAACACAAATTAAAGAACTAGGGTCTCAAAAATATACTCTTTTTTAATTATCCATTAATCAAAATTAACAAAATCACAAGGGATATCTATTTCTGATTCTTAGGGATAATTATATGCATAACACTTCTTTCATGAATTTCAATTAAATTTAAACTTACTTATTAAAATATTCTACAACTGAACTGGTTTTTATTTCTCTGAAATACTTCAGTCATGTAGGCCCAATAGTTCAGCATCTTAACCAGAGATTCAATATTCTATTGTTTTACAAGAAACCCAAAATCTCACTACAAATAACTCAATTTCATTTCTTTTCATGACTAATATTCCATTGTATATAGGTACTGTATCTTCTTTATCCATTCATCTGCCGATGGACAGTTAGGTTGCTTCTATGTCCTGGCTATTGTAAATAGTGCTGCAATGAACATTGGGGTACATGACTCTTATTGAATTATGGTTTTCTCAGAGTATATGCCCAGTAGTGGGATTACTGGGTCATATGGTAGTTCTATTTTTAGTTTTTTAAGGAACCTCCATACTGTTCTCCATAGTGGCTGTATCAGTTTACATTCTGACCAACAGTGCAAGAAGGTTCCATTTTCTCCACACCCTCTCCAGCATTTACTGTCTGTAGATTTTTATTTAAACATCTTTATTGGGGTATAATTGCTTTACAATGGTGTGTTAGTTTCTGCTTTATAACAAAGTGAATCAGTCATACATAAACATATGTTCCCATATGTCTTCCCTGTTGCGTCTCCCTCCCTCCCACCCTCCCTATCCCACCCCTCCAGGCTGTCACAAAGCACCGAGCCAATATCCCTGTGCCATGCAGCTGCTTCCCACTAGCTATCTACCTTACTACGTTTGTTAGTGTGTATATGTCCATGACTCTCTCTCGCCCTGTCACAGCTCACCCTTCACCCTCCCCATAACCTCAAGTCCGTTCTCTAGGAGGTCTGCATCTTTATTCCTGCCTTACCCCTAGGTTCTTCATGACATTTTTTTTTCTTAAATTCCATATATCTGTGTTATCATACGGTATTTGTCTTTTTCTTTCTGACTTACTTCACTCTGTATGACAGACTCTAGGTCTATCCACCTCATTACAAATAGCTCAATTTCGTTGCTTTTTATGGCTGAGTAATATTCCATTGTATATATGTGCCACATCTTCTTTATCCACTCATCCGATGATGGGCACTTAGGTTGTTTCCATCTCTGGGCTATTGTAAATAGAGCTGCAATGAACATTTTGGTACATGACTCTTTTTGAATTTTGGTTTTCTCAGGGTATATGCCCAGTAGTGGGATTGCTGGGTCATATGGTAGTTCTATTTGTAGTTTTTTAAGGAACATCCATACTGTTCTCCATAGTGGCTGAACCAATTCACATTCCCACCAGCAGTGCAAGAGTGTTCCCTTTTCTCCACACCCTCTCCAACATTTATTGTTTCTAGATTTTTTGATGATGGCCATTCTGACTGGTGTGAGATGATATCTCATTGTAGTTATGATTTGCATTTCTCTAATGATTAATGATGTTGAGCATTCTTTCATGTGTTTGTTGGCAGTCTGTATATCTTCTTTGGAGAAATGTCTATTTAGGTCTTCTGCCCATTTTTGGATTGGGTTGTTTGTTTTCTTGTTATTGAGCTGCATGAGCTGCTTGTAAATTTTGGAGATTAATCCTTTGTCGGTTGCTTCATTTGCAAATATTTTCTCCCATTCTGAGGGTTGTCTTTTGGTCTTGTTTATGGTTTCCTTTGCTGTGCAAAAGCTTTGAAGTTTCATTAGGTCCCATTTGTTTATTTTTGTTTTTATTTCCATTACTCTAGGAGGTGGGTCAGAAAGGATCTTGCTGTGATTTACGTCATAGAGTGTTCTGCCTATGTTTTCCTCTAAGAGTTTGATAGTTTCTGGCCTTACATTTAGGTCTTTAATCCATTTTGAGGTTATCTTTGTGTATGGTGTTAGGGAGTGATCTAATCTCATACTTTTACATGTACCTGTCCAGTTTTCCCAGCAGCACTTATTGAAGAGGCTGTCCTTTCTCCACTGTACATTCCTGCCACCTTTATGAAAGATAAGGTGTCCATATGTGCATGGGTTTATCTTGGGCTTTCTATCCTGTTCCATTGATCTATCTTTCTCTTTTTGTGCCAGTACCATACCGTCTTGATAACTGTAGTGTTGTAGTATAGTCTGAAGTCAGGGAGCCTGATTCCTCCAGTTCCTTCTTTCGTTCTCAAGATTGCTTTGGCTATTCGGGGTCTTTTGTGTTTCCATACAAATTGTGAAATTTTTTGTTCTAGTTCTGTGAAAAATGCCAGTGGTAGTTTGATAGGGATTGCATTGAATCTATAGATTGCTTTGGGTAGTAGAGTCATTTTCACAATGTTGATACTTCCAATCCAAGAACATGGTATATCTCTCCATCTATTTGTATCATCTTTAATTTCTTTCATCAGTGTCTTATAATTTTCTGCATACAGGTCTTTTGTCTCCTTAGGTAGGTTTATTCCTAGACATTTTATTCTTTTTGTTGCAATGGTAAATGGGAGTGTTTTCTTGATTTCACTTTCAGATTTTTCATCATTAGTATATAGGAATGCCAGAGATTTCTGTGCATTAATTTTGTATCCTGCTACTTTATCAAATTCATTGATTAGCTCTAGTAGTTTTCTGGTAGCATCTTTAGGATTCTCTATGTATAGGATCATGTCATCTGCAAACAGTGACAGCTTTACTTCTTCTTTTCCGATTTGGATTCCTTTTATTTCCTTTTCTTCTCTGATTGCTGTGGCTAAAACTTCCAAAACTATGTTGAATAAGAGTGGTGATAGTGGGCAACCTTGTCTTGTTCCTGATCTTAGTGGAAATGCTTTCAGTTTTTCAGCATTGAGGTTGATGCTTGCTGTGGGCTTGTCATATATGGCCTTTATTATGTTGAGGAAAGTTCCCTCTATGCCTACTTTCTGCAGGGTTTTTATCATAAATTCGTGTTGAATTTTGCCAAAAGCTTTCTCTGCATCTATTGAGATGATCATATGGTTTTTCTCTTTCAATTTGTTAATATGGTTTAACACATTGATAGATTTGCGTATATTGAAGAATCCTTGCATTCCTGGAATAAACCCCACTTGATCATGGTGTATGATTCTTTTAATGTGCTGTTGGATTCTGTTTGTTAGTATTTTGTTGAGCATTTTTGCATCTATGTTCATCAGTGATATTGGCCTGTAGTTTTCTTTCTTTGTGACATCCTTGTCTGGTTTTGGTATCAAGGTGATGGTGGCCTCGTAGAAGGAGTTTGGGAGTGTTCCTCCCTCTGCTATATTTTGGAAGAGTTTGAGAAGGATAGGTGTTAGCTCTTCTCTAAATGTTTGATAGAATTCGCCTGTGAAGCCATCTGGTCCTGGGCTTTTCTTTGTTGGAAGATTTTTAATCACAGTTTCAATTTCAGTGCTTGTGATTGGTCTGTTCATATTTTCTATTTCTTCCTGATTCAGTCTTGGCAGGTTGTGCATTTCTAAGAATTTGTCCATTTCTTCCAGATTGTCCATTTTATTGGCATAGAGTTGCTTGTAGTAATCTCTCATGATCTCTTTTATTTCTGCAGTGTCAGTTGTTACCTCTCCTTTTTCATTTCTAATTCTATTGATTTGAGTCTTCTCCCTTTTTTTCTTGATGAGTCTGGCTAGTGGTTTATCTATTTTGTTTATCTTCTCAAAGAACCAGCTTTAGTTTTATTGATCTTTGCTATTGTTTCCTTCATTTCTTATTCATTTATTTCTGATCTGATTTTTATGAGTTCTTTCCTTTTGCTAGCTTTGGGGTTTTTTGGTTTTTCTTTCTCAAATTGCTTGAGGTGCAAGGTTAGGTTGTTTATTCGAGATGTTTCCTGCTTCTTAAGGTGGGCTTGTATTGCTATAAACTTCCCCCTTTGAACTGCTTTTGCTGCATCCCATAGGTTTTGGGTCGTTGTGTCTCCATTGTCATTTGTTTCTAGGTATTTTTTGATTTCCTCTTTGATTTCTTCAGTGATATCTTCATTATTAAGTAGTGTATTGTTTAGCCTCCATGTGTTTGTATATTTTGCAGATCTTTTCCTGTAATTGATATCTAGTCTCATGGCGTTGTGGTCAGAAAAGATACTTGATACAATTTCAATTTTCTTAAATTTACCAAGGCTTGATTTGTGACCCAAGATATGATCTATCCTGGAGAATGTTCCATGAGCACTTGAGAAAAATGTGTATTGTGTTGTTTTTGGATGGAGTGTCTTATAAATATCAATTAAGTCCATCTTGTTTAATGTATCATTTAAAGCTTGTGTTTCCTTATTTATTTTCACTTTGGATGATCTGTCTATGGGTGAAAGTGGGGTGTTTAAATCCCCTACTATGAATGTGTTACTGTCAATTTCCCCTTTTATGGCTGTTAGTATTTGCCTTATGTATTGAGGTACTCCTATGTTGGGTGCATAAATATTTACAATTGTTATATCTTCTTCTTGGATCGATCCCTTGATCATTATGTAGTGTCCTTCTTTGTCTCTTTTAATAGTCCTTATTTTAAAGTCTATTTTGTCTGATATGAGAATTGCTACTCCAGCTTTCTTTTGGTTTCCATTTGCATGGAATATCTTTTTCCATTCCCTTACTTTCAGTCTGTATGTGTCTCTAGGTCTGAAGTGGGTCTCTTGTAGACAGCATATATAAGGGTCTTGTTTTTGTATCCATTCAGCTAATCTGTGTCTTTTGGTGGGAGCATTTAGTCCATTTACATTTAAGTTAATTATCGATATGTACGTTCCTATTCCCATTTTCTAAATTGTTTTGGGTTCGTTATTATAGGTCTTTTCTTTCTCTTGTGTTTCTTGCCTAGAGAAGATCCTTTAGCATTTGTTGTAAAGCTGGTTTGGTGGTGCTGAACTCTCTCAGCTTTTGCTTGTCTGTAAAGGTTTTAATTTCTCCATCAAATCTGAATGAGATCCTTGCTGGGTAAAGTAGTCTTGGCTGCAGGTTTTTCTCCTTCATCACTTTCAGTATGTCCTGCCACTCCCTTCTGGCTTGTAGGGTTTCTGCTGAGAGATCAGCTGTTAACCTTATGGGGATTCCCTTATGTGTTATTTGTTGTTTTTCCCTTGCTGCTTTTAATATGCTTTCTTTGTATTTAATTTTTGACAGTTTGATTAATATGTGTCTTGGCGTATTTCTCCTTGTATTTATCCTGTATGGGACTCTCTGTGCTTCCTGGACTTGATTAACTATTTCCTTTCCCATGTTAGGGAAGTTTTCAACTATAATGTCTTCAAATATTTTCTCAGTCCCTTTCTTTTTCTCTTCTTCTTCTGGAACCCCTATAATTTGAATGTTGGTGCATTTAATGTTGTTCCAGAGGTCTCTGAGACTGTCCTCAGTTCTTTTCATTCTTTTCTCTTTATTCTGCTCTGCAGTAGTTATTTCCACTATTTTATCTTCCAGGTCACTTATCTGTTCTTCTGCCTCAGTTATTCTGCTATTGATCCCATCTAGAGTACTTTTAATTTCATTTATTGTGTTGTTCATCGTTGCTTGTTTCATCTTTATTTCTTCTAGGTCCTTGTTAACTGTTTCTTGCATTTTGTCCATTCTATTTCCAAGATTTTGGATCATCCTTACTATTATTATTCTGAATTCTTTTTCAGGTAGACTGCCTATTTCCTCTTCATTTGTTAGGTCTGGTGCATTTTTATCTTGCTCCTTTACCTGCTGTGTGTTTTTCTGTCTTCTCATTTTGCTCATCTTACTGTGTTTGGGGTCTCCTTTTTGCAGGCTGCAGGTTCGTAGTTCCCGCTGTTTTTGATGTCTGTCTCCAGTGGCTAAGTTTGGTTCAGTGGGTTGTGTAGGCTTCCTGGTGGAGGGGACTAGTGCCTGTATTCTGGTGGATGAGGCTGGATCTTGTCTCTCTGGTGGGCAGGTTCACATCTGGTGGTGTGTTTTGGGGTGTCTGTGGCCTTATTATGATTTTAGGCAGCCTCTTTGCTAATGGGTGGGGTTGTGTTCCTGTTTTGCTAGTTGTTTGGCATAGGTTGTCCAGCACTGTGGCTTGCTGGTCGTTGAGTGAAGCTGGGTGCTGGTGTTAAGATGGAGGTCTCTGGGAGATTTTCACCGTTTGATATTATGTGGAGCTGGGAGGTCTCTTGTGGACCAGTGTCCTGAAGTTGGCTCTCCTACCTCAGAGGCAGAGCCCTGACTCCTGGCTGAAGCACCAAGAGCCTTTCATCCACACGGCTCAGAATAAAAGGGAGAAAAAGTAGAGGGAATTAGTAGAAGTGTGAGGAAAGAAAGAAGGAAAGGAGGGAAGGAAGGAAGGAAGAAAGAAAGAAAGAAGCAAAGAAGGAAAGAAGGCAAGAAGGAAAGAAAGGAGGGAGGGAGGGAGGGAGGGAGGGAGGAAGGAAGGAGGAAAAGAAGGAAAAAAGACAGAAAGAAGATACAGTAAAAATAAAATAAAGTATAGTAAAGTTATTGAATTAAAAAATTCTTATTTAGAAAGAAAGAAGAAAAAAAGAAAAAAAAAGTGGGGGTGGATAGATCCTTACGACAAATGTTGGAAGCAAAGCTATACAGACAAAATCTTACACAGAAGCATACATATACACCCTCACTAAAAGAGGTAAAGGGGGAAAAATCATAAATCTTGCTGTCAGAGACCACCTCCTCAATTTGGGATGATTCGTTGTCTAAAGGAGGGAAGGAAGGAAGGAAAGAAAGAAAGAAAGAAAGAAAGAAGGAAGGTAAAGTATAATAACGTTATTAAAATTAAAATTGATTATTAAAAAATTTTTTTAAAAAAACCATGGACGGATAGAACCCTAGGACAAATGGTGGAAGCAAGACTATACAGACAAGTTCTCACACAGAAGCATACACATACACACTCACAAAAAGAGGAAAAGGGAAAAAAAATCATAGATCTTGCTCCTAAAGTCCACCTCCTCAAATTGGGATCATTCCTTGTCTATTCAGGTATTCCACAGATGCAGGGTACATCAAGTTGATTGTGGAACTTTAATCCGCTGCTTCTGAGGCTGCTGGGAGAGATTTCCCTTTGTCTTCTTTGTTCTCACAGCTCACAGGGGCTCAGCTTTGGATTTGGCCCTGCCTCTGCGTGTAGGTAGCTGGAGGGCATCTGTTTTTTGCTCAGACAGGACGGGGTTAAAGGAGCCGCTGATTCGGGGGCTCTGGCGCACTCAGGCCGGCGGGGAGGGAGGGGCGGGCCTGCGGCGGCAAAGTCCGACGTGACTTTGCACCAGCGTGAGGTCCGCCTTGCGTTCTCCCGGGGAAGTTGTCCCTGGATCCCGGGAACCTGGCAGTGGCGGGCTGCACAGGCTCCGCGGAAGAGGGGTGTGGAGAGTGACCTGTGCTCGCACACAGGCCCCTTGGTGGCGGCAGCAGCAGCCTTAGCGTCTCCCGCCCGTCTCTGGGGTCCGCGCTTTTAGCAGCGTTCTTAAACCCCTCTCCTCACGCACCAGGAAACAAAGAGGGAAGAAAAAGTCTCTTGCCTCTTCGGCAAGTGCAGACTTTTCCCCGGACTCCCTCCCGGCTAGCCGTGGTGCACTAACCCCTTCAGGCTATGTTCAAGTCGCCAACCCCAGTCCTCTCCCTGCGCTCCGTCCGAGTCTCAGAGCCTCAGCTCGCAGCCCCGCCCGCCCCGGCGGGTGAGCAGACAAGCCTCTCGGGCTGGTGAGTGCCGGTCGGCACCGATCCTCTGTGTGGGAATCTCCCCGCTTTTCCCTCCGCACCCGTTGCTGTGCACTCCTCCGCGGCTTCGAAGCTCCCCCCTCCGCCTCCCGCAGTCTCCGCCCGCGAAGGGGCTTCCTAGTGTGTGGAAACTTTTCCTCCTTCACAGCTCCCTCCCACTGGTGCAGGTGCCGTCCCTATTCTTTTGTCTCTGTTTTTTCTTTTGCCCTACCCAGGTACGTGGGGAGTTTCTTGCCTTTTGGGAGGTCTGAGGTCTTCTGCCAGCCTTCAGTAGGTGTTCTGTAGGAGTTGTTCCATGTGTAGGTGTATTTCTGGTGTATCTGTGGGGAGGAAGGTGATCTCCGCGTCTTACTCTTCCGCCATCTTCAAGGTCCCCCTTGTAGATTTTTTGATGATGGCCATTCTGACCAGTGTAAGGTGATATCTCATTGTAGTTTTGATTTGCATTTCTCTAATAATTAGTGATCGGATTTGTATTAGAGAAATGTAAATCTAAAGTGAGAGGTCTTCTTGAAGATCTTTCTATGAAGTTTGGATAAATAGGAGTCAAAGAAGTCAGACACCCAAAATTGCACACTATGCATTTCATTTACCCATATTATATGTAGATATAATATATTATATTTGTCTGTATTTCTTCTCATATGTATGATTTTAGAAATCAGGATTTTTTTTTTTTACTCTTAGGGACATGGAGTGATACTAACGACAAGAATGTGACATGAGTAGAGGTTATGGGATGGTAGTAATGATATTCTTTTCTGACATGAGAGCTGATTATACAGGTATATTTAGTATATGCAATTTTATTCCTATGATTATAACTTTTAGTTTTCTGAATATATGTTAGACTTTAATAAAAAGTAAACGTCTTCTCCCTGGTGGGGTGGGAAACTTCTGAAAATACTGCAGTGTCTGAGTAAAAGTCAAAATCCCTAAGATGATAAAAGTCTGTACATGATCTCTTCCCCTTTGCTACTCTACTCTCATAGCATTCTTTTCCAGACATATTGACCTCTTTGCTGTTCCAGGCACACACAGGGTATGTTTCTCTCCTGTAGACCTGAGAACTATTTGCTGTCTTGTTTGGAACACTTTCTAACTATAACTTCCTCACATTCTTCAAGTCTTCATTCAAATATAAAATCAATAAGGTCTATATGACCACACTTTTTTTGTAGAGAAATTACTCTTCACTACTGAAATGGAGGTAGCTATAGTTTCAACTAAATTTGTGGAATAGTCAGGCTTTAAGTGTTTTTAAAATAATTGAGTATTCTTTTAGTCACCATCTGGGGACATTGAGTAATCAGTTGTCCTTATAAATCTGTAGTTCAAGGAAGTCAGTCAAAATCAATCAGACTATACATATTTTGGAGTTGTGGGCCTATAGGGATATTTAACTCTGAAATCATTATGTGATTGAAAGAGAGAGAGAGAGAGAAGGAGAGAGACACACACACACACAGAGAGAGAGAGAGAGAGAGAGAGAGAGAGAATGTATGTGCATAGAGAAGAGGAACAATAAATAAACACTAAGGTAAACCAACTTCAAGAAGCTCAGAGAAAGGAGAAGAGTTAATTAAAGAGAATGAGAAGGATAAACCAGTGAGGCAGGAGTAAAACCAAAATATCATATCATTCTAGAAGTCAAGGTGATAAAATACATGCAAGAAGAGAGTGATAAGATATATACAATCCTGCTTAAAGTTAGTGTGACCATATAATTTGTTATCTAAACTAAGACATTTTGAGAGTAAGTATAATCCTCATGTTGTCCAACAGTTTTAAAACAGAATTGTCTTAGGAAACCATGACCATATGGTATATACAGGTCAAGTAAGATGAGGACTGAGAATTGAGCATTAGATTTAGCAATGTGAAGGCTATTGTATAAATGAAGATAAGTGCAATGTGGGGAGTTGGGGAAGAAGAGTGCTCCCCAAATTCACGTCCACTTGGAATTTCAGAATGTGACCTTATTTGGAAATAGGGTCTTTGCAAATATAATTAGTTAAGGATTAAGATGGAATAATACTGGATTAGAGTGGACCTTAAATCAAATAAAAAGAGGAGAAGATGCAGGAAGACACAAAGAGAAGGTGGTTATGTGAAGACAGAGTCAGAGATTGGTGCAAGCCAAATAATGCCAAGTAATGCCTAGGGCTACCAGAAGCTGAAAAAGACAAGAAAGCATTCTCCCCTAGAGCCTAGAGAGAGGGCATGGCCCTACTGGCACCTTAATATCAGACTTCTAGTCTCAATAACTGTGAAAGAACAAATCTCTGTTGTTTTGAGCCACACATTGTTTTCGTACTTTGTTCTAGCAGCCCTAGAAAACTAATACAGGAGGTAAAAAGCATACTTGAATTCAGTTTAAGAAATATTAGGAAAAGAGAGATTAGAGGTGGGTGGCATAGAAGAGTGCTCCTCAAATTGCCTTATAAACTGTCTGTGTTGAAGAACAAGCTTCTTATTTTCTGGTCTGTTGCAAAACAAATGTTTCTATAAAATACAATAAAAATAAACAAATCACTCCAAGAGTGAAATAAAGGACTGAAAACAACAAAATATGAGCCCCAGTTTCATTATTATTTGATTCTACTGATATATAAAATTATTCCACAAATTGTTGCTAGACTTGTTTCTAAATGCTTACTTTCAATCACTGTTAATCTGTTTACAGAATGGTACTCACAGTTCAGGGACTGGAAAGGACCCATATGCCACATACTTAGAGTGTCACTGGTACAGACAACTCTTTTAAGGGCTCTTAGAGAAAGTCAAATCTGACTCTGATAATCATTACTCTATTGAAATGTTGTCTATTTTTCTCTTTTATATTTTCCTAGAAATTCTGGGAATAAATATATATGATATTAATATGCATGGCTGTAAAATTTTGGAAAGAGTATAACTTTGATGAAAATAGGACCACCTGTACCAAATGTTCAGTGGCTACTATTGACCCTCTGCCCAGGTACTCTTACATCTCTCTTGCTGTTTCTTTGAACCCCACATCCAGCTTTCATGTAAATTTGCTTCTAAAGTCCTGCACTGCAATCTTTATTTTTGATACTACCCTTTGGCTACTGAAAATAATTTTGCCCTCAAAGGGCCTGGGAGTTTACTTCATCCTAGCATGCAAGTGCAAAAGTATGAAAATTCAACTCCCTTTCTTCCTGTGGGACAATTCCCCAAGGTACAATTTATACTCTAGAGCACCCCTTGGGAACAGGCTGAGACTGGGACATTTTGAAAGCTCACACTGATTTGGCTTCTACCTTCTTGCCCTGTTTGCTCCACTTTCTGTTTTTTAATGGAAGTGCTTCTACAATAACCACTTGCATATGAATCCTCATCTCACAGTCTGTGTCTGGGGAATCTGAGGTAAGACCAGATATAGTCACCTGCAATAAAGAAAATGGTTCATGAAGTAGTTTTCTCTTTCTGATGCATTTCATTTATTAGAATAAGTTAGCTACTGTGACTTGATTATAAGAGCCAATAGAGGAAAAGTTTCACCAAACCTTGAATGTTTTCTATAAAATTTGAAATGCATGGAAATGTAAGAGGAATTTTATTTATTAATAAACTTTTAGAGTTTTATTCAAGGTAAAATTTCTCTCTCAAGTAAAATGTTAGTTTTGGTTTTAGAAGTATAACATGTGCTGTAATTAACATGTTTTTAATTTTTTGCTGGGCTATGGATATTTTAATTGGTGGTTTGATGGCTTTTTTCCCTTTAGCTAGCATTTTTATAGAAAGATATTGCATTTCATAATATGAATATATAAATTATTTATATACCATAAATTAAGTAAAATATATACAATGTGACTATAATCAAATAAAGCTTAAAAATGCCAAATATATGTATCTATGTGGGGATGGGTCAATAATTATAAAGAATTCTTTCTCTTAGACTTTTACAGTCAGAGTAGATTTCAGTGGAGAATTGAACAAAATCTAATATAACTTACTTGATCTGCAAGTAATTTAGCTTTTATACAATAAGCTTAAGGCTCAAGACTGTAAATGTATTAGAGTTTTTCACTTAATGTAGCCTTAAAAATATGAATTACATCTACCTCATTTTTAGATATGCTTATTTAGGAGCAAAAATATTATATATTACTGCACAACTTGTAATCTAAAGCTCTGGACTCTTTTAAAAAATTTGAATAGGAACTAGAATGACTGGAAGCTGCTATGTTGATATTGTCTTCCATCATAAATAAAGACTTGTGTAAATGTACCCATACACATAAGATGTTCTTATAAGCATCTTTTGTTAAAGGATACAATATATTACAATTAGTGAAAGAGATAGTATCATGTTATAATGCATTCTGAAATCAATCGCCACTACTTTCTGTGAGTTCTCTGCCAGTTTTCCCCATGCTCTGGCACCTATCACATGCTTTTGGATAAAACACCATCTACTAGGTCCAAAGGTCAACCAAGGAAAAGGGAACTAAGCTTCTGTCAGATGCAAATTCTGTTTCTGGCTTATTGTGGTAGTTTTTGAAAAAACAATCACTTAATATTTCTATTTTTTCCTACTGTGAAAAAAAAGGTTTTTTCTTTTGAATGACAAAAATGGAAGTGTCTTGCAAAGAAAAGATGAAAAATGCCTCTGATAGGAATAATCTAAGCAAAACCATCCTTTTGCTGCTCTGTGGAACTTTTGTGTGGGAAAAGTTCATGAGTCTCCAATTATGCTAAGTTGGTGATGGAATGCCAGGGCTGGATTGGAACTCAAAAGTCCCTTTTCCTTTAGGTCATGAATATTCTGAGAGAGATCACAGCTCCTAAGCTTTGCAGGCTGTGGAAATTCGATGAACAGAAGAAAAGCTTTCTATAAGTCAGTACAAAGTGCATTGGCATAATATTAGTAAAGGTAACAATTTATAAAGAAGGAACAATGTTTTGTACAAAAGGTATTTGGCTCGGATAGGTAGCTTATGAAAATGTCAAGCATTTCAGCAATATAGTTATATTACAGCCAAAAACTAGAGAAAAGTATGCTCTAAGTTCTACTAACCCATCTTCATTTACTTCCAATCCTAACCTGACCCAAAAGAAGCCAACAGTTAATGAGAATATCAGTGTTAAAATCTAGAAGTCTGACATTTATGTATTCTGTAATAACCAGGTTGTTTTGGTATGTACAGAATATAGTTAGAAATATTGTCAAATTAACATTAGCTCCATAGTTTGTGTGAAAATCTCGATAGGAACGTTCTAAGTGCATCTGGACTCACAAAAAGACAATGACTATTAGAAAAATGTAATAGTTCCATTGAAGGATATGAGTTTTTTTTTTGTCATTTATTTGCCTACTTTGTCTTTGCTTTATACTAAAATGATCACACAAATTAGAAAACTCAAACTCTCCATGGTCATTTTAGATTCCTGATTCACTAAGACCCTAATAAGTGTAATAAACAGGTGTGGCCTTCTACCAAGCCCAAGTAACATTCCTATTGCCAGTCTCAGTGAGTTGCTATAGCCCTTTCCACCCTTCTAACTGTATTTGGTAACTCTGGCAACTTGCCTGTGTGGAACAGGTGCAAGTGTGCATTCCTGAGTATTCACTGGTAAGCCAGGTAAATCTGAGATCAAGGCCTAGACATGTGTAGGTATTTTACCAGAAGTGGCTTCATGACTTCTCTGAACTTCTGTTTATTTTATTATCTATGAAATTTTGATAATAAATTTGGGCTGAAAGTCAAAATCACAAATCTATTTTTCTAGTATTGTCAAGTCATAATTATTTATCGAGTAGCTAATACTACATGTGGACAAAGTAAGTTATTTCTATCTGAGCCAGAAAGCATAGTGCTTCCCTGACATGAGCTGAGAAAACTGTGGTTATCTCCTCCCTGCCTAAAAGAAAGCAAAGATATTTTAAAGTTGAGAAATTTACAAACAAATTTTCTAAAGACCAGATTTTATTTGAGCAAATAATTCAAAAGAGAAATATCAAAACTTAAAAGAAGTACTGCCCTGATAATGAATATCTTCTTTAAAATGGTGGTGGTGGTGGTGGAAGGAGTAGTTGATTAGAGTCTCCTAGAGAGCAATGGGGCAAGTTGTTTCTGTTGGGTCTATTGGCTTCACTGTTTACCTAATTGCCACAGAGGTGTAAGTTTCTCGGAAATCTGACTATTCTTTAGAAAATAGAACTATCCCTTGCCAGTTCGGAGGAATACTTCTTTTTTAATTTGTTTTGGTTTTCCTAGCAAGGGTATGCCTTTCTCTTCTAGATTCAACCTATTTTCTTTGATGTCTTTATTTTTATGCTAATGAAAAAGAGGCACAGCCCAATAACAGATCCAACATTTGTTTTAAAACATTGAGTAAAAACATAAGCTATAAATAACCTAATTCAGTGTCGCAGCAGTTAAAAATCAAAATTACACCAGATTGGGTTTTTGAATGGAGCTAAGATTTTCACATCTATTACATTATTAATCTTTCCACTTATGCTATATTAGCTTGTCATATTTTGTGCCATTACACTAATTTTCCCTCCTTATTCTAGTCTTTGTGGTTTCAAGTTGGTGAAATATAAAACCTGCAGTGTTGCCATATTAAAATTATTTTGCATATTTGCAATTTGAAGAAGCAAGGCATGCACCAGTGCTCTGGTTACTGAGACCCCACATTTTTACTTAAACAATATTTCACTGGACATTTAGTGTGCATAATGGAATATTTGGGGCTGTGCAGCACTCTGTAGTATTGTAAATAAAACTATTATCATTCATAAAATTTTAAGGTGAACATTAAGATCTCACATTTTAGACTAGGTAAACTGAACAATGTGCTAAACTCTTAATGAGGCAGGCTAATAAAGAAGAAAGAAGGACTCAGAACTGATGCTGGAGAAAATTGCACTCCTGAAGGGAAAGTTCAATAACATAAATGAAAATGTCCAGAGAGAAAACTTAAGTTTCACCCTAATGAGCATTCATATTTAATTTTGTGGCCCGGATGGAGTTTTACCTTCCAGAGAGATGGGTCTTGAAATAAGAACAATGGCAATATTATGGTTCTGATGGCTCCTCCAGTTCACCTCTGGTTTGTAGCCTAACAAACAAATGAGTTATTAAATAGATGGGTTCCAGCTCCAAGTGACAAAGTATTGGAAAGGGCCAAACAGATTTTTATTTCCAAGGACTTATTTAGGTAGATTCAGGATCAAGTCAGGAATTTGTATTTCCATAACCCACATATAAGTCTGAAACGAACCAGAGGGAAAATTGCCACTTGTGTTCTTTTGCAGAACAGTAGTCTCAGACACAGGTAGACTATTTATATAAAGCTATTAGTAGTAATTGTAATACAAAGAAATATAGTTGAGTTAAATTGATGAGCAAAGCCAAGACATGTCAGAGGAGAGGACAAGACCAAGGGACAAAGCCATGGGACAAAGACAAGGTGTAAACTCATGGTGAAGTGACAAATAAAATGGTAGGAAGATTATGAGCATATCTTAACAGCAGGTGTGGAGGGAACAAGAAAATACAGGCATACCTATATTTTTGTTTTATTGTGTATCACTTTATTGCAATTTGAAGATACTGTGTTTTTTAAAAATTGAGAGTTTGTGGCAACCCTTCATGGAGCAAGTCTATTTGTGGCTTTTTTCAACAGCATTTGCTCACTTTGTGTCTTTGTGTCACATTTTGGTAACTCTCACAAGATTTCAAAGTTTTTCATTATTTTATTTTTATTAAGTTGATTCGTGATCAGTGATCTTTGATGTTACTATTGTAATTATTTTGGAGTGCCACAATTCATGACCTTATAAGAAGGCAAACTTAATAAATAAATGTTTTGTTTTTTCTGACTGCTCTACTGACTGGCCATTCCCTTATGTCTCTCCCTCTCCTCAGGCCTCCCATTTTTGAGATACAACAATATTGAAATAAGGCCAAATAATAAATCTAAAAAGGTCTCTGAATGTTCAAATGAGAGTTGCACATCTCTCACTTTAGATCAAAGACTAGAGAGACTTAGTTTTAGTAAGGAAGGCATGTCAAAAGCCAAGGTCGGTTGAAAATTAGGCCTGTTGTATCAGTTAGCCAAGTTATGAACGCAAAGAAAAAGTTTTTGAAGGAAGTTAAAAGTGCTCCTTTAGTGAACATATAAATGATAAAAATGCAAAACTTCCCTCTGCTGATATAAAAAATGTTTTAGTTGTCTAGATGGAATATCAAACCAGTCACAAAACTCCCTTTAGCTAAAGACTGATTCAGAATAAGACCCTAAATCTCTTCAATTCTATAAAGGCTGAATGAAGTGAGGAAGCTGCAGGAGAAAAGTTTGAAGTCAGCAGAGGTTGGCTCATGAGGTTTAAGGAAAGAGAAGCCACTGCACAACATAAAAGTGCAACATAAAAGTACATGAAAGCACTGATGTAGAAGCTGAAGCAAGTTATCCAGAAGATATAGCTAACAACATTAATGAAGGTAACTACAATAAACAACATATTTTCAATGTAGAAGAAAGAGCCTTATATTGGAAGAAGATGTCATCTAGGCCTTTCATAGCTAGAGAGAAGTCAATGCCTGGCTTCAAAAACTCAAAGTTTGGGGCTAATGCAGCTGGCGACTTTAAGTTGAAGCCAATACTCATTTTCACTCTGAAAATCTTAGGTCCCTTAAGAATTATACTAAATCTCTCCTACCTGTGCTCTCATAATTGTACGACAAAGCCTAGATTTCAGCACATCTGTTTTCAACATGGTTTACTAATATTTTAAGTCCATTGTTGTGACATACTTCTCAGAAAAAAAGATTCCTTTTAAAATATTACTGCTCATTGACAATGTACCTGGTCACTTGAGAGCTCTGATGAAGATATACAACGAGATTAATGTCATTTTCATGCCTGCTAACACAACGTTTATTCTGAAGCCCATGGATCAAGAAGTACTTTCAACTTTCAGGTCTTGTGTGTGTGTATCTATTGTAGATTTTTGGTTTGTGGTTACCATAAGGTTTTGACATAGCAGTCTATATATATACAAGATTGTTTTAAGTTACTGGTTTCTAATTTCAAATGCATTTCCAATATCCTGCATTTGTACTCTCCTCTTCTCGTGATTGCTGGTTTTGATATCATATTGGTGCATGGATGATTTCCTACCTTTACTCTACGTTTACCTTTACCAATGAGCTTTCCCATTCATAATTTTATTGTTTCTAGTTGTGGCCTTTTATTTTCCACCTAGAGAAATTTCTTTAGCATTTGTAGTAAAGCTGGTTTGTAGCTGCTGAATTCTCTTAGATTTTGTTTGTCTGTGAAGCTTTTGACTTCTCTGTTGAATCTGAACAACAGCCTTGCTGGGTAGAGTATTCTTGGTTGTAGGCTTTTCCCTTCCATCACTTTAAATACACTGTGCCATTCCCTTCTGGCCTACAGAGCTTCTGCTGAAACATCAGCTGATAACCTTATGGGAGTCCCCCTGTATTTTATTTATTGCTTTTCCGTTGTTGCTTTTAATATTTTCCCTTTGTCTTTAATTTTTGTCAATGTGGTTACTATGTGTTTCAGTGTGTTCCTCCTTGGATTTATCCTTTATGGGACTCTGCACTTTCTGGACCTAGGTGACTGTTTCCTTTCCCATATTAGTAATGGAAGTTTTAAGCTATTATCTCTTCAAATATTTTCTCAGGCCCTTTCTCTTTCTATTCTCCTTCTGGGACACATATAATGTGAATGTTGGTGTGTTTATTGTTGTCCCAGAAGTTTAAATCCCAGAGGACAGTTTAAGTCCTCATGTCTTTTTATTCTTTTTTTATTTCTTTATTCTGTTCCATGACAATGATTTCCACCATTCTGTCTTCCAGCTCACTTATCTGTTCTTCTGCATCATTTATTGTTCTATTGATTCCTTCTGGTATATTTTTTATTTCAGTTATTATATTGTTCAACTCTGTTCTTTATATCTTCTAGCTCTTTGTTAAACATTTCTTATATCTTCTTGGTTGGTGCCTCCATTCTTTTTCTGATATCTTGAATCATCTCTAATATCATTACTCTGAATTCTGTTTCTGGTAGATTGCTTATCTCCCCTTCATTTAGTTGTTCTTCTGAGGTTTTATCTTATTCCTTCTTCTGGAACATATTCCTCTGCCATCTCATTTTGTCTAATTTTCTGTGTTTGCAGTCCCACAGGCTGCAGGATTGTAGTTCCTCTTGTTTCTGTTGTCTGGCCCTTTGTGGCTGAGGCTGGTTGAGGGGCTTGTGCAGGCTTTCTGATGGAAGGGACCAGTGTCTGCCCACTGGTGGGTGAAACTGGGTCTCTTTCCTCTAGTGGGCAGGGCTGTGTCAAGGTGTATGTTTAGAGTAGCTATGGGATCAGGAAGACTTTAGGCAGCCTGTCTGCTGATAGGTGGGGCTGTCTTCCTGCATGGTGGCTGTTTGGCTTGAGGCCTCCCAGCACTGGAGCCTATAGACTGTTGGGTGGAGCCAGGCCTTGGTGTCAAAATGACAGCCTCCAGGAGAGCTCATGCCAATGAGTACTCCCCAGTACATCCACTGCCAGAATCCTTGTCCCCAAAGTTAGCCATAGCAGCCCCTACATCCCCAGGAGACCCTCAAAGATCAGCAGGTTGGTCTGGCCCAGGATCCTATGAAGTCCCTGCTTTTTCCCAAGTCCCAGTTCACACAAGACTTTGTTTTCACTCTCCAGGAGGGGAGTTTCTATTTTCCCCAGTACTGTGGAGTTCCTATGATCAAGCCCTGCTGGCCTTCAAAGCCAAATGCTCTGGGGGCTCCTCCTCCTGATGCCAGACCTCCAGGCTGGGGAGCCTGACATGGGCCTCAGAACTCTCTTATGGGAGAACTTCTGTGATATAATTATTTTCCAGTTTGTGTGTCACCCACCAGTTGGGTATGAGATTTGATTATCTCACAAATGTGTCCCTCTTACTGTCTTATTGTGACTTCTTCTTTGTCTTTGGATATAGAATATATATTTTTGGTAGGGTCAAATCTTTTTTGTTGATGGTTTTTCAGCAGTTAGTTGTGATTTTTGTGTTTTCATGAGAGAAAGTGAGCTCAAGTCCTTCTACTCTGCCATCTTGTCTCCAACTTAATCAGGTCTTATTCTTTAAGAAATACATTTCATAAGGCTATAGCTGCCATAGATAGTAATTCCTCTGATGGATCTGGGGAAAGTAAATTAGAAACTTTATGGAAAGGATTCATCATTCTAGATTGCATTAAGAATACCTGTAATTCATGGGAAAAGGTAAAAATAATAACATTAGCAGGAGATTGGAAGAAGTTGATTCTAACACTCATGGATGATTTTGAGGGGTTCAGTGGAGGAAGTAACTGTGGATATGGTGCACATAGCAAGAGAACTAGAGTTAAAAGTGGAGCCTGAAGATGTGCCTGAATTGCTCCAATCTCATGATAAAACTTTAACAAATGAGGAGTTGTTTCTTATGAATGAGCAAAAAAAAAAAAAAGTAGTTTCTTGAGATGGAATCTACTCTTAATGAAGCTGTTGAGAAGAGAGTTGAAATGACAACAAAGGATTTAGAATATTACATACATTTAGTTGATAAAGCAACAGCAGGGTCTGAGAAGATTGATTCAAGTTTTGAAAGAAGTTCTGTGAATAAAATGCTCTCAAGCAGCATTTCATGTGACAGAAAAACTTTCATAAAAAGAAGAGTCAATCAATGTGGCAAAGTTCATTGTTTTTTTTTAAAAGAAATTGCCACAGCCACACCAATCTTTAGTAACCAACACTCTTATCAGTCAGCAGCCATCAACACTGAGGCAAGACCCTCCACAAGCAAAATTATTACAACTCACTGAAGTCTCAGATGATGATTAGCATTTTTTAGCAATAAAGTATTTTTTAGTTAAAGTATATACATTGTTTAGACATAAGGCTATTACACACTCAATAGAATACAATATAGTGTAAACATGACTTTTCTATGTACTGGAAAATCAAAAAAAAATTGTGTGACTCACTTTATTGTGATATTTGCTTTACTGTGGTGGTCTGGAGCCAAACAAACAATATCTCAAAGTATGCCTGTAGTTTGAGATGTAGAATATCATCAAAGGTAATATTTTCTGGGATAGACTGTGTCTTTTAAAGAATCATAATGAGACTGAATATGAATGTTGGTGGTGACAGAGAAGAGTTTGACTACTATCCTATGAGTCAAAGTGAAATCCAATACTTAACATAGGTACACCTTGTAGAACTCAAGGGAAAACCCCTTTTGCTGAGCAAATTTAAGCCAGAATTTACACAAGTCACAATGGATAGGAGTCTTTCTGAGGTTTATTTCAGTAACGTTCAGCTGGGAGGTGAAGGAGATTGAAACAGAACTGAATGAGTTGAGGCAAAGGTGACCTCAACTTACATCAACTTATAGGCTTACATCAGCTGATAGGACTGAGAAATGAAGAATTGACCAGTTACTTTCCCACAAAGATCTTGTAGTCTAAAATATCCATTAAGCCATCTACGTATTTATTGGCACCAATTTTCTTCTTCAACTACATCAAATCTGCCAGGTGGTCTAATCAATTTTATTCCTGAAATGTAAAGAAAGCAGCTCACTGTTTATGGTTATACTGCCACCATGGTAAGATATTCTGCTTTTGACTTTTGCAATTGCTTCTAAATTTGTCTAGCTGCTCTCACTCTTGCCAAGTACCACACCTATTCCAATCCATTTTCTTCACAACAGAGTGATTTTAATGTATATAAGTCAGGCCATATTACTTTCTATATAAAACTTTCTGATTGCTTCTTTATATATATATATATATATATATATATATATATATATATATATATATTTTACAGTAGGTCCTTGTTGGTTATCTATTTTAAGTATAGCAGTGAGTACTTGTCAAGCCCAAACTCCCAATTTACCCCTCCTGCCCACCTTTGCCCCCTGGTAACCATAAGTTCATTCTCTAAGTATGTGAGTCTCTTTCTGTTCTGTAAATAAGTTCATTTATATAATCTTTTATTCTAGATTCTTCACATAAGCAACATCATATGATATTTGTCTTTCTCTGTCTGACTTACTTCACTTACTATAATCTCCATGTCCATCCATGTTGCAGCAAATGCATTATTTCATCATTTCAATAGCTGCATAATATTTTATTGAATATATATATACCACATCTGATTTATCCATTCATCTGTTGATGGCCATTTAAGTTGCTTCCATGTTTTGGCTATTGTTAACAGTGCTGCAATGAACATTGGGGTGCATGTATCCTTTTGAACCAGGTTTTTCTCTGGATATACGTCTAGGAGTGAGATTGCTGGATCATATGGTAGGTCCCTTTTTAGTCATTTAAGGAACTTCCATACTGTTCTCCATAGTGGCTGTACCAATTTACATTCCCACCAACAGTGTAGGAAGGTTCCCTTCCTTCTCTCCACACCCTCTCCAGCATTTATTTTTTGTAGATTTTTTGATGAAAGCCATTCTGACTGATGTGAAGTGATAGCTCATTGTAGTTTTGATTTGCATTTTTCACTAGTGATGTTGAGCATGTTTTCATGTGTTTCTTATCCATCTGTTTGTCATCTTTGGAGAAATGTCTATTGATGTCTTCTGTCCATTTTTTGATTGGATTTTTGTTTGTTTGTTTTATATTGAGCCTCATGAGCTATTTGTAAATTTTGGAGACTAATCCCTTGTCCCTCGCATCATTTCCAGATATTTCCCCCATTCTGTGGGTTGTCTTTTAGTTTTGTTTATGGTTTTCTTTGCTGTGCAAAAGCTTTTGAGTGTAATTAGTTCCCATTTGTTTATTTTTGGTTTTTATTTCCATTACTCTGGGAGATGGATTAAAAAATATATTACTGTGATTTATGTCAAAGAGTGTTCTGCCTATGTGTTCCTCTAAGAGTTTGATAATATCCAGTGTTATATTTAGGTCTTTAATCCAATTTGAGTTTATTTTTATATACGGTGTTAAGGAATGTTCTAGTTTATTTTTTTACATGTAGCTGTCCAGTTTTCCCAGCACCATTTATTGAAGAAACTCTCTTTTCTCCATTGTAAGTCTTGCCTCCTTTGTCATAGATTAATTGACCATAGGTGAGTGAGTTTATTTCTGGGCTTTCTATCCTATTCCATTGATCTACATTTTTGTTTTTGTGCCAGTACCATACTCTTTTGATGACTGTAGCTTTGTAGTGTTGTCTGAAGTCAGGGAGCCTGTTTATTCCAGGTCCATTATTCTTCCTCAATATTGCTTTAGCTATTTGGGGTTTTTTTGGTCTCCATACAAATTGTAAGATTTTTTTTTAATCTACTTCTGTGAAAAATGTCATTGGTATTTGATAAGGATTTCATTGAATATGTAGATTGCCTTGGGTAGTATAGTCATTTTGACAATATTGATCCTTCCAACCCAAGAACATGCTATATCTTTCCATCTCTTTGTGTCATCTTTGATTTCTTTTATCAGTGTCTTATAGTTTTTGGAGTACAGGTCTTTTGTCTCCTCAGGTAGTTTTATTCTTAGGTATTTTAATATTTTTGATGTAATGGTAAATGGGATTGTTTCTTTAATTTCTCTTTGTTAACTTTTGTTGTTAGTGTACAGAAATGCAAGATTTCTGTGTATGAATTTTGCAAACTGCAAGTTCATTGATGAGCTCTAGTAGTTTTTTGGTAACATCTTTAGGATTTTCTATGTATAGTATCATGTCATCTGCAAACACTGACAGTTTTACTGCTTGTTTTCCAATTTGAATTCCTTTTATATCTTTTTCTTCTCTTATTGCTCTGGCTAGGATTTCCAAAACTGTGTTGAATAAAAGTGGGGAGGGTGGGTATCCTTGTCTTTTTCCTGATCTTAGATGAATTTTACAGCTTTCAGCTTTTCACCTTTGTGTATGATAGTTTATTGACATTTAAAGTGATTATTTGTAGGTATGTACTTATTGCCATTTTGTTACTTTTTTTCTGATTCTTTTTGCAGTTCTTCACAGAGTGTATTTTTAATGCTAAGGAAACATTGTTTTTTAATAGGGTTAACATGAATGGATGTAATAAAAGAAGTCATTTGGCCTGCTGTCCTAAAAGTTTTGACTGGTGAACTGGAAACATGGGGATGTTCAGCCTGCTTTATGGCTATAAGAAAACTATTTACTTAGTCTATTCACTAGAGCTTATCAAGCTTCCTTACTATCTTTGATAGATTCCATTTGCAATGATTTAACAAGGGGAATAGAACCTACTCTTCCCTATCCTAAAAGACAACACTCGTTCACTCATACAAAATAGTAAAATAGACATAAAAATAGTACCATGGAAAATGGGAAAAACAGTGTGCAATTTATAAGGTTGTTTGATAGGCAAAATATATTGATATGCGTAAAGCATTTAAAACGGCTTCAGGCCTATACAAAACGCTATATATATGTTAACTTTTAACATTATATCATTCTTGAATCTCAATTTATTCACCCAAAAAGTAGATGTAAAATTCTCATTAGTGACATCTGTTGATACCAGGATTATTTGGATAAGGGTCAAGACACAAGAGAAACTCTAGAGTGTGCATATTGACATCACATAACACAAATAAAAGCAGATTGATTAGAAATCCTATATAAAATTCAGTCTTTGAGACACAAAATGATGTCTTCATTTTCAAATATTTTGAAAGTCAGATAATGATAAATATGCACAAGAAACATAAACAACTCTGAACATTTAAATTTATAACATTTTTCTCATAGATATTTCTCAATTTGTAACCACTGTGGCAAACTAGTCTTGATCCTTATTCAGGGAAACATAAGTTTATAGTAACTTTGATTGATCAGCCTAAGGCAAACAGAAGCTAACAAGAAACTCTTCAGACCTTAACTTTGAAGAACAATGTTTTGTCCTCCAGTGTGGATGTGTAAGCTTGAGAGTACTGGGTAAAGAGTAGTAAGATGTAGACCAACACAGCTGACATTTATATTTCTCTCTTTTAGAAAAAAAAAACAAACTTTATTTCAGAGACACTCTGAACCACATTAACATTATCTTGCAAATGGTTTAAAAGCAATGTGATTTGTAAAAATTAAAACAAATCTCAATTAAATTTTACATCTAGAATTTAATTGTTTACCATAATCCATATATTGCATAATATTGAATTATAGTGAGTATGCATATATTAAATTATAATAAAGTGAAAAGATAAAGACAGCAAGACAACTAGTGCCTCTTAAAACATGGCCCCTGGATTGTCACCAGTCACCAAACTGTTATAGGACTGGAGCAAAAATGTACAGAAATAGTTATCATGTAGAAACTTGTATAGCAGTCTGACACTCCTGTGATCTTCAAATGTGTGATCATTTTCCTTGCAATTTCCCTTTATTTTATTTTACAGTAGTATTCATTTAAAACTGATTGGTGATTTAAAAAAAACTGTTTGAGAAGTGAGAGCAATGAAAGGATAATTAAAACAGTAAAGGGAAGGGCAGGGCCAGGGTCTCAGCTAATCCATTGAGTACTAACTAGTATTCATAATATACCTTTAGAAAAAGTCATGGGAGTGACCATGAGAGGTGAAGCTGCCTTGAAGGCCAGACATCATCTAGTCACACCTATTTCCTGGCTTAACATGTCTGCTGAGTTAAGGAAAATTGGCACTATTATGAACCTTTAATGCTCTCCCTCCATCCTAAGCCTTAATAATTTGATCATTTGATACTGACCACTGCTGGAGATCTCAAGATCACCCTTTGGTCCTCTTTTGCAATAATATTAAAGCCCTTGTTTTCCTGGTTTCTTCTTGTCATCCACTTTGTCTATTTCATCTGTGAACTCGAGTAGCTGTCAAGAGTAACTCATCAGAATGTTATATAGCATTGACCACCCAGTTAGTCTTGTTGTTTTTTCTCTCTTTGAAGAGCTTTAGTTTTATTTCCCAATCTGTTTATTTTTCTAGGTTTCACCAGCTATTATCAGTAAACTGAATTTTTAAAAAATTTCCTGTCTTGAGTTTTTCAAGATCATCAGGAGCCAGTGCCTTTCTTTTGATTTATCTCCACATTGTCACACAGCACCATAGTGAAATATACCTCCATTCTCCAATTAAGTAATATTATGGCTTAACTGTCTCAGTTTCTACAATTCTGTAAGCAAAAATTTTCTACTTTACTGATTCAGATTGTCCTGCAAAGGCACAGGACAGTTAGAGATTACAGTTTTGATCTTTGAGGATTCCAAAAGCTATCCATCTATTTCCCCTCAGTGTCTTGATTCTATTTTCAGGGAAGAGTTAGGAGTTGACCAAAAATTGTTCTATAATGTTTCATTTTGCTTTTTGAAAGGCAGCTCATTCTGGTAAAGATATTGCAGCTTGGAGTCAAAGGGTCAGAGAATCTGGTTTCAAACTGTATATGCTTCCAGGCCGCTGATCTATCATCTATCTATCTATCTATATCTATCTAGACATAGATAGACAAACAGATGATAGATGTAGATATATTCTCAAAGGTTGTGGTGAGAATCAAGTGAGATAATATTAGGTAATAATTTGTCTTGTAAATGTTAGTTGGTATTTTTTATCCCCAATGAATACACAAAACATGGGGTCAATCTTTAATTACATCCATGTTAACCATCATAAACTGAAACATAACTTATTGAATAAATGTATATGCTTCCTAAATTTATGATTGAATAACTCTTCAACAATAGGAAGTAATAACTGAGACAAAAACAGAAGTTTGTTCATGGAGGCCTGAGTTTACAGATAAAAGATAGGTGTGTGCTCAATGACACAAAATGACACAAAGGAATAACAGATAGAAGTAGAGAGAGTAAATGGTTCAAATAAAACTAAAAGTGACAGCACGGTATTTGCTATTTCTGGTTAATTTAGATGAACATTGAAATTTATTAATAAATAAATAAAAGTTGTACAAACCTGCAGTGAAACATTATTTAGAAATAAATAGGAATGAAGTACTCTTACATGCTACCGCATGGATGAACCTTAAATACATTATGCTCCATGAAAGAAAACAGAAAAAAAAGATCATGTTGATTTGTTGATTCCATTTAAATATAATGTCCATAAGCAAATTAATTAAGGCAGAAAGTAGATTAGTGTTTGCCTAAGGATAAGGGGAGTGTTGCAGGAAATTAAGGACTTACTGCACAGGAATAAATGAATATGTTTTAGAATAAAACATATTCTAAAATGTTTCGGGGTAATAAAAATGTTCAAAAATTGATTGTGGCTATGGTTGCAAAACTATGTGAATATGCTGCAAACCAAATATTTTAAATGGTTTTTATATGTGAATTATATCTCAATAAAGCTGTTGTAACAAAGAAGAAAAAAATGCAAAAGGAAAAAGGAGAAGAGCCTTGAGGAGAACAAGTGTTAGTAAGTTTTCTTTATCAACAATTCATTCTTCTGTTACTATTAACTTTAAGTAATTTGTAAACAGCATAATAATGATTTTTATACCAGAATTCTTCAAGAACTCTCAAAATCTCCTTTATAAAATCACATGAAGGAACATATATAGTAAGCATTATTAGTAAACTAGGAACCTATTTTAGTCTTTGACTTTTCATAGAATAAATTAAGTGAAAGTGACAAAGTAAAATAGCATTTGTAGGAACATTTCCTATTTCCCATAGTCCCTGGTATGAAACACATCATTAAAAATATTGTCATCCTTAGGGGCAAGATTAGTGGATCTACCTAAACCCCAGTAATGAACATACGTGTCAGTGCCAATTGTTCTTAGTTTAAAATGACCAGCTGGTGTAAAATAACAGAATGCATTTTTTCACCATTCCAACCATAACATTTTTTTTGTGAAATTCATGACTACACATTATTTTTTTTTGTAATTATTTATTTTGTAATCTTTTTTTTTTTGACCTCTTTATTGGAGTATAATTGCTTTACAATGGTGTGTTAGTTTCTGCTTTATAACAAAGTGAATGAGCTATACATATACATATATACCCATATCTCCTCCCTCTTGCGTCTCCCTCCCACCCTCCCTATCCCACCCCTCTAGCTGGTCACAAAGCACCGAGCTGATCTCCCTGTGCTATGTGGCTGCTTCCCACTAGCTAGCTATTTTACATTTGGTAGTATATATAAGTCCATGCCACTCTCTCACTTCATCCCAGCTTACCCTTCCCCCTCCCCGTGTCCTCAAGTCAATTTTCTACATCTGCGTCTGTATTCCTGTCCTGCCTCTAGGTTCTTCAAAACCATTTTTTTTCTTTTTTTGTAGATTCCATATATATGCGTTAGCATACGGTATTTGTTTTTCTCTTTCTGATTTACTTCACTCTGCATGACAGACTCTAGGTCCATCCACCTCACTACAAATAACTCAATTTCATTTCTTTTTATTGCTGAGGAATAGTCCATTGTATATATGTGCCACATCTTTATCCATTCATCTGTTAATGGGCAATTAGGTTGCTTCCATGTCCTGGCTATTGTAAATAGTGCTGCAATGAATATTGTGGTACAGGACTCTTTTTGAATTATGGTCTTCTCAGGGTATATGCCCAGTAGTGGGATCGCTGGGTCATATGGTAGTTTTATTTTTAGTTTTTTAAGGAACCTCCATACTGTTCTCCATGGTGGCTGTATCAATTTCCATTCCCATCAACAGTGCAAGAGGGTTCTCTTTCCTCCACACTCTCTCCAGCATTTATTCTTTGTAGATTTTTTGATGATGGCCATTCAGAGAAGTGTGAGGTGATATCTCATTGTAGTTTTGATTTGCCTTTCTCTAATGATTAGTGATGTTAAGCATTCTTTCATATGTTTGTTGGCAATCTGTATATCTTCTTTGGAGAAATGTCTATTTAGGTCTTCTGCCCATTTTTGGATTGGGTTGTTTGTTTTTTTGATATTGAGCTGCATGAGCAGCTTGTAAATTTTGTAGATTAATCTTTTGTCAGTTGCTTCATTTGCAAATATTTTCTCCCATTCTGAGGGTTGTCTTTTCATATTGTTATGTTTTCCTTTGCTGTGCAAAAGCTTTTAAGTTTCATTAGGTTCCATTTATTTATTTTTGTCTTTATTTCCATTTCTATAGGATGTGGGTCAAAAAGGATTTTGCTGTGATTTGTCATATATAGCATACTCTCTTGAACTATGTTGACCATAGTATCTCCAAACATTTTATGTACAACATCTTATTATCTCGTCTAAACAACAAAAAGCCTTACATTTTTCACATGAAGAACTGGGCTTTGAGAGGTAAAATAACTTTTCAAGATTATAATAGCTTGTAAGAATACAGCTAGCACTACATAATACTGATGGCTGGGTGGCTTATAAACAACAGAATTTATTGTTCTAGGATCTTGGAAGTCCAAGATCAAGGCTCTACATGGTCAAGTTCTGGTGAGGGTCCTCTTCCTGGTTCATAGCTGATACCTTTTTTCTGTGTTCTCACATGGTGGAAATGGCAGGGACATCCCTAGAACTTCTTTTATAAGGACACTAATCATATTCATGAGAGCTCTACTCTCATGACCCACTTCCTAGAACCCCCCCCCCACCTCCTAATACCATCAACTATGGGAGTTAGGATTTCAACATGAATTTGGAGTACATAAACATTCAGACCATAGTAAAAGGTGGCTATTTTTAGTAGTTAAATATTAATCCTGGATATAAACATATTGAGTATGATGTAATTAAGGAACATCCAAATAGAAATGTCCAGGAATGAGTTTATGATGACATACTGTATTTAAGTGAGAGTTTTGTGGAGAAAGTCTGGGCATCTTCATAATAAAAATAATGAAAATGGCTGCACTTTCTGAGGAAGTAGTTGTCAGGAAGAAAGACTATAGAGATGGAAACAATATAGGCATCTGTGCTAGATTCTTAAAACAACTTTTCTCTAAATAATGGAGAAGGAAGAAAAAGAAAGGGGAGTGGGGAGAGAATTTGTTAAACCATGTTTCCTGTTTATTTACAAATATGTACCAGTCAATAGATTAATAAAAAATTATCAATACACAAACTGTAAGACCATAATACATCATGAGAAACTTTCAACTGCCCAGTTAAAAAAAGCTATGATTCTTTTAAGAGAAAATATCATTTCAGAGGCAGAAAGAGAGAAAGTGCTAAACTTCAAGAATATAAAGAAAAAATGAGAACTGGTCCTCTGTTAATTTTAAATTTAAGAAAATAATTCAGTTAAACTTAGATGCTAAGATTTCCTCTTCATTCAACATCGGCAAACAAATTTGGCCTCTCCGCCACCAGCCTGGATCCTGCTCACAATATCACCATTAAAATTCACTTGCTAGAGATAGCTAACACTGGTGTATGGTACATAGGAAATTGTTAAGAAAGTAGATTTAAGAGTTCTCATCACAAGGACAATCTTTTTCTTTTCTTTTCATTGCATTTTTATAAAAAGATGGATGTTAACTAAACCTATTGTGGGAATCATTTCACAATATATGTAAATCAAACCATCATGTTGCTGGGACTTCCCTGGTGGTGCAGTGATTAATAATCTGCCAGCCAATGCAGACAACACAGGTTCGAGCCCTGGTCTGGGAAGATCCCACATGTCGAGGAACAACTAAGTCCATGTGCCACAACTACTGAGCCTATGCTCTAGAGCCCATGAGCCACAACTACTGAGTCCATGTGCCATAACTACTGAAGCCCACATGCCTCGAGCCCATGCTCTGCAACAAGAGAAGCCACCGCAGTGAGAAGCCTGCACACCGCAATGAAGAGTAGCCTCTTCTCGGCAGAACTAGAGAAAGCCCCGCATAGAAACAAAGACCCAATGCAGCAAAAATAAATTTTAAAAAACACATCATATTATACACCTTAATCTTATACAATGATATATGTCAATGATTTCTCAATGAAATTGGGAAAAAAAATAACCTGAACTAGAGTTATATAAAAGAGAAGACATGAAAATTTTATCTGATTGGGTAACATAAGACACAATAACCAGGGAAAAGGTGAGAAAATTAAGTTAGTCATTGTCTACTTGTTCTCTGCAATGCCAAGTATCACCAATGATGGTGAAACCTAGCTGTTTATGCCAGAGTCCCTCATCACAAAAGTGAATGAGAAGGATCTCTTTTGAGTCAGTGACCAGTGAATAATCTGTTACATCTTTTTGGGGGGATCTCAAAATTAAATTTATAATCTTATCTAAATATGGGTTATGGGTTCTTACTTTCATGAATAAAGAGAAGTGTTATATTAATGGGGGTTATAAATTATATGAGGGACGATTTCCATGACTGTCTTCACCACAAACTTCGTATGTTTCTTGGACAAGGATGGAATGGGGAGGTGGGGAGGAAGGATAATATTTAATATTTATTCTGCACCAATTACATTGATTTTTCTGTTAATATATTCTAAATTAATCTCTCTCTCTACAACTCACTTTTCTTAACAATGTAATAGTCTAATAATAATCCATTATAAAGCTGATTCACTTCTGTTAGTACAGCAGAAACTAATGCAACATTTTAAAACAATTTTACTCCAATAAAAAAATAGAATCATAAAAAAGTGAAAATAATTTAAATTAAAGAAATAGGCAAATATTATTTATATAAAATGTAAACATTTAAAATAAAATAGCTATTATTAGTGAGAATATGGGCAGTGGTACACTGGTAAACAGACTCTCTGGGGAAAAAATTCCTCATTTGTAGTGTTTGGCAATTTCCATGATGTAAATGCTTTCAACATGTCAAAAGACAAGCTATCAATGTGACGTCACTGCACACAGAGTTAGGAAGAGATGCAGGATCAGCTCTCCCAAGCTGGTATGAGCCAGTGCTGTTATACTATAAGTTTATGGAAATGGATACACTTATACATGATTTTTGACACATTCTCTTTTCATGCTATGTTGCAGTAAGATTCAAAATTATAAAAGTAAGTATAATTTGATGGACCAATAGATTATCAAGTTATCTATACATGGAAATTTTTTGTGGAAATCCAAGTTATCAGAGGCTATATCTATAGCTATCTAGACACAATTGCAGATTTTTTTTTGCAGCTTTGTTTGTAATAGTGAAGCTGAATGAATAAATAAATAGCTACATAGATTTACATTACACCTATACTATGAAAATTAAACAATTATTGTAAAATTTAAAAAAGAAACATGTGGAATAGAGAAAGAAAAAGGAGGAAAGAGAGAAATTTGGAAGGATAAATTGTTATTTCTCAGGAAAGATATGGGAGAAGAAAGTGTGATGGGGACCTTTCAGATTTACTTTTTGTATTTCTGTATTTTTTTGAATTTTTAAACTAAATATGTGTCATAAAAATCGAGATAATAATAATGACACAGGGAATTCCTTGGAGGTCCAGTGGTTAGGACTCTGCCCTTCCACTGCAGGGGGTATGGGTTCAATCCCTGGTCAGGGAACTAAGATCCTGCATACCAGGTGGTCCTAGCTGCTTAAGCCAGAGTTCCTCATCACCAAGGTGAATGAGAAGTATCTCACTGAGTCACAGAGTCTCAGTGAAAATCATAAAAATGATTTGATGCATTATAAAGAATGCTCGTTAGCTTTTCTTTTTTTTTTTTGTGGTACACTGGTCTCTCACTGTTGTGGCCTCCCCGTTGTGGAGCACAGGCTCCAGGAGCGCAGGCTCAGCAGCCATGGCTCACGGGTTTAGCCGCTCCGTGGCATGTGGGATCTTCCCAGACCGGGGCACGAACCCGTGTCCCCTGCCTCAGCAGGCGGTCTCTCAACTACTGCACCACCAGGGAAGCCCTGGTTAGCTTTTTTAAAAAAAGTTTATTTTATATTGGAGTATATTTGATTAACAATGTTGTGTTAATTTCAGGTGTACAGCAAAGTGATTCAGTTATACAAATACATATATCTGTTGTTTTTCAAATTCTTTTCCCATTTAGGTTGCAACAAAATATTGAGCAGAGTTCCTTGTTGGTTATCTCTTTTAAATATAGTAATGTGTAAATGTCAATCCCATATTTATTTCTTTGGACCTCATATTCTTTCATCCTATAATTATAAAAATCCTATAATCCCTTAACCTGTAATTATTTTTAAAAATCAAATTATTTATCATATATTAATAAAAATCCTATAATTCTTTAACTTATTGTTTACTTAATACTTGTCATGGTGTACTGGAGCTGGCTTATACTGGTTCATGGGAAGAGCTGAATTTTAAATTTTCAGGAATTTGGTATGTCAGTAGTTAAAACTTTTATTATAAATAAAATAATATAAACTTATAAATAGTGCTAAAGTTAAAATTGGTTTTAGGTTAATTAATTCAATTTGTATGGGAGTAAGAAATAATTTAACAATAGAATACATATTATATTTAATGATTATAAATTTATTGAGAAAAGAGAGAATTGAGATGCAACTCCATTGCTTGTGGTTGAATTGCAATAATAAGTTAACTATGGATACAACTGTTAATTATGTTATTAAGTTCGGCCCCAAAATTTTTAGTTCATGAAAATAAGCTAAGAAAAGAAAATAATGTGGGTAAGAAAAAATACTGAAATATAAATGACAGGATAAAAATACTTTGCATAGATATTAAAAATTAATGTAAAAGTTTCCTTCATAAAGCCCTGACAAAACATTGTGAGAAAAAGCCAAAATGTGTGGTTTCAACTACTGGGTATAAAGTTGACGAGTAGACTAAAATAAGAGCAAAATTAAAATCCATTCAGAACTTGTATATTAGTGTGCTAGGAACTGAATATACAAAGATGAGAAGACATTTATCCCAGCCCTCAAAGGACTTTTCAATGACATGAAAAGGAAAATCTAATAAATTCTCTAATACAGCTAAGCTAAGCTTTCTGGGAGGTTTGCCTCAGTCCTACTAGAAGAATGACAAACTATTTTTAAATAAAAAATAATTGCTTCACTAATCTGATAACAATGATACTTTTTTCTAAAGTCAGAAGATAAAGGGGAAAAATTCTTACCTGCTCAACTGACAGAAAGCTACAAAGTCATCTTATTTCCATGGAATCTTTCACACTGAGTGTTTTCTTTGGAAAATACAGAAGCATTCTTCTGAAAAAATTATGTCTTAGTTGATTATCTATTTTTCCTTTGTCTGTTATGACTTTGGAAACAGTGCCAATTTCTAAACAGTGCCCATTTCTAAAATCTAGCAAGCCCTTCTCTTGCTGGAAATTATCCAGAGTCCACTTGTTTCTGAAAATAACAAAGTGCTGCATCCAAAAAAGGAAAGAAACTGAAAGGAATCATAATTTTTTAAAAGTGATAATTATAACACACACAAAAAAATTCCTCAGTGCTCCAGGTACATGAGACTAATAGGCTAACTTATTTTTTTTTGCAGTACGCAGCCCTCTCACTGTTGTGGCCTCTCCCATTGCAGAGCACAGGCTCTGGATGCGCAGGCTCAGTGGCCATGGCTCACGGGCCCAGCTGCTCTGCGGCATGTGGGACTTTCCCGGACCGGGGCACGAACCCATGTCCCCTGCATCGGCAGGTGGACTCTCAACCACTGCACCACCAGGGAAGCCCAGGCTAACTTCTTAATAGAGAATACATGATTATCCTGGGGGTGGGGGGGAATATAAGTAATAATTTGGTGGAAACTAAAAGAAGGTGTTATATCAATTCATGATTAGAGAGAAACAGTGATTCTAAATTGGAGGGAGTAACTCAACCAGTTGGTAGTTTATATTTTAAAGTCTTGTAAGGAGTGTTGGCTTAGATTTGTGTTGTAAACCCTAAATCAAAAGCAGCTCCTTACAGTTTTGATGGAAATTAATGACATAGTAGCATGTAAGGTACATGAAGTCAGAAATTTCTATTTTTGTTCACTATATTTACTAATAGTAAATACTATTTTACTAATATTTATTTTTTATTTGCATTGTGTCCCTATACTCATCACAGAGTAAGAAATTGACTATTTATAGAGTAAATGAATGCCTGAATTAAAAAAATGAATGACAGAAAGAGGTTCATAATTCTGTGATAGCAACAACTAGCCTCAATTCCAAGAATAACATATTACATTTGCTGTAATGTAATTAAATAGCTAGCTAACCTAGCCGATAAAGAATTCTGGCTTCTTGGCTTCACAATTTATTTGAAATGGCTTTAAGATGACATCAACAAACAGTATTTATGCATTTATTCTGGAGAATTAGCTGGGCAAATTCCAGTTTTGGTTCAGTGAAATTCATTTACTGGAAGAATAAAGACTTGAAAATAAAACTTTTGCTTTTGTTTATTGTCACACTATTAAGAAAATTGAAGATCTGTTAGTAAACCTTTCCCTTATTCTTTTTTTTTTACAAAAGAGCAAAATTAAATATATAGGCAAGTATATTAATGTCGTCAAAAACGTCGTACATATTTCCTTTGCTATTTCCAGGTTTTCATTCTTTACCACAGATGCAGGAGGCTAGGAATATAAACTCTTGGCCAGATTTTGCCATCAGCTTCCCCAAAGAAAAGAAAAAAAAAAATATATATGTTATGTATATATATTTGGTGTGTAATTGTAATATGCAGCAGCAAATTGACTTTCATGCAAGGTTTCTTCCTTTAAAAGTCTTCTAGAAGAATTAATTTATCCATAAGCTCTTCAGAGAATCAAGATGAGATTCATTATTTGTAAATAATTCCTGCTAGTTTTGTTGAATATCAGCATTGATTAACTGCTAGTTGTCATTTATCAGCTTCCAAGCCAGCTGATTCAGCTACTTAACTTTTTGTGTGGCTATAATTTCCCCCCTCAGATTTATTTCTCCTCTGCTTTACCCAGAACTTAGCATAGCATGATTTTCTAAGAGAGAAAGCACATATACAAACTATGATCCAAAACTAAATTCTTCAGCATCAACTTTTCAGAACTAATTTTGTTGATTTAGACGCATGAGTTGTTCCAACTTCCAACTGTTTGGTCTTCCCAGCATGATTGACACATTGGAGAGCAACATTTCAGATGACTCCAGCTCCCACCTTTTGAGCTGTCTCAACAAATACGAAGTATTCCCCACTGTCCAAGGTCCAAATTCCTTACTCATAGAATCAGTAGCATAATAAATGGTCATATCACTTTCCTAACTTTTGGGGTAATTTTTATACAGCTTGGTAATAACATTAGAAACTCTAGGATTTTACCAATTTTACTGATCGTTTTTAAAGAAAAATTTATGATTTCTTAAAAATCTAATTGTACAATGTTTTATGTTTTTTTTTTAGTTTTTATTTTTTTAGTTTTTCTTAATGTTTAATTACCTTGGGTTTAATTTGTTCTTCTTTTTCTGTTTTTTGTTTGTTTGTTTGTTTTTTCTTTTTTAAAATGTGGAAACACCTTTTCTAACATAGGCATTTAATACCATAAATTTCTCTCTGCTTTAAGTGTATCCCACAGATAGTAGTATACTGTGTTTCAATATTCATTCAGTCCAAAATATTTTCTAATTTTCTTTGGGTTTCTTGACCTGTGGATTATTTACAAGTTTCTGCTTAATTTTCAAGTAGAGATTTGGGAGATATCTTTTCTCATTGTTCTCTGTTAATTCCATTGTGATCTGAGAAAACTCTCTGAATTATTACGTTTCTAAATTTTTTGAGACACTTCCAACATATGAACTTTTGTGATAAATGTTCCACATAAACAGAAAAATATTCTATAGTTTCTTTTTTTTTAAACATCTTTATTGGAGTATAATTACTTTACAATGGTGTGTTAATTTCTGCTTTATAACAAAGTGAATCAGTTATACATATACATATGTCCCCATATCTCTTCCCTCTTGCATCTCCCTCCCTCCCACCCTCCCTATCCCACCCCTCTAGGTGGTCACAAAGCACCGAGCTGATCTCCTTGTGCTATGCAGCTGCTTCCCACTAGCTACCTATTTTACTTTTGGTAGCGTATATATGTCAATGCTACTCTCTCACTTCATCCAAGCTTCCCCTTCCACGAACCCCATGTCCTCAAGTCCATTCTCTACATTTGCATCTTTATTCCTGTCCTGCCCCTAGGTTCATCAGAACATTTTTTTTTTAGACTCCATGTATATGTGTTAGCATATGGTATTTGTTTTTCTCTTTCTGACTTACTTCACTCTGTATGACAGACTCTAGGTCCATGCCTCACTACAAATAACTCAATTTCGTTTCTTTTTATAGCTGAGTAGTATTCCATGTTATATATGTGCAACATCTTCTTTATCCCTTCACCCATCAATGGACACTTAGGTTGCTTCCATGTCCTTGCTATTGTAAATAGTGCTGCAATAAACATTGTGGTACATGTCTCTTTTTGAATTATGGCTTTCTCAAGGTATATGCTCAGTAGTGGGATTACTGGGTCTTATGGTAGTTCTATTCTTAGTTTTTTAAGGAACATCCATACTGTTCTCCATAGTGGCTGTATCAATTTACATTCCTACCAACAGTGCAAGAGGGTTCCCTTTTCTCCACACCCTCTCCAGCATTTATTGCTTGTAGATTTTTTGATGATGCCCATTCTGACCAGTGTGAGGTGATACCTTGTTGTGGTTTTGACTTACATTTCTCTAATGGTTAGTGATGTTGAGCATTCTTTCATGTGTTTGTTGGAAATCTGTATATCTTCTTCGGAGAAGTGTCTATTTAGGTCTTCTTCCCCTTCATTATTATTTAAGTTTATTTAAATGACTATATTTTTATTGGTACTATTTTTTCTAAATAAGCTTTTTTTGTCTACTCTTTTGAGTTTTGATGTTTTGTACTTTATTTGATCTATTTATTCCATTTATTAATGGTTTCTTTCATATACTTTTCATTGCAGCATCTGCCTGAGTCTCCTCTTGACTTGTTTCCACAATATATCATGTTTCTTTGTGGGTTAAGTTTTAGTAGAATTGTTTTCCACACTATAAATCCCCAAAGTCAGAAGTGATCTTCCAGATCTGCTATGTATTTGCTTCTAACAAGTACCTTAGCTGTAGAATCAAACAATGAGCAATATTTATAATATTCATTTTGGAACTACATTATAGAGGTAATATACTTATTATTGAAGTAAAATGTGCATACGATAAACCAAATCAATTTTAAGGATATGGTTAAATGATTTTGCTAAATGTATATAAACATGCAACCAACACAAAAATCAAGATAGAGATTTCTGTCATTCAAAAAGTTCTTCTCATTCACCTTTTCATTCAATTTGTCCAAACCATCCACAACCAAGAAAATGCATGTTTTCTGTTATTATAATTTAAATTTTCCTTACCTAGAATTTCAAGGAAAAGGAAATAGGGTTTCAAATAAAAAGAGCATGATTTTTTATGACTGACTTTTTTTGACAGGAATAATGTTTTGAGTTATTCATGTTGTTATGTGTATCATTAGTTTGTACATTTATATTTCTGAGAAGTATTCAATTTATTGAATATACCATGCTTTGATAATCCATTCAGTGACTGATGGACATTTCCCTTGTTTCCATTTTGGGATTGTAATGAATAAAGCAGTTATGTAGATTGTTCTCCAAGTTCTTCTGTATGCAAATGTTTTTATTTCTCTTGGGTGAATACCTAAGATTGAAATTTCTAGGCTACATGATGATTAAGTTTAACCATATCAAAAACTGCCAAACTATTTTTCCAAGTGGTTGTACTATTTTACATTATTAATAGAAATATCTGAGAGTTCTATTTGTTCCCTATTCTCAGTAACAACTGACTTTGACAATCATTTTAATTTTAGCCATCTCGTCGGCTATATAGAAGTATTTCATTGTGAAAATTTAAATTTGGCTTAATGAAAGTGACATTTACATATGGTAAATTTTATTCTTTAAGTATTCAGTTCTGTGAGTTCTAATAAACACATACAATCTTGTAACTAGTACCACAATCATAATACATAGCAGTTTTATCACCTCACCCACAATTCTCCTGTGTCCATTTTTTAGACCATATACCACTCCCCACCTCCAATCCCTGGCACCAATCTGGCAGACTTTCTGTTCCTGTAGTTTTGCTTTTCCAAAATATTATATAAATACATTCATAGGCTATATAGCCTTTGAGTTTGGCTTCTTTTATAATATTTAGCATAATGCAACTGAGATTAATCCATGGCATTGTGTGTGTTGGTAGTTGATTCTTTTATTGCTAAATGATATTTTAATTAATTAATTAATGTATTTATTTATTTTTGCCTGTGTTGGGTCTTTGTTGCTGTGCACAGGCTTTCTCTAGTTGTGGTGTGCAGGCTTCTCATTGCAGTGGCTTCTCTTGTTGCAGAGCACAGGCTCTAGGTGTGTGGGCTTTTGTGGCTCACGGGCTTAGTTGCTCTATGGCATGTGGGATCTTCCTGGATCAGAGCTTGAACCCACATCCCCTGCATTGGCAGGTGGACTCAACTACTATGTCACCAGGGAAGTCCCGCTGAGTGATATTTGATTGTGAATGAACCACAGGTTCTTTTGCCATTCAACAAATAGGGGAAATCCATGCTGTTTTCAGTTTGGAATAATTATAAGTAAATTATGTGCTTATTTATCATCCACTGAATTCCCAGGTTTACCTAGTCAATCATGTTAAAATTAAGGCATTGATGAGGAAAGAGGGAGACCTTGAAACTAGGGATGGAGATATCTGGTCAGACACAGGAAAAGCTGATTATCTTACTCCATTGAGCCTCCTTTGTAAATGAAAGCAACTTTGTTTCCTATGCCTGAAGAAACTTAAAAATCCTGTTTAAAAATAGCACATCAGAAACATCTGTAAATGACATACAAAATTGTTCTCAAAATTACAAAAGAAGATGGAAAACTAATGTTCTTCATGGTTGGGCATGCTCTCTTGTTAAACCCTAATCCTATATTTTGAAATTCAGAGCAGGAATGTGTGAAGACCACTGTATAATTTCAAATAGCCCAGAACGTGTCACACTTGAGGAGTTCAGGCTTCATTCCCTATCTTATTTTCTGTAGATTACTGGTTTAGCATTTGGGAAAGTAATCATAGTTTTTAGGTAGTAAAAAGGGTCATGACAAAGAAAATTTCTCTTATGACTATCTCATCACATACTCTAACCACATCATTTTCTGGACTTGTTCTGTGTTGTGCTAAATTACTAAATCTAGGGCATTGCTGTCTCAGATGTGCAACTGCAGTTCATTTATCTGAGCCTGATGCAGTTGAATACATAATGACATTCCTTTCTGTTGTCTCTTTGCCCCTTCTTCACTGGAGAGCCTTTAGAGGCTCTCTACAGTTTTAGGAACAAAGTTTCTTTATTTAAAGTGCTTGAAATAACTGAGAGAAAATACAAAGAGAATAGGAATTTGGCTCAACTGACCAAGATTTGAAACTCAGCTTTACCTACATCTTGGACAACAAACAAAATTTTCTCCACAATTTTGAAATAAACATTGTAATATCTATCATATTCTGTTGTTTTGAATAGTAAATGAGATACTGCATGCACCAGTACATAGCCCAAACACTGATCATTTATTAATAAACATTATACACACTTAGAAAAGTAGGGTATAAATCTGGATTTGCCTATATATCTTTCATTCGTTTTTTTCATACAGTCATTCATATTTTAAAGTTTACCCTTTTAAAATAAATATTTAACATGTATCAGTCTGCGGGTGAGTTTACCATTGTGAATAAGATACAATGACTGTCCCTGGAGTAGTCATTCTAAAATAAACAATCAGATTTTTAATATGAAGAATGTTATAAAACAGTGTCTTTTAATACTATAGAGTGATTTGTAATCAACTGACAATATTTATTCAGTATACCATGTCTGTCATAATCTTTATGAAGAAGGTCTAGATGAGGACAGAATTATATAAGTAGGAGTAATTATAATCCTTGATTTTAATGATCTCACAGCTTATCATCTCTTGTGGTAGGTATGCTTTTCCATTCCAGGTGTAGGGTTTATTGAAGAAGGCACAGCATCTAAACCATGTCTAGTACATAATAGGATTTTAAAAATATTTTATCAAAGAATTAATAAATTCAGAAAAATGAAATGTCTTTTCTTTAGTTTGACATCAACTTAAGGAAAAAAGAACAAAACTATTTTATAGAAATGCAAGAGAGGGAGGAAGATAAATAAAACAGCCATTGAAATTACATATGGGGAAGTATTTAGGGTGTATGGTGCTTAAGCAAGAAAATTAAGCTTCTATTGAGTGGGAGATAGAAAAGCTGTAATACACTGCAAAATGAGGTAAAGGAACTAGACTTATAGCATTTAAATTAAAATGACCGAGTACTAAATGTGTGGATGGAAGTGTAACCAAGATAGCTGAGTAGGATGGCCCTGAGCTTACTTCCTCTCACAGGGACATCAAAATTACAACTATTTACAGAGAAATTATCTATGAGAACAACCTGCAGACTAGCAGAAAATATTTTCCAAAATAAAAATATAAAGAAAGAACCCCAATAAGGTGGGTAGAAGGGGAGGAGATGCAGTATGGTCAAGACCCACACCCCAGGGTAGGTGACCCACAAACAGAAAGATAATCACATTACAGTGGTTCTCCCCAAGAAGAAAGGGGTCCAAGCCCCATATCGGGGATCTCAAGCCTGGGAGTCCTGCACTGGATAAAAGAGCCTCCAGAACACTGGGTTTTGAGGCCAGTGGGGCTTGTGTATAGAAAATTGGAGGGCTGTAGGAAACAGAGACTCCACTCTTAAAGGGTGCATGCAAAATTTCACATTATTTGAATCCTAGTGGAGAGGGGGAAATTTAAAAGTAGGCTGGGTTGGACCCACTTGCTGATATTAGTTCTCTCAAAGATATAGGAGGTAAATAGGACTCTCCTGGGGTTGGAGATGCTGGTATAAGCCATTTCAGCAAGATCATATACCACAAGGACACTAGTGCTGACAAGCCCCATATTGGAGTTCTCTCACTAGCCTATTAATGCTGGGGGCTTACCCACCAACAAGCAGTTCATCATCAGCCCTGGGCCCCCATGGGCCCCCCCACCATGGGTTAGCATCAGCCATAGGCCCCCTCAGTTGCCACAACCAGGTGCTTCAAGACCCAGTCCTGTACACCAGCAAGGAAGCACAAGCCCTGGGCTCACTTGGGCCCTGCAACCAGCCAGCCAGTGACATGATACCACCTGTCAATAAGCCAGTATCAGCCAGGGTCTCCCCCTGCAAAATGTTCAGCCACTTACCCCAGGATGAGGCCCTCCACCAGCAGGCTGGCACCAACACTTGGTTCCCTGAATCCCACAGCCAGCTGCCACCACCACCAGTGGGCCAGCAGCCACCCCACAAGGTAGGTCCTGCCATCAACAGGGCCAGGAACCTGCCCTGATAACCAGCATGACCACAGTAGTCAGCACCATACAGAAGGGTGCACACAACCTACATAAAGGACAACACCAGAGCATATAGATGGGAGTGTGCTGCTGGGTCCCAAAGGACATCTCCTACATAAAGCCACTTCTCCAAGATCAGGTAAATTAATCAACCTACTTAATATATACAGTAAACACAGAGAATTAGGCAAAATGAGGAGATAGAGGAATACATTCCAAATGAAGGCACAAGACAAAACCTTAGAAAAAGAACTAAACAAAATAAAGATAAGAAATCTACCCTATAAAGAATTCAAGATAACAATCATAAAGAAGCTCAACAAACTTGGGGAAAGAATGCATGAATATAAAGTGACAATTTTAACAGGAGTTAGAATATATGAAGAAGAATCAAACAGAGCTGAATAATACAATAACTGAGATTAAAAATGCACTAGAACAAAACAAAGATATACTATATAGCACAGGGAATTATAGCCTGTCATTTTCTGGTCATAACTTATAATGGAGTATAATCTGCAAAATATTGAGTCACTATGTGGTACACCTGAAACTAACATGACAGTATAAATCAACTATACTTCAATAAAATATAGATTAGATGATACAGAGGAACAGATCATAAATCTGGAAGGGAAAGTATTGGAAATCACCCAAGCTGAACAGTAAAAAAATAGATGAGGATAATTTAAGATTATTCTGGGACACATCAAGCACACTAACATGTTATAAGGGTCCTGGAAGGAGAAGAGAGCAAGAAAGGGGCAAATAATGGTGTATTTGAAGAAAAAATAGCTAAAAACATCCCTAACCTGAGAAAGGAAACAAAGATCCAGCTCTAGGAAACAAAGAGAGCTGCAAAGAATTTGAAGCCAAAGAGGTCCACACCAAAACACATTATAATTAAAATGGCAAATAATCATGATAAAGATAGAATCTTAAATGCAGCAAGAGAAAAACAACTAGTTACATACAAAGGAACTCCTATAAGACCAAGCTTTGACTTTTCAACAAAAACATTGCAGTCCAGAAGAGAGCAGTGCAATATATTCAGTGATAAAAAGAAAAACTCTATAACCAAGAATACTGTACCTGGCAAGGATAACATTCAGATTGAAACTGAGATAAAGAGTTTTACAGACAAGCAACAGCTTAAGGAGTCTGGTATCACTAAACTGACTTTACAAAAAATGTTAAAGTGACTTCTCTAAGTGGAATACACAAGACCAAAATTAAAAATGTGATACTTACAAAAGGAAAAAAAAATCAATGGTAAAGGAAAATATAGAGCAAAGGTGGTAGACCAACCACTTATGAAGCTGGTAAAAACTTTAAAAACAAAAAAGTGGCAAAAGCAGCCATATTTATGATAAGTAGTTAAGAAATACACAAATCTAAAAGATGTAAAATATGATGTCAAAACAATAAATGTGAAAGTGGGCAGAGAGAGAACATACCTCAACATGATAAAGGCCATATATGACAAACTCATAGCTAACATCATACTCAGTGGTGAAAAGCTGAAAGCATTTCTTCTAAGATCAGGAAGAAGACAAGGAAGCCCAATCTTGCCACTTTTACTCAACATAGTTTTTGAAGTCTAGTCATAGAAATCAGAGAACAAAAAGAAATTAAAGGAATCCAAATTGGAAAAGAAGAAGTAAATCTGTCACTGTTTGCAGATGACATAATACTAAACATAGAAAATCCTAAAGATGTTACCAGGAAACTACCAGAGCTCATCAATGAATTCAGTAAAGTTGCAGGATACAAAATTAATACACAGAAATTTCTTGCATTTCTATACACTAACAATGAATGATCAGAAAGAGAAATTAATAGAACAATTCCATTTACCATTGCATCAAAGAATAATAAAATACTTAGGAATAAACCTACTGTAGGAGGCAAAAGACGTGTACTCTGAAAACTAGAAAACACTAAGGAAAGAAATTGAAGATGACACAAACAGATGGAAAGCTCCACAGTGTTCTTAGATTGGAAGAATCAATATTATTAAAATGATCATACTACCCAAGGCAATCTACCCAATTCAATGTATTCCCTATCAAAATTTCAATGACATTTTTCTCAGAACTTGAACAACTAATTTTTAATTAGTATGGAAACACAAAAGACCCCAAAAAGCCAAAACAATCTTGAGAAAGAAGAATAGACCTGGAGGAATCAGAATCCATGACTTCAGATTATACTACAAAGACACAGTAATTGAAACAGTATGGTACTAACACAAAAACAGACATATAGATAAATGGAACAGAATAGAGAACCCAGAACTAAACCTATGCACCTGTAGTCAATTAATTTATGACAAAGGAGGCGAGAATATACAATGGAGAAGAGACAGTTTCTTTAATAAGTGGTGCTGGGAATACTGGACAGCTACATGTAAAAGAATAATATTAGAACATTATCTAACACTACATATACAAAAATAAACTCAAAATTGATTAAAGATCTAAATGGAAGACCAGATACTATCAAACTCTTAAAAGAAAACAGGAAGAACATCCTTTGACATAAATCTCAGCAATATCTTTTCAGATCCACCTCCTAGAGTAATGAAAATAAAACAAAAATAAACAAATGGGAACTAATTAAACTTAAAATCTTTTGCACAGGAAAAGTAACCATAAACAAAACGTCACCCACAGAATGAAGGAAAAATTTGTTCATGGTAACCCTAAAAAAAAATAGCTAAATACAAAAAAGGAGTATAGAATTCAAACATAATACAAATTATAGTCATAAAATCACAAAGTAGAGAGCAAAGAAGAAATGAACAAAAAAAGAACTACAAAAACAACCATGAAACAATTAACAAAGTGGCAATAACTACATACCTGTCACTAATTACTTTAAATGTAGATGAACTAAATGCTCTAATCAAAACAGATAGGGTGACTAAATAAATAAAAATACAAGTCCCAAAAATATACTGCCTACAGGTGACTCACTCATGTCTAAACACCTGTACAGACTTAATTCAGGATATTAAAAAAGGTACTCCATGCAAATGGAAATAAAAAGAAACCTGGTGTAGCAGTACTTTAATTAGACACAATAGACTTTAAAACAAAAACTGTAACAAGAGACAAAGAAGGACATTACATAATGATAAAGGGATCAATCCAACAAGATTTAACAGTTGTAAATATATATATATATATATATATATATATATATATATGTATAGTTACAACATAAAAGCACCTAAATATAAAGCAAATATTAACAAACATTAAGGAAGAAATTGACAGTAATACAGTAGTAGTAGGGGATTTTAACACCCCACTTACCTCATTGGACAGATCATCCAGACAGAAAATCAATAAGGAAACATTGGCCTTAAATAACACATTGAAGCAGATGGACTTAATATAGAAAAAATATTATATCTAAGCAGCATAATATACATTTTTTAAGTGCACATGGAATATCCTCCAGGATAGATCACATACTAGCCCAAAAAACAAGTCTCAATAAATTTAAGATTAAAGTCATATCAAGTACCTTTTCCAAACACAATAGTATGAGACTAGAAATCAACCATAAGAAAAAAACTGCAAAAATGGCAAACACATGGGGGCCAAAATATATGCTACTAAACAAAAATGGGTCACTGAGGAAGTCAAAAAGGAAATAAAAAATACCTAGAGGCAAATGAAAATGGAAAAGGAATGATGCAAAATCTATATGATACAGCAAAGCAGTTCTAAGAAGAAATTTATAGTGATACCAGCTTACCTCAGGAAACAAGAAAAATCTCAAATAAATGACCTAACCTTACACCTTAATGAACTGGGAAAAGAAAGAAAGAAAAAAAAAAAGCCAAAATTAGTAGAAGAAAATAAATAGTAAACATCAAAGCAGAAATAAATGAAATAGATAAAAAAATCAATGAACTAATAACTGGTTCTTTGAAAAGATAAACAAAACTAATAAAACTTTAGCTAAACCAATCAGGACAAAAAAGATAGGGCCCAAATAAAGAAAATCAGAAAAGGACGAGGAGAAATTACAATCAACACCACAGAAATGCAAAGGATCATAAAAGAGTACAATGAACAATTATAGGTCAATAAGGGAAACCTTAAAGAAATAGATAAATCCCTAGAAACATGCCAGTAAATGGCAACCCTAAAAGAAATGAATAAATTCCAAGAAACATACAATGGTCCAAGCTGTACCAGAAATAAATAGAATATGAACAGACAAATTACCAGTAATGAAACTGAATCAGTAATCAAAACACTCCCAGACAAAAAAAGTCCAAGACTGGATGACTTCGCAGGTGAATTTCACCAAGCATTGAAAGAGCAGGTAACAACTATCTATCTCAAAGTGTTCAAAAAAAAAAAAATTGAAGAGGAAAAAAATGCTTCTGAACTCTTTCTACAAATCCAGCAGTAACACAATACCAAAATTAGACACAGACACCACAAATTTTCCTTGTTTTTAAAATTACTAGCCAACATACCTGAAAATAGATGCAAAAATTTCAGCAAATATTATCAAACTGAATTTAACAATCATTAAAAGGATCATACACCAGGATAAATTGGGATTTATTCCCAGAATGTAAAGATGTTTCAATATTCACACATCAATAAATGTGATGACAGTGAAGAATAAAAATGATATGATCATCTCAATAGATGCACAAAAAGCTTTTGACAAAATTCAACATCCATTTATTATTAAAAAAAAAAAACCTCTCAACATAGTAGATATAGAGGGAACATAATTTAATATAATAAAGACCTTATATGACAAAACCACAGCCAACATCATACACCTCAGTAAATAGCTGAAAGCATTTCTTCTAAGATCAAGAATGAGACAAGAATGACCACTCTAACCACTTTTACTCAACGTATTATTGAAAGTCCTAGCCAGAGCACTCAGAAAAGGAAAAGAAATAAAAGGCATCCAAATTGGAAAGGAAGAAATAAAACTGTTTATTTTTTGCAGCTGATATGATTCTATATATAGAAAATCTTAAAGACACCAGCAAAAAACCGTTAAAACTATTAAAGAATTCAGTAAAGTGGCAAGATACAGAAATCTGTTGTATTCTACACACTAACAGTAAATTATCAGAAAGAAAAATTAAGAAAACAATACTATTTACAGGCACATAAAATAGAAAAATATACTAAGGAATAAACCTAACCAAGGAGGTGAAAGAACTGTACTTGGAAACCTATAAGACACTGATGAAAGAAATTGAGGACAACACCAAAAAAAAAGGAAAGATATACCATGCTCATGGATTGGAAGAATTAGTATTGTTAAAATGCCCACACTACCCAAGGAAATCTACAGATTCATTGCAATCCCTATCAAAATACCAGTGGCATTTCTCAGAGAACTAGAACAAATAATCCTAAAATTTGTATGGAAACACAAGGGTCCTCAATAGCTGGAACAATCTTGAGATAGGAGAACAAAGCTGGAGGTATCACACCCCCTGATTCAAAACTATACTAACGGGACTTCCCTGGTTGTGCAGTGGTTAAGAATTCACCTTCCAGTGCAGGGGATGTGAGTTTGATCCCTGGTCAGGGAACTAGATCCAACATGCATGCTGCAACTAAGAGTTTACTTGCCACAGCTAAGGAACCTGCGTACCACAACTAAGGAGCCAGTGACCTGCAACTAAGGAGCCCGTTAGCCACAACTAATGAGCCCACTGGTCACAACTAAGGATTATATTTGCCACAACTAAAGGAGCCAGTGAGCTGCAACTAAGGAGCCTGCCTGCCACAACTAAGATGCGGTGCAAACAAAATAAATAAATTTTTAAAACTATACTAAAAAGCTACAATAATCAATACAGTATGGCACTTGCACAAAAACAGGCTCACAGAACAATGGAACAGAATAGAGAGCCCAGAAACAAACCTACACTTGTATGGTCAATTATTCTATGATGAAGGTGGCAAGAATATACAATGGGCAAAAAAAAGCCCCCTTAATAAATGATTTTGGTAAAACTGGACAGGTACATAAAAAAGAATCAAACTGGACTACTCTTTCACATTATATACAAAAATAAACTCAAAATGGATTAAAGAAAAATGTAAGATCTGAAACCATAAAATTGAAAGAAGAAAACAAAGGCAGTATGCTCTTTCACATTGATCTTAGTCATATTTCTCTTGAATCTGTCACCTTAGACAAGGGAAACAAAAGCAAAAATAAATAGCTCTCACTACATCAAACTTAAAAGCTTTTGTGCAGTGAAGGAAACTATCAACAAAACAGACAGCCTGCTGAATGGGAGAAGATATTTGTAAACAATATTTATTGATAAGGGTTTAATATCCAAAATATACAAAGTACTCATACAACTCAACATTAAAAAAAAAACAATTAAAAAATGGTCAGAGGGACTTCTCTTGTGATGCAATGCAGGGGACACAGTTTCAATCTCTGGTCTGGGAAGATCCCACTTGCCGTGGAGCAACTAAGCCTGTGTACCACAACTATTGAGCTTGCACTCTAGAGCCCACAAGCCACAACTACTGAGCTCACCTGCCGCAACTACTGAAGCCTTCATGCTCTAGGGCCTGTGTGCTGCAACTACAGAAGCCCACACACCTAGAGCCCATGCTCTGCAACAAAAGAAGCCACCTCAATGAGAAGCACGTGCACTGCAATGAAGAGTATTCCCACTAGCTGCAACTAGAGAAAGCCCATGCACAGCAATGAAGACCTGATGCAGCCAAAAAAAAGAAGTCTATCCAGAGGACCTGAATAGACATTTTTCCAGAGAAGATATACAGATAACCAGCAGGCCTACAAAAAGATGCTCAACATCAATAATCATAAAGAAAATGCAAATCAGAACTACAATAAGATACCACCTCACACATGTCAGAATCATCAACAGAACACAAATAACAAGTGTTTGCAAGGATGTGGAGAAAAAGAAACCCTCTTACACTGTTTTGGGATTGTAAATTAGTGCAGCCAGTATGGAAAATAGTATGGAGTTTCCTCAAAAAATAAAATCAAAATTTTATATGATGGATAAAAATATGGTAGTATCTATATACAGTTGAATATTACTCAACCACTAAAAATATAAAGTTTTGCCATTTGCAGAAAACATGGATATATCTAGTGGGTATTATCCTAACTAAAATAAAATATCAGGCAGAGAAAGACAAATAATGAATGATTTCATTTACATAGAATCTTAAAAAAAATAAACCAACAAAATGAAAACAGATTGATAGATACAGAGAACAAATGGGTGGTTGCCAAAAGTGTGGGGGACATGAAAAAGGTGAAAGGGATTAAAAGGTATGCATCTTCAATTATATAATAAATAAGTCATAGCCATGTAATATACAGCATAAGGAATATAGTCAATGATATTTTATTAACTTTGTACAGAGACAGATGGTTACTACAATTATCTTGATGACCATTTCATAATGTATGCAAATGTCAAATATTTATGTAGTATACCTGAAGCCAACATAATATTGTACATAAACTATATTTCAATTGTAAAAGTTTTACTGAAAGATTCAAGACCAAAAAAGTGTTTCTGTTTGGTCACATTCACAGCAGTGTTTAAAGTATTATTTGATCTGATTTTTAAGCTTTCTTTAAAGGTAATTTATATATATTTTTTTCTTTCTGTAATTTTTTTAACATTTTTATTGGAGTATAATTGCTTTACAATGGTGTGTTAGTTTCTGCTTTATAACAAAGTGAATCAGTTATACATAAACATATATCCCCATATCTCTTCCCTCTTGCATCTCCCTCCCTCCCACCCTCCTTATCCCACCCTTCTACCTGGTCACAAAGCTAGAATAAAACCAAGTTGATCTCCCTGTGCTATGTGACTACTTCCCACTAGCTATCTATTTTACATGTGGTAGTATATATATGTCCATATATACACTATCACTCTCTCACTTTGTCCCAGCTTACCCTTCCCCCTCCCCGTGTCCTCAAGTCCATTCTCTAGTAGGTCTGTGTCTTTATTCCCATCTTGCCCCTATGTTCTTCATGACCTTTTTTTTTTTTTTTTAGATTCCATATATATGTGTTAGCATACGGTATTTGTTTTTCTCTTTCTGACTTACTTCACTCTATATGACAGACTTTAGGTAATTTATAATTGAGTCATTTAAAATGAATTTTCTTTTGAGGACTCAGAAATTTGCAATATAAACATGTAGGTGATTTTAGAGTATGGGCTGGAGATCACAGAACCTTGGAAGTGTCTAATTTTATTTCCTGATTGAAAGTTAGGGATTCTGGCATTGAATGTCACCATGTAAAGCACTCACTGACTGTGTTAAACAAAAAGGATGGGGTGGTCTTTTCAAATGCCTGGTCTGATCCCTCGGCTGAAGAATCTTTTTTGTTAAAAAGATAATGTAGTTTTTTATTGATCCAGAGCAATGGGCCAAGCAAGGTTTTGCTGCAACAGTTTCTATATTGCTGCAACTCGATAGGAAATACACATGGATTCTAAATATGTGTTTTTAAACTAATTTATTTCATCTTAATTTTCAGAAGTCAAAGGCATTAAATTATAATTTAAATCCAGATATGTTAGTTTGTTTGAGCTATAAATCTAAATATAATAGAAATACTTGATAAACTCCAATTAAGGAAAGATAAGATATGGGAGCTGAACACTTAAAAGTTTCTTATCAAAGCTATTGAAATATCAAACTGTATGACTGAATTAATATTTTTGCAAACAATGATAGTCAAAACACATCTGGAGCTTCCCTGGTGGCGCAGTGGTTGAGAGTCCACCTGCCGATGCAGGGGACGTGGGTGTGTGCCCTGGTCTGGGAGGATCCCACATGCCACGGAGTGGCTGGGCCCATGAGCCATGGCTGCTGAACCTGCATGTCCAGAGCCTGTGCTCCGCAACAGGAGAGGCCACAACAGTGAAAGATGCACGTATCACAAAAAAAAAAAAAAAAATCTGTTCTTATTCAATGCTGGAAGAGAAATTAGTTAAGAATGAATTAAAAATGCTGGAGAGGGTGTGGAGAAAAGGGAACCCTCTTGCACTGTTGGTGGGAACATAAATTAATACAGCCAGTATGGAGAACAGTATGGAGGTTCCTTAAAAAACTAACAATAGAACTACCATACAACTCAGCAATCCCACTACTGGGCATATACCCTGAGGAAACCATAATTCAAAAAGAGTCATGTACCACAATGTTCATTGCAGCTCTATTTACAATAGCCAGGACATGGAAGCAACCTAAGTGTCCATTGATGGATGAATGGATAAAGAAGATGTGGCATATATATATACAGTGGAGTACTACTCAGCCATAAAAAGAAACGAAATTGAGTTATTTGTAGTGAGGTGGATGGACCTAGGGTCTGTCATACAGAGTGAAGTAAGTCAGAAAGAGAAAAATACCATATGCTAACACATATATATGGAATTAAAAAAATGGTTCTGAAGAACCTAGGGACAGGATAGGAATAAAGATGCAGACGTAGAGGATGAAATTGAAGACATGGGTAAGGGGAAGCGTAAGCTGCAATGAAGTGAGAGAGTGACATAGACATATATACACTACCAAATGTAAAATAGATAGCTAGTGGGAAGCAGTCACATATCACAGGGAGATCAGCTCAGTGCTCTGTGACCACCTAGAAGGGTGTGATAGGGAGGGTGGGAGGGAGATGCAAGAGGGAGGAGATATGGGGATATATGTTTATGTACAGCTGATTCACTTTGTTATAAAGCAGAAACTAACACACCATTGTAAAGCAGTTATACTCCAATAAAGATGTTGAAAACAACAAAAAAAGAATGAATTAAAAGTTAATATATTAAATTCTACATTTTCAGAAATGTTAACTGGATTTCATATTTGGAAATTTCTACATAACAATAGTAGATATTCATATCAGTAGTATAATTTAATTGCATTTAGCCAATGTTGTTAACTAGATACCATATTCTAGAAAATATTTTTTAAGGTAGTGTGGAATTACGACACCAGTAAAATCTTTATCTTCTTTCCAAACAGCTTTTAGGTCTATTGTTCCAGATGGGCAGATCTCCGGGAAAACTAAGAAAATAATTAATTTTAGGAAAGTTCTTGCATACGTATTTTCCAGCATTTTATTCTCCCTCCATACTGGTGACACCGTGTTGGTACAAATCTTCATAATCTCTCTGTAGTTACATGTCTAAAAACTAAGCTAAGGGAAGCACAATCTTTTCATGCTCGGAAAATAAAATGTATTTTTATGAATCTGGAAATCCATGTGTAAATTCACAAAACCAAATTATGATGGGAGATTTAAGACAAGAATCGTGACTGACCCTGGTGTACTTTGAGGAAAATTTATCCTTCTTAAAAAGTGGGTAAAATAATTATAATTAAATTTATATATGAATTTTTTTAGATGAAGAAATAATTAATGAAATATCAATAAACTAGTAGACAACATACTAAGGTTATAATAATCAGGTCAACTTATGGACTTATTAGTTGTAGAACTATGGGGAAGTTGTTTCAACTCCTGTGTCCTACTTTTCTCATTTGTCAAGTAAGAATGATGATAGTACTTATACCATAAAATTGTTATAAGAGATGAATGAGTCAATAACTATAAAGCACTTAAAAGAGTGCCTCACATATAGTGAGCGTCATATTTGCATGTGTTCAGTAAAAATATAAAGATCCAGAGATCAGAAAGTTAAAAATAGCATGGAGATAAGCCTAAAATGTTTAGAGACTATGATACCACAAAGCACAGGCTGGACAATACATGATTTATTATGAGATTATGGAACCTCTCTCAATATTAATAGCCAGATGAGCCTCCTAAATACTCTCAGCTAAAGTGCTAAAAGAAAATAATAAAGAAAAGTGATTAAGCAAAGTGAAATATAAGGTTTAAACTGCCATAGACTGATCCCAGAACCTAATCTCCCAGGGGAGGGAAGTTGGCCTCATGCAGAGCACACCGTTTTAGGAAATGAGGCCTAGTCAGTGAAACCAGAAACAATTTAGTGATTAAGACAGTCATTCCTGGTAGAATGCTTTGGTAGCAGGTCAGGGCAGAAAACCACATCATATAATCACTAGTAGATGCCCTAGACTCTTGATCATATCAGAGAGGTGATTGGTGTTCCAACTGAAGGTCAGAGGCTGAAATTCCACAACTTCATACTGCTGTAACCACAAGACTTATATTCAAGTTACCGATTATGCTGACTGGGGTGGAGTTTGTGCCTTCCTAATTAAGCAGATTGAAAGCTTCACAACTCAAGAGCTAGTGGTCCTCTCCAAAACTTTGACATTCTGTCTTGATAAACTCTTGTGTGCTATTTTAGAATGCAATAGGCTATGGAAGAACCATACACCAGCTATAGCTCTTGTGTCTATGAATTTCCCCCTTATGTTTGCTGTCTGATAATTCTCCCCTGTTTGCTTGATCAAGATCTTAAGCAAAACCAAAGCTTGACCCACTAGCTTACTTCACAGTTTCAGAATCACTGATGAACTGCATACTATATAAGGCATCTCACAGTGCTGAGGTAGCAATATTCTAGACTACTACCCATGCACACACTATAGTAAAAACTCAGAATGCTGCAGCACTAAGTACAAAAGAATGTTCCCAAGAAGGTAGCCTAAACCACATTGATCAGAAACAATAGAAGTTTTAATTTCCATAGTGAATGAACGGAAAAGAAGGAAGGGAGCAAAGAAGGCAGGCTACTGATTTTCTGTGCATAGGAAGGGCTCTTGATTAAGGCGGGACCAGTGATAAAATTATATCCCTGGTACACTTTCAAATTCACTCATTGATATAAGTGGCAAGTTATGATATGTGTAAGGAATGGCAGTACAAAGGACCAAGAGAAATACCTCGAGAAGAACATCCTGACACATCTACTCTATAAGAGTTTATTTAGCCACTCATTTATGCATTTAAACAAATATTTTTTTTCAATACTTAAGATGCCCTTGGTTGTCTTCTAGGTACATGTGAAAAACAAAACAAAACAAAGCAAAAAATCATTGCCTTATGTAATCTTTATTTTAGCGAAGACAGCCAAATAATATTTTTGTTTATTTTTATATTTCTATGTATATGTAAAATATTTATAAATGTATATGTATGTATATATGTATACAAAACACTGTATAATATCATATCAGATGATAAAAGCTGAATAAAAGGATAGAGAATATCTTGATATTTCAGTATCAGGTAATGTTATATGAGAGGTTTCCTCACAAAATGTGAGTGTTGAACAAATATTTTTAGGAAGAGAGGGAACTAATCATTTGATAAGGAGAGGAGTATCCAAAGTGGGGAAAACACAAAGTCCCTAGACCAAGAGCATAAAAGTTGCACTGAATGAAAAACAAGAAAGCAGAATGGTGGCCAGGAGAATGGCAGTAGTTGAAAGGTAGCCAGGAGCAAGATAATGTAGGACCTTGAGTGCCACTCTGAGGACTGTTTTTCATTCTGAATGAGAATGACAGACATTGGAGGATTTCAAGCACAAGATTGATATGATTGTAATTTTACTGAGCTGCATTTTAAAAGGACCACACTGAGAACTGTTGAACACACTGAGACTGTTGAAATAGTTCAGAAGATTGTGGCCTGGACCACGAAAGGGAACAATGAAAACTATGAGCAGTAGTTAATTCTGATTATGTTTTTAAGGTATAGTTAATAGGATTTACTGCTGGATTAATGGGATCATGCTAAAATGCTTGTAAATAGTGAAAGAGTTTAGAATGCAACTGTGTTGTGCCTTTGTAAATGTGGGTGACAGATTTGAGTTTCAATATGAATATACAAATTTATTTTTATTATTTATATTTAATAAGATGTTACACACTAGATCAGTTATCTGTGACAAGAGTGCTTAGTTCAAGTTCCATAAATTCCTTAGAATGTTAAAATAGTGCAAAAGTAGATATAATTCTGAAGGATAAAGGAAAAAAGGAAATACCTGATGCATTCCTTCTCACCTCTCAACATAATAAATTAATTTTTATTAAAAGGAAGAAGTATATAAGAAGAAATATATACATATATATATGATATCTTAGGAAAAATTTTATTCCCATTATCATTATTCTTTGGATGATAAATAGGTAAACCATTTTCAAGAGGGATAGATCCTTATGATCTTGAGTGAACAATCACCTTAGATAAACATTCTGAAGTGTGGATTTTTACAGTGAATATCTATACCAAGAAAAGTAAAGAAACTGACACTCCTACCCTTAGATAACAGACAAACCACTACAATAGATAGACCAGATTTATCACTTTCCAGCAAATACCTGACAGGTATTCCTTTGTGGGAAAGCTGAACTAAATATGGTGTGCTCTGAAAAATTACGATTCATAACCATCAGTCAATCAAGCAAGATATGTTTGGAAAACAAGCCAATAATGAAATGCTAATGTTCACTCACAAATATTACTTTCTGTGTTATCAATCAAAAGGTAGCACACACACACACAAAAAAAAAAAAGGTAGCACAATTTAGTGAGGTCCTGTACACTTATTGAGACAACAAGTATTATTTTGAATGTATCTATGTAAGGTGATAGACACACTGAGATGATTAAAAGAAGAATTCTTGTCAGGGGTGTAAATAATTCATTATAATAGAAATGGAAAAATGCTGTTGTACTTGTAGGCATGAGGACTCTTCACAAGTCTCATATATATCAGTTCTCACCTTTTAACCACATTGTAAGTCTTATACTTTCCATTGCCTTTGAATTTAGTAGAGATTATCTGAGTTGCTTCAGTCAATTAATGTGAGTGGAAGTGACTTTAACCACTTCTGGTTAGAAGTTCAAAGAGCCAAGCCATGATCCACCATGTCACTTTCTTGGACACAGAAAATGTGTCCAAATGACACAGTGATTACAATGGTACAGCTATAGCATCCATTATCTGGGTTTCTTAATACCTGTAATGATCAGAGGCCCCTTGCCAACCTCCACTGGTTTTATAATGTAAGCAAAGTTAATTAAGAACTGACACAGAAGTAGAAATGATGCTATGAGAAATCAGAACATAGTTATTATCCAGAGTAAAGACTTTAAGGAAAAAATCCTGGAGTAACAGGACACTGAGCTGAGCCTTAACAATTAGCGGGAGTAAGGTGAATGGAAAGGATGGTGGCCTTATGTAGACCATACAGAAAAGGGAGAGAGTAATATGTACAGAAACTGTATATGGTTCATCATGACTGGAGGGTTAGCATCAATAGATTGTCAATATGTAGTACTGGAAAGATATTTAAGGATCAACTCACAGTGGCCCTTTGTTACTAGGCTTAGTTTTAGTTATTCATTTTTAAAGAGACTGTTAACTAATTAAAGCATGCAAACAGATCTAAACTACATAAACACTATGTACCTGCTACCTACCTTAAAAATTAAATTAGAAGTACACTTAAAATACCCTGTGTATAAAATTCTTCAGTCACCTCCTCCCTCATCACTACAGGTAATAATTATCCAAAATTTTGCTATATAGCTATGTAACCCTAAATTTTATATATATATATATATATATATATATATATATATATATATATATATATATATATATATATATATATATATATAATCATTTTGTCCCTTTGTAGATGATAAACAATTATATTATTTTGTAAGCATTTTCCTTTTTACTGTCATTTGATTTTTTGGAAAATAGTCTATATCCTTATATAAATGCAAGACATTCATTAAAAATGTTGCATAGTACTCAGTTATTTGAATTTATCATAATTTTTATACTCGGTGCTCTGAAAAATGTCATTTACCATTTTTCACTGGTACAATGTTAAACTGAATGTTTTGTAAATTCCCCTGATAGATATGTGCAAGAGTTTATCTAGAATATACGAGTATGAAATTACTGGGTCTAAGGCTATGTGAATCTTCAAATTAACTAAGTGTTACTAAATGAAAAGAGTTATTTATACTTAACCCAGAAGCCAAAGGAAACTCCTGAAGGATGTTTAAGGAAGCCATCAGCATGGTAAGGTTTTTGGTTTAGAAATCTCTGGCAGCAATACGCAAATGTTATTGGAATTGAGCAAAATCTTATGAACCAGAAATAAGGCAGTGTCCAAGGAGATTGTCAAGAAGAGGAGAATCACCAGACATTGGTTGGCTAGTGGGGGAAGAGAGGTATGGTGAATTTGGTTTATAGGTGTATTAGCAGGCATGGACTTTCACTGACATTATCTCTGAGTTTTTTCACATACTAGTTAAATTTATTATTTCTCTTGTCTTCAAATATTAAGTTTAAGGCAGAGAACTATTGTGTATTCTTAAGCAACAATGTGTAGGACATTTATTTTGGTTCTTTATGAAAGCATATGGTAACTTTCTTTTTCTTAATTTTTATTTTAATTTAATTAATTTTTTTATACAGCAGCTTCTTATTAGTCATCAATTTTATACACATCAGTGTATACATGTCAATCCCAATCACCCAATTCATCATACCACCACCTCCACCCCCACTCCCCCACAGCTTCCACTCACCTTGGTATCCATGTTTGTTCTCTACATCTGTGTCTCAATTTCTGCCCTGCAAACCGTTTCATCTGTACCATTTTTCTAGGTTTCACATATATGCGTTAATATACGATATTTGTTTTTCTCTTTCTGACTTACTTCACTCTGTATGACAGTCTCTAGATCCATCCAAGTCTCAACAAATGACCAAATTTCATTACTTTTTAGCATATTGTAACTTTCAGAGTTACTTTTTTAAAGTCATATTGACTAAATTTAAATCAGTTTCATTACTTATATGTAACCTCTCTTTACTTCAGTTTCTTTTTCTGTAGAACAGTGATAATAATAATACCAACTTCATGATGATGTCTTTAGTATTAATTGAGATAATTATAGATTATTTACAGAACTTGTGTAGCATATAGGAGTTACGGATAAGTGTTAACTATTATTATTGCTATAATGCCACAATCAATTGTGAAAGTAAACGATAGCATCCCATACTGAAAAATTGAGACCCAGAAACTTTCAGTAACTTAGCGAGAAGCTCAGCTAGAAAACAGAAGATTCAGGACTTGAAAATTATGCTGTTCCCTCTACTCCATGTTGCACATAGCCCTATCCTTACTTTTCAGGTTTCATTCTTTCCCTTCTTTTTATGGTAATAGTCCAGTAGACTGAGTACATGTGACAATTGATTTTTAAATTCAGTGAATCACCCTTCACATTTTTGTTCCACCATTACTCTATAATCCAATTAGTTATTTCTCATTCTTCAATGTACAATTTATATTTTTTCCACCTTCAAATTAATCAATTTAGGTGTTATAGCCTTTTATCTAAATTCAAAGTCCTTAGGAAAGAGTCTAGACATGCAGAAGCACTCAAATTTTACCCCTTTTCTCCAGCAGATAAAGAGAAAACAAGTTAGGGCTTACAAATGTGTAAGGTGGGAGAATTAGAGGAGATAAAATGTTCACACTAATCTGAATTTAGTCTTCATAGAAATCTATTTGAATATGGAAACAGAATATGCTTAGTTAGCAAAGGATTTATGGATTTTAAAAACGTGGGTTTTTTTGGATATTCTTCTAACATATTTATTGGAGTATAATTGCTTTAAAATGCCATGTTAGTTTCTGCTGTATAACAAAGTGAATCAGCTACACATAAACATATATCCCCATATCTCTTCCATCTTGGGTTTCCCTCCCACCCTCCCTATTCCACCCCTCTAAGTGGACACAAATCACCAAGCTGATCTCCCTGTGCTATGTGGCTACTTCCCACTAGCTATCTATTTTATATTTGGTAGTGTATATATCTCCAAGCCACTCTCACTTCGTCCCAGCTTACCCTTTCCCCTCCCCATGTCTTCCAGTCCATTCTCTACATCTGTGTCTTTATTCTTGTCCTGTCCATAGGTTCTTCAGAACCTTTTTTTTTTTAGATTCCATATATATGTGTTAGCATAGGGTATTTGCTTTTCTCTTTCTGAATTACTGTATGACAGTGTCTAGGTCCATCCACCTGACTACAAGTAACTCAATTTCATTTCTTTTTATGGCTGAGTAGTATACAATTGTATAAATGTGCCACGTATTCTTTATATATTCATCTGTCACTGGGCACTTAGGTTGCTTCCATGTCCTGGTTATTGTAAGTGGAGCTGCAATAAACATTGTGGTAGATGACTCATTTTGAATTATGGTTTTCTCAGGGTATACGCATAGTAGTGGGATTGCTGGGTCATATGGTAGTTTTATTTGTAGTTTTTAAAGGAACCTCCATAATGTTCTCCATAGCAGCTGTATCAATTTACATTCCCACCAACAGTGCAAGAGGGTTCCCTTTTCTCCACACTCTCTGAAGCAATTATTGTTTGCAGATTGTTTGATGATGGCCATTCTGATTGGTGTGAGGTGATACATCATTGTAGTTTCGATTTGCATTTCTCTAATGAGTAGTGATGTTGAGCATGCTTTCTTGTGTTTGTTGGCATTCTGTATACCTTCTCTGGAGAAATGTCTATTTAGATCTGCTGCCCATTTTTGGATTGGGTTGTTTCTTTTTTTGATATTGAGCTGCATGAGCTACCTGTATATTTTGGAGATTAATCCTTTGTCAGTTGATTCATTTGCAAATATTTTCTCCCATTCTGAGGACTGACTTTTCATCTTGTTTATGATTTCCTTGGCTGTGTAAAACTTTAGAGTTTCATTAGGTCCAATTTGTTTATTTTTGTTTTTATTTGCATTTCTCTAGGAGGTGGGTCCAAAAGGTTCTTGCTGTGATGTATGTCATAGAGTGTTCTGCTCTAAGAGTTTTCCTCTAAGTGTTTTATAGTGTCTGGCCTTATATTTAGGTCTTTAATCCATTTTGAGTTTATTTTTGTGTATGGTGTTAGGGAGTGTTCTAACTTCATTCTTTTACATGTAGCTGTCCAGTCTTCCCAGCACCAATTATTGAAGAGGCTGTATTTTCTCTATTATATATTCTTGCCTCCTTTATGAAAGATAAGGTGGCCATATGCATGTGGGTTTATCTCTGGGTTTTTTATCCTGATCTATTGATCTATATTTCTGTTTTTTTGCTAGTACCATACTGTCGTGATTACTGCAGCTTTGTAGTATAATCTGAAGTCAGGGAGATTGATTCCTCCAGCTCTGTGTTTCTTTCTCAAGATTTCTTTGGCTATTTGGGGTCTTTTGTGTTTCCATACAAATAGTGAAATTTCTTGTTCTACTTCTGTGAAAAATGCCATTGGTAGTTTGATAGGGATTGCATTGAATCTGTACATTGCTTTGGGCAGTAGAGTCATTTTCATAATGTTGATTCTTCCAATCCAAGAACATGGTAACTTTCCATCTGTTTGTATCATCTTTAACTTCTTTCATCAGTGTCTTATCATTTTCTGCATACAGCTCTTTTTTCTCCTTAGGTAGGTTTATTCCTAGGTATGTTATTCTTTTTGTTGCAATGGTAAAAAGGAGTATTTCCTTAATTTTTCTTTCATATATTTCATCATTAGTGTATAGGAATTCAAGAGATTTCTGTGCATCATTTTATATTCTGCTACTTTACCAGATTCGTTGATTAGCTATAGTATTTTTCTGATAACATCTTTGGGATTCTCTATGTATCATATCATGTCATCTGCAAACAATGAGAGTTTTGCTTCTTCTTTTCTGATTTGGATTCCTTTTATTTGTTTTCTTCTCTGATTGCCATGGCTAAGACTTCCAAAAACATGTTGAAAAATAGTGCTGAGAGTGGGCAATCTTTTCTTCTTCATGATCTTAGTGAAAATCATTTCAGTTTTTCACCATTGAGAAAAGTGTTGGCTGTGGGTTTTTCATATATGGCCTTTATTATATTGTGGTAAGTTCCCTCTATGCCTACTTTCTGGTGAGTTTTTATCATAAACAGGTGTTGAATTTTCTAAAAAGCTTTTTCTGCATCTATTGAGGTGATCATATGGTTTTCCTCCTTCAATTTGTTAATATGGTTTATCACATTGATTGATTTGCATATATTGAAGAATCTTTGCATTACTTGGATGAACCCCACTTGATCATGGGGTATGATCCTTTTAATGTTCTGTAGGATTCTGTTTGCTAATATTTTGTTAAGGATTTTTGCATCCATGATCATCAGTGATATTGCTCTGTAGTTTTATTTTTTTGTGAAATCTTTGGTTTTGGTATCAGTGTGATGGTGGCCTCATAAAATGAGTTTGGGAGTGTTCCTCTCTCTGCTATATTTTGGAATAGTTTCAGAAGGATAGCTTTTAGCTGTTCTCTAAATGTTTGATAGAATCCACCTGTGAAGCCATCTAGTCCTGGGCTTTTGTTTACTTGAAGATTTTTAATTGCAGTCTGAATTTCAGTGCTTGTGATTGGTCTGTTTATATTTTCAATTTCTTCCTGGTGCAGTCTTGGGAGGTTGAGCTTTTGTAAGAATTTGTCCATTTCTTCCACATTGTCCATTTTATTGGCATAGATTTGCTCTCATGATCCTTTGTATTTCTGCAGTGTCAGTTGTTACTTCTCCTTTTTCATTTCCATTTCTATTAATTTGAGTCTTCTCCCTTTTTTTCTTGATGAGTCTGGCTAGTGTTTTATCAATACTTTTTATCTTCTCAAAGAACCAGATTTGGGCTTCCCTGGTGGTGCAGTAGTTGAGAGTCCGCCTGCCTATGCAGGGGACATGAGTTTGTGCCCCAGTCCAGGAAGATCCCACATGCCACAGAGCGGCTGGACCCATGAGCCCTGGCCACTAAGCCTACATGTCTGGAGCCTGTACTTCACAGCAGGAGAGGCCACAACAGTGAGAGGTCCACATTCCGCAAAAAAAAAAAAAAAAAAAAGGAAAACAAAAGAACCAGCTTTTAGTTTTATTGATCTTTGTTATTGTTCCTTTCATTTCTTTCTCATTTACTTCTGATCTGATTTTTATGATTTCTTTCCTTCTGCTAACTTTGGGGTTTCTCTCTTCTTTCTCTAGTTGCCTTAGGTGTAAGGTTAGGTTGTTTATTTGAGATATTTCTTGTTTCTTGAGGTAGGATTGCATTGCTATAAACTGCCCTCTTAGAACTGCTTTTACTGCATCCCGTAGTGTTTGGGTTGTCATGTTTTCATTGTCATTTGTTTCTAGATATGTTTTTATTTCCTCTTTGATATCTTCAGTGATCTCTTGGTTATTCCGTAGTGCATTGTATAGCCTCCTTTCTTCGTATTTTTTACAGATTTTTTCTTGTAATTTATATCTAGTCTCATAGTGTCGTTGTCAGAAAATATACTTGATACAATTTCAATTTTCTTAAATTTACTGAGGCTTGATTTGTGACCCAAGATATGATATATCCTGGAGAATGTTCCAAGAGCACTTGAGAAGATAGTGTATTCTGCTGTTTTCAGATGGAATTTCCTATAAATATCAATTAAGTCCATCTTGTTTAATGTATCATTTAAAGCTAGTGTTCCCTTATTTATTTTCATTTTGGATGGTCTGTCCATTGATGAAAGTGGGGTGTTAAACTCCCCTATTATTACTGTGTTACTGTTGATTTCCCCTTTTATGGCTGTTAGTATTTGCCTTATGTATTGAGGTGCTCCTATATTGGGTGCATAAATATTTACAATTGTTTTATCTTCTTGGTTTTATCCCTTGATCATTAGGTAGTGTCCTTCTTTGTCTCTTGTTATAGTCTTTACTTTAAAGACTATTTTGTCTGATATGAGAATTGCTACTCTAGCTTTCTTTTGATTTCATTTGCATGGAATATCTTTTTCTATCTCCTCACTTTCAGTCTGTATGTGTCCCTCGGTCTGAAGTGGGTCTCTTGTAGACAGGATATATACGGGTCCTGTTTTTGTATCAATTCAGCCAGTCTTTGTCTTTTAGTTGGAACATTTAATCCATTTACATTTAAGGTTGTTATTGATATGTGTGTTCCTACTAACGTCTTCTTAATTGTTTTGGGTTTGTTATTGTTGGTCTTTTGCTTTTATTGAGTTTCCTGTCTAGAGATGTTCCATTAGGTTTTGTTGTAAAGCTGGTTAGGTGTTGCTGAATTCTCTTAGCTTTTGCTTCTCTGTAAAGGTTTTAATTTCTCCGTTGAATCTGAATGAGATCTTTGCTGGCTACAGTAATCTTGGTTGTGGGTTTCTCTCTTTCATCACTTTAAATATGTCCTGCCACTCCCTTCTGGCTTGCAGAGTTTCTGCTGAAAGATCAGCTATTAACCTTATGACGATTCCCTTGTATGTTATTTGTTACTTTTCCCTTGCTGCTTTTAATAGTTTTTCTTTGTATTTAATTTTTGATAGTTTGATTAATGTGTCTTGGCCTGTTTCTCCTTGGATTTATCCTGTATGGTACTCTCTGTGCTTCCTGGAGTTGACTATTTCATTTCCCATATTAGGGAAGTTTTCATCTATAATCTCCTCAAATATTTTCTCAGTCCCTTTCTTTTTATCTTCTTCTTCTTGGATCCCTATGAATTGAATGTTGGTGCATTTAATGTTGTCCCAGAGGTTTCTAAGACTGTTCTCAATTCTTTTCATTCCTCTTTCTTTATTCTGCTCTGTGGTAGTTTTTCCACTATTTTATCTTCCAGGTCACTGGTCTGTACTACTGCCTCAGTTATTCTGCTATTAATTCCTTCTAGAGAATTTTTTATTCCTTTTATTGTGTTTTTCATCCTTGTTTTTTTGCTCTTTAGTTCTTCTCAGTCCTTCTTAAATGTTTCTTGTATTTTCTCCAATCTATTTCCAAGATTTTGGATCATCTTTACTATCATTACTCTGAATTATTTTTCAGGTAGACTGCCTATTTCCTTTTCATTTGTTTGGTCTGGTGGGTTTTTACCTTGCTCCTTCATCTGCTTTTTATTTCTCTGTCTTCTCATTTTGCTTAACTCACTGTGTTTGGGGCCTCCTTTCAACAGGCTGCAGGTTTGTAGCTCCCTTTGTTTTTGGTAATTGCCCCAGTGGCTAAAGTTGGTTCAGTGGGTTGTGTCTTCCTGGTGGAGGGAGTTAGTGCCTGTGTTTTGGTGGATGAGTCTGGATTTTGTCTTTCTTTTGGGCAGGACCGCATCCACTGGTGTGTTTTGGGGTGTCTGTGAACTTATTTTGATTTTAGACTGCCTCTGTACTAATGGATGGGGTTGTGTTCCTTTCTTGCTAGTTGTTTGGCATAGGGTGTCCAGCACTGTAGCTTGCTGGTCATTTAGTGGAGCTGGGTCTTAGAATTGAGATTGGGATCTCTGAGATTGCTTTCACTGTTTGATATTACATGGGGTCAGGATGTCTCTGGTGGACCAATGTCCTGATCTCAGATCTCCAACCTCAGAAGCTCAGGCCTGACACCCGCCTAAAGCACCAAGACTCTGTCAGTCACCCAGCTCAGAAGCAAAGGGAGAAAAAAATAAAGAAATTAAGAAAAAAAATAATATAAAGTTATTAAAATAAAAAATTAAAGAAATAAATAATAAAAGGAATAAAAAAAGAGAGAGCAACTAAACTGAAAACAAGTTCACCAATGATAACAAGCACTAAAAACTATACTAAAAAAAAAAAAAAGACAGACAGAACCCTAGGACAAATGGTAAAAGCAAAACAATACAGACAAAACCACGCAAAGAAACATACACATGCACACTCACAAAAGGAGAAAAAGGAGATATATATATATATATATATATATATATATATAAGGAAGAGAGCAACCAAATCAATAAACAACTCTACCAATGATAATAAGCGCCAAATATGAAACTAAGATAAACATAAAACCAGAAACAAATTAGATGTAGAAAGCAAACCCCAAGTCTACAGTTGATCCCAAAGTCCGCCGCCTCAATTTTGGGATAATTTGTTGTCTATTCATGTATTCCACAAATGCAGGGTACATCAGTTTGATTGTGGAGATTTAATCCACTGCTCCTGATGTTGCATGGAGAGATTTAACTTTCTCTTCTTTGTTTGCACAGCTCCTTGGGTTCAGCTTTGGATTTGGCCCTGCCTCTGCTTGTAGGTGGCCTGAGGGCATCTGTTCCCTGCCCAGACAGGACGGGGTTAAAGGAGCGGCTGATTAGGTGGCTCTGGCTCACTCAGGCCAGGGGAGAGAGGGATATAGAATGTGGGGTGAGCCTGCAGCAGCAGAGGCTGGAGTAACATTGCAATAGCCTGAGACATGATGTGTGTTTTCCTGGGGAAGTTGTCCCTGGCACTGGTGGGCTTCACAGTCTCCCAGGAGGGGAGTTGTGGATAGTGACTTGTACTTACACACAGGCCTCTTGTTGGCTGCAGCATCAGCCTTAGTGTCTCATACCCGTCTCTGGTGTCTGTGCTGATAGTCGTGGCTCACATCCATCTCTGGAGCTCATTTAGGTGGTGCTCTAAATCCCCTCTCCTCATGACCCAAAACAATGGTCTCTTGCCTCTTAGGCAGTTCCAGACATTTTCCTGGACTCCCTCCTGGCTAGCTGTGGCACACTAGCCCCCTTCAGGCTGTGTTCATGCAGCCAACCCCAGTCCTCTCTCTGGGGTATGACCTCTGAAGTCCAAGTCTCAGCTCCCAGTCCCCACCTGCCCCAACGGTGACCAGACAAGCCTCTCAGGCTGGTGAGAGCTGGTTGGTACTGATCTACTGTGTGGGAATCTCTCCATTTTGCCCTCTGCACCCCTGTTGCTGTGCTCTTCTCCATGTCTCCAAAGCTTCTCCCCTGCCCACCCACTGTCTCTGCCAGTGAAGTGGCTTCCTAGTGCATGGAAACTTTTCCTCCTTCACGGCTCCCTCCCAGAGGTTCAGGTCACATCCTTATTCTTTTGTCTCTGCTTTTTCGTTTTTCTTTTGCCCTACTCAAGTACGTGGGGAGTTTCTTGCCTTTTGGGAAGTCTGAGGTCTTCTGCCAACCTTCAATAGGTGTTCTTTTGCAGTTTTTCCACGTATAGATGTATTTTTGATGTAATTGTGGGGAGGAAGGTGATCACATCTTACTCCTCTGTCATCTTGAAGCTATCCTAACATGTGTTTTTGACTACTCTAGCAAGATAACAGAGTTAATTGTGCCACTGATCCAATTGAATAGATAAAAATGAGGGTCAAATGAGCACATTTACTGATGGGAAAAAAGCTAAAATATATTCCCATATATTTATGTTTTAGTTCTGGCTAATATTACTTTGGGTGATCTTCTGTAATTTTGTTTGCAACTGCTTACTTTGAAATTCAATAATTAGTGGTAGGCCACATGATGGGTTACTTCATTGGTGCAACTTTCAAGTGAAGGTATGTCTTACCTTTTATCAGTGGCAATACTGGGCAATGTCTGGAGATACTATTGGTTGTCACAACTATAGATGAGTGCTACAGACACATAGGGGTTAGAGGCCAGGGATGTTTCCAAACATCTTCCAATACACTGCACACCTGTTCCAGTGAAGAATTACCTATACCAAAACTTTAATAATACTGAGGTTGATAAAACCTGTCCTGTATTTATGACAGGTTGGAGTTAACCCCAGCATCTTTGATCATAAATATGTTTAATACTCTCTAATCTTTGGGCTTTCAAAGCCAGCCTGATACCAATACAGAAAGCATTAAAAGAAAAATTTTTGTGGCTGCCAGGTGTTTGAAAAGTGTTTAAAAGTATAATAAACAGGAATATACATAATAATATATATATTAATATATATAATTAACATCATATATATAATATATATATTATATATATATGCTAATTATATATATATATTATATATATATAATTAACATCATAATATAATAAACATCACTGCTCAATTACAATTGAAACATTAATATATACTCATTGCTCTTGTTGTATGTTTGGCATTAAAGCATGATATGGTAAATGGTCACATAATTAATTATTTCACTATAGCTTCAACATTTAAAACACAGTTTTGGAAACAATTAATCCAAAGTGGATTATAACTTGGGAAGGACTGTGATAAATAAAATGTCAAAATCTTTCGCATAGAAAGACTAACAGTTTCCAGCACAGGTATGCTCTCCTATTACATGAATATCCTGCATTCTTTATCTTTCTCATTTCTGTTATTGTCATCAACATTACAAAGAACAATGAGCATTGTTCAGACAAGAAAAAACATGATTTTCTTCTGACTCACAATCTGATTTCTCTTATATTTCCAAAGTAATGTTTTCATGTGTTCTTATTAAGTAATCTAATGCCTGTATCAAAATATGTCTACATCATATGCATCTGTGGACTACATCTCATTTATGCCCTACCACTTCTCCTCACATTATTGTATTTGATCCATCGTCCCTCCAACACATTCTCCTCCATATTACCAGTTATCATAAACGTAAACACAAAGCTCTAAGCATGTTACTCGTATACTTTAAAATCATGAATTTCAATCCCTTGGTAGGATAAAATGTTTAGTGGGACACATAAAACTACTTACTTTCTGGTACCATACAAGCTATCCAGTTTGTCTCTTATTAGTTTCCTTTCCTATTCTCTCTTTTTTAACTATATATGATTATCATTTTTGAACTAACCAGAAAATTATTTTTATTATTTTTCAAAACCAAGTTTGAACATCATCTCCTCTCTGCATCCAGACTCCACTTTCATAGAGAAGTTTATCTTATTTCTTCTCTATGTTCCAATAGTTCTGAGTAGTAACATGTATCTTAGCTTTATAAGTATGATACTAACTACTGCTTCATTTTTACGTTAATTCTACCTTAATCACTGTGATCAACCCCAAACATTGTGGTCATACCCTACTCTCCTTTGTATTATAAACAGCTAACCATTTTGTTGCTTATAGTTAGTCTTCTAGCAGTGCTTTGGGATAACAGAATAAATACTTCCAAACCATTTATTTCATCTTTGTCCTATTATTAACTTTTACCCAAGAATCTAACATTTGGGAAAATAATGGTTGTCAGTCATTTTGTCTTTCTGGCATTGGTGTGGTAATCAAAATAATAGAAAAGGAAGATCCAAGGATGCCTGGCTCACCAAGTGGATACTATAGGATAGAAACAGAAATATATAGGATAGTATTTACTATAGGATAGTATAGAAATACTATAGGAGAGAAATCATGTTCAATCAAGTCATAATTTTAATTTATGGAGCAGACTGTCACTTATGTTTTTTTATCAGCATATGCTGTACAGTAATTTTGATATAATGATATATTGCTTTTGATGAATCAGCAGCTCATTGTAAAAGGGGATTATAAATTATTTTGAATGTGAGGTGGTTATTATTATTACATGAGTGTTTTAGAAAGCATTAACATTAAGTGAATGTTGATATAAAGAGCTTATGCATTTTAGACATTTAATATATTTGTAATAACAACTAGAAGTGACATAAAATAAGTTACCAATATTGAATAAATGTTTTATCAACATACATTATAAATTTTATATGAAATATAAATGAAATATGAAATATGCATAAAATATGGTGCTTATTATAGTAGTCTTAGTTTCCTTTTCAAGAAGACATTAATATTAGATATACAGTAATAGGTTTATAGAAAGCCATCTATATTTAACTAAGATAAAGTACATCACATAATTATAAATGCTTCTTCTGAAACTATTCCAAAAAATTGCAGAGGAGGAACACTCCCAAACTCATTCTATGAGGCCACCATCACCCTGATAACAAAACCAGACAAATACCACAAAAAAACACAAAAATTACAGATGATTACAATAATTACAAAAATTACAGTGATTACAATATCACTGATGAACATAGATACAAAAACCTTCAACAAAATACTAGCAAACCAAATCCAACAATATATTAAAAGGATCATACACCATGATCAAGTGGGATTTATCCAATGGATGCAAAGAATTGCAAATCAATCAGTGTGATATACCACATTAACAAATTAAAGAAAAAAACATATGATTCTCTCCATAGATGCAGAAACAACTTTTGACAAAATGCAACACCCATTTATGATAAAAACTTTCCAGAAAGTGGGCATACCTCAACATAATAAAAACCATATATGACAAACCCACAGCTAACAACATACTCAATGTTGAAAAGCTGAAAGCATTTCCTCTAAGATCAGGAACAAGACAAGGATGTCCACTCTCACCAATATTATTCAACATAGTTATAGAAGTCCGAGCCATGGGAATCATAGAAAAAAAATAAATAAGGGGAATTGAGATTGGAAAAGAAGAAGTAAAGCTGTCACTGTTTACAGATTATGTGATACTATATATAGAAAATCCAAAAGATGCTACAAGAAAACTCCTAGAGCTCATCAATGAATTTAGTAAAGTTGCAGGATAGAAAATTAATACAAAGAAATCTCTTGCATTTCTATACAATAAAAATGAATGATCAGAAAGAGAAATTAAGGGAACAAATTTACCATTCCATTAAAAAAGAATAAAATAACTAGGAATAAACCACTCAAGGAGGCAAAAGACCTATACTCTGAAAACTATAAGATGCTGATGAAGATGACACAAACAGATGGATAGAATCACTGTGTTCTTGAATTGAAAGAATCAATATTGTCCAAATGACTATATTACCCAAGGCAATCTACAGATTCAATGCAATCCCTATCAAATTACCAATGACATTTTTCACAGGACTAAACAAAAATCCTGAGAATGTAAAAAGAAGCTGGTTGACTCAGGTTTCCTGACATCAGACTATACTATGAAGCTACAGTCATCAAAACAGTATGGTACTGGCAGCAAAACAGAAATATAGATTGATGGAAAAGGATAGAAAGTCCAGGAATAAACCCATGAACCTATGGTCAGTTAATCTGTGACAAAAGAGCCATTTCTTGCTCTTTTGAAGACAGCGCCAGTCTTCTCGTCTCTGTCTGACCCCACTGGGGGGCCTGTGTGCGATTTATCTTTCTAATATTTCTAATATATAAAGAAATTCTGGTATTTCTTTTCCACCGTGTGGGCAGAAGACAGATCCCCACTCCCGTCAACTATCTCCCGTCTCTTTATTATCCATTTCTTGCCTTTCCCTCCTCCTGTCTTCCTGCCCCCACTTCTTTTTTCCTGATTCCTCCTCCTTCCCACTTCAATTTCAAAATCTCTCCTGCCCCCTCTCACCATGCCCCTTCCGCTACCCTTTTGCCTTTTGAATATAATTCAGTGATGTCTTGGGAATACTAGCACACTCCCCTAATTCAGGCAAGCATGGGACTCTGTGTGAATTCAAGCTGTGTGCTGACAATGTCTTGGTGATCCAGCTGGGTGTCAGGCCAGTGCCTCTGAGGTGGGAGAGCCAAGTTCAGGACATTGGTCCACCACAGACCTCCTGGCTACACATAATATCAGATGGTAAAAGGTCTCCCAGAGATCTCCAGCTCCAGCTACACTCAATGACCAACAAGCTACAATACTGGACAGCATATGCCAAACAACTAGCAAGACAGGAACACAACCTTTCCCATTAGCAGAGAGGCTGCTTAAAAACATAATAAGTTCACAGACAACCCCAAAACACACCACCAGATATGGTCCTGCCCACCAACAAGACAAGATCCAGTTTCATCTGCCAGAACACAGGCACCAGTTCCCTCCACCAGGAAGCTACACAACCTATTGAACCAAACTTAGCCACTGGGGGCAGACATCAAAAACAATGGGAACTATGAACAGGTAACCTGCACAAACAAGATCCCAAACACATTAAGTTAAGCAAGATGAAAAGACAGAGAAACACACAGCAGATGAATGAGCTAGGTAAAAACCCACCAGACCAAAGAAATGAAGAGGAAATAGGCAGTCTACCTGAAAAATAATTCAGAGCAAGTATAGTAAAGATGATCTAAAACCTTGGAAATTGAATGGAAAAAAAAAAGTTTAACAAGAAACCCTAAAGAGGAAACAGTCATGAACAACACAATAAAAGAAATTTAAAAGTCTCTAGAAGGAATCAAAAGCAGACTAACTGAGGCAGAAGAACAGATAAATGACCTGGAAGATAAAATAGTGGAAATAACTACCACAGAGCAGAATAAAGAATGAGGAATGAAAAGAATTGAGGACAATCTCAGAGACCTCTGGGACAACATTAAACACACCAACATTCGATTTATAGGGGTCCCAGGAAAATAAGAGAAAAAGAAAGGGATTGAGAAAATTTTTGAGGAGATTATAGTTGAAAAATTCCCTAATATGGGAAAGGAAATAGTCAATCAAGTCCAGGAAGCACAGAATCCCATACAGGATAAATCCAAGGAGAAACACGCCAAGGCACATATTAATCAAACTATCAAAAAATAAATACAAAGAAAAGCTATTAAAAGCAGCAAGGGAAAAGCAACAAATCACATACAAGGGAATCCCCATAAGGCTAAAAACTGATCTTCCAGCAGAAACTCTGCAAGCCAGAAGGAAATGGCAGGACATATTTAAAGTGATGAAAGGGAAAAACCTACAACCAGGATTACTCCACTCAGCAAGAATCACATTCAGATTCGACACAGAAAATAAAACCTTCACAGGCAAGCAAAAACTAAGAGAATTCAGCACCACAAAACCAGCTTTACAACAAAACCTAAAGGAACTTCCTTAAGCAGGAAACACAAGAGAAGTAAAAGACCTACAACAACAAATGCAAAACAATTAAGAAATTAGTAATAGGAACACACATATTGAAAACTACCTTAAATGTAAGTGGATTAAATGCTCCAACCAAAAGACATAGACTGGTTGAATGGATACAAAAACAAGACCCATATATATGCTGTCTACAAGAGACACAATTCAGACCAAGGGACATATACAGAATGAAAGTGAGAGGATGAAAAAAGATATTCCATGCAAATGGAAATCAGATGGAAGCTGGAGTAGCAATTCTCATATCAGACAAAATAGACTTTAAAATAAAGACTATTACAAGAGACAAAGAAGGACACTACATAATGATCAAGGAATCCATCCAAGAAGAAGATATAACAATTGTAAATATTAATGCACCCAACAAAGGGGCATCTCAATATCTAAGGCAAATGCTAACAGCCATAAAAGGGAAAATCGACAGTAACACATTCATAGTAGGGGACTTTAACACCCCACTTTCACCAATGGGCAGATCATCCAAAATGAAAATAAATAAGGAAACACAAGCTTTAAATGGTACACTAAAAAACATGGACTTAATGGATATTTATAGGACAGTCCATCCAAAAACAACAGGATGCACTTTCTTCTCAAGTGCCAATGGAGCAATCTCCAGGAGAGATCATATCTTGCATCACAAAGCAAGCCTTGGTACATTTAAGAAAACTGAAATTGTATCAAGTATCTTATCTAACCACAATGTCATAAGAATAGGTATCAATTACAGAAAAAAATCAGTAAAAAATACAAAAACACATGGAGGCTAAACATTATGCTACTAAATAACTAAGAGATCAGTAAAGAAATCAAAACATGCCTAGAAAAAAAATGACAATGAAAACACGATGGCACCTACAGGATGCAGAAAAAGCAGTTCTAAGAGGCAATTTTATAGCAATAGAGTCCTACCTCAGTAGAAAAGAAACATCTCAAATAGACACCTTACCTTACACATATAGCAATTAGAGAAGGAAGAACAAAGAAACCCCAAACTTAGCAGAAGGAAAGGAATCATAAAGATCAGATCAGAAATAAGTGAAAAAAGAAATGAAGGAAACAGTAGCAAAGATCAATGAAACTAAGAGCTGGTTCTTTGAGAAGATTTAAAAAAAAGAAAAAGATAAACCATTAGTCAGACTCATCAAGTAAATAAAGGAGAAGACTCAAATCGATAGAATTGGAAATGAAAAATGAGAAGCAACAACTGATGCTGCAGAAATAAAAAGGATCATGAGAGATTATTACAAGCAACTATATGCCAATAAAAATGGAAAACCTGGAAGAAACAGATAAATTCTTAGAAAAGCACAACCTTCTGAGACTGAACCAGGAAGAAATAGAAAATATAAACAGACCAATCACAAGCACTGAAATGGATACTGTGACTGAAAATCTTCCAACAAACAAATGCCCAGGACCAGATGGCTTCACAGGCGAATTCTATCAAGCATTTACAGAGAGGTAGCACCTATCCTTCTCACACTCTTCCAAAATATAGCAGAGGGAGGAACACACCCAAACTCATTGTAAAAGGCCACCATCACCCTGATACCAAAACCAGACAAAGATGTCACAAAGAAAGAAAATTACAGGCTGATATCACTGATGACACAAATGCAAAAATCTTCAACAAAATTTTAGCTAACAGAATCCAGCAGCAAATTAAATGCGTCATACACTGTAATCAAGTGGGGTTTATCCCAGGAATGCAAGGATTCTTCAGTATATGCAAATCAATCATTGTGATAAACCATATTTACAAACTGAAGGAGAAAAAAACATATGATCATCTCAGTAGATGCAGAAAAAGCTTTTGACAAAATTCAGCACCTATTTGTGATAAAAGCCCTCCAGGAAGTAGGCATAGAGGGAACTTACCTCAACACATTAAAAACCATATATGACAAACCCACAGCCCACATCGTTCTCACTGTAGAAAAACTGAAACCATTTCCTCTAAGATCAGAAAAAGGACAAGACTGCCCACTATCACAACTATTATTCAACATAGTTTTGGAAGTTTTAGCCATGGTAGTCAGAGAAGAAAAAGAAATAAAAGGAATCCAAATCAGAAAAGAAGAAGTAAAACTGTCACTGTTTGCACATGACATGATACTATGTATGGAGAATCCTAAAGATGCTACCAGAAAACTACTAGAGCTAATCAATTAATTTGGTAAAGTAGCAGGATACAAAATTAATGCACAGAAATCTCTTGCATTCCTATATAGTAATGATGAAAAATCTGAAAGAGAAATTAATGAAATACTCTCATTTACCATTGCTGCAAAAAGAATAAAATACCTAGGAATAAACCTACCTGAGGAAAGAAAAGACCTGTATGCAGAAAACAATAAGACACTGATGAAAGAAATTAAAGATGATACAAACAGATGGAGAGATATTCTATGTTCTTGAAGTGGAAGAATCAACATTGTGAAAATGACTCTACTACCCAAAGCAATCTACAGATTTAATGCAATCCCTACCAAACTACCAATGGCATTTTTCACAGAACTAGAACAAAAAGTTTCACAGTTTGTATGGAAACACAAATTACCCCGTATAGCCAAAGCAATCTTGAGAAAGAAACATGGAGCTGGAGGAATCAGGCTCCCTGCCGTCAGACTATACTACAAAGCTACAGTAATGAAGGCAGCATGGTACTGGCACAAAAATGGAAATATAAACAATAGAACAGGATAGAAAACCCAGAGATAAACTCATGCACACATGGTCACCTTATTTTTGATAAAGGAGACAAGAATATACAATGGAGAAAATAAAACTTCTTGAAGAATTGGTGCTGTGAAAACTGGACAGCTACATGTAAAAGAATGAAATTAGAACATTCCCTAATATCATACAAAAAAATAAACTCAGAATGGATTAAACACCTAAATGTAAGGCCAGACACTATAAAGCTCTTAGAAGAAAACCCTTAGAGCAGAACACTCTATGACATAAATCACAGCAAGATCCTTTTTTACCCACCTCCTAGAGAAATGGAAATAAAAAGAAAAATAAACAAATGGAACCTAATGAAACTTAAAAGCTTTTGCACAGCAAATGAAACCATAAACAAGATGAAAAGACAACCCTCAGAATTGGAGAATATATGTGCAAATGAAGCAACTGACAAAGGATTAATCTCCAAAATTTACAAGCAGCACATGCAGCTCAATATCAAAATACCAAACAACCCAATCCAAAAATGGGCATATCTAAATAGACATTTCTCCAAAGAAGACATACAGATTGTCAAGAAATACATGAAAGGATGCTCAACATCACTAATCATCAGATAAATGCAAATCAAAACTACAATGAGGTATCACCTCACACTGTTCAGAATGACCATCATCAAAAAATCTATAAACAATAAATGCTGGTTAAGGTGTGGAGAAAAGGGAACCCTCCTGCACTGTTGGTGGGAATGTAACTTGATACAGCCACTATGGAGAACAGTATGGAGGTTCCTTACAAAACTACAAATAGAACTACCATATGATCCAGCAGTCCCACTACTGTGCATATACTCTGAGAAAATCATAATTCAAAAAGAGTCATGTACCCCAATGTTCATTGCATCTCTGCTTGCAATAGCCAGGACGTGAAAGCAACTTAAGTGTCCATTGACAGATGACTGGATAAAGAAGATGTGGCACATATATATAGCGGAATACTACTCAGCCATAAAAAGAAATGAAATTGAGTTATTTGTAGTGAGGTGGATGGACCTAGAGTCCGTCATGCAGAGTGTAGTAACTCAGAAAGAGAAAAACAAATACTGTATACTACCACATATATATGGAATCTCAAAAAAAAAAAGTTTCTGAAGAACCTTCGGGCAGGACTGGAATAAAGATACAGACGTAGAGAATGGACTTGAGGACAAGGGAAGTGGATAGGGTAAGCTGGAACGAAGTGAGAGAGTGGTATGTATATATATACACTGCCAAATGTAAAATAAATAGCTAGTGAGAAGCAGCCGCATAGTACAGGGAGATCAGGCCAGTGCTTTGTGACTACCTAGGGGAGAGGGATATGGTGAGTGGGAGGGAGACACAAGAGGGGGGAGATATGGTGATATACGTTTATGTATAGCTGATTTACTTTGTTATAAAGTAGAAACTAGCACACCATTGTAAAGCAATTACACTGCAGTGAAGATGTTTAAATAAAAATGAGCCAAGAATATTCAATGGAGAAGAGACAGTCTCTTCAATAAGTGGTGCTGGGTAAACTGGACAGCTACATGTAAAAGAATGAAACTAGAATATTTTCTAACACCGTACACAAAAATAAACTCAAAATGTTTTAAAAACCTAAATATAAGACCGGATACTATAAAATCCTTAGAGGAAAACATAGGAAGAACACTCTTTGACATAAATTTCAGCAAGATCTTTTTGGATCCACATCCTAGAGTAATGAAAATGAAAACAAAAATAAACAAATGGGACCTAATTAAACTTGAAATCTTTTGCACAGCAAAGGAAACCAGAAACAAAACAAAACAAAACAAAAAACCCACAGAATGGCAGAAAAAACTTGCAAATGAAACAACAAACAAGGGATCAATCTCCAAAACATTCAAACAGCTCACGCAGCTCAATATCAAAATCAAACAAGCCAATCAAAACATTAGCAGAAAATCTAAAAAGACATTTCTCCAAGGAAGACATACAGATGGCAAAAGTACATGAAAAGATTCTCAGCGTCACTAATTATTAGAGAAATGTACATCAGAAGTAAAATGTGGTATCACCTCACACAGGTCAGAATGACCATCATCAAAAAATCTACAAACAATAAATCCTGGAGAAGGTGTGGAGAAAAGGGAGCCCTCCTACACTGTTGGTGGGAATGAAATTGGCACAACCATTAAGGAGAACAGGACAGAAGTTCCTTACAAAACTAAAAATAGAGCTACCATATGATCATTCAATCCCACTCCTGTGCCTATATCTGGAGAAAACCATAATTTGAGAAGGTGCATGCACCCTGGTGTTCATTGTGGCACAATTTACAAGAGCCAAGACATGGAAGCAACTGAAATGTTCATCTACAGATGAATGGATGAAGAAGATATGGTATATATATATATGCATACACACACACACTGGAATATTACTCAGCCACAATAAAGAATGAAATAATGCCATATGCAGCCACATGGATAGACCTAGAGATTATCCTACTAAGTGAAGTAAATCAGACAAAGACAAATATTATATGATATCACTTATATGTGAAATCTGAAAAAAAATACAAATGAATTTACATATTTACAAAACAGAAATAGACTTACAGATATAGAAAATAAACTTATGATTATGAAAGGGGATGTGGATGGGGTGTGGGGAGTGATAAATTAGGAGTTTGTGATTAATATATACATACTACTAAATATAAAATAGGTAAGCAACAAGGACATACTGTATAGCACAGAGAACTCTACTCAATAACGTATAATGGAAAAAAATCTGAAAAAGTATACATATAATTGTATATGTATAATTGAATCACTTTGCTGTACCACTGAAACTAACACAACATTGTAAATCAACTATGCTTCAATTATGTATATATATATTTATTTATTTATTTATGTAAATTCCTTCTGAAAATTAGAGGTTCAGTAAATACTAAATTATTACTTTTCAAACAAATTTCTTTTTAATCTATGTTTGAATTATTGTCATTTATGTCAGCAAAATATTATTTTTCAAACTAGTTCATGCTCTTGAAGCAATTTGAGTTTCAGTATGGGGAAAGAAGAAAGGATAGGAGAAGAGGCTTACCTTTGAAATATTATAATAATATTTAATATTAGTTTAACAAATGACAACACAAAAACAGTAATTCAATATTATTCTTAATGTGAAGCCTTTATTAAATAAATACAAATAATGTTAGTTACATTTCACACTATTTTATTTTACAAAGTGTAAATGTATCAACTAGGTGAAAACTTTTAAAATATGTTCTGGTTTTTTTTGTAAATTGATGATAAAATGCTAAATATTTAGAATGGTATCAAGGAATCCATTTTTATGTGTTCCTTGATTACTGTTTTGAGTCATTGATAAAGGCATACTGACTTGAATTAATAAACTTTAATTTTTGGTAAAAAAAGAAAAACCACATGGAAAAGAAAAAAAATATCTCATTTTATATTAATCATTTGATACATTGTAAACACATTGGGTTAAATAAATAAAATATCTTATTAAAATTATTTTAATCTGCTTTTTAATATTTTTAAATTAATGCTTTTATAAAGTTAAAATTTGCTAGATTAATTAAAATTAAAACTTTCTATAAACTAAAAAGTAATTTCTAGAAAATTAAAAATATAAAATAATATATTTTGATTAGTCTGCTCTAAAGCATTTTGGTGTAATGGTATTCTCTGAAGGGTAGACTAGAAGATATAACAAAAGCATACATTTCGTTGGAAAGGACTTAAAAACTCACCCATTTCAACCACCCATTTTTTCCAGAACTTACTTATTCCAGGACTGCAATCTAGAATTGGATTGTGGCAAGAGCTACATAAAACCCTGAATGAAATGTGAGGTGGTTGATGGGAGAAAGTCCTGAAGCAAAGGCAGAAGAGTCAAATTAACATAAGGTTGTACTGAGGCAGGCTGAGCTATGGTGCAGGAAGTCATTTTGTACACCAGACACTGAAGGAGCAAAAAATTTGAACACCCAAATGTAAAGATTCAGAGAGTGGATGGGAGGGTTATAAAAAGATGGGGGAGCAGCAAGGAAGGGTTGCAATGTATTTGTGTTTGGAAAAGTCCTGCCATCTAATGATTCAGTCACTCCATCCTTTTTACAGGCAGTTTGGCACATTCCAGAGCATATCTTAAAGGTATATATATTTTTTCAATTTTTCATGTAATATAGTAATAATACTGCTAATAAAATGTTATTAGTTTAGTATGAATAATAACATTTAATGACTACTTATTATGAGTCAGGCTCTCTGCTTAAGCTCTTAAATTAATAATATATTTTGTAAATATTTCTTTGATATAAGGAATTTAACAATTGATCCATCTGAGACTTAGTAAGGTAAATGATTTATTTAAGATCATACAGCTAGCAAGAGGTGCATTGCAGTAGAGAGGGGAGTTGAAGGGATGGGCTGTAATTTAAATTCAGATTGTCTAATTCCAAAGTTCAAGCTCTTCAGCATAACAAGACACTATATTTAAAATGTGTAGAATGGAATATCCAGGAAATGCTTTAAATTTTTTAATGATAAGCAACTCAATACCTGTTAGGATGCTCTTTCACTTTTTCAATTTTTTTTTAGAAAAATTACAAAAATTTGAAAAATAAAACATTGAAACAAATCACTGTGAATCCTTCATCCAGCTTCAACACCGTCTACATGTATCATAATTGTTTCTGTGCTACACCACCCATATTTGTTTCTGCATTTTAAAGGAAATCATAGATGTCATATCATTTCATTCCTAAGTATTTCATTATATATATATATATATATATATATATATATATATAAAATGACTTTAGAATTTTCTTACATGATCACAATAGCACTATTTATATAACATGATTAATAACAGTTTCTTAAAATCATCTAATAAATTTATTTTTAAATCTCCCCCAACTACCTAAAAATGTCTTTTTATAATCAATTTGTTTGAATCAGAATCCAACGATATTCTGCTCATTATTTTTGTTGTTATGTATCCTAATTATCTTTAGGTCCCTTTTAATCTAGACTAGAAATTTCTTCCTTTCCATGTTTTGTTTATGATATTGGCTTGCTGAAAACAATTCAGCAGTTATCTTGAAAAATGTTCTACATTCTAGAATTGCCTGATTTCTTCCTTATGGTAGCAAACACACCTGCTCCATGCTTTACTATTCTCTATATCTCCTGAAACATGAAGTTAAATCTAAAGACTTGGTAAGACTAGATTCATTATTTTCCTCTGGCCTGAATAGGTAGTCTGTCCACTCATACTACATCAAATCAGAAAATTTATAATTTTTTATTGTCACAATTTTCTTGATGTAAAAGTGATCAAATTGTTCAGGTTTGAACTCCCTGATCTTTTCATTGTAAGTCGCCCAATCACCTATATATTTATTGATATTATTAACTGAATCAATGAAAATTTAGTAAAAACAAAAACAAAACAAAACAAAAAAACCCTGAGCCATTCTTTCCATCATAATACTACAGGTTTATTATAGGAATTTGACAGATACAAATGAGGGAGGACCTGGAGAGATAAAAGTCTGGAAAGGAGGTGTCAGGATGAAAGAAACAATCAGTAAATAATCTGTCTGAAATTCTGTACCAAGGATATCAGAGAAGGCATATGTGGACAGCCATGGAAGTTGAATAAAAAGGGAGAAGGAAAAGTAAGAGAAGTAGATGGAATCTCTGGGAAATGATGCCTCTCTGTAGCATTCACATCTGTGATCTGCAGCCCCAAAATTTTGGTGAGCCTGGGGACACTGTTTGCTTTTTAAATTAATTTTTGTCGGAATATATTTGATTTACATGTTGTGTTAGTATCAGGTGTACAGCAAAGTGAATCAGTTATACATATATCCACTATTTTTATATTATTTTCCCATATAGGTTTTTAGAGTATTGAATAGAGTTCCCTGTGCTATACAGTAGGTTCTTATTATTTATTTATTTTATATATGGTATGTGTACATGTCAATCCCAATCACCCAATTTATTCTCTGCCCTTTCTCACTTGATAACCATAAGTTTGTTTTCTACATCTGTGACTACATTTCTGCTTTGTAAATAAGTTCATTTGTACCATTTTTTAAGATTCCACACATAAGTGATTTCATGTGATATTTGTCTTTCTCTGTCTGACTTACTTCACTCAGTATAACAATTTCTAGGCCCAACCATGTTGCTGTAAATGGCACTATTTCATTTTTTTTTTGACTCGGTAATATTCCATTATTTATATGTACAATATCTTCTTTGTCCATTCCTCTGTTGATGGACATTTCAGTGGTTTCCATGCCCTGGCTATTGTAATTAGTGCTGCAATGAATAGTTGGGTGCATGTATCTTTTCAAATAGTTTTCTCCAGATATATGCCCAAGAGTGGCATTCCTGGATCATATGGTATCTCTGTTTTTAGTTTTTTAAGGTACCTCCATACTGTTCTTCATAGTAGCTGTACCAATTAAATTCCCACCAACAGGGATAGAAGGTTCCCTTTTCACCACACCATCTTCAGCATTTATTGTTTGTAGATAGTTTGATGATGGCAATTCTGACCAGTGTGAGGTGATACCTCATTGTAGTTTTGATTTGCATTTATCTGATGATTAGTGATGTTGAGCATCATTTCATGTGTTTGTTGACAATCTGTATATCTTTTTTGGAGAAATGTCTATTTAGATCTTCCATCCATTTTTGATTGTGTTGTTTGGTTTCTTTGATATTGAGGCACATGAGCTGTTTGTATGTTTTGGAGATTAATCCCTTGCTGGTTGTTTCATATGCAAATATTTTCTCCCATTCTGAGGATTATTTGTTTTGTTTATGGTTTCCTTTGCTGTACAAAAGGTTTTAAGTTTAATTAGGTCCCATTTGTTTATTTTCATTTTTATTTTAATTACTCTAGGAGATGGAACAAAAAAGATCTTGCAGTGATTTATGTCAAAGAGTGTTCTGCCTGTTTTCCTCTAAGAGTTTTATAGTGTCTGGCCTTACATTTAGGTCTTTAATCCATTTTGAGGTTATTTTTGTGTATGGTGTTAGGGAGTGTTCTAATTTCATTCTTTTACATGTAGCTCTCTAGTTTTCCCAGCACCAATTATTGAAGAGGCTGTCATTTCTCTATTGTATATTCTTGCCTCTTTTGTCATAGATAAGTTGACCACAGGTGTGTGGGCTTATCTCTGGAGTTTCTATCCTGTTCCATTGATCTATATTTCTGTCTTAATTATTGTAACTTTGTAACATAGTCTGACGTCAGGGAGCCTGATTCCTCCAGCTCCGTGTTTCTTTCTCAAGATTGCTTTGGCTATTCATGGTCTCCTGTGTATCAATACAAACTGTAATAGTTCTGTTCTAATTCTGTAAAAAATGCCATTGGTAGTTTGATAGGGATTATATTGAATCTGTAGATTGCTTTGAGTAGTATAGTCTTTCTCACAATATTGATTCTTCCTATCCAAGAACATGGTATATCTGTCAAACTGTGTCATTCTTTATTTCTTTCATCAGTATCTTATAGTTTTCTGAGTACAGGTCTTTTGCCTCCTTAAGTAGGTTTATTTCTAGCTATTTTATTCTTTTTGAGGCCATGGAAAATGGGATTGTTTCCTTGATTTCTCTTTCTGATCTTTCATTGTTAGTGTTTAGGAATGCAAGAAGTTTCTGTGCATTAATTTTGTATCCTGCTACTTTACCAAATTCATTACTGAGCTCTAGTAGTTTTCTGGTAACATCTTTAAGATTTTCTATATATAGTATCATGTCATCTGCCATTAGGGAAAATTTTACTTCTCTTTTACAGGTTGTCATGGCTAGGACTTCCAAAACTGTGCTGAATAATAGTGGTGAGAGTGGACATCTTTGTCTTCTTCCTGATCTTAGGGGAAATGTTTTCCGTTTTTCACCATTGATAATGATGTCTGTCCTTTACTGTCTGGAGAGTTTTTATCATGTATGGGTGTTGAATTTTGTGAAAAACTTTGTCTGCATCTATTGAGATGATCATATGGTTTTTATTCTTCAATTTGTTAATATGGTGTATCACATTGATTGATTTGCATATATTTAAAGAATCCTTACATCGCTGGGATAAATCCCACTTGATCATGGTGTATGAAACTTTTAATATGTTGTTGGATTCAGTTTGCTAGTATTTTGTTGAGGATTTTTGCATCTATGTTTATTAGTGATATTGGCCTGTAATTTTCTTTTATGTGTGATATCTTCGTCTGGTTTGTGTATCAGGGTGATGGTGACCTTGTAGAATGAGCTTGGGAATGTTCCTTTCTCTGAAATTTTTAGAAGAATTTTAGAATGGTAGGTGTTAACTCTTCTCTAAATGTTTGATATAATTCACCTGTGAAACCATCTGGTCCTGGAGTTTTGTCTGTTTGATGATTTTTAATCAGTTTCAATTTCATTACTTGTGATTTGTCTGTTCATATTTTCTAATTCTTCCTGGTTTAGTTTTGGCATGTTGTACGTTTCTAAAAAATTGTCCACTTCTTCTAAGTTGTCCATTTTATTGGCATGTAGTTACTTGTAGTAGTCTCTTATGGTCCTTTGTACTTTGTGGTGTCCATTATAACTTCTCTCTCCTTTTTCATTTCTAATTTAATTGATTTGAGTCCTCTCCCTTTTTTCTTGATGAATCTGGATAAAATTTTATCTATTACATTTATCTTCTCAAACTAGCTTTTAGTTTCATTTATCTTTTCTATTGTTTTGTAAATCTCTATTTCATTTATTTCTCCTCTGATATTTATGATTTCTTTCCTTCTACTAACTTTTGGTTTTGTTTGTTCTTCTTTCTCTACTTGCTTTAAGTGTAAGGTTAGTTTGTTTATTTGAGATTTTTCTTGTTTCTTGAGGTAAGATTGTATTGCTATAAACTTCCCTCTTAGAACTGCTTTTGCTGCTCCCCATAGGTTTTGGGTCATCGTGTTTTTTTGTCATTTGTTTATATATATATTTTTTTGATTTCCTCTTTGATTTCCTCAGTGATCCATTGGTTATTTAGTAACATATTGTTTAACCTCCACGTGTGTATTTTTTACAGTTTTTTTTTTCTCCTGTAATTGATTTCTAATCATAGAGTTGTGGTCAGAAAAGATGCATGGTATATTATTTTTCAATTTTCTTAAATTTACTGAGGCTTGATTTGTGACCCAAGGTGTGATCTACCCTGGAGAATGTTCCCTGTGCACTTGAGAAGCATGTGTATTCTTCTGCTTTTGGATGGAATGTCCTATAAAAATCAATTAAGTATCTCTGGTCTAATGTGTCTTTTAAGGCTTGTGTTTCCTTGTTAATTTTCTGTCTGCGTGATCTGCCCATTGGTGTAAGTGGAGTGTTAAATTCCCCCACTATTATTGGGTTACTGTCAATTTCTCCTTTTATGGCTGTTAGCATTTACCTTTTATGAGGTGCTCCTGTGTTGGGTACATATACATGTACAATTGTTATTACTTCTTGAATTGATCCCTTGATAATTATGTATTGTCCTTCCTTTTGTCTTGTAACAGTCTTTATTTTTAAGTCTATTTTGTCTGTTATGAGAATTACTACTCCAGCTTTCTTTTGATTTCCATTTGCATGGAATATCTTTTTCCATCGCCTCATTTTCTGTCTGATTGTGTCCCTAGGTCTGAAGTGGGTCTATTGTAGACCACATATATATGGTTCTAGTTTTTGTATCCATTCAGCCTGTCTCTTTCTTTTGGTTGGAGCATTTCATCCATTTACATTTAAGGTAATTATTGATATGCAATTTTCTTAATTGTTTTGGGTTTGTTTTTGTTGGCCTTTTTTTCTTCCCTTCCTCTTTTTTTTGTCTTCTCTTGTGGTTTGATGAGCATCTTTAGTGTTATGTTTGGGTTACTTTGTCTTTATGTTTGAGTATCTATTGTAGTTTTTTGGTTTGCATTTCCCATGATGCTTTGATATAGCAGTCTATATATATACAAGGTTAAGTTGCTGGTCTCTTAATTTCAAATGCAATTCCTGTTTCCTGCATTTGTACTCTCCTCTCCTCATGACTGCTGGTTTTGATATCATATTTCTGTATGGATGATTTCTGGCTTTTAGTGTTTGTCTTCCTTTACCAGTGAGCTTTCCCATTTGTGATTTTCTTGTTTCTAGTTGTGGCTTTCCATGCCCACCCCCAATACACATAGAGAAGATTATCTAGAATATTTTGTAAAGCTGGTTTGGTGAGCTGAATTCTCTTAGCTTTTGCTTGTCTGTAAAGCTTTGATTTCTTCATAGACTCTGAATGAGAGTCTTGCTGGGTATTCTTTGTTGTAGGTTTTCCCCTTTCATCTCTTTAAATATATCATGCCAGTCCCTTCTGGCCTGCAGAGTTTCTGCCTCAAAATCAGCTGATAACTTTATGGGGATTCCCTTGTATGTTATTTGTTGCTTTTCCAGTGTTGCTTTTAATATTTTACTTTGTATTTAATTTTGTTATTTTGATTAATATGTATCTCGGCATATTCCTCCTTGGGTTTATCCTGTATGGGACTCTCTACATTTCCTGGACTTGTGTGACTATTTCCTTTCCTTTTTAGGGATGTTTTTGACTATAATCTCTTCAAATATTTTCTCAAACCCTTTCTCTTTTTCTTTTCCTTCCAAGGCCCCTAGAATTCTAATGTTGGTATGTTTAATGTTTCCCAGTGTTCTCTGATACTGTCCACATTTCTTTTCATTCTTTTTTCTTTATTCTGTTCCATGGCAGAGATTTCCATCATGCTGTCTTCCAGCTCACTTATCTGTTCTTCTGCCTCAGTTATACTGCTATTGATTCCTTTTAGTTTATTTTTCACTTCAGTTATTGTATTGTTCATCTCTGTTTGTTTCTCCTTTAGTTCTTCTAGGTCTTTGTTAAACACTTCTTTTACCTTCTCGATCTATGCCTCTATTCTTATTATGAGACCTTGGATCATCTTTACTGTCATCACTCTGAATTCTTTTTTCAGGTAGATTGCCTATCTCATCTTCATTTAGTTGTTCTTGTAGGTTTTTATCTTGCTTCTTCTTCTGCAAGGTATTTCTTTGTCCTCTCATTTTTCGAAATTTCTGTGTTTGTGTTCTCCTTTCCACAGGCTGTATGATCTTAGTTCCTCTTGCTTCTGATGTCTGCCCCCTAGTGGATGAGGCTGATCCAGAGGCTTGTGCCATTATCCCCTTGTCAGGGAGTTGGATTGGTGTGGTGAACAAAGCCTACCATAGATATTGAGTGGGGTCTCCCCTTTGCTCTGTGGTTCTCACTGCCCTTTGAGGCAGTGGCTTCTCCCTAGTTGTTGGAGTAGAGGTTCCCAGATCTGTTTCTTAGCTGTGTTTCTGATCTGCAGTGTGAGGTAGGTGGGATTGGAGCACTTCCACTGGGAGAGAATCCACTGAGTATTCCTCCTCTGGATCTGTTCACTTGTGAATGTGCTCTGTTGTGTCCCCTTTCATGCATTGTGTGGGCTTCCAAAATACACTGTTGTTGACCCTGTTCTCAGTCCCACCTTAACTGTGGGTATGCTAGCAATTGACCCTGGTGACTCTCAGGCTTTGTTTTCACTTGGCCACTGGCACAGATCCTTTGAGTTCACGTCCCAGGACTGTAGTAGTTATGCACTTGGACCCACTGTGGTAGCTATGGAGGCAGCTTAGACTCTGGCATGACCCAACCTCCATGTGTATTTGCCCACAAAGCCCACAGCTGCTTTTTGAAAGCCAAACTTAACCCAGTTGCAGGAACACTTCTTGTCCTTTGGAGTTTTGCAGGCGCTGAATTTAAAAAGCACTCAGTGGAGGTGTAACTCTGTGGTCCACACAGCAACAAGGAGATATTTCAGCACTTCCTCATCAGTCCCACAGCCCCTGGGGCTCAGCTGTGGCTTCAGCCCCTTCTGTGCATGTGTTCCTACTACCAGAGTCTGATCCAGAAGTTGCCAGAGCACACAAACACATCAGCCAGGAAGGATCTGAGCCCCCAAGCATCACCCAACAATGGTGCTTCACCTCTATAGTGGTCTGGGCTTCCTCTATGAGTACTGCCTGTTGCAGAGCTCCTCACTCCCATCCCCTCCCATGGACATTCATCTCAGGCTGCGGTGTGCAGGGCTGCAGCACAGACCACCTGTGTAGGTCTCACTCTGTCCTGTCTGCCTTTGACCATCTGCAGGGCTCTCCTCCAAGTCCCTGAAGCTTCCCCCTCTGTCCCAGCTGATCCCCCTGACAGTGATGGTGCCTCCCCATATGTGAGAACGTCTCCTCACCCTCAGCCTCCTGCTAGGGACACAAGTCCCATACTGCTTCCTGTTCTCTTCCTTTCTCCCCTTCTTCTTTCTTTTGTCCTACCCAGCTATGTGGAGATCCCTTTGGCCTTTTAGGTGTCCGAGATCCTCTGCCAGTGTTCAGAAGGTGATTCATGAGAATTGCTCTATTTGTTGATATATTCTTGATGCATTTGTTGGGAAAGACAAACTCCATGTCCTCCTACTCCTCTGCCATCTTGGAACGTCCTGGGGCCACTATTGATCACCAGGCTAGCACTTAAGAAAATGAGCTGGATAGCAGAGGAAAATGAAGTCATACGTGGTTGGACATGCATCTTGCATCTGTCTGTCACCATGCCTAATTAATATGACCCTCTGAAATTTATAGTTTGGCTTCACATTGTCTTCTAGATTTGGGGCAAATTATTCTTTTACTCAAATCTAATGTGGGCTCCCACAAAGAATAGAATTATAGTAAGCATAGTTCTTGGCCTTAGCCATGTTAACATAACACATCACAGTCACCATCCATTAATGGTATTTAATTAAGGTTTGTAAAATTGTGATCATCTAATTCTCCAATTTTACATTTTAATTATGTACTCCCTTGAGAATTTATTACCTAGAATTCTTTTTTGTAGGAAGAATTTCTTCATTCTTTCACTAGTCCTATTGGATAACTCAGAAACATATGTCAGAGAAGTAGAATAAATGTTAATTCCAATTAATTATAAAATTTCAGGGTAATAAATTATTATCCTAGCAATTTCAATGGTGTCTGATGAATGACAATTTGTTTTCTCTCTCATTTTTTTCCCTCCATCTCTTCCTTATCAGGGAAGGAGTTATTTCATTTTGAACTCCTGGATTTCTTATACTATCTTTTTAAATCAATTGCAATCTTTGTTATAATCTTCAGATAATGCCATATTTGCCCAGTGCCCTAGGTCAATCCATATTTCCACAATTGACAAGGTTCATTTTTTTCTTATGGCTGAGTAATATTCTGCTGTATATTTATATACCATATCTTCTTTATCCATCCATCTATCCATGGGCATGTAGATTGTTTTCATATCTTGGTTATTGTCAAAAATGCTGGAATGAACGTTGGTGTGCATATATCTTTTTAAATTAGTGTTTTTGCTGTCTTCAAAATTGAAATTGCTGGCTAATATGGCAGTTCTATTTTTTTCATTTTTTTGAGAAATGTCCATAATATTTTTCTTAGTGGATGCACCGACTTAAAATCTCAACAACAGTGCAAAACTTTCCTTTTTCTCCATGTCCTCACCAACACTTGTTACTTGTGGGTTTTTTATGATAACCATTCTGACATGTGTGATGTGGTATCTCATTGTGGTTCTGCTTTGCACTTCTGCAAAGATTAGTGATGTTGATACATCCTTCTATGTATCTGTTGGCCATCTCTGTGTATTCTTTGGAAGTAAAAATGTCAAGTCCTCTGCCCATTTTTAATTGGGTTTTTGTTTATTTGTTGTTGAGTTGTATGAGTTCTTTGTTTATTTTGATATTAACCCCTATTTGGATATATCATTTGCAAATATCTTCTTCCATTAAGTAAGCTGCTTATTTGTTTTGTTGATAGTTTCCTTCACTGTCCAAAGCTTTTTTAGTTTGATGTAGTCACATTTGTTTCTTTTTGCTTTTCTTTTCGTTGCCTGAGGAGACAGATCCAAAAATAAATACAGCTAAGACTAATGTTAAAGAGCATACTGTTTGTTTTATTTTAGTAGTTTATGGTCTTAGGTCTTATGTTTAGTTTTTAATCCACTTTGAGTTTACTTTTGTATATGGTGTGAGAAAGTAGTCCAGTTTGGTTATTTTGCATGTAGCTGCCCCATTCCAAACACTATTTGAAGAAGCTGTCTTTTCCTCATTTTGTATTTTTACTTCCTTTGTCATAGATTAATTGATCATATAAGTGTGTGTTTATTTCTAGGCTCTCTATTCTATTCTATGGTCCTATGTACCTGTTTTTATGCAAGTACCATACTGTTTTGATTACTGTAGCTTTGTAATATAGTTTGAAATCAAGGAACATGATATCTCCAGCTTTGTTCTTCTTTCTCAAGATTGCTTTTACCATTTGGGGGTTTTTGTGTTTCCATAAAAATTTTAGAATTCTTTATTGTAGTTCTGTGGAAAGTGCCACTGTTGTTTTGATAGAGATTGTATTGAATCAATAGATTACCTTAACAATATTTACAAAAATAATTTAGCAATATTAATTCTTCCAATTCATAAGCACAGTATATCCTTTTATTTGTTTATGTTGTCTTTATTTCATCAATGTCTTATAGTTTTCAGAGTATAGGTCTTTCACTTCCTTGGTTAGATTTATTCCTAAGTATTTTATTCTTTGTGATGCAATTGCAAATTGAATTATTTTCTTTAATTTCTCTTTATGATAGTTTGTTGTTAGTGTATAGAAACACAACAGGTTTCTGTATATTACTTTGTATCCTGCAACATTAATGAATTCATTTGTTCTAATAGTTTTTGATGGTGTCTTTAGGGTTTTCTATAAATAGTATAACATCTTCTTCAGAGGGACAGTTTTATTTCTTCTTTCTAATTTGAATGCCTTTTATTCCTTTTCTTTTTCTGATTGGTCTGGCTAGGACTTTTGATAATATGTTGAATAAAAGTGGTGAAAATGGGAAACCTTGTCTTGTTGTCATCTTAGAAGAAATGCTTTCAGCTTTTTGTAGTGTCTGCATCTGGTTTTGGTATCAGGGTGATGCTGGTTTTATAGAATGAGTTTGGAAGCATTCTCTCCTCTCATTTTTTGGAATAGCTGGAGAAGAATAAATGTTAACTCTTCTTCAAATGTTTGGTAAAATTCACTTGTGAAGCATTCTTGTCTTGGAATTTTGCTTGTTGGAAGTGTTTTTTTTTTCTTTTTTTATTACTGATTCAATTTCTTTACTGGTTATGGGTCTGTCCTTATTTTTGTTTAGTTCCTTTTTCTGAGGTTTTGTCTTCTTCTCTTTTTACTGAACACATTTCTTTGTCTCTTCATTTTGCCTAATTCTCTATGTTTATTTCTATGTATTAGGTAGGTTGGATATGTTCCCAATCTTGGAGATGTGGCCTTATATAGGAGACACCTTATGGGACCCAACAGCATGTTCCCCTCTGGTTACCCAAGCTATGTGTTCTATGGGTGCTCCCTATGTGGGTTACATGGATCTTTCTGTTGTGGCATAGCTGACTACTGTGGGCACACTGGTAATTGGGTCTGGCCCCTGACCTGGTTGGCTGCCAGGCTCTGCCTTGTGTTTGGCTGTGAGCCCACTAGAGAACAAGTATGTTTCTCATGTGACTGGCTGCATGGCCTGAAACAAGGAAGTAAACCTGCTGCCAGCCCATTCATGGTTGGAGCCAGTTCTCTGTGATGTTACCTCATAGTGGGGTGGGGTGTGGGACCCACAGCACTGCTGCTGGTATGGCAGTGGTCAGTTCTGTGTCCCTACATGGCTGTCTTCATGACTGCAGAGTCACAGTGCTATTCACAGCATGCTGGTGGTCAGGACCTGTTTCTTGGCTGCATGTCCTGGAGAGGTGTGCAGATGATGCTAGCTGGTAGACTGGTAAACCCTCAGCCCTAATAGGCTAGTGAGAGGTTCCCAAAATGGTGCTATCCAGTTCTGGTGTCATCTATTAAATTAGCCCCCCCAAAATGGCTGCCACAAACAACTTAATCACCAGGAGAGTCACAGTTTTCACCTCCTTCTCCTGAGGGCTCTCTGTGACCAGCAGGTCGACCTGTCTTAGGCTTATTTCAAACCATTGCCTCTCTGCTAGGACTCAGAATGTGAGATTTTGCTTACACCATTTAAGAGCATTTTATTTTTCCTACAGCCCCCTAGCTCTATCAAACATAAGTCCTGCTGGTTTCAAAGCCAGATGTTCGTGTTGCTGGTGTAGGACCCCCAGGCTGGGAAGACTGATGTAGGGCTTGGTCCTCTCACTCCTTGGGGAGGACCTCTAAAATTATGAGATTCCTCCTGTTTGTGGGTCACTGATCCAGGGCTGTGGACCCTGACCCATCCCTCCTATCTTTCTCTCCTGCCCATCTCATTGTGGTTCCTTCTTTATTATCTTTAGCTGTGGAAAACCTGTTCTGTTAGTGTTTAGGTTGTTCTTATAGATAGTTTCTCTGTAAGTGGTTGTAAATTTGGTTTACTCATGGGAAAGGTGTGTTCAGAGTTTTCCTAATCTTCCATCTTGGCCACACCCTACATATCTCTACATACATTTCCTTTAAACATTCTTTACATATCCATCAAAAGGGTTGTGGAGTAATCTGCATGTCCAAATTTGGAGCTCTGCAATAACAAGGCTAACATAGAGAATTTATTTATTTATTTTTTATTGAAACCTTGATTTCCCATTGGAAGAAATGGAGTTAGAAGGGCTAATGGTTATGCCCAGAAACGTCTAAATAAACAAAGTTCGATTAAAAAGGAAGAGAGCACAGATGATGTAGCAGAACCTAGGGCTTCATAGGGTATCCTGGGAAGGAACTCATCTTTATTTAAGAGTAAAATAATGGTGAGTGTTTTACTGTCACTCATTTGGCAAACAATAAGTGAGGCACCCTCCTATACATTATAGGCATTAATATGAATACCAGGTTAGTCAACAAGGAAGGTGTTTGGTCTAAATCTGGTAGAGTTCTTTCAGTGTCATTGGGAGCTTATCCTACATTTCCCTAAGATAAAAATAAAAAGAGAAATAGCAGAGTAATATTTTGGTAGTCCAAATACATAAAATTGTTCTACATGAATTTTAAGATCTTGTCTGTGGAACAAGATTTTAAATAATGCATGAGAATCCTTTTGGTATCTGATAATATGAAGTATTTATAGATAAAATATGGCTATTACTGCTCTTTAGATTTTTACTAATAATTCTCAGTACCACATTTATTCCATCAAATTTTACCAGGTTGAAACCTTGTTGTTATATAAAGTTTGATAATGTTTTTGTTATTGGTTTAAATTTCAGTAATGAAAAATAATTGATTAAAAATTATTCAGAGGGATTGTATTTATTTGATATCTTTTATATACTTTAAAATAGCCATTATTATACCTTTAAAATCTAGACACAATGTCTGACAAAATTCTGTGTGTCTATATATGAGTGGTTAGTTTGTGAATTTATACAAATGGCATTAAATATATGCAAAAATCAACCCTCTTTTACTTATATATTCAACATCTCATTTGTACTGAGAACAATCACATTTTAAGTAAATTCAAGACTCCAGAGTTATTGGTTATTATTATTGGTTATAATAACTATGGTTATTATTAATGACTATGGTCATCATCAGTATTACCACTTTTAATCAGAATTTTACAAACTATGATTAACAAAAATATTTGTCTTGTTGAGTATCAATAGCCTTCTATATATATTGTCCCCAACAATAAAAATAAGTGGGGTAGTGGGAGGGAGGGAGACGCAAGAGTGAAGAGATATGGAAACATATGTATATGTATAACTGATTCACTTTGTTATAAAGCAGAAACTAACACACCATTGTAAAGCAATTATACCCCAATAAAGATTTTTAAAAAAGTGGGGTAAAGTCCCAAATGGAATAAGAAGTTTGAAAAATTTCATAATCATGAGATTAAATTTAAAAGCCAACAAGAATTATGGAAAATTACATTAAATGCCAATAGTTTCACTAGAGATGAATAGTTGAGAAGCAAAATCATCTTTTGAAATATGCTTTTTTCACTTCATTTGCTCCTTTCTTAAATATTAAATAGGTATTGATTACTGTGAGACAAATATCAAACCCTATTAAACGAGTAGTTAAATATTGATAAATGTAATGTACAGACAGGGGCGCATAGTGATTTGATATTCACTGGGAATAGGTTTAGTGTATACTCATATTATTTTCACCAAAATAACTACAAAGTCTGTTTCTTAGCATCTTTACATTTTATGATGTAAACAACTAACTAGTTTAGGAGGCCAGAAACAAATTAAGTTTCTTCTTCTTCTTCTTCTTTTTTTTTTAATTTCTTTACTCAAACCAATTAAGTTTGTTTTGTTTCAAATATTTACATAAGTTTTTAGGTATAAATTGTATTAACTATGAGGGTCTTAATGACCTTAAAGCATTTAGGACATCTGGTTTTATACACAATTGATACAGGTCTTGTCTCTTATGAAAATTTCTTGGGTAAAATTGGTTTTCAGAATTAAGAATTTTTCAAATTTTTAGAAAACAAATATAAGGGCATTAACTAACTATTAGGCAAAGCCTCTAATATGGCTAAAGTAGCAGTCCACAATCAAAATGCTTAGCTATTTCTGCCGCAAAGAGTGTGAACACTCACACTAATCAAAATAAAGGAAAACAAATGGTCTCATTTTGATTCAGGTCAGGTTTGCAGGAAAATAAATTTTTGCTAATTTAAGGGGAAAACATAATTTTAGGGTATTAAATTCTGTAGATCTATTTAAAAATTTAGTTCAAAACTTTTAACTCACTGTCATATTATTTTTTAAAACATTATGGGAAAAGGATAATTTTTTTTTCTCATCCAATTAAATGAATATTCTCTATGGCATCTTGATAAGAAGTTGTCTCACTTGCTGAATTACATTCATTAGTCATTCTTAGAAAGAGCTCCCCATCATATAGGAAGCAGAAAGGGGAGTTTGCATTAAAGACACAGAGAACATATCTATAGCTGGCTCTCATGTTATGCCCCTGGGCTCATCAATCCTTTCCTGCTACCCATATCAGCTAGATCCTTGCTATTCCAAGTGTGGTCTCAAGACCAGCAGCATTTGCAGCAACTAGGGTGTTGTTAGAAATGCAGAATCTCAGTTCCCATTCCATATCAATGAAACCTGTATCTACATTTTTAAAAGATTTAAAGGGATTTTAAGAACATTCAAATTGATTAATAATGATCTACCAGGTCATAGAGGAAGAAGGTTTCAGCTGTATCTAAATAGCCTGCCCCTGTTCTTGTCACTGTTTCTGGAATTGCCATTCACTCACTTTGATTAATGTTTGTACTTTAAGGAAATTTTCATACAAATGATAAAAATTTCCTTGGATTAGGATAAAGCCTTAAATCCTTAGCATCCATGTAAGTTTCTGGGTGGATTTCCTGGAATAAAGACTTATGTCTGGAAAGTGCACACAGGGAGAGGGAGTCTACATGACCCATGGCTTGGTCTTGGGGATTGTTATAGAGAATGGAACTACTATAGCCTTTTCTAAGAAAGTACAACTGGGGGGTGGGGAGTGGGGATTGATGTATCTTGTCCTTAGGTGGATAGAATTGGCTAGAACAAATCCATCTAAAAATAAAGCTAGTTTCTCAGAAAGACCTCTGGATCTAAGATTCATGATAATACAGAATTTTATGATTCTGAATCACTAATTCCCTCCTGTTATTTTTTGTTATTGTTAGTTCTTGGGTTTATTCTCCACCTTCCTTTTCCTCCACCAGAGGGACTTTTGATCTTGTCTTTAGGGGCAATCAGGAAAGGAGGAGCTAGTGATACCATATTATGCTTCAGAGTAAGTTTTGAACAAATAATATCACAAGAAACAAATTGAGAGGTAAACAATTAGAGTCCCAGCTGCCTGCAGCAAGAGAGGTAATATACCTAATAAATAGCCTTAAGGCTTAATGATACATGAACTGATGTGTGGTTACCTGAAACATACATTTTGGCTCTAAATAAATTTTTAAGTGTTATTTTTAGAAGATATTTTGTTAGATTGTCTGAAAGTCTTAAAATACATTGTGTTCCAGTTGTTCCATGCAAAGTAGAATGAGTAAGCAAGTAATGATACAGCGATATTGGGGAGGAGAAAGTATCAATAGCTTAACTCAGTAACTCTATGATCAGTTGAAGAAAAACATGAATGAACGGGATTCAGAGTTTTTTATGATGAATTGTATCTCTCACAATCAAGATTAGTTATAAAACCCTTTGACAATTTGGCGATTCAATTCACCTGAATACTGATAAAGAACAGGTAACATTTCAAAAGTTTAAACAAATTTTGGACTTAAAAGCTGATTGAAAACAAATAATAGATGCTTTTAATAACAAAAAACATTTCTCTGATAGAAAAAGAAGTTTGTATTAAAGAAGGGAAATAAGTCTAACATTTTTCTGCATCTTCCTGAACATACAGGAATCACAGAAATTTCCATATATTTTTTTCTGCACAGAAAGCCCTACAAAAGTCTTTCCCAAAGCAAGAGGAAAAATAAAACAATTTTAATTTGTTTCTTCACAGTTGTGATGAAAATATAACCCAGAATTGCTATTTAAAATTTGTTGTCGTATTAGAGTTTGCTAATATAATTATACTTTTAAAAAATTCAGTTTAACTTAATAACCTAGTTTGTTAATAAATATAGAAATACTGGCAAACCTTGCTATCATATAATTTTTAATTGCCCTGTATAAAGTCGATAAAGCTTTCAATCTTAACATGTTCACATTTGGGTAAATATAAATTCATCTTCCATGAGTCTCTGTCAGTGTGAGACACCATGTACAATTTCACTGTAATATTACAATGGGGAAATTTAAGGTAGCTGAAAACTGAAATATTTGGGAAAACTTTGTTCATCATTCCTGTTTCTCAATGATTGAATCTAATTCACTTTAATTTTTTACTGAGTTCCTCTTCTCTTGAACACTGAGCTATGTAAGTTTTTGGATATAAGATGATGGATCTCAAGGAAGTTTTCACTTGAAAGCATGTGTGAAGTAGGGACAGTAAGAATTAGGCAGCCAAAAGATAATAATAATCAGGCATAGATAAATATATGACTACCAGAACTCTTACTACTAATAACAGTAGTATTCTGAAGACAGCCAGTACTACTATGAATAATAACAACCAATGTTTAGAAGTTTACCTGAACAGACATTGTGCTAGTTATTTTACAGATTAGGACTTTTATTTGTAAAAAGCAAAAACCTTACTTGAATTAGGCTAAACAAAGAATGTATTGACTCATAACTAGTAAACAGGATTAAACCTTGGATAGGGAGATAGGGATAAAATTCTGCAAGACTCTATTCATCTCTCTTAGTTATTAGTTGCTTATTGCTTTCTTTCTCTATGACTGAAAATTGACTTTTCTCCAAGGAGCTGAGAGAAAATATTGCCAGGTTCTTTACATCTTCTCAGTGTTGCCATCAGGTAAAAAGAGATTCCTCATACCTCATTTCCCCAGAAGTAAAAAAAATCCTCAGAAAGTCTCCCATGGGTTTTGCTCTAAACCAACTGTTAGGAGAATGCCAGAAATCTTACAATATTAGCCTAGAATGGACTGGGTATCTACCCTCGGCAAAATATGTTCATCTTTGTATCCCATGATGAAACATATTCTATACTCTGGTGGGGGTGGGATAGGAAAAATTACTGTAAAAAATACAACCATACAGTCACAGCTATTGGTAAACAAAGATATCATTTCAATTTATTTCCATTTTTATTTCTGATTTTCATGAGAATCATTGTGAGATAGATAGAATTTTATTTTATAGAGAGGAAATAAAATTTGTTCAGATAATTAGTGAATTGTAGATCTAAGAGCCATACACTGGTTTATCTACTGGTGTCAACAGTACCACTCAAGCATGGCCTGCCTCATCCAATGCCTCAGGATATTCCTGTACCTCATTTTGTACTAACACTTTGGAAGCAAATATTCACAGTGGTTCCCTGAAAATTTTGGAAGTCTCCCTGGAGCCTGGGATTGGCTGAAAATGCCATCCATTGTGGGATGGATGCCTGTCACCAGTTCTTGCTTGTCCACATCTGGTTTCTATCCTACCTCCAATTTATAATCTGAGGCCAGCAAGGATGGTGGCAGGCATCCTTTCCCTTTTGGCTGTCCTCTATGCTACTCCTGCTGCTAATACCCAGGATAGCAACTCTAGTCCCTCTGTAGGTTCCATACTTGCATCAGTCATTCCTTTAGGGTGGACATGTCTGTCTCTTTTGAGAATTTTCTGGACTTTTGTTTCACAATGCCAAGGGGCTCTTCTGATATTTTCTCCTGCCTCAGATCAAGGTGGTGACTTCATGCTCTCCTAAATCATTCTTGAGCTGTGCCAGACAAAGAGGGGGAATTCCTTGTACAAATGGGACTGTTTCTCTCATTCCACCCATAAGCTTCTAGTTTATCCTACCTGCTGGTGGTAGTGTGTGGAAAGCAGGAGTGTCATCACAGTAAACGAGATATCCTAGGATTGTTATGAAAACAACTTAAGATTTTGAGAAATCTTGTTTGGAAGATGTGTTGTTCTATGTTTCCAAAGGGTCAAATATACATCACAAGAAAACAAATTATCTTTCACATTTCCCTGAATAGTCTAAGGCTTGCCTTTGTGGTGATCATCAACAAAGCACAGTAACATCTTTTGAGAATGTCATTTGAAACCAGAATTCATAGGACTCACAAAGGATGATAAAATGTAAAGACCAGTGATGTAATTGATGTGAAACAAATTGTGTCAGGGAACTACTGAGGCAAGATCTACATTAATTTTTATTTTAAATTAAATTTGTTTTATTAAATATAGTTGATTTACAATACTATATTAGTTTCAGGTATACAGTATAGTGATTCAGTATTTTTGCAGCTTATACTCCATTATAAGTTATTAAAAAATAATAGCTATAATTTCCTGTGCTATACAATATATCTTTGTTACTTCTTTACTTTATACATAGTAATTTGTATTTGGTAATTGTATACACCTAATCTGTCCCTTCCCACTTCACTGTTCACTTTGGTAACCACAAGTTTGTTTTCTGTATCTGTGAGTCTGTTTCTCTTTTGCATATACATTCATTTGTATTATTTTTTGATTGCACTGTAAGTGATAAGTTATGGAAATTATCTTCATCTAACATATTTCACTAAGAATAATTTTCTCTAGGTCTATCCACATTGCTGCAATGGCAGAATTTCATTCTTTTTTATGGCTGACTAATATTCCATTTTGTGTGTGTGTGTGTGTGTGTGTGTGTGTGTGTGTGTGTGTGTGTGTGTATAATATATGTTATATACATATAATTGACTTAAGAAGACAATCATCTATTGATGGACACTTGAGTTGTATCCTTGTCTTGGCTATTTGAAATAGTGTTGTTCATAAACATTGGGATGCAAATATCTTTTTGAATTAGTGTTTTTGTTTTTTCTGGATAAACACCCAGAAGTGGAATAGCTGGATCATGTGGTAGTTCTTTTTTCATTTTTTTGAGGAACATTCATACTGTTTTCCATAGTGGCTGCATCAATTTACATTCTTACCAGCAGTGTACATGGTTCCATTTTCTCCACATCCTCTCCAACATTTGCTATTTGTAGACATTTTTGAAGATAGCCATTAAGACAGTTGTGAGATGATCTCATTTTCTTTTGATAATTAACAATGTTGAGCACATTTTAATGTGACTATTAGCCATCTGTATGTCTACTTTGGAGAAATGTCTATTCAGGTCTTTAGCCATTTTATTGATATTGAGGTGCAAGACCTGTTTATATATTTTGGATTTTAATCCACCTTGACCCACAAGGTAGGTCATATCATCTGCAAGTATCTTCTCCCATTCTGTAGGTTGTCTTTTTGTTTTTTTGATAGTGTCCTTTGCTGTGCAAAAGCTTTTAAATTTAGTTAGTCCCCACTGGTTTACTTTTGCTTTTATTTCTTTTGCCTTAGGAGACAGAGCCAAAAACATATTACTATGATATGTGTTGAAAAGTGTCCTACCTATGATCTGTTCTAGGCATTTTATTGTTTCAGATCTTACATTTAGGTCTTTAATCCATTTTAAGTTTATTTTTGCATACTGTGTGAAAGAATATTCTAATTTTATTGTTTGACACATAGCTGTCCAGTTTTCCCAGCACCACTCATTGAAGATAATTTTTCACCATATTATATTCTTGCCTCTTTTGTGATAAATTAATTGACTTTGAATGCCTGGGTTTATTTTTGGGCTCTCTATTCTGTTTCATTGATCTATATGTCTGTTTTATTTATGCCAACACCATGCTGTTTTGATTACTGTAACTTTGTAGCATAGTCTGAAGACTGGAAGGATTATACTTCCACCTCCAGTTTTTTTCTCAGGATTTTTTTAGCAATTCTTGGTCTTCTGTGTCCATATAAATTTTAGGATTATCTGTTCTAGTTCTGTGAAAAATGTTATGGTTATTTTTATAAGGATTGCTTTAAATCTGTAGATTGCTTTCAGTATTACTGCCATTTTAATGATATTAATTCTTCCAATCCAACAGCATGAGACATTTTTCCATTTCTTTGAATTATCTTCAATTTTCTTTATCAATGTTTTATAGTTTTCAGCATATAGGTCTTTCATCTCCTTGGTTAAGTTTATTATTAGGTATTTTATATTTTTAATGCAATTTTAAATTGGATTTTTTTTACTTTCTCTTTCTGATATTTCATTATTAGTGTAAGGAAACATGAAAAATTTCTGTACTATTATTCTATCAGGCAGAATTAATTTATTAGTTCTAATAATTTTTGTGTGGAAATAGTGAAACATTTTACCTTTTCCCTTCCAATTTGGATAAATTTTATTTATTATTTTGTCTTATTGTTGTTGCTAAGACTTCCAATCCTATGTTGAATGGAAGTGGAGAGAGTGGGCAACCTCTTCTTCTTCCTGAAATTAGCAGGAAGGCTTTCAGCTTTTCATCATTAAGTATTATGCTGACTATGGGTTTGTCATAAATAGTCTTTATTGTGTTGAGATATGTGTCCTCTGTACTCACTTTGGTGAGAGTTTTTTTCATGAATACATGCTGAATTTTGTCAAATGTTTTTTCTCCATCTATTGAGATGATCATGTGGCTTCTGTCTTTCCTTTTTTTATATATATAATGAGGTATATTACATTGTTTGATTTGCATATTTTGAACCATTTTTGTAATGCTGGAATGAATCCAATTTGATCTTGGTGTATGATTCTTTTTATGTATTATTGAATTTGATTTGCTAATATTTTGTTGAGGACTTTTGAATCTATATTCACTAAAGATATTGGCCTGTAATTTTCTTTTTTGTAATGTCTTTCTCATTTGTTTTTTTGTTTGTTTGTTTGTTTGTTTTCAGGGTGATCATGGCCTCACAGAATGAATTTGGGAGTGTTCCCTCCTCTTTAATTTTTTGGAATAGTTTGAGAAGGATAAGCATAAATTCTTTGTATTTTTGGTAGATTTCTCACCTGAACCTTTCAGGTCCTGGGTTTTTGTTTATAGGGAGTTTTTTTCTACACATTCTATTTCATTTCTAGTGATCTGTCTGTTCAAGTTGTCTGTTTCTTCTTGACTAAGTCTTGGCAGGCTGTATGCTCCTAGAAACTTGTCCATTTCTTCTGTGTTGTCCAATTTGTTGGCATATAACTATTCATAGTATTTTTTATGATTTTTTTTTTGTATTTCTGTACTAGTAATTTCCCCTCTTTCACTTCTTATTTTCTTTATTTGGGTCCTGTGTCTTTTCTGAGCCTGGTTAGAGGTTTGTCAATTTTGTTTATCTTTTCAGAAAAACAGCTTTTGGGTTTGTTGATCTTTTATATTGTTTTTGATGTCTATTTTATTTATTTTCTCTCTGATCTTTTACCTCCTTCCTCTGCTGAATTTGGACTTTGTTTGTTCATTTTCTTATTCTTTTAGGTGGAAGGTTAGGTTGTTTGAGATTTTTCTCATTTCTTGAGGAAGGACTGTTTATAAACTTCCCTGTCAGAACTGCTTTGCTACATCTCATACATTCTGTAAGGTTGTGTTGTCATTTCTGTTTGTCTTGAAGTATTTTCTGAATTCATCATTGATTTCTTAATTGACCTATTTATTTTAGTAGCAAGTTTTTTATTCTCCACATGTTTGTTCTTTTCCCATTTTTCTTTGTGTAGTTGATTTCTAATTTCATACCCTTATGGTCAGAAGAGATGCTTGAAATAATTTCTATGCTCTTAAATTTGTTGAAGCTTCTTTTTGTGACCTAGTATATAGTCTATCCTAGAGCATATTCTATGTATGCTTGAAAATAATGTGTATTCTGTTTTTTTGGATGTAGTGTCCTGTAGATAGCAGTTAATTTCAACTGGTCTATCACATCAGTTAGGACTTCTTTTGCCTTATTGATTTTCTGCCTGGATCATCTGTCCATTAATGCTAATGGGGTCTTAAAATCTCTTACTATTATTGTAGGCCTATCAGTTTGTCCCTTTATGTCTCTTAGTATTTGCTTTATATATTTAGGTGCTCTTATACTGGGTGTGTATATGTTAAAGAGTATAATATTTGCTTCTCATATTAATCACTTTATCACTATATAATGCCCTTCTTTGTCATTCTTCATAGATTTTTTTAAAAAGTTTATTTTGTCTGATATGATTATTACTACCCCTCCCTTCTTGTTGTTACCATTTGCATGAAATATCCTTTTCCATCCCCTCACTTTCAGTCTGTTTGTCTTTCACCCTGAAGTGAGTTTCTTGTAGGCACCATTTTGCAGGTTCTTATTTTTTAATACAATCTGCCACTTTACGTATCTTGATTGGAATATTTAGTCTATTTACATTTAAAATAATTATTGATAAGTATGTACTTACTGTCACTTTAATCCTGGTTTTCCAGTTGTTTTTGTAGTTCTTCATTGATCATTTTTTATTCTTTTTATTTTTTTATTTTTGTGGTTTGATGATTTTCTTTTGCAGTACGCTTGAGTTCCTTTCTTTTTGTTTTTTATGAGACTATTGAATGTTTTTGCTTTGTGGTTACCATGGAGTTCAAGTATGTTGATCCATAATTATATCTAATTTCTTTAAACTGATAGTCACTCAAGTTCAAGAACACTCTAACAGATCTACTGTTTTATACTGTCTTCTCCCACAGTTTGTTATTTTGTTGTCCTATTTTACATCTTCATGCTTATCATCTTACTATTTATTGTGGTTGTAATAGCTTTTATGTCATCTTTTTAAGCTGTTTATTAATCTATGTACTGGTTTATTAAAGTTGTCTTCAATCCTTACTATATATTTGCCTTTCCTATTGTGATTTTTTGTTTTCTATAGATTCTTGCTTCTTTTCTATTTAGAGAAGACCCTTCAATATGTCTTTTAGGGTAGGTTTAGTATCACTGAATTCTTTTAGGTTTTGCTCGTCTGAGTAATTTTTATCTCTCTTTCTATCCTAAATAATAATCTTGCTGCATAAAGTATCCTAGATTGAACACTTTTCCCTTTCAGAACTTCAAATATCTTCATGTCTCCTCCTCTGGCCTGCAGTGTTTCTGTAGAGATATCAGCTGATAGCCTTATGGGCTATCTTGTAACTGACTGTTTTTCTCTTGCTGCCTTTAGAATCCTCTCTTATCTTTAAATTTTTGCCATTTTAATTATGATATGTCTTGGTGTGGGCTTATTTGGATTCATCTTGTGTGGGACTCTCTGTGCTTCTTGTACCTGGATATCTTTTTCCTTTAGGTTTGAGAAAGTTACCAGCCATAATTTTTTCAAACACATTTTTGATCCCATTTTCTCTCTCTTCTCCTTCTGGAACCCATATTATTCATATGTTGGCACATTTTATATTAACCCATAGATCTTGTATGTTGCTTTCATTTTTTTCCCATTATCCTATCTTCCAGATCACTTATGTGTTCTTCTGTATCACTTAGTCTGCTCTTCACTCCTTCTAAGAATGTTTTTTATTTCACTTATTGAATTACCTATTTTTGATTGGATCTTTTTTATATTTTGTGGTTCCTTGTTAAAATGATCCATGTTTTGATCAATTATTTTCCCTAATTCAGTTAACATGTTTATTACCAATGTTTTGAATTCTTTATCTGGTAAATTTTTATTTCTTTATTTTTATTTATTTATTTTTTATTTTTCAGGGGTTTCCTCTTGCTCTTTCAAATTGCACATATTTCCTCTTCTTTTTAATTTTAGTTAGTTTTCTCTATCTCTATGAATTTAGTTGAAATAGTTACCTATTGTTTTCTTGAAGGAATGTTCTTATGTGAGAACATCCCTATGCAGACTGAGTATGCCATATGTATTTAGTGGGGGATTCTGGATTTGATGTGAATGCCAGTCATGTCTTTCCACAGGGTGTGCTGGCAGCTATCACCTACGTAGGGGGTGAGGTTGGAGAGGGAGGAGCTTGAGCCTGCACAGAGTGTGAGTCAGGACTTCCTTTCTGCTCACTGACTGTCACCACACTGTCAGGGGCTAGATCTGATCCTTTGTAGTTGGAGTGGAAGCCATGAGGGTTAGGCTTGAGCTGGCTCCATTCCCTTAAGTGTTTGTTCTTCCTTCTCCTGGCACTGGGGTCTTTGCCCCAGATGAGAGGAATGCTGAAGCAAGTGAGGCTCATGTACCTATAGAGGTCCAATGCTCTGCTCGTGTAGGCATCTACTGCTCCATGCAGATGCAGCCCATGATAGCTTCTTTTCCCCAGCAGTGGCTGCCCCAGATCTAGTGGTGCACTCTGGCATGGAGAGAGTAGGGCCAGAGAGTTTGCTCAGCTTGTGCTGCAGTATATAGTGAGGTGGTTGGGGGAAACCCAGCAACTGCACTTCTGTCAGAAGTCTGGGCTGCTTTTGGAGTAACACTTGAGTAAGTGACAAGAATGGTCATTACCGCCCCACCTGGGCTCTTGCCCCAGGACCAGGTTACCTCTGTATCCCAAGGGCAAGTTTTTCCCAGCTCCTGGCCACCCTAGATCCAGTGCTATGTTCTTATGTGGAGTGAGTGGGGCTGTGGCATTCACTCAGCTCCAGCTGGTGAGTACAGCAAGGAGACCACAGGAAACACAGCACCTGCTAGGACCAACCTTTTTCTGCCCTGCCTGGGGGCAAGCTAGCAATCATTCAGCCCTCAAGAATAAAGTCTAGACTTCTCTAGCCATTTTATCTGTTCCAATTGTTCTCTAACCAACCAAGGGGGCTTGCTCCCTATGTGTAGGACCCAAGGACTGGGATGCCCAGTCTGTGGCTCCATCCACTCACTCTCCAGGGTGGGTGTCTGTGCAATTTCCCTTTTCCTCTGAGTCCCTTCCCTGGTTCACAGGACTTGACCTGATTGTTTTCCTTCCAGTCCTACCCAATTTGGTGTATATCTTTCTTACAATTTTCATTGTACAAGTGTCCTTCTGCCAGTTTCCAGTTAGTTTTCAGTAAGAATTATTCTGTAAATAGATGTATTTTTAATGTGCTCATGGGGGAAGATGAGTTCCATGTCTTCTTACTCCACCATCTTGATCTCTATATTATTTATATATTAGCAAGTTCCAAAGAGCCATTGCATTGTCATAATAACAGTATCACTACCTTTTTCTAGTGGTAGGAGATATGCAATTAGCCAAAAAGAGCACATCTGACAATGAAAAACATGGAGTTGGTTCTTGAACTGGAATAGCAAGATAGGGTACCTGAACACTAGGAAGAATATTCACAAGCACTAGCGGAAAAATAAATACATAACTACCTTTTCTCTGCCCATGATTCTAAACCTATATTGATGATAACTATGTCTCACTTTGTTCCATTGGTTTTATAATATTTTTTAAAGCAAATTGTTTATATAAACAGGAACCCAGTAAAAATTGCCTTGTGGACTTGTGTCAGCCCTGTCTCCAATATAGGAGATTTGAGAACAGACAAATAAAATAGCTATAATACAATGTACTAAGTACTATAGCTCTGTGTTAAGTACTATAGAAAAAGTGCATAAATTGCTATGGGAAATAGGGAACTTTGGTGTGGGGTGGGGCAGAGAAAGTGAAAAAAAGTTATATTTGAATGAATTCTTGAAATATAGTTGATATAAAGATTATTTCTTAAATGGTATATGTTAAATGATTCTTGATGTTTGGCATGAAAAAGCAAAGCTTGTATCAGACCTTGTAATGTAATTTTTCTCTGAAAAATATTGTCAAGATGTTTATCAGTTTGAAAATAAAAGCAATTGCTGGGGTTAATATGGTTGGAATACCTTAATCCAAAATATATTGTGCATTACAGGCAAAAATTAGTTTGTACTGATGAGCATAATCTCAAAAGAAGAAAGTTCTGAATTTTTAAATATGTCTCTAAATAAGATAAATTAGTTGATCCAAGAAAAACTTGATTACCACTATTTAACAGAATCTTGGAAGAAATAATTAGTTAAGGGAAACAAAGTATTCTTTTGAGTTTACAAATTGTAAGAGGAAGAGAGAGCTTATTAATGCTCTAATTAATATGGCATAGCATCATTCCTTTATAGTGAAGGCCTAGTGTGGTTAAGAAGAAAACTGTTTAGTAGTTAATGAATCTGGGGTGTGGCAGCCTCAGTTTACATCATATAATACATCCCAGTTCTCACACCTAACCAGATGTGTGAATATTGAAAATTACTTATTCACTCAATGCCCCATTAGAAAAATGGGGTAATAGTATCTATCTCATAGAATTGCTATAAGGCTTAAATGGATTAGTGTCTATAAACTGTTTGGATCAGTTTCTGGCACATATAAAATATAGTAAATATCATTTATTATTCTTAACTCTGAGAACTTTGATTATCTAACAAAGTTTCTGAGTCATAGAACAGCAGAAGCCATTAAAGCTGTCATCAATATAAACCATATCCTTCATGTGTGGCTAAATTCCAAGACTCTTTATCTTCCTACATCTGGGATCCAAATGGGAGATTTGGTGGGCATTAGGGTGAAAGGGCTAAATACAGGTGGGAAATTGTGCCATTACAAACTTTTGCATTTTACCTAAGCTTCCATTATTTTAGAAATTCTCACACCATACACAAAATTAATTCCAGATAGACTGTAATATTTAAATGTAAAAAGTAAGATGATATAGTTTCAAGAAGAAAATATACTAAAACATTTAAATAGAAAATATTGTAAAATTAAGAAATTAAAAAGGTAAATCATATCGACTAGTCTGAACATTTAACAGTATTCTTCCAATCCATGAACATGGGATATCTTTCCAGTTATCTGTGTCTTCTTTAACTTCCTTCATCAGTGTTTTATGATTTTCAGTATTCAAGTATTTTATCTCTTTGGTTAAGTTTACTCCTAAACATTTTATTCTTTTTGTTGCTATTGTGAATGGAATTGCTTTCTTCACTTCTTTTTGGATAGATCATTGTATATAGAAACATGAATAATATTTGCATGCTCATTTTGTATCCTGCAACTTTACCAAGTTTATTTATTAGTTTTAATAGTTCTATTGTTGAGTCTTTAGATTTTTCTATACATATGATCATATCATCTGCAAACACAGATAATTTAATTCTTCCTTTCCAATGTGGATGCAGTTTATTTCATTTTCATGTTTAATTTCTCTGGCTAGGACTTCTAGTACTATGTTGAATAGGAGTGGTGAGAATGGACATCCTTGTCCTTTTAAAGAGAAAGCTGTCAGTTTTTCCCCACTGATTGTGATGCTAGCTGTGGGCTTTCTTATATTGCCTTTATTGTGGTGAGGTAAATTCCTTGTATATCTATTTTGTTGAGACTTTTAGTCATGAATAGATATGGAAATTTGTCCAATTTTCTTACTGTGTCCATTGAGATAATTATGTAGTTTTAAAAAATTATTTTGTCAGTGTGGTGTATCACATTGATTGTTTTTTTGTATGTTGAAATATTCTTGCATTCCAGGGATTAATTTCACTTTGTCATGGCGTATGCCTCTTTTAATTTGCTGCTGAATTCACTTTTCTAGTATTTTATTGAGGGCTTTGCATCTATGTTCATCAGGAATATTGGCTTGTAGTTTTTTTTTTTCTTGTAGTTTCTTTGTCTTTTTATGCCATAAAATGTGTTCAGAAGTGTTCCATCTTCTGTTTTTTTTAAAGAATTTTAGAAGTATTGGCATTAATTGTATTGAATGTTTGGTAAAATTTACCCATGGAACCCAATGCCCAATGTTACTATAAACATATCAAAAAGGTGCTCAAACCCAAATGATATACCAATACACACCCATCTGAGTAGTTAAAACAAAACTAAATAAAGAAGAGAAACAACTAATGAATAACCAAGTATTGACAAGAATGTGAAACAACTAGATCTACTGGTACCACTATGAAACTGCTGTTGTACACAAATTATAAATTTGTATAACTACTATAGAAAACTGTTTGGTACCATCTTCTAAAAATGAATGTATTCACGAAAAGAGTGTGTAAGAATGTTCACACAGCACCCCCTACAATAGTCAAAAACTAGAAGCAAATATTATTCAATTATATGCTCCTGGAAAATAATCCAGAAACAAGAACACATGTTATAAAGTTTCATTTTTTTTAATGGGAGGGGAGGAGACATAAACAATCTATGATGTTTATATTCATAATAATGGATATTTGGAGGGAGAACATTCACCTGGAATAAGCAGGAAAGGAAATTTTAAGGTTTTAGTAGAGGTTTATTACTTGATCTTGGGGTGGTTACAAAACTTTTTTAACTCTATAAATGTTCATTTGGCTCTACACTTTTGATTTATGTACTTTTTTGTAGCATGTTATATTTCAATAAGAAGTCAATATAAAAGAATTCCTGATGTTAAAAGAGAGCTTTATTCAATGAAAAATTGTAGGTTGAATAGAGACAACAGGTAGTTGTCTAAATTACTGAATAGAGTTTTGCAAAGGAGGGAGATCACTGCATATTTCAACACAGCTCTGTATTATGGCAGCAGTGGTAAACTCCAGGTGTATAGGAGTTCTTGCTACATAGGGGACTCAGGAAAAGTTCAGAATGAATGAATGCATAGAGGTGAGAAAGTTTTCTGAGAGAAGCAAATAGTCTTGAATGTCTGATGCATGAGGCACATGGGAAGAAATTGATGAGGAGTTAGGCATTAAGGAACATCTTCGAGTTGTAAAGAATATTATAAAATAAATTTGAAAATATGACCATGGTTCTGAGATACTAAAAAAAAGCTTTAATTCTTACATAAAACTCATTCATTCATTCATTCCAAAAATGACAAACAGACATAATCTTCATTGTAACTGAGGAGTTGGAACATAAAAATGTAATGGGTATAAATGAATAAGCTATGATTTTTAATGCAGTAACTTGGATTTTGAGCTAAAAGCCAATATTATCTTTGGAGAAGCATAGCCCAAAAAACATTTTTTTGTGAGGAAATCACACATAAAAGAAATCCAGAATCAACAAATAATCTTGAATGTCCTGCTATGATGATGAAGTTGTCTATGAAAATTTTTTTTTTGCTTTTTATTTTACTTTATTTTATTCTTTTATTGGAGTAAAATTGCTTTACAATGTTGTGTTAGTTTCTGCTGTACAATAAAGTGTATCAGCTATATGTATGCCTATATCCCCTCCCTCTTGGACCTCCCTCTGACCCCCCATCCCACCCACCTACGTCATCACAGAGCACCAAGCTGATATTCTCAATTAATTCCATAATAATCCCTGGTAAGTTAACTCAATTTTAGACAAATTTTTTGAGACTCAATTTCTTTTATGAGTACATTGATGCTCACAGAACTATTTGGTAGCAGAGCCAGGAATGAGGTTTCAATGAAGTACTCATTATGCTCTTCCTATTAATGTTTATGGATATAAAATAAATGGTCAATTGTTCATAAAATCCAGCTTCATCCAAAGTGAATTTTTTTCTAAGCAAGGAGTGGGCAACTCTTCTAGCTATGACTCAAAATAGAGAAGCCAAAAGAAATCATCTATAGAAATTTAATTGCATAGCAGTAAATAAATTGCATGACAAAAAAATCAAAGGCAAAGTAAATAAAATGACAAACTGCAGAAAACATGTGTAGTTTATTTTATTTTATCATTATTTTTATTGAAGTATAATTGATTTACAATATTATATTAGTTTAAAGTATACAGCATGATTTACTATTTTACAGATTATACTCCATTAAAAGTTATTATAAGATAATGGCTATAATTCCATATGCTCTACAATATATCCTTTTTCCTTACCTCTTTATACATAGTAGCTTGTATCTATTAATCCCTTAGACCCCTACCCCTAGTTTACCCCTCTCCCTTTTCCTTTCCCCTTTGGTAACCATTAGTTTGTTTTTGATATATGTGAGTCTGTTGGACATACATTCATTTGTATTATTTTTTAGATTTCATGTATAAGTGATATCATACAGTATTTGTCTTTCTCTGTCTAATCTCACTAAGCATAATATTCTCTAGGTCTATCTATGTTGTTGTAAATGGCAGAATTTCATTCTTTTTATCGTTGAGTAATATTTCTTTGTATATATACATATATCATATCTTCTTTATCCATTTGTTGATGGGCACTTGGGATGAGTCTATACTTTGGCTATTGTAAATAGTGTTGCTATAAATATTGAGGTGTGTGTATCTTTTTGAATTAGGATTTTCATTTTGTAGTTTATTTTATAAATAAATTAATATTTATATTTTAAAGACTTTTAATGATGGTGAAGAAAAATATTGACTAGCTTAGAGAGGATGTGTTAGAAATATGAACCTGAACTCCATAGAAGAAAATGTAAATGGAACTTAAGTATGTTAAAGATGCTAAACCTCACTTATAATAAGAGAGACACAAATTAACTCTAAGTGAGATCGAATTTCTCACTTATGAAATTGGCAAAGTATCACAAGATTGACAATTGATTCTTTTGATAAAGTTCTGAGAAAACAAACTCTCAGATATTATCAGTGGGAATGCAAACTGTCACTACTCTAATGGAGGGGAACTGGCAATATATACAAAAGAACATGGGCAATTTTATGAAAAGGCTATTCAATCAACCAATGATGGTAACAAAATACTTAAAACATGTCCATCAAATATCCATCAAAAGGGAGCCCTATAATTGATATCTAGTCTCATAGCATTGTGGTTGGAAAAGAAGCTTGATATGACTTCAGTTTTCTTAAATTTACCAAGGCTTGATTTGTGACCCAAGATGTGATCTATCCTGGAGAATATTCCATGTGCACTTGAGAAGTAAGTGTATTCTGTTGTTTTTGGATGGAATGTTCTATAAATATCAAATAATTCCAACTAGTCTAATGTGTAATTTAAACCTTGTGCTTCCTTATTTATTTTCTGTTTGGATGATCTGTCCATTCCTGTAAGTGGGCAGTTAAAATCATCTACTATTATTACATTACTGTCCATTTCCCCTTTTATGCCTGTTAGCATTTGATTTATGTATTGAGGTGCTCCTATCTTGGTTGCATAGATATTTACAATTGTTATATTTTCTTCTTGGATTGTTCCCTTGATCATTATATAGTGTCCCTCCCTGTCCGTTGTGATAGTCTTTATTTTAAAGTCTATTTGTTCTGATATGAGAACTGTTACTCCAGCTTTCTTTTGATTTCCATTTGCATGGGATATATTTTTCCATCCCCTCACTTTCAGTCTGTATGTGTCTGTAGGTCTGAAGTGGGTCTTTTGTGGACAGCATATATATTGTTCTTGTTTGTGTATCCATTTAGCCAGTCTATGTCTTTTGGTGGGGGCATTTAATATATTTATATTTAAGGTAATTATCGATATGTATGTTCTTATTACCATTTTCTTAATTGTTTTGGATTTGTTTAAGTCTTTTCCATCTCTTGTGTTTCCTGCCTAGAGAAGTTCCTTTAGCATTTGTTGTAAAACTGGTTTTTTGGTGCTGAATTATCTTAACTTTTGCTTGTCTGTAAAGCTTTGGATTTCTCTGTCAAATCTGAATGAGATACTTCCTGGGTAAAGTATTCTTGGTTGTAGATTTTTCCCTTTCATCACTTTAAATATATTTTGCCCCTCCCTTCTGGTCTGTAGAGTTTCTGCTGAAAGATCAGCTCTTAACCTTATGGGGATTCCCTTGTATGTTATTTGTTGCTTTTCCCTTGCTGCTTTTAATATTTTTCCTTTGTGTTTAACTTTTTAAATTTGATTAATGTTTTTCTCATCATTTTTGCCCTTTGATTTATCCTGTCTGGGACTCTCTGTGCCTCCTGGACTTGATGGAATATTTCCTTTCCCATTTTGGGGAAGTTTTCGACTACAATCTCTTGAAATATTTTCTCATACCCTTTCTTTTTTTTTCTTTTTCTGATACACCTATAATTCAAATGTTGATGCATTTAATGTTGTCCCAGAGGTCTCTGAGACTGTCTTCTATTCTTTTCATTCTTATGTCTTTATTCTGCTCTGTGGCAGTTATTTTCACCATTCTATTTTCCAGCTCACTTATCTGTTTTTCTGCCCCAGTTATTCTGCTATTGATTCCTTCTAAAGTATTTTTAATTTCAGTTATGGTGTTGTTCATTACTATTTGTTCATTAGTTCTTCAAGTTCCTTGTTAAATGTTTCTTGTATTTTCTCTGTTCTATTTCCAAGGTTTCAGATCATCTTCACCATCATTACTTTGAATTCTTTTTCAGGTAGTTTGCCTATTTCCTCTTCATTTATTTGGTCTTGTGGGTTTTTATCTTGCTCCTTTGCCTGTAAGATACTTCTCTGTCTTCTCATTTTATCTAATTTACAGTATTTGAGGTCTCCTTTCCCCAGGCTGCAGGGTCGTAGTTCCTTTTGCTTCTGTTCTCTACTCCTGATGATGAGTTTGATCCAGTGGCTTATGTAGGCTTCCAGATGCAAGGGACTGGTGCCTGCATTCTGGTGGGTGGAGCTGAGTCTTTTCCATCTGAGGAGGAGGACCATGTCAGGTGGTGTGTTTTGGGGTGTCTCTGAGCTTAGTATGACTTTAGGTAGTCTGTGTGCTGATAGGTGGGTTTATGTTGCTGTCTTGTTTGTTGTTTGGTGTGAGGCATCCAGCACTGGTAGCTGCTGGCAGTTGGGTGGAACCAGGTCTTGGATTCAGATAGTGGCCTCCACAAGAGCTCTCCATGGTTAACCTTTCCTGAGGCTGGGGATTCTCTAGTGGTACAGCGCCCTGGACTCAGTGTTCCCATGCCAGAGCTTCAGGCCTGACTTCTGGTTGAGGGACCAAGACCCCACAATTCATTCAACCTGGCAATAAAGGGGATTAAGATAAAAAAAAAAAAAGATTAACAAAACCCCAGACAAATAGTAAAAAGTAAAATCAAACAAACAGAAACAGAAACAAGGAAACACACACACACAATAGAAACAAAAACAGATCCAAATAAATCAAAAAGCAAGAGAACAGGGCTTCCCTGGTCATGCAGTGGTTGAGAGTCTGCCTGCTGATGCAGGGGACGCAGGTTTGTGCCCTGGTCCGGGAGGATCCCACATGCTGTGGAGCGGCTAGGTCCATGAGCCATGGCCACTGAGCCTGTGCGTCTGGAGCCTGTGCTCTGCAATGGGAGAGGCCACAACAGTGAGAGGCCCACATACCGCAAAAAAGAAAAAATAAATAAAAAGCAAGAGGACAACCAGACAAACAAAAGAATCCAAGAACATAATCAACAATTGAAAAGAAAGCCGACAAAAACACAAAAACAAAACCAAAGCAGAGTGCCAACTGAAGAATGAAGTAAAGAAACAAAAAGACCTGACAAAAATGTTTAAAAAAAAAAGAAAAAGAGAAAGGGGAAAGAAGACAGAACAAAAGAAAAACGATGTAGAAATAAAAATAAAATAAAGATAAGATAGAAAATATATTAAAGAAAAGAGACAAAACCCCAGAGAAATGGTAAAAACAAAAGCAAGCAAACAAAAACAGAAACAAGGAAACAAACGTACACATGTAAAAGAAACAAAAACAGAGCCAAATAAAACAAAAAGAACAACCAGACAAATAGAACTCAAAAACGAAATTAGACAATTAGGATTAAACCTAACAAAAACACATAACCTAAAAACAAAACCAAGGCAGTGTGCCAACTGAAAAATTAAGCAAGGAAACAGAACAAACTGATAAAAATGATTAAAAAATAATAAAAATAAAATAAAAACAGAAAAACACAAGATCAAAGAAAAGCAAAGTAGAAATGGAAATATAAAAAATAGGAAAATATGCTAAAGAAAAAGAAAAGGGAAAATATCACAGAACAACAGAAAAGCAAATTAAAAATAGAAATATTAAAAAAATTAAAAGTTATAAAATATGGAGATACCAAAAGACTAAATAATAATAAAAAGAAAAATCTAAAACAACAAACAAAAAAGAGAAAGAGAGAGAAAGAAGAAACAAAAAAGCCAGAACGAACAACAGAATGAATCAAAGTATAATAAAATTAATAGTAATAATTATGTTTCCCTGGAGTCTCTGCTGTAAGTTTCCTTGCACATGCCATGAACTACAGCCCACCTCTGCCTCACCAAGAGTCTCTCCTCTCCTTCTGGGCTGGTCTCTGGACCTGCTGCAGGCCCTGTGGGGACCACTCAGACTCTGACCTGGCCCAGTTCCTGCGTGTGCTTGCCCCCAAAGTCCACAGCTGCCAGAGCTAGACCATTTTCATTTGTGGGAACACTCATTGTCTACTCAGATATTCCACAGATGCAGGGTCTACCTAGCTGATCACAGGGGTTTAATCTGCAGCTTGTACAGCTGATGGAAAGATTTTTGATCTTCTTCCTTAGTCACCCCATCCCTGGGGTTCAGCTTTGATTTTATCACCACCTCTGCATGTGGTCCACCCATAGGAGTCTGGTCCTGAGGCTGCCTTGGACTTCTTGGGTCTGCCTCTCTGAGGACTGGGGGCAGAGTTGGTATGACTGCTTAGATTTTGGGAGGGCTGGCAGCACCAAATGTGCAGGGAAGCCGGCAGCCACAGGTGCAAGAGATATGATTCTAGTGAGGGCCTTTTCTGGTGTCCAGCATAAGACACATGAGGCCAGTCCTGGCGAGGCTATTTCTGGTGCCCAGGCACCAGCAGGCATGTGAGGGCCAGCTCTGAGGGTTTTTTTTTTTTTCATTGCTTGACAGCTGGTTCCCAAGAGCCAGCCCTGAGTGGGCTTCTTTTATTGTTGTTGGCAGGCGCTGGCATGTGGGGAGAGAGAGGTTACAACAGTGGCTCCTTCCTGTGCGTGTGACTCAGTGGTAGCGTCCTGTTTCCATGACAGTCCGATCTTCCTCCATAGGCGTTCCCTGCTGCAGATTTCCTCCCTCCCATCCTCTCTATCTGTCTTCCCACAGCCAACAGGATTTCTCCCTCTAGGCCTGTTCTCCAATCTCCATGCACCAGCTCCCAGCCCCCTTGCATACCTGTGAACACAATTCCCAGTCTGGGGCACGTAGGGCCACATTATGGACTGTCATGTATTTTTCACTCAGTCCTGTCTGCCACAGATTGGCCACTTTACCCTCTTCTGACAGCCTCAAATGCTTCCCTTCTGTCCCAATTAATTTCCCTGTCAGAGAGGGTATTTTCCTGAATTTGGGAATCTCTCCTCTGCTTCAGCTCCCCCACCCTGAGGTGCAGGCTACATCCCACTTCCTCTCCTCTTGCTTCTCCTTCTTCTTTCCATCTTAATCAGTTATGCTGGGATATTTATAGTCCTTTCTGGTGTCCAAGTCTTCTGCTAGTTTTCAGCCAGTGTTCTATGAGAACTGTTGCATCTATAGATATATTCCTGATGAATCCATGGAGAGAGATGAACTCCACATCCACCTACTCCTCCACCATCTTGAATCTCGGATGTAAAGTTTTAAATTGAAGGAGAAATAGCCTACTGTGACTGCGATCTTCAAAGTAATTGTATGTGCATGTGTAGTTGCTTCTGACCAACATGTATACATGTTGACCTTGTAATAGATAGATAATCACCTGTTAATCACTAATTCACAATTGGGGGATCCTATAAATTAGTTAAAATTAATAAAATTATTAATTCTAATTTTAACAGATAAAGAGCATAGAAAAGAGCCCACCAAATTTCATTTTGTTATTTTCTTCAACCTTCTGAAATTATCATTCCTAGGTTGTCAATGAAAAAATTTCACAAAAGACACCCAATTCTGTATTAAGAGAGATTTCAGTTTCAAGTATTAGATATGTGACTTACTAACTGAAAGGGACTGTATATCATTGACTGTAATTTGTTACCACTCTCTGTATCTCTGACCTTTTTGATTTGACTTTTCAGTTCCTCTTACTAGAAGCAGAGAATATATCCCTGTCCATCAGTGTTTGATCAATAGGTGTAAGGAGAAGTGACAGTGGGCCAGCTTGAGTTCAAGCCTTAAAAGTTGTTGCAGTTCTGTTCTCACCCCTCTTTTATTTCTGCTGTTATCATATAAGAATGTGTGTCAAATAACCCATAGTCCCAGAAGAATGAGAGACACATGGAATTCACATGAACCTATCTTTGGCTTGGAGCCAAACTCAGCCAAATCCAACCAGTTGAGATGAATCACAGCCAAGCTGCAGCTACATGAGTGAAAAAACAAAAACAAAACAATTATTATTATATATCATTAAGCTTTGTTTGGCTTTGTTTTTTGTTATGCAGCATTACAGTAGTAAATGCTGATTAATCCAGACAGTTACAGAACTAAGATACTGTTGTAAGAAAAAATTTAAATGTGTTACAGTGGTTCTGTAAACGTGTTTCAAGACAGGAGAGGGGAGAAAACCAGTATCTGATGCTGGAAAACACATTAGCTATGTGTCTCAATTTCCTAGTAAAACTTGAAAAACTATAACTAATTCATAGAGACAATATAAATATTTAATTGGATATTATGTGTCAACAGCTTAACCAGTGATTTGTGCATACAAATTATACACAAATTTTAGTTATAGACATTAAAGAAATATATTAAAAACAAAAATAATAATTGCAATGTGCCATTGAGAGTTATGAATCAACATTCATGGCCTCCTAAATAAGCACTCCAGGAATGATTTCAGATATTCTAAAAACCATGAAACAAAATAATATAAAATAGAGAATAAGTAGGACCTAAATCATCAACCTACTTAATCCTATTAAGTTACCATATCCCATCAAATTATTGTAGCCCAAATCTTCTCTTAATCTGTTAATTTTCCTATGACATACATGCAAGAGTTTCTTCTTTACTAACACATTTCAGTCAGTGTGATGAAAGAATTAAATATTAGCCCTGTGGCAAACCCATCAAGTAGATATGGTGTATCATTATTAACCCCAGTTGATAATGAGGAAATCAAGACACAGCCAGAAAGGTAACTTCCTCCTAACTGTGCTCCTATTAGGTAAAAGGACTAAGGTTTGCACCCAGGATCATCTGATTACACAGTTCTTTGCTCTTGTCCACTGTTTTCTGCTGAAGCTCCCTGAAGCACAGAGGTTCTCAAACCTGGCTGCCTATTAAAATCAACTGGGAGCTTTGAAAATATGTGCATGCCTTTGTCTAACCTCCATAGATTCTCACTTCATTGATCTAAATTAGGCCAGAAATTTTTAAAATATCTCACGTGACCTTGAATTCTGGTTCTGCCAAGTAGAAATACTCTCTTCCTCATTTTCCTCATCTGTGAAATGGAGATTGTGGTTGTATCACCTCATAAGATTATTTTGAGGATTTAATGATGTAATATTTGTAAAGTGCCTGGGACAGTATCTAGATATAGTAACTGCTACTCTGGTGATTCTTAAATAAAGACAACAGACCTGGAAATGGAAATAACTTGGTTCAAATGGACATAATTCCAGCTATTGCTAGCTAACACTGCGAAAATCATGTAATTTATACTCTAAACTTCTGAATTATTGATGGTCTTCTTTACCTCTCCCTCTTCCTCTTCCTCTTCTATTTCATTTTATTTGGAGTTAATTAAATTTACTTTTTAGCATAAAAATGTTTTACCATGGTAGTATATCTTGTTTTATTTTTGAAACCTATTGGGAAATTTAAACATTGATCTTGAAGGCAAAAAAAAAAAAAATAAATCCTCATCATTCAAAAGCTATAATATAGGTTCAAAAAAAAACATTTTTTTTAGGTTAGTTAGCTCACAAATTGCATAGTAAACGCAAGAGAGCCATATGGGAGGAATGTAGAATTTAGGATACCTTGAATTTTAATCAACTCATTTAGAAAACAGCACAATAACAGATTGTCGCTGAAGTACAATAATTCTGTTCTTCAGGGAAGGTTTTTTTTTGTTTTGATTCATATAACATTTTTTCTTATAAAGGAAAGTACAGGATCTAATATTTTTCTGTTCTGGGTAACTTCCCAGCAAAAGTTGCTGAGACAAAACCTGTGATGGCTTTCATATTCATGGAGGTGGAATAATTTCAATTTGGAAGTATCTGCAAATATGGGGGCTGGGGCATATTATTTCCAGATCCAATTTGAAAGACTAAGAACTTTCTGACTCCTCACTCTGTGTTTTTTCTAGACAATCTATTTGGATTTGTCCAAAACAGATAGAAGTAGTCAATTAAAACTTGTGCTTTGCTGTATTTGTTTCAGGCAGTATTATTCCCACAGGCCTTCAAAGTATTGTTCTGTTATAGCCTAATTTCTCCACAGCATCATGATGTTTTATAAATATTTATTCAGATTTTTTTTTCCCTACAAGGCCACAGCCTTCTTGAGGTTTATGTCTGTCTTCCTCAGATATAAACTAATGCATATGTGGGTCTCTGTGCTGAGTAGTGAGACAGAACTTCTTTTCTTCAGAAAGATAAATTATTAATATGCAAAGCTTGAAGTTTGCTGAGAAGGAGGTAAGTAACTGTCATGAGGAAATGAAGGAAAAGAAAGGATACAAACTCTTATCTGGTCTACCTGCAAGTCTTTCTGAAGGACTCAGGTTTTTCCAGCCAAGATCCATATGCTAGGCAGGGTAAACAAGGTTTCTGAGATAAATATTACCACATGCCTGGAAAGAGTCAGGGCCAGCAGGTTGTGGAGAAGTGTGATTTGAGAGTGCTACATTGAGAAGGAAGCAGACCCTGGACCATCTGCTAAAACTATCAAGGTGTACTGGGAGAACTGACTGTATGAGTGTATATAAAGAAATATGATGCTGAAAACCATTCTGGAATGAACTACTCTTAATTGACTATACCCCCAAGAAGTTGCCATCCTATCTTTCTCCTTGAGAAACTACAGTGCTAAAACAATGATCTCCACTAATGCCAGTGAGAAGAACAAAGATAGGATCAAGTTTAACCATGAGATATTAATAGATTGCACTTTTATATTTGCAATCTGGTGGGTGTAGAAAGGATGAACAGTGACAATGCTTTGGAGTGAAGGTTTTAGCTGTGACATCAGGTCTTGCCACTGGAGGCATAATGGCAGAGTTTTAACCATTGTGGAGCAACCAGGATACAGTATCAATAATAGAGACTTCTGAGCTTCATCTTCAAGAGAGTGGCACTTTGGACACAAGAAGGTATTCCAACATAAACTGCAGAAGATACAAAGGGTTTTGGGGTTTTTTTTCAGGCTGACCTGGTATCCTTTACAATATGAGCAACATCAGCATCATCAGCATTGAAGGACTCTGTAGAAGGCCCACCTTAAGATGAAAGTTGGTGAGTCCATGTGTAACAAAAGTATATATGAGCTCTAGAATTACTGGCAATGAAACGGGATAGACAAGCAACACAAAAAGATTTAATAGGTGGTATATTGATTCCCCACGTTGTCATGGCTCTGGAGATGTAATATTGGTTGTATAGTTAACATAGAGAAACCTTGGTAGTAACCTTGTTTGCTTTAAAATGCTTATCTCACATGACCCTTTCAGTTTGGTGAATCAGATATTCGTGTGAGGCATTGTAGGACCACTTAGGATCCTCTGACCAGCCCAGTTATCTCCTTCATCCTAATCTTAGGTCCCTTCTCCCTAGCCAGTCAAAGCCCTAAATGTATTATTTCAGGTTCCTTTATCTTTTCAAATGATTCATATATATCTAAACTCACTCCTACTCTTCTATGATTCTTTACTTCTTTTTTATTCCTGTAAAGGATCACTATCAAAATGTTTAATAAATATACCCCAAATTACTAGGAAATTTAAGGTAATTATCAATTTTCATAACAAAATATTACATTTATTAATTTTATTATTGGGTGAATTATTCTCTAAATCTTTCAGAGAAGTTAAGTCTAACTTGCATAATTGTTTACTTTAACTCTCTCATGCTCATATATACTGTAATTATAGTATTCATGATGTTATATGATAACGCATATATATTTCCATTAGACTAGCGGTTCTTTAAAAGTAGTACCTATGTCTTGATTTTAATACTGACTGCATTTAACACAGAAACAAATCCATTGTGAGATTTTAACAAATAACCATTGAATAAAACCATATTATCTAGGGTTTGTGGATATTTTCAATCAACAATAATAAATAGCTGTCCTTTGAATACTGCTATGAGATCTTAGTTATTTTTTGACTGCCATATAGATAATGTTAACTGCTTGGAGAAGACAGCTGACGTTTCAGAAGGCTAGCCAATAAAATCTGTCTACTAGTCACTCCTCAAATTCTAAAACTACCTTAGATTAAAGAGATCACCTAGATTACATGAAATTTGATTTGGAGAAATATACATTTTGTGGGATGACAAACTTATACAAGTAAGAAAACAAAACAAATTGCAATTGCAAATTTGGTTCACTGACTTGGAAGTGTCCCAGACCTGTAAGGGACTCTGAAGCTTAGGTATTATTTGCTTCACAGAAAACCCTCTCTCTGGTATGTATAGAACTACCTTTACAGAACAAGATGCAATGTGTTTTCTCAAATTTTGTAGAGTTTCAGTAAAAGAAATATTCATACATGGAATGCAGGAGTATTTTTATTTTGAGGGGGAGGAGGGATAAAAATACAGAAAATATTATTCATTATTTTTGTTCGAAATCCCTTATGTGAGTCTACTAAGATTTTTTTTTTCACTCAGAAAGTAAACCAAAGTATAGCCTATTTCTAATTTGAACTTGTCTGTTTCCTCCTAATAAAGAATTAGAACTGCATGACACATCAAGTGTCTTTTTTTCTTAGAAACCAGGAAATGTAGACATAATGATAGATTCAGCTGTCATAACTCACAGCCTTGATTTTCCAAAGTTTATTTTCCTTCTCCTTCCACCACTTTGCTTACTTGGGTTTTAAATCTTTTCTTTAATTTTTTTTTCCAATTTTACTGCATCTATGTTTATGTATACCTCAGATCACCTAGTGTAAACAAGTAAAATCTGAATTATTTACCTAGGAACCCAGCAGTTGAAAAACAAGAGTCAATGAAGATAGAAAGGAGGGGGATCCTTAAAGATGATAAATAAGAACACAGCTACTAAACTTCCACACCTTCAATGCACAACTCAACTCACTCAGCAAAAATCAGAAATACATTTACTCTCCCTCTTGTAATGGAGAGACCTAGAATCAGAGTGAGAGGCACCGGATGAGGTTAGCCTTCCTGCTGTCATTCTTGCAAGGTCAAGGCTAGCAGCAAAATGTATCTTAAATAGAGCTGCAGGGAAGCTAAAACTCAGCACACTGGAAGCTGAGAGTCCAGTTGGGTTAGGTAAGGTTGGGACAGTCACTTAGGCAGAGAATGAAGGCCTAAGACAAAGGAGAAGTCAGAAACAGATATCTGAAACCAAAGATGTCAGAGTAGTAAACTGGAAACAGGGAGCAAGGAATGGAGGAAGAGATGGTCTGGGAGGGGCTATAGCCAATAATTGATTCGCTTTTCTGTCTTGTGATGCGTAGGCAGGTTGAGTTTTGATTACATTGAAAAAATATAGTTCAGAGTGATTCCATTGACTGGCCTTATTGGTCAGATTGTTATTTTTTATGGAGACAATTTGGATAATTCAATAAAAAATTTTCCTTTGGATGTAGAAATAAATAAAGAACTAGTGAAAGAAAGACTTAGGAGGCAGAGTTCATATGGTTTTCAGAGTCCACAATAGTGTTATTCCTAAGAGAAATGAATTTTAACGTTTGCACAAACTGGAAAAAGCTTTCAGAAATTAGTTACCTTTTAGGTTGTCTGAACAGTGCTGTGTTCTTCAACTCCATCTTCTTCAGAATGCTTCCTTGATAAATATAATTCAACTATCAGTGCTCCTTCAAGCTCACCTGGGCTTCTTGCACATTAGTGAAATTCGGTTTCCAATGATTTCACATCTACCCTGCTACTGTAATTTCTTCGTCTTGACAATGAAGATAGTGCCCGATCTTTAGTGTAGTTTCTAATTATTAGATTTAAAAATTCTATATACCCACAACTCTAATATGGTGTGTTAATAAACCACACTAACATTTACTCTCATTAATTACACAAAAGAACTCTGAAATAAAGCTATTATATTTGTATCTTCTCCCTTTTTTGAAGATGAATATTCTGAGACATAGAGAGATTAAGTTACCCATCTATAATTATATAGCTATAAACAGATCTAGGACAATGACCCCAGCTTTCTTATTCCAAGGTGGAATTCTTTCCTTTTGTATGCTACAGGAGTCTCAGTCAGCTAGTTTTGACTGGAATACCTTAAGGTTCTGAACTTAGTCACTGTGAGCAGCTAAAACCTAGGATCCAGCAGTACCACCCTATCATCTATTCATTCAGTCTATTAGTCAAAATCAGTTGAACAGTCTCTGTGTGACAAGCAGAGAGCTAGTCACTAAAAATCAGGCTTGCATGCTAATAAGCATGATGTCTGAGACTAGAGTGTATCTCATTGCCTCTAAGACAATGATGGAAGGAATCAACTTGAAAAGTTCAACCCTAGCATGGAAGATTCTTACATAAAAGTAAAGCTTATGATGTAGTTTAGATATTATTGCCACTGTGCTAACCCAGCACTAAGTGAACAATGGTTGGATACACAAGACCAGGTCTAGAATCACCCTGATGCCAGCAACAGTGCACAGAGAATTGGCTCAAGGGCCACAGGCATCTCCCCAGCATCTCTGTGGCTGCCATGGACATGGTGCCAATTCTGACTAGTTCTGCAGCTGCCTCTGAATGTTCACAACTTTTGCTTTTGGAGTGGGCTCAGTAACAGGTGGAATTAAGGGAGACTCAAAAGTTTGATAGAGTATTCCAAACACTAGATAGGTTTAGTACATATGATGTTAATCAGCAGACTGTGCATAAAACAATGGACATGGCAGGTGAGTTTGTTCTTTCTTCTCTGACTCAATGCTTCAGGGAAAAGACTGTGGGCTATGGAATATGGGACAATTGGGTCTATATACTGACTCTGCTATTTAATCTGTGGTCTTGGGCAAAAGTTTGAAATGTCTGATCTTCAATATCCTTGTTTGTGTAAATGAGTTCAGTATAATCATACTTTCTCCCAAGGCTGAATTAAAGGTTAAATTCATGCGGGTGTGAATGATATATAATTAATTGGGGGAAAAAAAGAAAGTAATTTGCTGACAAGTCTGTATAACATTATCTCATGTTATTTTAGGTGAAAATATAAGGAAACAGAGACAGAGATTAATAGAGTGTGCTCTATCTGAAGTTTAGAAGAATATAGACTGAAATGGAGGTCTGGTGGGATTGAAGTGACCATAGGTGGAGATTTTTACTTCATACATCATATTTTATAAGTATTCTGAATTGTGGTGAGATTGTGAGGGATTCTAACTCTGTTTGTGTGTGTGTGTATGTGTGTGTGTATTTCATATAAGGGTAATTAAGATATACTACACAGATTACATAAGAAAAAACCCTGGATCACAATGTACATTCTCTATAGATAAATGTCTTTTTTCCCTTTTCTTTAAGATCATTTATTGCTGAAATTGACAATCCTTATTACTGGCCTCTTCTGAAAGAGATGCCATGAGATTATTAAATAGCCTGGGAAGTTGGTGTGGTATAGGGTTTTCAGGAAGCAGAACACATTTCCAGGAAGGAGACTAGAGTATCCTGGGCCATTCAAAATAATCAAGGGAGTGGCTCACTCTTCTCCTAACTGTGAACTGAGGAATCCTATTCAATTGTTGTCCCAGAGAACCTCGGAGTAAAATGGAAAGAGGAAAAGATTTGGAATAAAAGCAGTTGTGTTCTAGCCCTTGCTCCACAACTGAAAATTCACAAGTCACTTAACCTAACATTCCTAACCTGAAGAGTTGATTTGATTTTTCTTCTCTTTACATGTTAAGCTAAAAGTCTTTGTGATGAGGTGGTGACTTCAAAAATGCTTTCATTGATTCACTCATTCATTTATTTATTCAAAGTTGTTTGAGGACCTATTAAAGAGTGCCAAGGTAACAGAGTTGAAAGTCCAGTGGTGGAGGAAGCTGCCTTAAGATACAATATAGTAAAAGTAATAGGGGTTCTGGGGCCACCAGAGATTAACTACCTAACAGGAAGAGTTGCCTTTTCTTTGCAAACTATGAAACATTTTGTAAATCCCAGAGGTTCTTATTCTTTCTAATTGAGCAGGACTTGGCTTGTATATCTCCCAAAGAAAGGTTTACCTATGAATTAGCAACAGTGTTTTACATTTAGCTAAGAAAAAGGAGAAATCTTTATTTTTATCCTGTAGTTCAATTGCTCTTTATAAACAGTTCAATAGATAAACTCTTTCCTCCACTCTCACTCCACAAATACACATCTGTATCTATTCCACTCTTTATTCCTTTCTCTGAAATGTTTCCATTACTTATGATTTGGTCTACTATCATCTTCCAATTACTGGTGTGAGTTGATATGTTTTAAACAATAACTCTCTGTAAATCAAGTGTTCTCCCACCATACCAGCTTCAGATAATTGGGATGATTGCTTAACTGCTAGGGTGTTGCTAAAATTAGAATGGTTTTACTGTATTAAGTATAAGATGGAGTTTCTCTGTCAGTTCATCTCTTTCTGTCAGGCAAGATCTGAGGCCAAATAAATTGCCATGGCCTTCATTGTTAGCAGAGCTTCTGTCTAGACCTTGATTAGACTCAGAGATTTCTAGGAATGCTCAAGAATATTTCCCATATTTTCAAATAGCACTGCTTATGAAACAAAGATCAGTATATTTAAATACCTCTACTCAAGGAAGAGCTAGTTAATACTTCTTTAACACACCTTGGGGAGAGAACTCTGGGCCCCTGACCTTAAGAGCTACAAACCTGCTGGCTTATAATTGCCTGGATATATTATAGTATTCCCATGTAATTTAACAGTTTTTAAATTTGAGAAGCAGTTTGCCATCTCGTAAATCACATTTGACAATGCAAAGGGAGAGCTAACCTTTCTTACAACACATAGACAATAAAATTCCATTTTTGACTTATTGTTTTTATGTGTAAACAATATTTATTGTCTTTAATTCTATGAAGCTTACAGCTCAAAATTAATACCTAGATTTAACCATCCAGAGCTCAATGACATTGTTATATGGCTTTTCAGTAGCTTCTGACATAATATTTTTCCTTTGAATATGTGACTTTGAGCATCATTATTTTTATGTACATGTGGAATTTGAAGAGAATTTGAGAAACTCAATTTCCAATGTTTCTTATTTATTGACATCATTATAAAGTGCTCCACTCTTTGATATTAAAATCTTCCTTTTGTATCTTTAACATTTATGATAAGTGGTAAAATATATTTTTTAAATGTCCTACCTAAAACCTGTTCTAAATGTGGGTTGAAGTTGGGGACAAGACTGACATAATCCCAGTCCTGCTCTTTCTCCTAGTCTTCCTTAAATGGCATCATCATCTACATAATTGCTCAAGCCAAAATTCTAGAAATTTTCATTGATTTCTCATTTTCCCTCTCCCCACTCTACATCCAGTCATCAGGAACCTATGTCAATTCCATTTGCACCACATATTCTGAAAGCAACTACTTTCTCCATCTCTACCAGCAACAAAATTCTCCAAGTCTCCATAATCTCTCACCAGAAATGCTATAAGAAGAGTCTCTGAATTGGTCTTCCTGCTTGTTCTCTTGTCTCCCTGAAACTTATTCTCCAGTGGCATTCAGTGATCTTCTAGAACCTCATTTTTCTAAAGATTGACTGAACCAGCAGCATCGGCATCACATGAGAGCTAGTTAGAAATGCAGAATCTCAGTCTCCACCACAGACCTACTGAACCAGAAAATCTTTATTTTAACAAAGTCTTCAGGGGATTTGTAAGCACAATAAGTTTGAGACGCACTGATCTAGAACATAAATCAGTTTTATAGTCCTTCTGATTGAAAGTCTTCAGTAATTTCTTATTTTTACCTCGAATAAGCCAATAAAGCCCAAACTCTTTAATATGGCTCATGAATCTGTGTGTATCATGACAATTGCCATACCCTCTGAGCACCTTCTTTTCCAATTTCCTCGACATCCATTATACTTCTGCCACAGGAGTGATCTTTCTGCTCCTAGACATGTCTTGGGGTCTTTGCACTCGCTGTTTCCCTTCATCATGTCATGGCTGGCTCTTTCCTGTCATTCTGATCTTCATTTATATATTACCTAGTCAGACATGACTCCCCTTAACTACTCAAATGAGAGTAGTCATCAGATTATTCTTTGTTTCCAGGCTCTATGTTAATTCTATGCTTAGCACTTTACTGCCGTTTCACACTTTTCCTTTCTATTTGTTTATTATCCTTCTCCTCTCCTTGAGAAAGTTCTTCATTAGTCTTGTTCTCTACTCTATCTCCAGCACTTAAAACCATGTTTGCCACACATTATAGACACTGAATGCTTGCTTGCCAAATAGACACTGAACAGAAAAATGAAGGAAGGGATAGAAAATTGTATATATCCAGGATGTTTCCCGGAGAGAAACTAGGGGAGGGTCCTGGATAAACCATACCCAGAGAGGCTGGGTGTGGGTCTTGCTAAAAGTGTGTCTACTTTTCTTAAGTCTGGAACTGGAAAAGATAGAAGGACTTTATCATTTAAGAAACAGTACTCAGTGCTTCCCAGGTGGCACAGTGATTAATAATCCGCCTGCCAATGCAGGGGACATGGGTTCAAGCCCTGGTTTGGGAAGATTCCACATGCTACGGAGCAACTAAGCCTGAGCACCACAACTACTGAGCCTGCACTATAGAACCCACAAGCCACAACTACTGAAGCCCACACACCACAACTACTGAAGCCCATGTGCCTAGAGCCTGCATTCCACAACAAGAGAAGCCAACGCAGTGAGAAGCCTGCACACCGCAACGAAGAGTAGTCCCTGCTCGCTGCAACTAGAGAAAGCCCATGCACAGCAATGAAGACCCAATGCAGCCATAAATAAATTAATTAATTAATTAATTAATTAAAAAACAAAAAAAAGAAACAGTATTCAGGACATAAACCTGTTGTTCTTGTCGGCATGCCTCCACCCAAAAAATAAAAACTTTGATATCCTTTTTCTTTAAACAAAAAACTTTCATAATTTAGCAAAATTTGATATGATTCTTGGTATGGAAAACAGGTCTCTAATAGAGTGCTAGTACAACATGTAAAGTACATTCAGGCTCATTGCCTTTGGCAGGCTCTCACCATTCTTATCCTTGGTAAACTGAAAAGTAGAGGCCAGGAGGGTGGCATAAATGTTACTTCCCTGGTTAAAACAAGAGGCAGTAGTAGAGATTGTGCGGGGAAATAGTTTAATATCACACCTAATTACTTTCTTTTTTCATTTCCTGGCTCTTATCCTAAACTGTAATGATTGTATACGTTCACATGTTCATTGTTTCCCTCTTCCAGAGTAGAACATCACTTTTACCTCTCTAAAGCTGGGAGTTTTATCTAACTTTCACTTTACTTCTCCAGGGACTAGCACAAGAAATAGAACATAACAGAATCTCTACAAATATATATTGAATGAATGAATGAAAAATAAAGGAGAGAATAACTGATGAAGAAAATTTCCAGGAGAGGCTGTAAGTTCTGGAAGTTAGAGAAGGGATATGCCTTTCATTGAGGCAAGATAGACATTTCAAAACATTTATTACTACAGTGTCACATTTGTAAAGGTCCATTCCTATTTTTTTAGTAGAAAGAGAAATCCACTGGACACAATTACCATTCAATTTCAACATTCACTATTTGCCCCTAGCTTAAATATATTCTGTGAGTCAGGCTTCTGACTTAAACTCCCCAGCCTGTCAGTATTCCAGCCTCTGATGACACCAACTTTTTACAGGTGGAAGGATAATGGAGATGGGTTTCCTATTGTCAGGAGTTCACTGGAATCTCTATATAAAAACTTAATGATGGAGCAAGAGCTTGCCTATAGAATTCCCTGTCTTAAGTATGCTTGTTGTCTGGAAGGAACAAAAATAAATCCATGATTTATTTAGGTAGCAAGTTACTGAGAAAGACAATGTACTAGCAATCCAGATTCTTACCCCTGGTGAATAAACATTGTAAAACATCTTAGAAGTCTTAGATCACTGGTGATGCTATTACCAACCACTTCCAGAAACAAATGGGTAATCAATTAAACATCGCCTTAATTTGTGAATGTGGTGCCTGGTAAAAGAGGAGAGATTAAACCATTTACTAATAATTAGTTTTATGGGAAAGTACTAAAGGTTTTTTTAGATTTTAAGATTAAAACAGAAAGGAAATATTTACATGACCATTCTAGCATTGATTGCAAAATACAGTAGATGACTCATATTCCACTGGCTTTCTCTTATAGCATAATGTGAAGGTAAATGTGTTAGAATAGAATTAAAAAAATGACTTGCATCTAAGCAGTAGTTCTGGGGAATATTAAAGGTGTAAATTTAGACCAGTTTCTCTGAGCTTTTGTTTCCTTATTTGTATGTAATATGGAAAAAGGTGATCACTTAATTGTGGATGCGTGGTGGGGGAAGGGGATGGTATTAGAGCAAGTATAAGAAAATGTGTGTCAAGAAAAGAGTAGATACCAAATAAATCATGAATGTTGCTTTTGTTATAATTAAGGAAAATTAATTTAAATAAATTTAGTACTATGACAAATTAATTAATAGATATAAAAGTAGTTTATAATATTAATATATAAATATAGCCATATTATGAATATAATTAAAATGTGGTTGGGCAAAAATTTTGTTACATATGCTATTTTCCTAACAAAGGGACACAAGGTTGTTTAACCTAAATGGGTCATAAGTCTCCAAGGTTATACAAGGAATAAATGAGGTAAATATTAGCTGTTATTATTATTATTACAATTTCTCAATATTTTGATTCATTCCATGACAGTGTATCTCATGTAGACCCATCACAAGCCAACTCGGCCGCATTCTATGAATGCATTGAATGCATTCTATGAATGTATGGAATGCATTCTATTAATGCATGGAATGCATGGAAAACACATGACACATTTTTTTTCATATTCTTTTCCTACTATTTTAAAGTGAAACTTTAATAATCATCAATCCACTCTCCTCAATGTTTATGAAGATCACTTGAGGATGGCTAGCTGCAATGGTTTTGATTGTTTCTTTCAGTTGTGTTTTATTTTAAATCACTAAAATGTTGATAGATGTTATAGACTGAATGCTTGTGTCTCCACCAAAATTCATATTATGAAAGCCAACCCACCAATGTGATGGTATGAGGAGATGAGGCCTTTGGGAAGTAATTAGGATTAGACGGGTAGGGCTATGAATGTGGAATCCTAATGAATGGGATTTGTGCCCTTACAAGAATCACAAGAGAGTTTGCTTCCCCTCTTTTCTCTCTGCTGTATGACAATACCATTCCCTCATCACCTCTACATGATTTATTTTTCCACTTTATTATTGCCTGTTTGACTTTCCTGACTCAAGTCACATATCACTTTCTCCCTGAAGACTATTTTGCATCCCCTAGACATTAATTGAACCCAGTAGTATCTTTTTTTTTTTTTTTGCGGTACGCGGGCCTCTCACTGTTGTGGCCTCTCCCGTTGTGGAGCACAGGTTCCGGACGCAAAGGCTCAGCATCCATGGCTCACAGGCCCAGCTGCTCCACGGCATGTGGGATCTTCCCCGACTGGGGCATGAACCCGTGTCCCCTGCATCGGCAGGTGGACTCTCAACCACTTCACCACCAGGGAAGCCCCCGGTAGTATCTTAAGTGTCATTTATAATGAAGATCAGCTATGGTTTGGTAATTACCTTACCAAAGCCCTCTAAATTCTTAAAATATTAGAAGGTTTATTTCAATGGATTATGGGTTAATATACTTTTTGGAGTTTGGAAAGCAGGGATCAGGAAAGTAACATTCAGAAAGTCTCTGTTGCAAGGCTTATAGGGAACATGCTACTGCAGGTTTATTTTGCTTATAACACCAATGTGGGTGGTGCTGAAAAGGAGACCTGTGGTTCAGCAGGAAATACAAACTTCACCTAAGCAAGAACTGTCTTTGAAATCATCATATTGAAAAATCAAGAGTTCACCACATCAACAACAAGAAATAGCTTCTAAACCCCTTTTTAGCTGTACTCCCAAAAGTGGAGACATGTCTAAAATAAGGCTATGCTCTACTAATGGCCAAAAACAAATATTTGGGAAGTCTTTCCCAGGTACTGGATTAACCTTGGCTGGTACTTTTCAACAGCAAACATATAAAAAAGTATTTCTGATACACCTTAGTTGGATTATTTTTCAATAACAAGTGTGGAGTTGTCACTTTCTTTTTCAGTAACCAAATTAGAGCACGATTCTTTTTAAGGTTATCTCCCCATACACAGACACCCTTTCTCTGGGTAACTATAGAAAATGTAAGTGGAAGTTTCGACTTGTAATTTGTTCCTTCTGAGCATTTTTCTTTTTGAATGTTTAGTATTTTATTATAAATTTTTTTCCTCTTATTTCTCATTCATATTACATTTCAGAGTAGAAAGAGGAATGTTTCTCTACTTCTGTGAGTAAGTAGGCAGAAATAGACAGATTTTTTTAATAAAAAGAAGCAATTGAGACTGAAAAGCTTGTGTGAAGACCTCCCTTAACTAGAGTAAACAGTGTCATTGATATGCTTGTTCCTGTAGTTGTTTTTAAAATTATGTTCATTGGCTTCACATTCTCAAGGAGACTTAAGAATCATGATGGCAAGGATATTATTATTTTTATTTCTATATCCCATTCACCCAACACAGACACTGAAACATATTAGATGCTCAGTATATACTTATTTTTAAACTCTTTCTTAATCTGATAATATCACTAAGATTTACTTTCCTCATCTGTAAGAGAAGAATTCTATACTATAGCATGAAGATTTGGGGAGGATTTAGTTAGTAAATATATGTTTACCACATTATTTGGCATGTAGTAGTAGCTTAGTAAATGTGGGTATATACTCAATGCCTTGATTCGGGAAAACACAAACTCCTGACTCCTTGGCATCACTATATGCCTACGGCAAAGTTTTCTATAATACCAGATCTCCAACTCTATTGAAAGCATCAACTCCCTGGGCCAGACTCTGTCCAGACCTGACATTGGCATTTTCATTTCATAATCTCTTATTTTTTTGTATTGTTTCTTAAATTTTTTTCAGGACTTACATACGACTTTTATTAAATAAGAGTACATAAGTTACATTTTTCCATTTAGGTAGCAGATTCCTGACATCATCACATTTGAAAGGTAAAAAAGTTATTAAACAATCAATTGAAAGTAAAGTCAGTTTTCTTGGGGTTTTCCCCCTTTTCCTATAAATAATATAACTAAAGAATGTATAAGGAAGAGCCAACATTTGTGTGGCTGGGAAATGAATAGCACACATTTTGTGCTATTATAGCACAAAACAAGCATGGCTTGTTAGAGTTCTTTAGTTTTCTAAGAACTCTAACAAACTGACTTTACATTCATTTAACCTATAATATGTCCACCTTGTCAACATGTTTATGCAGCAGCCAAGTCTGCCTAGCTGAGAGCTCTTTCCAGCTATACTAACCTCAGCCAGTATAGAAAACTCATCTGTAGACATTTTAAGATAAAATTCTTCCACTGAAGTGTATGGTTAACAAAAGTGATGGTAATGACCTGACTGAGGATGGATTTACTCTTGATTCTTAAGCTTCTTTTAAAAAAATTTCTCTATAAAACACAGTGAGAGTCACCCACTGGTCAAAGCTGAAAACAAATATGGTACAAGTATTTCACAAATAATCTACTAATTATATTTTATATAATAAGAACTAAATACTTCCTTCAAAATATTTAAACAGATTAACTCAGAATCAGTAAAATAAAACAAAATAAAACCCCAACTTATTTGTATTTTCCCCCTTTTTTGTATTCGTTGCCTCCTCCTGGCCTGGAGATGGTGGTCAGTAAAAAGGGGAGAGGATAGAGGGATAGATGACATGTAGACTCCAGGGAACAGGTGAATCCATTTCAAAGGCTAGAAACTGGCCAGAGTAATGTTATTTCAACTAAAACATTCCAGTTCAGTCGGCAATTTCAGAGATATTTCAGAGATATATACTTAAAATTTAGGATGCACATAGTGTCCTTTAGGCTAATGACAGAAAGAATTTTGCTCCCAAACTTTAACTTGCTACAGTGTTAACTATTACATAATAGCAGGTATTCATAGCAAAGCTTTCTGAGATTTTTCCATGAGAAACAAATTCCCTAGGATATTAATAGGATAATACTAATGGGGAAACATAAGGGTCTCCAGGATAAGTAAGTTAGGGAATAGGTTTTGTTTTTTATGAGAGCCTATAACAGGAAAATCTGAACTATAAGTCCCCAAGAAAGAGATATGGTAAACAGTTTCCCATTCTTATTGTGCATACTGTGATGAGACTATACTGTAGAATATACTATTGGTGATTGTTGTTAAGTGGCATCACATTATATATACTAGAATGATCAACATTTTATGTGTCCCCTCTGTAGGAGGACTCAGAGTTTGACTCAGTGTTCTCATCTATAAATGGAGCAGTTTTAATCTACACAAGTGCAATAGAGTCCTTATGTAGTCTAAGTAAGATAATAGCTATTATACTACTTTAAAACTTTAAAGCACTATGCACATGCAAGAAATTTTTTATTACATCTATTACTAGATATAATACTAGTGTTTCTCAAAAGATGAAGGGCTGGAGATGAAAAATAGAAACATTGTTTTAGAAGTCCAGGGACAACTTCCCTTCTTTGTCAAAATCCCATACACACTGCTTGGTATTTGAAATTCAGTGATTAGAAATTATTATTTTTATATCAGATTTTTCCCTGTTAAACTTTCTTTTCCTTAGAGGAAAGTACCACATTAAGTTTTATAAGTAGTCTGATCATATGTACAATTCTCCTGGTCAATGTCACTATATGCCTCTTATCCTAGTATCCCATTTGGTTAATGTCCCCATTTAATATCAAAAGGGGCTTCATTTACATGATATACAGTCAGCCTACTTATTAGATATATTTACAACCTCATGTGAAAGAATTAGTTCCGTCTTTTGTTTCAGTATGCAAGTTCTAAATGGAGAGGTGAAAGAAGGGAAGAAAAGGATACCTTGATGGGTCGAACATGATGAGGTGAAAAGTGTGAGGTTTGTATAATCTGAAAAAATGGAGGGGAAATAGGAATAATGAAGAAAAAATTGGAGGATTGGAACCAAGATGACAGAGTAGAAGGACGTGCTCTACTCCTTCTTGTGAGAGCATCAAGATCACAACTAGCTGCTGGACAATCATTGACAGAAAGACACTGGAACTCACCAAAAATGATACCCCACATCCAAGAAAAAAGAGAAGCCAGACTGAGATGGTAGGAGGGGCACAATCACAGTAAAATCAAGTCCCATAACTGCTGGGTGGGTGACTCACAGACTGGAGAACACTTATAGCACAGAAGTGCACCCACTGGAGGGAAGGTTCTGAGTCCCACATCATGCTTCCCAACCTGGGGATCTGGCAACGGGAGGAGGAATTCCTAGAAAATCAGACTTTGAAGGCTACTGGGATTTGATTGCAGGACTTCAACAGAACTGGGAGAAACAGAGACTGCACTTTTGGAGGGCACACAAAGTGGTGTGTGCATCAGGACCTAGGGGAAGGAGCAGTGACCCAAGGGGAGATGGAACCAGACCTACCTGCTAGTGTTGGAGGGTCTCCTGCAGAGGTGGGTGATGGCTGTGGCTCACTGTGAGGACAAGGACACTGGCAGCAGAAGTTCTGGAAAGTACTCATTGGGGTGAGCCCTCCAAGAGTCCTTTATTAACCCCACCAAAGAGCCCAGGTAGGCTCCAGTGTTGGGTTACCTCAGGCCAAACAACCAATGGGGAGGGAACACAGTCCCACCCATCAGTAGTCAAGCAGATTAAAGTTTTACTGAGCTCTGCCCACCAGAGCAACACTCAGCTCTATCCAGCACCAGTCCCTTGCATCAGGAAACTTGCACAAGCCTCTTAAATAACCTCATCAACCAGAGGGCAGACAGCAGAAGCAAGAACTACAATCCTGCAGCCTGTGGAACAAAAACCACATTCACAGAAAGGTAGACAAGATAAAAAGGCAGAAGGCTGTGTACCAGATGAAGGAACAAGATAAACCCCCAGACAAACAACTAAATGAAGTGGAGATAGGCAACCTTCCAGAAAAAGAATTCAGAATAATGATAGTGAAGGTGATCCAGGACCTCAGAAAAATAATGCTGGCAAAGATTGGGAATATGCAAGAAATGTTTAAAAAAGACCTAGAAGAATTAAAGAACAAATAAACAGAGATGAACAATACAATAACTGAAATGAAAACTACACTAGAAGGAAAAAATAGCAGAATAACTGAGGTAGAAGAATGGATAAGTGACCTGGAAGACAGAATGGTGGAATTCACTGTTGCAGAACAGAATAAAGAAAAAATAATGAAAAGAAAGGAAGACAGCTTAAGAGACCTCTGGGACAACATTAAATGCACCAACATTCACATTATAGGGGTCCCAGAAGGAGAAGAGAGAGAGAAAGGACCTGAGAAAATATTTGAAGAGATTATAGTCGAAAACTTCCCTAACATGGTAATGGAAATAGCCACCCAAGTACTGGAAGCACAGAGAGTCCCATACAGGATAAACCCAAGGAGAAACACTCCAAGACACACGGTAATTAAACAGGCAAAATTTAAAGACAAAGAAAAATTATTGAAAGCAGAAAGGGAAAAATGACAAATAACATACAAGGGAACTCCCAAAAGGTTAACAGCTGATTTCTCAGCAGCAACTCTACAAGACAGAAGGGAGTGGAATGATATACTTAAAGTGATGAAAGAGAAGAATCTACAACAAAGATTACTCTACCTGGCAAGGACCTCATTCAGATTCGATGGAGAAATCAAAAGCTTTACAGACAACCAAAACTTAAGAGAATTCAGCACCACAAAACCAGCTCTACAACAAAGGCTAAAGGAACTTCTCTAAGTGGGAAACACAAAGGAAGAAAAGGACCTACAAAAACAAATCCAAAACAATTAAGAAAATAGTAATACGAACATGCATATCAATAAGTCCCCTAAACGTGAGTGGATAAAATGTTCCAAACAAAACACACAGGCTTACTGAATGGATACAAAAAAAAGACGCATCTATATGCTGTCTACAAGAGACCCAGTTCAGACATAAGGACACATTCAGACTGAAAGTGAGGGGATGGAAAAAGATATTCCATGCAAATAGAAATCAAAAGAAAGCTGGAGTAGCAAAATTCATATCAGATAAAGTAGAGTTTAAAATAAAGAATGTTACAAGAGACAAGGAAGGACACTACATAATGATCAAGGGATCAATCCAAGAAGAAGATATAACCATATAAATATATATGCACCCAACATAGGAACACCTCACTACATAAGGCAACTGCTAATGGCTATAAAAGAGGAAATCGACAGTAACACAATAATAGTGGGAGACTTTAACACCTCACATACACCAATGGACAGATCATCCAAAATGAAAATAAATAAGGGAACTGAAGCTTTAAATGACACAAGAGACCAGATAGATTTAATTGATATTTATAGGACATTCCATGCAAAAAACAGCAGATTACACTTTCTTCTCAAGTGTGCATGGAACATTCTCCAGGATAGATCCCATCTTGGGTCACAAACCAAGCCTCAGTAAATTTAAGAAAATTGAAATCATATTGAAATTGAAATCATCTATTCTGACCACAATACTATGAGATTAGAAATGAATTACAGGGGGAAAAAAAACGTAAAAAACACAAACACATGGAGGCTAAACAGTACGATAATAAATAACCAAGACATCATGGAAGAAATCAAAGAGGAAATCAAAAAATACCTAGAGACAAATGACAATGAAAACACGATGATCCAAAACCTATGGGATGCAGCAAAACCAGTTCTAAGAGGGAAGTTTATTGCTATACAAGCCTACCTCAAGAAACAAGAAAATTCTCTAATAAACAATCTAACCTTACACCTAAAGTAACGAGAGAAAGAACAAGTAAAACCCAAAGTTAGCAGAAGGAAACAAATCATAAAGATCAGAGCAGAAATAAATGAAATAGAAACCAAGAAAACAATAGCAAAGATCAATAAAACTAAAAGCTGGTTCTTTGAGAAGATAAACCATTAGCCAGACTCATCAAGAAAAAAGATGGAGAGGACTGAAATCAATAAAATTAGAAATGAAAAAGAAGTTACAATAGACACTGCAGAAATACAAAGCATCCTAAGAGACTACTACAAGAAACTCTATGCCCATAAAATGGACTACCTGTAGGAAATGGACAAATTCTTAGAAAGGCATAACCATCCAAGACTCAACCAGGAATAAATAGAAAATATGAACAGACCAATCACAAGTAATGAAATTGAAACTGTGATTAAAAATTTTCTAACGAACAAAAGTCCAGGACCCCATGGCTTCATAGTTGAAATCTATCAAACATTTAGAGAACACCCATCCTTCTCAAACTCTTCCAAAAATTTGCAGAGGGAGGAACACTCCCAAACTCATTCTATGAAGCCACCATCATCCTGATACCAAAACCAGACAAAGACGTAACAAAAAAATGAAAATTACAGACCAATGTCACTGATGAATATAGATGCAAAAATCCTCAACAAAATACTAGCAAACAGAATCCAGCAGCACATTAAAAGGATCATACAAGATGATCAAGTGGGATTTACCCAAGGGATGCAAGGATTCTTCAATACACGTAAATCAAATATGTGATAAGCCATATTAACAAATTGAAGAATAAAAACCATATGATCATCTCAATAGATGCAGAAATATCTTTTGAAAAAATTCAACACCCATTTATGATAAAAACTCTCCAGAAAATGGGCATAGAGGGAACCTACCTCAACAAAATAAAGGCCATATATGACAAACCCACAGCAAACATCATTCTCAATGGTGAAAAACTGAAAGCATTTCCTCTAAGATCAGGAACAAGACAAGGATGTCCACTCTCACCACTATTATTCAACCTAGTTTTGGATGTCCTAGCCACAGCAATAAAAGAATAACAAGAAATAAAAGGAATATAAATTGGAAAAGAAGAAGTAAAACTGTCACTGTTTGCAGATGACATGATACTATACATAGAGAACCCTAAACATGTCACCAGAAAACTACTAGAGTTAATCAATGAATTTGGTAAAGTTGCAGGATACAAAATTAATGCATAGAAATCTCTTGCATTTCTATACACTAATGATAAAAAATCTGAAAAAGAAATTAAGGAAACACTCCCATTTCCCATTGCAACAAAAAGAATAAAATACCTAGGAGTAAACCTACCCAGGGAGACAAAAGACCTGTATGCAGAAAATTATAAGACACTGATGAAAGTAATTAAGAGGATACCAACAGATGGAGAGATATAGCATGTTCTTCGATTGGAAGAATCAATATTGTGAAAATGAATATACTACTCAAAGCAATCTACAGATTCAGTGCAATCCCTATCAAACTACCAATGGCATTTTTTAAGGAACTAGAACAACAATTCTTAAAATCTGTATGGAGACACAAAATACCCTGAATAACCAAAGCAGTCTTGAGGGAAAAAAAAGGAGCTTGAGGAATCAGACTCCCTTACTTCAGACTACACTATAAAGCACAGTAATCAAGACAATATGGTACTGGCACAAAAACAGAAACATAGATCAATGGAACAAGATAGAAAGCCCAGAGATAAACTCACGCACCTATGGTCAACTAATCTATGAAAAAGGAGGCAAGGATATACAATGGAGAAAAGACAGTCTCTTCAATAAGTGGTGCTGGGAAAACTGGACAGCTACATGTAAAATAATTAAATTAGAACACTCCCTAACACCATACACAAAAATAAACTCAAAATGGATTAAAGACCTAAATGTAAGACTAAACACTATAAAACTCTTAGAGGAAAACATAGGAAGAACACTCTTTGACATAAATCACTGCAAGATTTTTTTGATCCACCTCCTAGAGTAATGGAAATAAAAACAAAAATAAAGAAATGGACCTAATGAAATTTCAAAGCTTTTGTACAACAAAGGAAACCATAAAGAAGATGAAAAAACAATGCTCAGAATAGGAATAAATATTTGCAAATGAATCAATGGACAAAGGATTAATCTTCAAAATATATAAACAGATAATGCAGCTCAATATTGAAAAAACAAACAACCCAATCCAGAAGTGGGCAGAAGACCTAAATAGACATTTCTCTAAAGAAGACATACAGATGGCCAAGAGGCATATGAAAAGCTGCACAATATCACTAATTATTAGAGAAATGCAAATCAAAACTACAATGAGGTATCACCCTCACACCAGTTAGAATGGGTATCATCAGAAAATTTACAAACAACAAATGCTGGAGAGGGTGTGGAGAAAAGGGAACTCTCTTGCACTGTTGGTGGGAATGTAAATTGATACAGCCACTATGGGGAACACTATGGAGGTTCCTTAAAAAACTAAAAACAGAACTCCCATTTGACCCAACAATCCCACTACTGGGCATATACCCAGAGTAAACCATAATTCAGAAAGACACATGAGGCTTCCCTGGTGGCACAGTGATTGAGAGTCCACCAGCCGATGCAGAGGACATGGGTTCGTGCCCTGGTCCAGGAAGATCCCACATGATGTGGAGCGGCTGGACCCATGAGCCCTGGCCGCTGAGCCTGCACGTCCAGAGCCTGTGCTCCACAACAGGAGAGGCTACAACAGTGAGAGGCCCATGTACGGCAAAAAAAAAAAAGAAAGAAAAAGAAAAGACACATGCACCCCAGTTTTCATTGCAGCACTATTTACAATAACCAGGTCATGGAAGCAACCTAAGTGTCCAACAACAGGCGAATAGATAAAGAAGATGTGGTACATATACACAATGGAATATTACTCAGCCATAAAAAGGAACAAAATTGGGTCATTTATTGAGATGTGGATGGATCTAGAGACTGTCATACAGAGTGAAGTAAGTCAGAAAGAGAAAAACAAATATCGTACATTAGCACATATATGTGCAACCTAGAAAAATGGTACAGATGAACTGGTTTGCAGGGCAGAAATTGAGACACAGATGTAGAGAACAAACGTATGGACACAAAGCGGGGAAAGTGGCAGGGGGTGGGGGTTAGGGTGTGATGAGTTGGGCAACTGGGATTGACATGTATACAGTGATGTGTATAAAATTGATGACTAAAAAACAAACAAACAAAGACCCAGCACAGTTAAAAATAAAAATAAATAAATTAAATTAATTTACAAAAAGAAAAAAAAGTGAACCAATTCATGATATAAAAAAAAGAAAAAAAAATTTCAGCAAGAGAATTCTGGGATCAGTGAATACCAATGTGGCCTTCCTTGATTATTGGTTAAGAGATCACTGTGTTATTAACATTCAGGGGAGGAAGGTGGCTATTTACTTGAGACTGGTGAGAAGGGGTATTTATTTAGAAAGTTTGGGAAGTCAACATGTCTCTGAGGTTTGCCATCAGAGTCGTTCAAATACAAATAAAGATAATTGCATCATTAATCTACTTCTGCAGTTTGGAGAAGAAACCAAACCTGGAATAATCGATCTTAAAGGAAAATAAAGTCAGAGGGATATGACGTTTGTTCTTTCAGTGAAGAGAGATTTAGAGTGAAAGAAAAGAGCCCATTTTATTCCATGGATGTGTAATGAAATACCCTAATATACACTCACCTATTTCTTTGAAGATGCTTCTTGGAAGGAACAGAAGGCAGAAAATGCTTCATCATCACTAGCCTTCCACTTTAATAGCCAGGACAGGAGAAGTTGAAAATCAGAGTTTTGTTTGTATTAGCTTGTGATATCAGATTTTATATTGAAGCCTGCCTAGTTTGCATTGCAATGGTCTCTGGAATATGTTACAAGAATTTATCAATGTTTTCTGCCCTCTGAGAGTGATTTTCCTTATATTTTCAATTTAATATTGAATTATTCTGTTTGAATATTTGAATATTGAATTATTCTGTTTTATAAAAAGACTGACAGTTTTAATCTAGAATTAGATAATTCATGAAAGCCAGCTTCTGGTGATTATCTGATTTAGAATTTAAAAGGTTTGCAAAATTATAAATCAGATATTTTTGCTTATCTTATCAGAAACTTTCTGTACCCAAGTATGTTACTTGTTCCTAACGTTAAAGTTCTGACTGAGACACTACGCATGTGATAATGTTCTTCCAGCAAATTATGACTCTTGAAGGTTGAGTTAACCAAGGGTCATTCCCTTTAGGAGAAACCATCCATAAAACAGTAGATTCTCCTTAGGATCAGAGTACATCATTCCTTCCCTAGAAATATGGTATCTCATTTTTAAAAGCTGGTCTAGGAGAGACAGGAGAGGATATATTCACATGAGGCTTTTAAATCATAGAATGAACCTAATTTTTTTAAAGCAAACTTGAATATTTGAAATATTTTTACATTTACAGGAGAGTTGTAAAGACTAATAAAATGTATTAGTAACCATCATCTAGCTTCTCCTAATTTTATATCATACAAAACCATGGTATATTTATTGAAACTAAGAACTTTTTTAACTTTTTTATTTTATATTGGAGTATAGTCGATTAGCAATGTTGTGATAGTTTCAGGGGCACAGCAAAGCTACTCAGCCATACATATACATGTATCCATTCTCCCCCAGACTCCCATCTCATCCAGGCTACCACATAACATTAAACAGATTTCCCTGTGCTATACAGTAGGTCCTTGTTGGTTATAGTTTTTAAATATTGCAGCATATACATGTCAATCCCAAAGTCTTTAGCTATCCCTTCCCTCCACCCTTCCCCCTGGTAACCATAAGTTCATTCTCTATGTCTGTGAGTCTGTTTCTGTTTCGTAAATACATTCATTTGTATCATTTCTTTTTAGATTCCACATATAAGTGATATCATCTGATATTCTTTTTCTCTGTCTGACTTACTTCACTAAGTATGAAAATCTCTAGGTCCATTCATGATGCTGCAAATGGTGTATTTCATTCTTATTTATGGCTGAGTAATATTCCATTGTACCACATTTTCTTTATCCATTCCTCTGTCCATGGACAGTTAGGTTTCTTTCATGTCTTGTCTATTGTAAACAATGCTGCAATGAACATTGGGGTGCATGTATCCTTTTGGACCATGTTTTTCTCTGGATAACTGCCCAGGAGTAAGATTGCAGGGTCATATGGTAGCTCTATTTTTAGTTTTTTAAGGAACCTCCATACTGCTCTCCATAGTGGTTATACAAATTTACATTCCCACCAACAGTGCAGGAGGGTTCCCTTCTCTCCACACCCTCTCCAGCATTTATTGTTTGTGGATTTTTTGATGATAGCCATTTTGACTATCATCAAAGTGGCTGTGTGAGGTGAGGTGTGAGGTGATAGCTCATTGTAGTTTTGATCTGCATTTCTCTAATCATTAGCGACATTGAACATCTTTTCACGTGCCTCTTGGCCATCTGTATGTCTTCCTTGGAAAAATGTCTATTTAGATCTTCTGTCCATTTTTTTGATTGAGTTGTTTGTTTTGATGATATAAAGCTGCATGAGCTGTTTGTAATTTTTGGACACCAATCCCTTCTCAGTCACATCATGTGCAAATATTTTCTCCCAATCTGTGTGTTGTCTTTGCATTTTGTTTATGGTTTCCTTTGCTGTGCAAATGCTTTTGAGTTTAATAACGTCCCATTTGTTTCTTTTTATTTCCATTACTCTGGGAGATGGATAGGAAAAGATAGTGCTGCAATTTATGTCAGAGAGTGTTCTGCCTATGTTTTTCTCTAGGAGTTTTATAGTGTCCAGTCTTACATTTAGGTATTTAATCCAATTTGAGCTTATTTTTGTGTATCGTATTACAGAATTATCTAATTTCATTTTCTTTTTTTTTTTTTTTTTTTGCGGTAAGTGGGCCTCTCACTGCTCTGGCCTCTCCTGTTGAGGAGCACATGGCTCCGGACGCGCAGGCTCAGCGGCCATGGCTCACGGGCCCAGCCGCTCTGCGGCATGTGGGATCTTCCCAGACCGGGGCACGAACCCGTGTCCCCTGCATCGGCAGGTGGACTCCCAACCACTGCGCCACCAGGGAAGCCCTAATTTCATTTTCTTAAATGTAGCTGTCCAGTTTTCCCAGCACCATCTGTTGAAGATATCATCTTTCCACCATTGTATAGTCTTGCCTCTGTTGTCATAGATTAATTGATCATAGGTACATGGGTTTATTTCTGGGTTTTCCATCCTGTTCCATTGAGATATTGTTCTAATTTTGTTCCACTACCATACTGTTTTGATGATTATACCTTTGTAGTATAGTCTGAGGTCAGTGAACCTGATTACTCCATTTCCCTTTCTCAAGATTGCTTTGGCTATTCAGGGTCTTTTGTGTCTCCATACAAATTTTATGATTTTTTGTTCTAGTTATGTGAAAAATGCCATTGTTAATTTGACAGGGATTGCATTGAATCTGTGGATTACCTTGAATACTGTAATATTCAATAGTATAATATTTATTCTTCCAATCCATGAACATGGTATATCTTTCCATCTGTTTGGGTCTTCTTTGCTTCAATTTCTTTCATCAGCATCTTTTAGTTTTTGGAGTACAGGTCTTTGTCTCCTTAAGTAAGTTTATTCTTAGGTATTTTATTCTTTGAGGCAATGATAAATAGGATTGTTTTTGAATTTCTCTTTCTGACCTTTCATTGTTAGTGTGTAGAAATGCAGCACATTTCTGTGTAATAATTTTGTAGCCTGCAACTTTACCAAATTCTCTGATGAGCTCTAGTAGTTTTCTGGTAGTGTCTTTAGGATTTTCTATGTATAGTATCATGTCATTTGCAAACAGTGAGAGTTGAACTTCTTCTTTTCCAATTTGGATTCCTTTTATTTCTTTTTCTTCTCTGATTGACATAGCTAGGACTTCCAAAACTATGTTGAATAAAAGTGGTGAGAGTGGACATCCTTGTCTTGTTTCTTAGAGGAATGCTTTCAGCTTTTCACCATTGAGTTTGATGCTAGCTGTATGTTTGTCATACATGGTCTTTACTATGTTGAGGTAGGTTCCCTCTATGCCCATTTTCTGGAGAGTTTTTGTCATAAATGGGTTTTGAATTTTGTCAAAAGGTTTTTCTATATCTATTGAGCTTATCATATGGTTTTTATTCTTCAATTTGTTGATTGATTTGTGGATATTGAAAAATCCTTGCATCCCTGAGATAAATCCAACTTGATCATGGTTTATGATACTTTTAATGTATTGTTGGATTTGAACTGCTCGTATTTTGTTGAGGATTTTTGTGTCTAGGTTCGTCAGTGATATTGGCCTGTAATTTTCTTTTTTTGTGGTATCTTTGTCTGGTTTTGTTACGGTGATGGTGGCCTCATGAAATGAGTTTGGGAGTTTTCCTTCCTCTTCAACTCTTTCAGAAGGATAGGTGTTAGCTCTTTTCTAAAAGTTTGATAGAATTTGCCTATGAAGCCATCAGGTTCTGGGCTTTCATTAGTTGGGAGTTTTTAAATTACAGTTTCAATTTCAGTGCTTGTGATTGGTCTCTTCATATTTTCTAATTCTTCCTGGTCCAGTCTAGGGAGACTGTACCTTTCTAAGAATTTGTCCATTTCTGCCAGGTTGTCCATTTTATTGGCAAACAGTTGCATATAGTAGTTTCTTTTGATCCTTTGTATTTCTGTGGTGTCAGTTGTAACTTCTCCCTTCTAATTTCTAATTGTATTGATTTGAGTTCTCTCTCTTTTTTTCTTGATGAGTTTAGCTAAAGGTTTATCAGTTTTATCTTTTCAAAGAACCATCTTTTAATTTCATTGATTTTGTTATTGTCTTCTTCATCTCTATTTCATTTATATCTGCTCTGATTTTTATGATTTCTTTCCTTCTACTAACTTTTGCTTTTGTTTGTTCTTCTTCCTCTAGTTGCTTTAGGTGTAAGGTTAGGTTGTTTCTTTAAGAATTTTCTTGTTTCCTGAGGTAGGTAAGATTGCATTGCTATAAACTTTCTGCTTAGGACTGCTTTTGCTGTATCCTGTAGGTTTTGGATTATTTTATTTTCATTTTCATTTGTTTCTAGGTATTTTTTGATTTCCTCTTTGATTTCTTCAGTGATCCATTTGTTGTTTAGTAGCATATTGTTTAGCCTCCATAGGTTTGTGTTTTTTGTAGTTTTTTGTTGTTGTTGTTGTAGTTTATTTCTAATCTCATAGCATTGTGGATGGAAAAGATGTTTGATACAATTTCAATTTTCTTAAATGTATTGAGGCTCGCTTTGTGGCCCAGGATGTGGTCAATCCTGGAGAATGTCCAGTGTGCACTTGAGAAGAATATGTATTTTTCTGCATTTGGATGGAGTGCTCTATAAATATCAATTAAGTCCATCTGGTCTAATGTGTCATTTAAGGCCTGTGTTTCCTTTCTGAATTTCTGTCTGAATGATCTGTCCATTGATGAAAGTGGGGTGTAAAACTTCCCCAATATTATTGTGTTACTGTCAATTTCTCCCTTTATGACTGTTAGTATTTGCCTTATATATTGAGGTGCTCCTATGTTGGATGCATATATATTTAAAATTGTTATATTTTCTTCTTGGATTGACCCCTTGATTGTTATGTAGTGTCCTTCTTTGTCTCTTATAAATGTGTTCCTAGGCCTGAGGTGGGTCTCTTGTAGACAGCATATATACAGGTCTTGCTTACATATCCATTCAGACAGTCAGTGTCTTTTAGTTAACTCATTTATTCCATTTACATTTAAGGTAATTATCAATATGTGTGTTCCTATTGCCATTTTCTTAATTGTTTTGGCTTTGTTTTTGCAGGTCTTTTTTTCTTTCCTTCTTTTGTTCACTTCACTTGTGGTTTGATGATCATGTTTAGTGTCTTGTTTGGGTTGCTTTTTCTTTTTTGTTTTTTTTGTATCTATTGTAGCTTTTGAGTTTGCTGTTCCCATAAGGTTTTGATACAGCAGTCTATATATTTACAAGGTTGCTTTAAATTGCTATTCTCTTTCCCACCTTTAGCATTTGTTGCAAAGCTGGTCTGGTGGTGCTGAATTCTCTTAGCTTTTGCTTGTCTGTAAAGCTTTGATTTCCCCATCAAATCTGAATGAAAGTCTTGCTGGATAGGGTATTCTTGGTTATAGGATCTTCCCTTTCATCATTTTAAATATATCATGCCACACCCTTCTGGCTTTCAGAGTTTCTGCTGAGAAATCAGCTGTTAACCTTACGGGAGTTCCCATGTATGTTATTTGTTGTTTTTCCCTTGTTGCTTTTAATAATTTTTCTTTGTCTTTAATTTTTGTCAATTTGATTACTATGTGTCTTGGCATGTTCCTCTTTGGGTTTATCCTGCCTGGAACTCTCTGCACTACCTGGACTTGAGTGACTGTTTCTTTTTCCATGTTAGGGAAGTTTTCAGCTTTATTTCTTCAAATAGTTTTTCAGGGACCACGATAATGTGAATTACCTCCCTTTTCTCCTTCTGGGACCCCAATAATGTTAATGTTGATGTGCTTAATGTTGTTCCAGAGGTCTCTTGGACTGTCTTTATTTCTTTTCATTCTTTTTTCTTTCTCTGTTCCATGGCAGAGTTTTCCACCTTTCTGTGTTCCAGGTCACTTATCCATTCTTCTGCCTCAGTTATTCTGCTATTGATTCCTTTTAGTGTGTTTTTCATTTCAATTATTATATTGTTCATCTCTCTTTGTTCTTTAATTCTTCTAGGTCTTTGTTAAACATTTCTTGCATCTTGTGAATCTTTGCCTCCATTCTTTTTCCAAGGTCCTGGATCATCTTCACTATCATTATTCTGAATTCTTTTTCTGGAAGATTTTCTATCTCCAGTTGATTTAGTTGTTTTTCTGGAGTTTTATCATGTTCCTTCATCTGGGACATAATCCTGTGCCTTTTCATTTTGTCTATCTTTTGGTGATTTTGTGATTTTTTTCTGCAGGCTAGAGGATTGTAGTTCTTCTTGCTTCTGCTCTCTGCCCTCTGGTGGATGAGGTTATCTAAAAGGCTTGTGCAAGCATCCTGATGGGAGGGACTGGTGGTAGGTAGAGCTGGATGTTGCTCTGTTGGGCAGAGCTCAGTAAAACTTTCATCCACTTCTGTGCTTATGGGTTGGGCTATGTTCCCTCCCTGTTGGTTCTGTGGCCTGAGGTGTCCCAGCACTGGAGTCTACAGGCTTTTTGGTAGGGCTAGTGGTAAACTCCAGGAGGGCTCCCACCAATGGGTACTTCCTAGAACCTCTTCTGCCAGTGTCCTTGGCGCCACAGTGAGCCACAGCCATCCCCACTCCCCAGGAGACCTTCCAACACTAGCAGATAGGTCTCGTTCAGACTCCTATGGAGTTACTTCTCCTTTCCCCTTGGTCCTGGTGCACACAAGATTTTGTGTGTGCCCTCCAAAGGTGGAGTCACTTTTTACCCCAGTGCTGTCGAAGTCCTGCAATCAAACTCCACTGGGCTTCAAAGTCTGATTCTCTGGGGATTCCTCCTCCCATTTCTGGATCTCCAGGTTGGGAAACCTGGCATGAGGCTCAGAAGCTTCACTCCAATGAGTGGACTTCTGTGGTATAATTGTTCTCCAGTTTGTGGGTCACCCACCCAGCAGTTATGGAATTTGATTTTATCGTGACTGTGCCCATCCTACCATCTCACTGTGGCTTCCCCTTTGTCTTTGGTTGTGGGGTATCTTTTTTGGTGAGTTCCTATGTCTTCCTGTTGATGATTGTTCAGCAGTTAGTTGTAATTTAGGTGTTCTCTCAAGAAGAAGTGTACACACATCCATCTCCTCCACCATCTTGAACCCTAGAACAAAAACTAAGAAAATTTTAATGCTGGTATAATACTAACATATAAATAAATTATTTTATTTGGATTTTATCAGTTTCTTGTTTTTGTTTTATTTTTTTACTTATGCTCTTTTTCTGTTCAGGGTCTGCTATCAGATATGTTCTATATTGTGGTCACTGCCATGTATGCAAAAGCTATGGGACAGAACTGAATTGACAGAAGTCTCTTTCAAAGAAAGACTAAGGAAATTTGATTTCTTTTGACCCAGTCTCTAACTGACAAGTACCTGAGTCACATAGAGGTAGGGAAAATTACATTGGGGGTTTCCTATGACTGTTGTAAGACCTTGGAGAACAAGTATCTCTGGCTTCTCATTATATTTTTGAGTAAAATGTAAAGAAATGAAAATAATTTTCCCTATTTTACAAAAAAAATTGTGGGCAAACCAAATAATCAAGTGCAACAGTTCAGGCAGTGGAACCCGCATGCCAAGCACATTCTATGGCCAGTAGAAGGGTTAGAATAACACAGTGGGTGCACAGTAATGAAAGAATGTCTGCTGTGTTGGAGTCATGATGGGATCTAAAGGGGGTAATGGAGTGGAGAATGAACGTGAAGTGTTCACTACTTGGGAAGCCAAGGAATGACGGAGAAGTTAATTACTTGGGGGAAGAAGGAGCAGGTAGAACCTGGACACCCCTCATGGTAACTGTTTGAAACCTTCTAGATGTTTCCAATAATACTATAAAGAAATGAGTAGGGAGGCACAGCAGTAGCTAAAGTTCTGCATTAGTAAGTAGAGGCAAAGAGTCTAAACAAAATCATTTAGAGTATATATAGTATTGTGTACTTGTTGAAAATCAAGCTTATCTCTTTGTCACACCTCATATATTTTTTTTCAGTAGGAAATATTGACCTTCAAACTAGACATGTATTCATAGATTTAAGAAAGTTCAGATTTTTCTCTGTAGTGAGCATATTTGCTAAAGATGTTCCAAAGCTCAAAAACTATTTTTTCAATAATAGCTGAAAGTCTATCAGGAGGAGAATGGAAAATAATTCAGTTAGAGACATGTTTAGATGGATTTTATCTTTCTTTCAATGAATCCAACAGTTCTCCAAATTTCAGAGTAATAATATAAAAAGCCCTTCTAGCAGCTTTGTATCTTCATGAAAGATATTGGAATAATGTTTCCAGATATCCAACCTAAGAAAAATAAAAAGGGTCTTTATGCAGTGTAATGTATATATTTTTTAAATCATTTAAAAAAAGATGTATATTCTGATTTGTTTATCTAGAAATAGAGAGGAATCTTTTTTTGTCCTCCATGCTTATTTACTCTATGCCCATTATTGCTCATAACTAAATAATTTCTTCTCTAAAACAAATAATTAGATTCAGACAACATGGCAGACTGTACTCAAATGTTTCACCCTATCAACTAACACACAAACACACACACAAAGTGATTGATAAAACATTTAAAATGCACACCCAAGTCATACCAAAGAAAGACAATTCACCCAGATGCTTGAAATAAAGAAATTAAATCAACATGGTAGGCAAGGCTGATAAGGTAGGGATCCATGAAGTGTTTAGACCAGGAAGAGATTCTGAAGATCCAATTATGAATCAAAGTTATAGAAGAAACTAGGACTTTTCCTATTGCTTAAAGTGAGCCCCAAAGTACTACCTATCCTCATGATCTAAACAAAATTTGTCCATTATTCATCAAAGTTATAAATGTTTTTTTCTTACTTCTCAGCTTTGGGTGAGGAAATAAATATTAAAACCCCAGACATGTATGTATTTAAGTAAGGAATCCAAATTTATAATACCTACATGGTGCAAGGATTGCAAAAGAAGAAATAGATAAAATCTGGTAGGACAATTGAAATTCCTGAGATACTTCACAGAAGCCAAACAGAAACCATTCTATTTAAATACTTTGATAACTCAGGATATACAGAAACCATACAGAATAAAAGACACAAGCTGAACAGGAAAACATGGATACAAAATAATTACAGACCACATGAGAAAACACACTATTACAAGAAAGAGTCCACACATAAAGAGCAATAGCCCAAGAACTGAGAATAGTTGAATAATCTGAAAGTAACTGTAACATAAATATGCTTACAATGTTAACAGGTATATTTTGAAGGACTAAAAGCCAAATAAAAGAAAAACACTACAAAATAAGTGTAGATAGATTTTTACATAGACACATGCTGAATTTTTAGATATAAAATACAATCAATGAAATAAAATAAAATTCATAGGTAGATTAAACAGCTAACTAGTGAATTAGAAGATTAAAATGAGAAAATTAGGAGAATACAGTATAAAGAGATAGATATGAAAATATGAAAGAGAGGTAAAGAAAACTTGGAAGGTAGTAGATGACACAACATAATTTGAATTGAGCTTCATAAGAAAAAAAGAAAAAAACAATTTTTGACAGAAGGAGTTATTATGTGAAGAGATTCAGTGAATTTTCATTAACTGAGAAAGATAAGAGTTCTTAGATGGTAGAAAGACACTAATTCCTAAGCAATATAAATACAAATAAACCCATACCTGGAAACTTTGATTAGTAGTTGTATAATTCACCAAACAAAAAAATTTAATTAGGACAGCAGATACCAAAAAAAAAAAAGAAAGAAAAATTAAGCACAATATGTTTAAAAGCAACAGAGAAGAAAATTGTAAAGTAGGTCCAATTATATGATACAAGCAAATGAGATTAAGAATGTCTGCATTTAATTTTAGAACAAAATGAAATTAAGTATTCCAGTGACTCTTACTTGATTAAAAAGATATCTTCACTAAGGTAATAAATCAGATGATTTGAATGAGCTGTTTTCAGAATGTAGAAGTCCTAACTCTTTCACAAATTGGCCTCAAGCCAACATGGTGTACACCAGCCAGTTAAACAGGACTCCTTCTCTCCCAGGACCACTTCAACCTAAGTAGGGATGTAGTTATCAATCTTATATATTGAGTTTCTCTGTAATTACTTTTTTCTTGGAAGAAAGTTTTATGTAGATTTTTTAAAGTCTGAATACCAGAGTTGTGTGCTGTTTCTCCATGTAAATGTTTTGCCTCCTCTTTAATTCCCTATCTCCCTAGACAGACCTATACTGGATTATTAAGAATAGAATTCTACCAAGAATAACAGTGGAAGAAGCTACTTATTAACATTTATTTTTACACTTATTTTTCATGGAATACTCCCAACAATTTTAGAGTTATTTGTAATACAGATTAGAAAGAGGAATTTTAACTTTCAAAGTTTCAAACCTGAAGCAGACTTGTCCCAGGGGAACCTGGTACAACAATGATTTTGCCAAAGAATTGTTGTTGATTATTGGAAATCAGAACCCAAGTTATGATTACTGATATCTTTTAAGTAATACGTATATGAATCTCTGAATTATTTAGATATCAAACACAGATTTCAATAATATTTGTAACATTTGACAGTATTTCCATGCCCTGTGCTATATTATGTTATTAGTCTGATTTAATTCAAAAAATAATATTAACTGAACACCTACTCTGTATTAGGTATATCACTGTGGATAAGATATGATAAATTAACAGACTGCCAACAAACACATGAAAGAATGCTCAACATCATTAATCATTAGAGAAATGCAAATCAAATCTACAGTGAGATATCATCTCACATAAGTCAGAAGGCCATCATCAAAAAATCTAGAAACAATAAATGCTGGAGAGGGTGTGGAGAAAAGGGAACACTCTTGCACTGCTTGTGGGAATGTGAATTGGCACAGCCACTATGGAGAACAGTATGGAGGTTCCTTAAAAAACTACAAATAGAACTACCATATGACCCAGCAATCTCACTACTGGGCATATACCCTGAGAAAACCAAAATTCAAAAAGAGTCATGTACCAAAATATTCATTGCAGCTCTATTTACAATAGCCCAGAGATGGAAACAACCTAAGAACCCATCATCGGATGAATGACTAAAGAAGATGTGGCACATATATACAATGGAATATTACTCAGCCATAAAAAGAAATGAAACTGAGCTATTTGTAATGAGGTGGATAGACCTAGAGTCTGTCATACAGAGTGAAGTAAGTCAGAAAGAGAAAGACAAATACCGTATGCTAACACATATATATGGAATTTAAGAAAAAAAATGTCATGAAGAACCTAGGGGTAAGACAGGAATAAAGATACAGACCTACTAGAGAAGGGACTTGAGGATATGGGGAGGGGGAAGGGTGAGCTGTGACAAAGCGAGAGAGAGGTATGGACATATATACACTACCAAACGTAAGGTAGATAGCTAGTGGGAAGCAGCCACATAGCACAGTGCAATCAACTCGGTGCTTTGTGACCACCTGGAGGGGTGGGATAGGGAGGGTGAGAGGGAGGGAGACGCAAGAGGGAAGAGATATGGGAACATATGTATATGTATAACTGATTCACTTTGTTATAAAGCAGAAACTAACACACCATTGTAAAGCAATTATACCCCAATAAAGATGTTAAAAAAAAAGAAAAAGATATGATAAATTAATCATCCTCTGTTACCCTCTGAGAACTTATAGTCTAGAAGGCCAGTAAAAAAATTAGAAAATAATTCTAAAACAAACTTATACATTGCACAGGAAATATACATAAAGGAAAACATTATTTATCCCTGTGAAGAGGGGGATAAAAGAAAGCTTCTTTGGGAAGATGGCACCTATGCTGTGAAAGATCAGTGTGAATTAAAAAGTCAGTCAAGAGGGAGGAGATATGGGGACATATGTATATGTATAGCTGATTCACTTTGTTATAAAGCAGAAACTAACACTCCATTGTAAAGCAATTATACTCCAATAAAGATGTTAAAAAAAAGTCAGTCAAGGGAAAAAGAAATTTTAAATAAAAAAATTAGCATGAATGAGAGCAGAAAGAGTCAACATAATATCCTGTTCTAACTCTAAGTAATTCAATTCTGTTTGATCATGACATGTAAAACATGGACTACCAAGAGAAAGGATTATAGAGCTCTCTTGTTTTCTCGTAGTCATACAGGGCCACTAAAGTGTTCTATGAAGAGAAGTAATATAATCAAATTTATACATTAGATCACTCTGGTGGCAGTATGGAGAAAACTTTGGAAAACATATTTTCTTAAGAAAATAGTTTGGGAGGGGAAAAAAACAATTCATGAAACAGTAAAAAAAAATTCATAGACTTATTATACCATAATGAAGTTTGTTTAATGATTTATTGAAAGCATGTGTTATTCTCAGAATAGACTCACTGGGTAGATATTATTGATATAATAATAATCAGCCCAAATTATCTCAATTACTTTAAATTATAATAACCTAAAAGTCTTTTTCTATACGTATGCAAATACTTGATGAGCCAAAATTGATGAGGGTGTTAGACAATGTCAAAATAGAAAAAGTGAACTAGCAAATCCTGTAATTCTGATCATTGTGGAAAACAAGCTGAATATTTTAGTCTTCTACCAGAGTGTTTTCCTAGTCCTTTTTTTAGGCTATAATTATTAATCTTTTCCTGCCTTTCTATCTGGATACCACCATATGGATACAAATATATACATATAAAGTATTGTCTGAATGAATAACTCATAGAAAAGATACATGTCATAATGCAATCTTGAAAATATAATTTAGCAAGCAATTAGTAAGTGACTACTTTGAGGCCAAGAATATATAACATGGTATGCTAGACATATGAAACAGAATACAAATCCACTGAGCAATGTGCTCTCTTTCTCCTAAAAAAAAAAAAATATATATATATATATATATATATATATAGAAGGAAATATTAGGTCTATAAATACAATACCAAATTCTCAAGCAATGTAAATAAATGTAGGTGTAAATGGAAATTATGATCTAAGAAAAGTATGGGATGGGAGGACTGGATTATTTAACACAATTAAGGGTTCAGTCCACTAGTTTTCTATTGTGGCAGAGAATGTTATTTGTACAAACCAGGTAACATTTGCCAATTTAATGATGATGGAGTTGAGATCTGTCATGTATATCCTTGGTCCATTAAAACATAAATTAAAAATGCAAACCCTTGCATGAAATCATTCACACTCTCATATCCTTTATCTTCCAAATAAATTCAATTGATGTAGTGGAGATCACTGAAACCTTTAGTGTTATTAGAACTAATACATAGAGGTGACTGTGCCATCTGCTGAACACCTTATTGGATTTTACATAACCAAGAAATTAACTTCAGTTGGATTAAATCACTAAGATTTGGGGATCTGTTTGTTGAAACAGCTAACATTATATGCCCTAAATAATATAGTTAGCATAACAAGCATGGATGAGTGGGTCCTTCTCACTCAGGAATGTGTATATCTATGTATTATTTTTATATACTCATATGCATTGTTATACACAGTCATATATACTGTTTGTATATATACATATATATAACAAATCAACAAGATTAATGTATAAATTGAATATCAATGAATAATTTATTGTGAAAACCCACTATAAATTATTCATTGATATGAAGACAAGAATGTTATTCTATGATTACTGCATTTTCTCCCTGAAGACATATATGGGAAGATAAATTGTATTCAGACATTTCTTTGGAGTGTATGGAATAAGAATGAGAGAGAACAACAACAACAACAAAAACTGAAATAAGGGACCAGGAAGATAGATACCAGTGGTTTTAAGCTTTTAGAGAGGCATAATTACTGAGAGCTTGCCAGAAAGATTCAAAGAAAGAGATTTTGTTTTGAAATAAATTATAATTAATCACATTTTTCCAGGCCAAAAAAAAAAATAATAAAGACAGCCAAAATATTGAACTACCAAAGGAAAGTAAAGAACACATAAACTTAAGTTTGCAAAACTGTGTAAACATTCACAGTACAAACAAGGTAGTGAGAGCAAAACAGCAGGAAATGAGCTGGATATTGATGTTACAATTAAAATACCATCACCAAGTATGTTACACCAAGATAGAGTCATCCTTTACTTCAAATTTCTTATCCTTATGAATCTACTATGATTTTTAAATGTCCTAAAATTAATAAAGCTGAACTTGTTTATTTACATAGCTAGTTTTCTATAATTTTCCGCAGTTCTTTCATGTTTATAACAGTAATATATATATATTTTTTCCACTAAGAAGTGAGTAGCGCACATCCTCTACCAGGGTGTCCCTCTGCACCATCCTTATTATGACTGCCTGATGTCAGGTGTTATTTATGTCTGGAAGTAGACATTTTCAACAGGGACATAGAGAAGTAAATGGATTAGAGAAATCAGTTATAGATAAAGCAAACAGGACTTGCTGATTGAGAGTATGCAGTTAAGGAGAGAAGTGATTCAAGATTATGTCCGTATTTTTTACTTAGGTGACTTGATGCTTGGTGGTACACTTTATTGAGTTAGGGATCATAGGAAGAACAACAATTCTAGTAAGGTAGATGATTTCACTTTTGGACACATGAATTTTTATTTATTGTGATATATTCAAGAAAAAGTGTCAAGAAAACAATTAGAAATGGATATAAAACTCAGAGCAGGAAAGTTTGAGATGAAAATATTCATTTTGAACCATAAAGATATAAGTGATAAATATAGCAATGGGAGAGGATTTTATCACTTCTGAATGATGTGAGAGTGATTTTTAAGTGACTAGTAAAAATACTAACATTTTAAGATATGGGAAGAGCAACCATGGATTGACAAAGATCAAAAAGTCAGATAATAACAAATGTTGGTAAGAATGTAGAACAACAGAACAAGAATTTTTACATAATGAAAATTGGCACAAGTAATTTAAACATTAAGTTTAGAATTATTTTGTAAGGTTGAAAGTATTCATGTCATAGAATTTCCCAATTGTAGATCTAAGTATATACCTAAATAAATGTGTATACTTGTGTACCAAAGGACATGTATAAGAACATTCAATTAGCATTATTTGTAAAAGAAAAAAAAGAAACAAAAAATCCAAGGGTTTATCTATAAGAAAATTAATAATGTTTGGAACTTCAATAACATAAAAGTGAGAATTAAGCATAGTTTCAACATGAATGAATCTCAAGTCAACATTATTGGGGGAAAAGAGAAGAATACATACTGTATACTGCCATCAATATAAAATTGAAAGTAGGCAAAACTTTCAATATGTTGGTAGAACACATACATATATTGAAAAACTAATAAAAAAGCAGGGCAATAATCACAAAATCAGAATGACAACCAACATTGTTAGGAGAGAGAAAGATAAAAAATGGAGAACATATTCTTTTATATGGACAGAATATTTAAAAATAAAAGCAAATTTTAAACATGAGATTGGAAGATTAGATTAGAGCTTGCAAAGGAAATTGAAAAATCCAACAGAGAAGTAAAAGTGTTGGAAACAGTACTAGGAGAGACAATGTCCAAAGAATAACAATATTTTAAGATGAAGAAGTAGTTGACTGTTAAAAGCTGGTAAGCAGTCAAAAAGAAAAAGAGTCAGAAAACTAGTTATTTAGCAACAAAGAGGTAATTGGCAATATTAAGTAAATTCAATAGGGTGAGGGGATTTGAAATGAGAATGAAATTCTTTGAGGAATAAATAAGAGGTGAGGAAGTGGGAAGAGGGCAGTCAAAAGGGTTGTGGCTGATCTTGGAGGGTTAGGGAAGGACTTGTGTTTACAATTGGTGGGCTTTGGATCCACCTGTGTACTTATAGGATAGAGCATACAGAATAGGGAGGAGTCAAAAGTTTTGGAAAATGAGAGAATTAATTTCAAAGCAGCTGAATTACTTGAGATGAGGGAGATGATATGATCTAGATTTTAGGTGAGAAGACTGAGATTTTGATCTTGACAGAAAAGTCATAGTGACTCTTCAACTGAGAACAGCTTTGAAAACTGAAAACAAACAAAAACTATCTGAAGATTTAAAAGAGAAACCAAAAGATCCAGGATTTGACGGGGCCAAGATTGGCGTTTGCTGATTCCCAGAGTAAGAAATAGAAAACAAGCAAAACTCAGCAGCGTAGAGCTTGCTGCAACCTCATTGGTTTGAGGATACAGAAATTAAGAGTTCAGAGCTTCTAAGCCAAGTTCTTGGTGCAGAGCAAAATGCCCAACGTTTTCCCTTTGAGATATTTGACCAAGCATAGCTGTGCATATGTGGGACAAGACCAAGCAGACAGCAATAGCTGGGTAGCTAAAGAGCTGACCAGAAGTTTTAGGAGTCTTATAGCCTTGGGAGACAAAGTTGGAGATCCTGACTAAACAGGATGGAGGAAACTTGATAACAGCCCACGCTTTCAGTGGAAACTCAGGAGTTAAACACTAGGAATAAAGATTATTTTAGGAGTAAGAGAAAACTATTTACCACACTCTATTCCCACAATATCTGCTTTCCAGATTTTTTTAAACCCTCCCTGAAAAAAATTATAATTACCTAACCCTCAACAATTGTCCATACTCAATAGTTGGTAATCAATAAAAATTTCCAGGCATGCCAAGAAAGAATGAAAAGATGATCTCCCCTTTCTCCAAATAAAATAAAATAAAGAACCAATAAGTGATCTAGATACTGGAGCTATCAGATTGGAATGTATATATATTTTTGAACTACAAAAAATTTAAGAAAATATGAATGATTTTACTCAAGAAAAAATAATCAAATTGGAAAAAACTTAAATAAACATATGCAATAAATTGTTTAGAAAACTAGATTGGTCATAGCAGAAAAGTGGATTATTGAACTAAAAGAAAGATTAGTAGAGAAAATACAGATTGGGACACAAAGAAGAAAATAGAGAAAAGAGACATAAAACAAGGTGGAAATATATAATATAAGTGTAGCTGGGGCCTTACATGGACAGGAGAAAAAAAATGGAACAGTTGCAACATTTGAAGACATATTGGTTGATAATTTTCCAAATATGATCATAGACTTCGATCCACAGATTTAAAAATCTCAGCAAACACCAACTAAACACTAACAGTCTAAATGCAAACAAACATACAAACACCTAGGCACATCATATATTTGCTCTCAAGCAAATAGAAAGTCCAAGCACAGGAGAAATTAATAGTGTGGTGTTAAAATAAGAATAACCAGTTAGCTTTATGGGGTGCTGTTGACTAGCTAAGGCATTAAGGGGAGCTTCTGGTAGGTGGGTAATAGTCTATTTTTAAATATGTATACTTATTAAATGAATATATTAACCAGGTAAAAATGAATCTCATTGAACATTTTGTTCATATTTTTACATATATCATACTTCAACAAAAAGTTATTAAAATTAAAGCCCATAAACTTTTTGTTTTGAAACTTGACAAGATGATTTTCAAATTTATAGAAACACAAGGGGTTAAGGGTGGCCAAAGTATATTTGAAGAAAGAGAACAAGGTAGGAAAATTTGCTCTACCAGATATCAAGGTTTATTTTAAAATTGCAGGAACTAGAATTATGAGGTATTGTTCAGGAAGAGACAAACCAATCAGAAGAACAGAATAAAGGGCAAAGAATAAATACCCATACACATATGACCACTTGATACATGATTAAAATGTCATGGCAAAACAGTTGAGAAGTTCAGTCTTTCTGAAATAATCATGCTCAGACAATACTAAATCCATATGGAAAGAAATATTGACCCCTATCTCACACTGTATGCAAAGTTTAATTTTGGATTATAGCAAATTAAATTGTGCAGGAAGAAAATTTAAGCATCTAGAATTTAATACAGAATAATATTTTAATGCCTTGGACAGGGGAAAGAACCTACTAAACAGAACAGAATAAAAAACACTAAATAAAAAATATTTTGACCATATTAAAATTTTTGTTTTCTTTTTGTGAAAGAAAAAGAAAAAAAGTTTCTTTTAAGGGACAGAGCCAGCAATACACAGAGTGATGGAAGATATGTGTGCTAAATATACACCAAATAATTGTTTCCAGAATATAAAAAGATCTCCTGCAGAAAAACAGGAAAAAAGACAAACAACCTTACAGTAAAATAAACTAGATATTTGAACATCTTCTTCAAAAAAAGTGTATAGAAATGGCTAATAAATGTGTTTAATCTCCCTAGAAAAGAGGGAACTGGGTATTAAAAACACAGTGAGGTACAACGGCACACCCAACAGAATGATTAAAAATAAGAAAATAATAACAAGTATTGGTGAGGCTGTGGACCAACAACAACTCTTAAAATTCTAGGAGCCATATAAATTTATGTAGTTCCTTTGGCAAATCATTTTGTATTATCTACCAATGTTGAATAAACTCACACCCACAGACCCAATAGTTCTATTGCTCAGTATCTATCTAATGTAAAATCATACATATGTGCACAAAAAATGGACAAAATATTAATTGATGTATTATTCATTATTCATAAAATCCCCAAACTGGAAATAAGCTGCATATCTTTTCATAGTAGAGTGTATATAAATTGTGCTATACTCATATAACTAAATGCTATGTAGCGATACAAATGAACAACATGCATGAATTTCGCAAGCATAAATGAAAGAAGCCAGACACAAAAGACTGCTGTATAATTTGTTTTATAGAAAATTTAGGAAACAGGCAAAACTATAGCGTTTAGAGATTCATGCTTATGTTGTAAAACCAAATCAATGCAAGAAAATGATCACTATGTACATCAGGTCTGGGGCTGTCTTTGGAGGAAAGGAAGGATTTTGTCACAGGGAAGGTTATGAGGGAGGCTCCTGGGTCCTGGAAACATTCTATTTTTTGACCTGTATGATGGTAGATGTTGTAATAAAGCACTGAACAGCAAATACGTGTGTTTGTGTATGTATATGATATCTCTGTATATATATGTACAAAATAGTTAAATAAATGAAACTTAAAATATTAAAATTAGTTAATATATGTTGAAATTGCTTTATGAGTTATAAAGTCTACACAGGTATAAAGTTTTTCTTTTCATTAATATTACTAGTTTCAAGAAGTTTATTATCACCTAATACACATTTTCATAATAATTTTTATTCAGTAGCCAAATGTAGGAAACAATTTTAAAAAGTATGTACACAATATTTTTCTTGGACCTTACAATAGGTATTGCTGAGGAGTATAAACTCTGAGCAAGGGGCCATAAACTCTCCAGTTCTGCCACATGTTTGATGTCTGATAATTATGAAGTCAAATTAAGTATCTGCGCCACTTTTTTTCCACCTGTAAATCATATTTAACATATAACCAACTCACTCTGGAGATTAACCTACGAGTATACAATTTCAAAACAAATTCTTAAATAGGTTGGAAACATGCAGATAACAGCTGCATTAATCAGTAATGATTATTAGAGTGCTTTACAAAGGAATTACTAAAATGTACTCTGGTAGTTAAAAGAGATAAGCATACTCATTTGCAAATGCAAAACTGTAGCTATTAAATCACAAGGCACTGGCTACAGTTTTTTTCAAACTGTAATTTGAGGAGACTTTTTCATTTAAATATTTCTAGTGGTTACAGCAATAACTTGACATTCACGGTTTCTGAATCTTGTAGAAACCATTCTTTATTTTTTGATCTATGCTGACATGTACTTTACCTTAAAATATATACCTTAAAATACACAACATTTTTTAAAAAATATATAGTAGAATATATACCATAAAATACACACACAATATAGAACAAAGGTAAAAGGGAATAACTAGTTAGAGGAAGGGGAAAAAAAGTTAAAGAAGGGCTGAGATAATTATTGCAATTAGATATTAAATGTTCCTTTGCCATGCTGAGTGTAGTAGCTTGTAAGAACATTTGTTTCCTAAAGCTTTGATGTGATTACTAAGTGCATTGTCAAAATCCTCTGTAATCAGTTATGTGAGAAGTCTTTATTCTCTACTACCTAAGTTAGAGCACAAGGACTAATGGATCAGGAAGTAGGAACTGGCTCATAATCTAAGCTACTATTATCCTTGATTAGTTTTGTAGCACTGAGCAAATTATCATCTTACTGAGGCTTCTCTTTGGTCAAATGAGGCTGTATAGGAGGATAAACACGTTCTCAATTCTAATAATCTATGACTTAATAATTATATATCAAGAGTCACCAATTTTTCTTTTGTCAAATTCCAGGGAGGCAATAGTTTAAGCTTCACAAACCATACCGTTTCTGTGGCAATTACTCAACTTCGATGTTGTGGAGTGAAAGAAGCTGTAGATAATGCATCAGCTAATGGGCATGACTGTGCTCCAGTAACATTTTATTTGGGAAAATCAGCTACAGGCTGGATTTGGCCTTTGGGCATTAGTTGTCTAACTCCTGGCATACATTGACATAATATTAGTTTTCTATGAAGTGTTGGGTCAAAATTGGGTACAGACATAAGCTTGAATAAAGTGGCTAATGAAAATAAACTCACAAACAATGGCAAATTGGGGGCTTAAAAAAGAACCCAAGTTTGTTTTATGCCAAAACCTTCTGCTAATCTGCTTCCTAATGGGGTTTATAAGATCTTATTTCAAGTTGCTGGATTGAGATTCCTATCTAAGAAATAGAGAGAATAGAGAAATTGTCAGCATGGTTTCTATTTTATGCTATATCTTCAGTTACACACAATGCCTACCTTTAAGCATCCAAAGTGAAGTAGAAGTTGAATAATCATCTGTAATATAAGATCAATGCATGCCCTTATATGAATAAATCAGGTTTCCAAAATCAGTTTTCTTAAAAGAAAATTATGTTATGGCCATTTAAAATGGATTAGGGAAGGGGTAGGGGTACTTCAATTTAAAGACAATATGTCATTTCAGTGTTTAGCTTCTTGTTTTTTTCCATGCCTATTTCTATCTGGCTTTTGCACTACAGACTGTCTAAGAAACTGCTCTATGTGGTTTTGGAGTATTCCATATGAATTTCCCACATTAGCGAATCAAGCAGAAGTGCCTAACATTTCTGTTTAGAATTTATAATTTGTTGGATATCAGAAGTAAATATAGGGAAAACATAAACCCATACTTTATAGGCATAACAAACATTAACCTATAGTATTACTTCCTTTGAAATTCTTTATTATTTTACTGTATCTATGTGTTGTTTTGATTATTCAAACAAACCACTAAAAATAATGGTTCTAGGTAAAAATGAGTAATCTTTGTTCGGTAAATTAGATCTAAACATTAAGAAAGCAAATGAATAAATTATAGTATAATTTAAATAATAAAGCTCAGTAAAGACATTTCAAATAGTAAATAAGACGTAAACTCTCATTAAAACTCTTGTAGACTTTATCCAAACTGCTTTACACTTTACAAACCTAATTCTGATAAAGATTATATTACAGGTTATATACTTAAGGGCGTTTTGATTAGAGTTACCAAATGATTTTCACATATATCACCCATTGGCTTTTCAAAAGCCATTCCCAGAATGTAAGAGGATGATTTTTTAAGGTTCATTCCTCAGTTAATGTAGCCCAACTGGTAAATATTCAGGATGTTTAATCTTTATGGTATTCTGTAAGCAGACCCATTAGTCTATGTACTTCCCTGCAACACTCACTTTTTCTATCGTACATAATTTATACTGTTGTTAAGTATTTATTGACTGATTTACAGCACCAACAATGAGGAGTTCAGTACCCTTAAAGTAATAATAAAGTTAGCTCACTAGAAATTTTTATAAGAAATATACATCACTTCTGCCACTATATATGTTTGGGAGATTCTTCTTTTATGAAGTCCTGTCTTATAAAATTCTCTTTGGAGGCTATTTCACACAAAACCTAGTTCCCAGAAGTTATCTTTTCAGTATAAGGTGAGGCATTTTTCATGTTAGTCACCTCCCCCATCTTTGCCATCTTTTAATTAGCTAGATTTGTATTTCCTTGTGACTATAGTTGGCCCTCAGTATCTGTGGGATCTGTAGATTTAACAAACTGTGGATTGAAAATATTTGAAAAAAAAAATTCTAGTAACTTCCAAAAAGCAAAAGTTGAATTTGCCACACCCTGGCAACTATTTGAATAGCATTTACATTGTATTTGGTATTATAAGTGAACTAGAGATGACTTAAAGTATATGGGAGGATGTGCATAGGTTATATGCAAATACTAGGTCATTTTATATAATGGACTTGAGCATCCATAGATTTTGGTACCCATGGGGGTTCCTGTAACCAATCACCCATGAATACCAACTGTACTTTGATACAAATTACATAATCATTCACTCTTCAGTTGTGACCTACAATTAGCTGTGCTAAATAAATTGGTGGAGTCCTTTCATAAGAGACTTTGGAAACAAGTGCAAAAGGAAGTGTTTTTGCAGGTCCTGCAAAAGGAGCTTTCAAAGCGGATCATTAAAACAGTGGTCACTATAAGCCAACATTACAATGTATGATTTGGATAATGAGAAGTCTAACAAATTATCTTGAGATAGAGAAAGTAGCACATTTTGCCAACAACTGGTGCAATTTATGAAACTGTGATATGTAAATCAAATTAGGTAATATGTTCAGCTAATGATGAAATTCAAAGACCAATGGCACTGGTTGCCCAACGAAAGAAAAATAATTTCAATAATTATAATAGCAATTATAATAATAAAAGTAGTCATAACAGTAATAACTTTTATCATTCATTTTGGTCATTGTGTGCCTGTCACCATGTTAAGTCTTTTTATATATCTAATTTTATTGCATTCTTATTGTAACCATGAGAAACAACACAATATTACTATTTTTTCTCATAATTGGAAGAAATAGAGACTCAAGGAAAATAAAATATTTGCCCAGAATTACAGAGATAGTAAGTTGCAGAAATGGAATTTGTGCTGAGGATTTTTGGATTGAAAATTCTATGCTCATTTTTCTCGAGCTTTATTGAGATATAATTGATAAAACTGTCAATGCATACAAATGTCAGTGTATGGCATAATGATTTGATATACACATACATTGTGAAATTATTACCACTATTAAGCTAATTAACATACCCATCACCTCACAGAGTTACCATTTGTGTGTGTGTGTATATTGAAAATGCTTGAGATCTACTCTCTTAGCAAATTTCAACACTACAACACAATATTATTAACTATAGTCATCATGCTGTATATTAGATATCCTTAATTTATTCATCTTATAACTGAAAGTTTGTAACTTGTGACCAACATCTCCCCAGACCCAGTCCCTGGCAACCTCCATTCTACTCTGTTTCTATGTTTGACTTTTTTTTTTTTTTTAAGATTTCACACATTAGTAAGATCATACAGTATTTGAGAACATTATGACAAATGAAATAAGCCAGACAGAAAAAGGTAAACTCTATACAGGCAGACCTCAGAGATATAGCAGGTTTGGTTTCAGACCACCACAATAAATAAATATCATAATAAAGTGAGTCACACAAAGTTTCTGGTTTTCCAGTTCATATAAAAGTTATGTGTACACTGTACTATAGTCCATTAAGTTTGTAATAGCCATATGTCTAAAAAAAATATTTAAAAACTTTATTACTAAAAAATGCTAATCATTATCTGAGCCCTCAGCAAGTCATAATCTTCTTGCAATAGGAACAACAAAGATCACAGATCACCATAACAAACATAATAATAATGAAAAAGTTGGAAATACTGGGAAAATTAACAAAATGTGACTCAGAGACAAAGTGAGCAAAGGCTATTGGAAAAATGATGCTGATAGACTTGCTTGATGCAGGGCTGCCATAAACATTCAATTTGTAAAAAAATGCAATATCTGCAAAGTACAATAAAGTGAGGCACTTGCTTATATTTTTAATTGCTAAGATTATAAACTAAAAATGAACAAAATGGAAAAGTACAAAACTTTAGAATTCATGAGCTAGAAGTAATATGACAAGATGCCTAGTTAGTATATGACAGTACTGCTTTTTGGCTTTTTTTATTTGTGCATTTTTTAATGGAACCTAAGTTTACTCTTAAAAAATCCTAGTTTAGACAATATATTATATGGTCCGTCTAGCTAGATGCGTCTTTTGAAAGCATTTTGTGTAACACATGAATTTTACAAACACAATTCAATCTAGAAGAGATGATTTTTGTCTGTGATCTCATAGGCAGTTATTGGCAGCATGCTCTGAAAACTCTGTCCCCTCAACCTTCCAAAAATACTACTGAAATTTATTTCAACAACTCGATGGATATTTGATTACAGCCTACTTCAGGCATAGCCCTGTGCCAAACATTGTGAAGAATACGAAGAAGTGGAAAAATTTTCCATTGTCCCCAGGCAAGGGAGGATTTTCTTGAGGAAACAAGACATATGCAACACATGGTAAATAACTTGATAGAATGATAACTGGGATATTGAAGATGAAACAAGATGATAAGCTAGAGAAAATGTTATCAATCATAAAGTGAGCATAGCACTGTATTGACATTAAATTAAGAAAACAAAAGTTAAATTCCAATGGGTCCCTTGAGTATAGGAGCTAGATCTAAACTTTGTAACCATTTCATTGTAACCATTGTCAGTTATTTAACAGTCCGTTTCTCACTATCTCTGAGAAATATCCAATGATATCCATTTCAGAAGGCACTATCCCCTGCTGACTTTCAAAACCACTCACTAAGGATCTTTTCTCTCTACTAAATAGTAAATTTTTGTGACCAATGAATATAGCCATTTTTACTATGGGACTCATTAAGTTATCTAGAGTGTGTGTGTGTGTGTGTGTGTGTGTGTGTGTGTGTGTGTGTTTGTGTGAGTAGTAGTAGTAGTAGTAGTAGTAGTAGCAGCAGCAGCAGCAGCAAGGGTATGACTCATCTTCTGGGATACTGCCCAGTGCTAGGATACTAGTTGAGTACCATAATACAAGAAGATACTGATATCCAAATACACAAATATTTAAGTCTAGGTTATATAGATTGACTCACGTAATATTTCTGGTATAATTTCAATGGGATTTTATTGGAACCATACCCAGCAGTGCAAAGCAGAGTAGAAAATCAAATAAGAAAAAACTTCAAACAGTTTGTTTAGAGGTAGTACAGCAAAGAATTAAAATGGTGGTCAATTAAGTCAGTCCGATCTTAGTTTGAATATCAAACTAACCACCTTCTTACCCCCACTACCTTACTCTGACATTAGGCAAGTGAGATAATTCTGTAAACTTCTGTGCCCACAGTTTTAAAACATATATCTTTTTTTAAATATAAATTTATTGTATTTATTTTTGGCTGCATTGGGTCTTCATTGCTGCACTTGGGCTTTCTCTAGTTGCAGCGAGTGGGGGCTAATCTTTATTGCAGTGTGCAGGCTTCTCATTGTGGTGGCCTCTCTTGTTTTGGAGCATGGGCTCTAAGCATGTGAGCTTCATTAGTTGTGGTGCACGGGCTCAGTAGTTGTGGCTCGCGGGCTCAGTAGTTGTGGTGCACAGGCTTAGTTGCTCTGTGGCATGTGGAATCTTCCCAGACCAGGGATCGGAACTGTGTCCTCTGCATTGGCAGGTGGATTCTTAACCATTGCGCCACCAGGGAAGTCCCTAATATGTATATCTTAATGAAAATCATTTAGGGCTATCATTAGGACTAAATGAGAAAACACAAAGCGGATCCATTATATTAATTTCCAGCATATAAAAAAATAAAGTAAATGGTGACATAATTTATTAAAGCCCCATCAAACAAACCAATATTAAAACTTTCTGTAGATGCAATTGAGTAAAATAAAATACAGTAAACTAAAATAAAAATGCACTTGGGTAGTAATTTGCTCTACAGCATCCTAAAGTGTGATAGTAATAAGAAAAAAAAAAGTATGCTTAATGTTCATACTGAAACCCAGTGCCAGAAAAAGAAAAGATGTATGCTAAAGCAGCTTTGGAGATAAAACAAAAGCAGAGTGACCAGCTTTGGGGTGCAGTGATCAGAGACGACATTCATTTTGAACAAAGTATGAAAAACTCAATAATATATATACCTGGCTTCACACAACCTCAACATATCCCAAAATAGCTACAAAGCAAAGGGTTGCACTAATATTTGAAACTGAATCCTAGGCAAGCCTATTTTGTGAGAGTCCTTTTCTGCATGATAGGGAATAGGACAGGTGTCCAATTAACCTACTCATTTTCACAGGGGCCAAAAGCTAAAGACCTTTTGATGCAGTGTGGGAAACCAAAGGACAGAGAACTGGAGTCAGCTTAAATAGCAAGGGCAATTTGCATGTGTCTTCAATCTACAGAGCTAATTGTAGAGTGAGGGATTCTTGGAAAGTGAAATAAAGGAGGTACTAATGAATAAGCAAATGTGAGATGTCCTGTAGAAATTCCAGATTTGGCATGCTGAGATCCATTATAAGATTTTATAAGTCCCTTATGCTAGCTTGAATGGACTAGCTAAATATATTTACATAGAGAAACAGGGATAAACTATTTTAAAACTGCCTACATCACTGTTATTGCATATACAAAAGGGAAACGATATTAATGGTTTTACCTCCCCCAGGGGACATCAGAGATAATGAGTTTGAAAATGATTTCAGTGGAAATCAAGGAAAATACTATCCAGTGATTTTCAAAATGGAGTGAGAAGGATGACACAAAATTTTTTAAGAAAAAAATGAAATAAATTAATATATATTTACTTCATCATTTAGCATGTATGATCTGTATATTTTATAATACTCCTAATAGTTCAAAAGTACATATACATAACTTATAAATACATGCATGTGTAGATTAGAGATGCCTGCTCAAAAAAAATTAAGGGTAGCAGTATGTCTTCAAAAGGCTTTGAGACCACCATCATAGATGTTATTGAATTCCACCACCAAGTTTCCATCAGAGTCACAAATATATTGACAATCTTGGAATTTTATATGTTAATTTATAAAGACTTAAAGATGTTTTACTGGATCATTACTATGGTGTTCAGGGTTAAATCCTTTAGTGGGATTTCTCAAACTCCCACCCTGCGACTTTGCCACACAGTCTTAGGGGTACCCATGATAAACTCTTTCCCTGAGGCACCAGGTTACTCTGGCAGCTTGCTTTACTTAGAATCTCGAATCTCTTAGCAATCATTTCCTTCTGTTTCCTCGCACACTCACTCAACCTAGTTTTTCCCTCCATCACTGACAGAAACCATTTGTAAGACCTAGCCACATATTTCCTTCATTTCCTTCCTTTGTCCCCAGTGTACACCATACATATGCAACCACTCATTCTCTGCTTTTTTTCTTCTTAACATTGAGCTCCTTCTTATTCTAATTATTAACAATATACTTATATGTGTGGGTGTGTGTGTGTGTATAGGTGTGTCCATGGCTCAGAGGACACTAACGTCCAACATTTTCCAGTGTTTCCCACAGAGCCATATCACCCTTCAGCAGAGAAAACAGTGATCCATACATAAGACAGTTCCAAAAATTCCTGAGAAAAAACCAGTCAGATAAGCACAATAACAAAAATTGTAGTACAAGCCCCAGTATAAAGCCAGTGGTAGAAAGCAGTACGTACTGGATTTCTTAGCTTGTGTATAATGGATGCTTCAGACCAAAGGAGAAAAAGAGTAAATTTAGAATCCCTCACTTCTGTTTGACAATTGATCCATTAACAGGTAAAGTGAAGAGGGATATAGGTGGCATGCATATATAGCAATATCTGAAATTCCAAGTTTATGAGAATGCAAGCTGTGGTTTGTGGCTGTGCCTGTGACTGACAGATCCTTGCTGTGACAGCAGTGTTTCCACCACCCTTTCAAATGGAGGACTTCCCCTGGGATGTCTTGTCAGTCCTTGGCACTCTGACACTGCAGCCTGCCAGAGTGATGGCTTGCCTGGTCAGCCTGGCCTCTTCTGACTTAGGGGCACTATGTACAGATTTCTGAGGGGAAGGGTTGAGATGGGGATCTGCTCTGTATTACGTTGGGCAAGGTAGTTCCCAGCTGCTCTTTCTTTAAAAGGAAAAACACAATCCATTTAATACCGGCAAAAGTTTTTTGCCTTGGTTCCAACCAGTCTGGAGACAGACAAGGCATGTGTCTTTTTGTCATGGAGTTCTTCACTTCCCACCATTATGAACCAAGTCTGGTTAAAAATAAAAGAACTGGAATTTCCCTGGAAGTCCAGTGGTTAAGACTCCGTGCTTCCATTCAAGGCAGCACAGGTTCAATCCCTGGTCAGGGAACTAAGATCCTCCATGCTGCACAGCATGGTCAAAATGAACCACTCAAGATTATATTTAAATTTTAGTTACAAAATAAGTAAGTGATTTTCTACAGCATCCCCACTAAACATACACTAAGTGTACTATGATTTTATTCACATTTTTCCAAACAGTAGGATAAAAAGTAACACAAAGCAAATTAACTGCATGAACACACACACACACACACACACACACACACACACACACACACACACCAGACACCAGACACCAGACACCAAAAAACAAGTTGATAGAAACAAACACAATGATAGAATTTGAATTACACATATCCTACAATCAAGTTCATACATAAAAGATATTGAAAGTGTTTTAGTGGAGGAAAACACCAGTTACAAATGGGGAAAACCAAGGCTTTGGCCTTGTTTCCAGTGAAAGAGCTTGAACAAATCAGTAATCCTCTTTGTGACTCATATTCTCATCTATAGAGAGGGCTAATAGTGCTTGCCCTCAAAGCACTGTTGTGATAGGAAATCTTTTGCATTTTTCTTTCGTTAACAAATGTGAAAGGTATCATATAAGTATTGTGATGTGAAATAGTACTTTCTTGTTGTTTAAAATTTCTTCTGAAACCCCCAAGCTGAAAACAGTTAAAAATAAATACCTCTTCTCCTCACTTCTAAATAAATGTACTGGACACATTTAGGCAAGATTTACTAGAATTTAATAACAGCAGTCTTTTAATCACCAGTCACATCATTTACCCAAAAGAATAAAATGAGAAAGAATAAAATGAGATTTTTGGAGAGGAATTCATTCAATCAGAAGAATGTATAGGAGGTGAAAATCTGTGTCACTTTTTCTCCCCTACTCTTGGGGGTAGAGGTATTTCCCACTACCACCCTTAGCCAAGTGAATGGTTTTCCAAAGAAACATTCATAGTGATGGGAATGGTTGCAAGAAACACACCTTCCTCTTATTCCAAAACTGGACAATTGTAAGCTCTTGTGAGACTAAGGGAGTGAAGCATAGCTTAGTGAGTGAGATCCTGGGACAAAGTAACATATATCTGCCAGATTTGGAGAAATTCTGGGACACAGAGGTACCTGAGGTAGCTGGTTCTTACCTCGAGAAGGATGAATCCGGGGGCTGGATGGAGTAGATACATGGTAAGACAAGGAGGGAGGAAGGCAGTGGGAACAAACAGCAAAATATTTTTGCAGAGCAGGAATGTACAATATTTTCCACAGAACGAAGGAGATACTGAGGAAGTAACTGTGTGAGATCTCTTAAAGAGGAGTCCTATAAGAGGGTTGCTTTACAGAGAAAGGTAACTCCAGCAGAGAAAAGCTAGAGATGATTCCCCAGTGTGCAAGAATGGGGGTGTTGGTTATGTAAAGGATAAAAGGGATCAGGTGGAAGTGCCCCTCCTATTTGGGAAGGATGCAGTATGAATAGGGATAAGGTCTCTAAAGAATTTTTCAGGACCCTATGGAATAGTCAACAATGAGATTAACAGAAGGCATGGCAGCCAAATAGTTTCTGCCAACTAAATATATCTTTAATCCTGTCTCTTCAATTGCCTCTCCTTGTCTCTCCAGTTCTAATGCAACTTCAAACAGGAGGTGGAAACAAGTGGAGGAAGAGTGAAGAACAAACCTCATCTTGCTTTCTCACTGCAGACATCCAAGCCTCAGGCTTGAGTTGAGGGGATGTAAAGATCACTGAATTGCATGAAAAATGGAAGTTGTGATTTAGTGTAATTTAGACTGGATTTTAAAATCTAAAAATGAGACTATTCTTACATTTGAAAGGGGCTAGAAATTATGAGATCTCCCAAAATGTTGAGAGACAAGTAAAAGATTCAACAGTGCCTGTCTGAAGGCACTAATAGGAAAAAAAATAAAGCTGTATCCTAATTAACAAGTTCAGTCCAACCCATATATGCACAAACACATATCTATATCATTTATCTACTTCTCTATCTAGAAAATAGATGATAGATAGATAAATAGATAGATAGATATTCACACACACATGTACTGTGCACATATAATTTAGTATCTTACTATAGAGCACTTTTAATATTTTAATGTGCCTCTTCATTCATTACTGCTTAGTAACCACACCCTAATTTCCATGGGGAAGTATCCTTTTCTACTCTCTGTCCTTATAATTGGCATAGATTGGACATCTTCCAACTCCAGGTTTGGGTAGTGCCCTAGACCTATCCATTCAGTATATTTCCTATGATCTTGTCCACAATAATTATTTAGCAATAGGCTTGTGACCCAAAGACCAATCACATCCAATAAGATGGTGTTGTAAATATTTGGAAAAATAAGTTTTTGTTCACTGGAGTTGAAGCAAATAGAATGTCAACATAAAGCTGCTAAGAGCTGTCTTGTGACTATGTGAAGGTAGCCTGCCTATGGACATAGAAAAAAAATTAGAAATGCATAGCAAAAATTTACAAAAGAGAAATTTTCTGGTAATTGATGAGTTGTTTGAGACCCTGGATTCAGGTGTGGCTGAAACCAAAACTAATTCTGTAATTTTAAGCCACCTCAGCTGATAGATTCCTTTTTTGTTTGTCAGTTTGAGTTGCTTTTTTCCCATTTTCAATTAAAATGGTTCTTAGGAATATCCTCCTTAAAAGCTGAGGACTTTCATGGGTTTCCCTGGTGGTGCAGTGGTTGAGAATCTGCCTGCCAATGCAGGGGATGAGGGTTCAAACACTGGTCCCACATGGATTCCACATGTCCCGGAGCAACTGAGCCCGTGCACTACAACTGCTGGGCCTATGCTCTGGAGTCCACGAGCCACAGCAGCTGAGCCCATGCAACACAACTGCTTAAGCCCTCTCACCTAGTGCCTGTGCTCCACAACAAGAGAAGCCACTGCAATGAGAAGCCCTGCACTGCAATGAAAAGTAGCCCCTGCTCACCGTGACTGGGGAAAGCCCGCTGACAGCAACGCAGCCAAAAATTAATTAATTAATTAATTAATTTCAAAAAAAAGTTGAGGACTTTCACATGAATATGGATGATGGTTGTCAAGAAAAAGTATTAAGTAATGGCAACAGTAGACGTGGAGGGGACTGATTAATCAGTAAATATTCTTTACAGTTAAATGGGCACCATATTCTCAGGCTTTTGAAAGAATTTCTTTTATCTATCACACATAAGCTGTCCATGTATGACTACCTCTAAATTTTATAATTTTCTGACCTATTAATTTAAAATATGCATATTGTTTTAGGATTTGCAGGCATGAGACATTTTTGGATTATAGTGCATTTCACTCCTTAAGTAAAGTTGCTCTTAGAGTTATTATTTTACAAATCATGATGAAAATGTACTAAACCCAAGCAATTTGAATTTGACTCCCTAGCTTTTTTCAATATTGTTTTGATGTTTATAAACCAGGAAAATAATTGACATAAGTGAATCTATAAAATTTGATTCTGTTTTGCCTGGTAGTGTAGCAGTTGCTGGTGGAAAAAGTAAGCATACCATACAAATGGAGAAGGAAGCATTCAGCAATTCTGTCAAGTTGAGTATAAAATTTCTAAATCCTCTTGCCATTGGATCTAAATTTAGAAAGTGAATTTCTCTAGCTTTTTCCTTACACACACTGATTTGAAAAGTGAAAATAAAATGCAGGAAATTTTGATGAATAAATCTCTGCTTATTTATTTTGTGTGATTCCATTATATATGCAAAATATTACTGATTAAACATGCACTTTAAATTATTTAAAATTTAAATTACTGATTAAAAATATAGAAAATACAAAACAGAAATATGTATCATCCATCATCCAACTTATAGCTAGTATTGAAGAGTGTTTCTTTTGCTTCAAGCACTGCTCTAAATGTTGCATATATATTAACTCACTTAACAAAACAATTTAATAAAACAATTACTCTTATGATATAATACTGATATCATCCTTCCTTTTTCAAAGCTGAGGAAATTGAGGAAATGATATATTATTACTTAAGAAAGTCAAGTATAACACAATGAGTCACAGATAAGACATGCTGACTAATTTGGATTCCAGTCTCCATTTCATAACTACTGTTTGTTTTCTACCATTTGATTCTCCTTCAAAGATGAATACCATTAATATGTTGACTTGCTGAATCCTTCTTATGTGCATTTGCTTATTAAGAATTATAATTGACTGTGTATAATACTTCTTAACTTACTTAACATTATTTCATAAGCATTTTCAAAGTCATTACATGGTATTTGTAAACATTTCAGTGATTATAATATACTCAAATGACTTGATAAGCCAATTAATTTAACTACTGCCATATCTTGGGGCAAAGAACTGTCTTTGAATTTTTACAATTAAAAAACAGTGTTGATACAATAAACATATTTTGGGGTATAAAGATTTTTCTTCTTTTCAGTTTATTTCCTCAGGAAGCTTTCCTAGATTGAGAATTGACAGACCAAAGTATTAATACTTGTTTGAATCACATACTGCCAAGTGTTTATTTCAAAAAAGTCATCTTAATTTACACTTTTACAATCTGTGATATTTTCTTTTGTTATTTTTATTGTTTCAAGGAAACTATAAACTATTTCATAGAATCTCCTTAATCATTATTGGAGGTAACACTAATTTAATGATTTTCTTCAAAGAGTAGAGATAGTTAAGCTTTCTGTGAATGTCTTTTGGAATTACTATACCTGAATGACCTACACAATGATAAATTAAAAGTAGCTGAAATTTTCTTATGCTGAAATCTTCAAATATTTTTATCCCAACTCTCCTCCCATGCCTTCACTTAATGCAGAATTTCTTTAAGACAAAACAAAACAAAACACAATACATACTATTTAACAACCTTGACTTTGTCAATCAATTATTTCTTTTTTTTCAAAATTTGTATTTGTTTAATTTTTAAAAGAGCCTGGCTGGGCCTTGAGTACTTCCATGGTGCCTAGTGAACACTAACAATGGGTTACTGAGACCAGAGGTCAGAGTTATAAAGCCACATTGCAGTTCTGTGGGGCTGAGTGGGGAAAATCTATATTTCTGACTCACCCACTGTCCCCATGTGAGCACTCAAAATTGCAGAGGTCTGACCAGGAAAAAAAAAAACAAAAAACCTCAGTTTACACCAAGGTTGAAAACAAACAAATATAAATCGTTTAAAGCACCACATCACTAAAGGCATTTATTTTGAAAGAATAAAAATGTAACTTGCAAATAAAGGGGGGTGGCACACAAATGAGCTGAGAACACAATGGTTGAAGAGGGAGGAGCTGTATATACAGCCACGTACATGCCACATATCTCAGAGGGGCAGGCTCCTGAACACACTGGCTTCATAATATCAGACAGCCTACCAGAATCACAACTAGCTGCTGGACAATCATCGACAGGAAGACACTGAAACTCACCAAAGAAGATACCCCACATCCAAAGACAAAGGAGAAGCCACAATGATATGGTAGGAGGGGTGCAACCACAGTTAAATCAAATCCCATAACTGCTGGGGGGGTGATGCACAGACTGCAGAACTATACCACAGAAGTCCACTCACTGAAGTGAAGGTTCTGAGCCCAACGTCAGGGTCTCAACCTGGTGGTCTGGCAATGGGAGGAGGAATTCTGAGAGAATCAGACTTGAAGATCAGTGAGACTTGATTGCAGGACTTCAACAGGACTGGGGGAAACAGAGACTCTACTCTTGGAGGGCACACACAAAGTAGTGTGTGCAATGGGACCCAGGGGAAGGAGCAGTGACCCCAGGGGAGATGGAACCACACCTACCTGCTAGTGTTGGAGGGTCTCCTGCAGAGGTGGGTGATGGCTGTGGCTCACCATGGGGACAAGGACACTGGCAGCAGAAGTTCTGGGAAGTACGCCTTGGTGTGAGCCTTCTCAGAGTCGGCCATTAGCCTCACCAAAGAGCCCAGGTAGGCTCCAGTGTTGGGTTGCCTCAGGCCAAACAAACAACGAGGAGGGAACCCAGCCCCACCCATCAGCAGTCAAGCGGATTAAAGTTTTACTGAGCTCTGCCCACCAGAGCAACAGTCAACTCTACCCACCACCAGTCCGTCCCATCAGGAAACTTGCACAAGCCTCTTAGATAGCCTCATCGAGCACAGGGCAGACAGCAGAAGAAAGAAGAACTACAATCCTGCAGCCTGTGGAACAAAAACCACATTCACAGAAAGATAGACAAGATGAAAAGGCAAAGAGCTATGTACCAGATGAGGGAACAAGATAAAGCCCCAGAAAAACAACTAAATGAAGTGGAGATAGGAAACCTACCAGAAAAAGAATTCAGCATAATAATGGGGAAGATGCTCCAGGACCTCGGAAAAAGAATGGAGGCAAAGATTGAGAAGATGCAAGAAATGTTTAACAAAGACCTAGAAGAATTAAAGAACAAACAAACAGAGATGAACAATACAATAACTGAAATGAAAACTACACTAGAAGGAAAAAATAGCAGAATAACTGAGGCAGAAGAATGGATAAGTGACCTGGAAGACAAGATGGTGGAATTAACTGCTTCAGAGCAGAATAAAGAAAAAAGAATGAAGACAAATGAAGACAACCTAAGAGACCTCTGGGACAACATTAAATGCAACAACATTTGCATTATAGGGGTCCCAGAAGGAGAAGAGAGAGAGAAAGGACCTGAGAAAATATTTGAAGAGATTATAGTTGAAAACTTCCCTAATATGGGAAAGAAAATAACCATCCAAGTCCAGGAAGAACAGAGAGTCACATACAGGATAAATCCAAAGAGAAACATGTCACACACACAGTAATCAAAATGGCAAAAATTAAAGACAAAGAAAAATTATTAAAAGCAGAAAGAGAAAAATGACAAATAACATACAAGGGAACTCCCATAAGGTTAACAGCTGATTTCTCAGCAGCAACTCTACAAGCCAGAAGGGAGTGGCATGATATACTTAAAGTGATGAAAGGGAAGAACCTACAACCAAGATTACTCTACCCAGCAAGGACCTCATTCAGATTCAATGGAGAAATCAAAAGCTTAACAGACAAGCAGAAGCTAAGAGAATTCAACACCACCAAAGCAGCTCTACAACAAATGCTAAAGGAAGTTCTCTAAGTGGGAAACACAAGAGAAGAAAAGGATCTACAAAAACAAACACAAAACAATTAAGAAAATGGTCAGAGGAACAAACATATCAATAATTACCTTAAACGTGAATGGATTAAATGCTCCAACCAAAAGAAACAGGCTTGCTGAATGGATACAAAAACAAGACCCATCTATATGTTGTCTAAAAGGGACCCACTTCAGACCTGGGGACACATACAGACTGAAAGTGAGGGGATCAAAAAAGATATTCCATGCAAATGGAGATCAAAAGAAAGCTGGAGTAGCAATACTCATATCAGATGAAATAGACTTTAAAATAAAGAATGTTACAAGAGACAAGGAAGGACAGTACATAATGATCAAGGAATCAATCTAAGAAGAAGATATATCCATTATAAATATATATGCACCCAACATAGGAGCACCTCAATACATAAGGCAACTGCTAACAGCTATAAAAGAGGAAATCGACAGTAACACAATAATAGTAGGGAAATTTAACACCTCACATACACCAATGGACACATAATCCAAAATGAAAATAAATAAGGAAACAGAAGCTTTAAATGATGCAATAGACTAGATAGATTTAACTGATATTTTTAGGACATTCCATCCAAAAAACAGCAGATTACACTTTCTTCTCAAGTGCACACAGAACATTCTCTAGGATAGATCACAACTTGGGTCACAAACCAAGCCTCAGTAAATTTAAGAAAATTGAAATCATATCAAGCATCTTTTCTCACCACAATGCTATGAGATTAGACATGAATTACAGGGAAAAAAATGAAAAAAAACCACAAGCACATGGAGGCAAAACAATATGATAATAAATAACCAAGAGATCACCAAAGAAATCAAAGGGGAAATCAGAAAATACCTAGAGACAAATGACAATGAAAACACGATGATCCAAAACCTATGGGATGCAGCAAAAGCAGTTCTAAGAGGGAAGTTTATATCTATAGAAGCCTACCTCAAGAAACAAGAAAAATCTCAAACAATCTAACATTACACCTAAAGGAACTAGAGAAAGAAGAACAAGCAAAACCCAAAGTTAGCAGAAGGAAACAAATCATAAAGATCAGAGCAGAAATAAATGAAATAGAAACCAAGAAAACAATAGCAAAGATCAACAAAACTAAAAGCTGGTTCTTTGAAAAGATAAACAAAATTGATAAACCATTAGCCAGACTCATCAAGAAAAAGACGGAGAGGACAGAAATCAATAAAATTAGAAATGAAAAAGGAGAAATTACAACAGACACCACAGAAATACACAGCATCCTAAGAGACTATGACAAGGAACTTTATGCCAATAAAATGTACAACTGGGAAGAAATGGACAAATTCTTAGAAAGGTATAACCTTCCAAGACTAAACCAGGAAGAAATAGAAAATATGGACAGACGAATCACAAGCACTTAAATTGAAACTGTGATTAAAAACTTTTAACAAACAAAAGTCCAGGACAAGATGGCTGGACAGGGGAATTCTATTAAACATTTAGAGAACAGCTAACACCCATCCTTCTCAAACCCTTCCAAAATATAGCAGAGGGAGGCACACTCCCAAACTCATTCTATGAGGCCACCATCACCCTGATACCAAAACCAGACAAAGATACTACAAAAAAAGAAAATTACAGACCAATATCACTGATGAGTATAGATGCAAAAATCCTCAACAAAATAGTAGGCAACAGAATCCAATAACACATTAAAAGGATCATACACCATGATCAACTGGGATTTATCCAAGTGATGCAAGGATTCTTCAATATACATAAATCATTCAATGTGATAAACCATATTAACAAATTGAAGAATGAAAACCATATGATCATCTCAATAGATGCAGAAAACGCTTATGACAAAATTGAACAACTGTTTATGATAAAAACTCTCCAGAAAGTGGGCATAGAGGGAACCTACCTCAACATAATAAAGGCCATATATGACAAACCCACAGCAAACATAATTGTCAATGGTGAAAAAATGAAAGCATTTCCTCTAAGATCAGGAAGAAGACAAGGATGTCCACTCTCAACACTATTATTCAACATAGTTTTGGATGTCATAGCAATGGCAGTCAGAGAAGAAAAAGAAATAAAAAATACAAATTGGAAAAGAAGAAGTAAAACTGTCACTGTTTGCAGATGACCTGATACTATACATATAGAATGCCAAAGATGCCACCAGGAAACTACTAGAGTAAATCAATGAATTTGGTAAAGTTGCAGGACACAAAATTAATGCACAGAAATCTCTTGCATTCCTATAAACTAATTATGAAAAACTGAAAGAGAAATTAAGGAAACAATTCCATTTACCATTGCAACAAAAATAATAAAATACCTAGGAATAAACCTACCTAGGGAGACTAAAGACCTATAGGTAGAAAATTATAAGACACTGATGAAAGAAATTAAAGAGAATATCAGGGCTTCCCTGGTGGCACAGTGTTTGAGAGTCTGCCTGCCGATGCAGGGGACACGAGTTTGTGCCCTGGTCCAGGAAGATCCCACGTGCTATGGAGTGGCTGGGCCCATGAGCCATGGCCGCTGAGCCTGTGCCTCCGGAGCCTGTGCTCTGCAATGGGAGAGGTCACAACAGTGAGAGGCCCTCATAATGCAAAAAAAAAGAGGATACCAACAGATGGAGAGATATACCATGTCCTTGGATTGGAAGAATCAATAGGGTGAAAATGATGATACTACCCAAAGCAATGTACAGATTCAATGCAATCTCTATCAAATTACCAATGGCATTTTTTATGGAACTAGAACAAAATGTCTTAAAATTTGTATGGAGACACAAAATACCCCAAATAGCCAAAACAGTCTTAAGGGGAAAAAAAACAGAGCTTGAGGAATCAGACTCCCTGACTTCAGACTATACTACAAAGCTACAATAATCAAGAAACTGGACAGCTACATGTAAAAGAGTGAAATTAGAACACTCCCTAACACCATACACAAAAATAAACTCAAAATGGATTTGAGACCTAAATGTAAGACTGGACACTATAAAACTCTTAGAGGAAAACATAGGAAAAACACTCTTTGACATAAATCACAGCAAGATCTTTTTTGATCCACCTCCTAGAGTAATGGTAATAAAAACAAAAATAAACAAATGGGACCTAATGAAATTTAAAAGCTTTTGCACAACAAAGAAAGCCATAAAGAAGATGAAAAAACAACCCTCAGAATGGGAGAAAGTATTTGCAAATGAATCAACAGACAAAGGATTAACCTCCAAAATATATAAACAGCTCATGCTGCTCAATATTAAAAATACAAACAACCCAATCAAAAATGGGTAGAAGACCTAAATAGACATTTCTCCAAAGAAGACATACAGATGGCCAAGAAGCACAGGAAAAGCTGCTCAACGTCACAAATTATTAGAGAAATGCAAATCAAACTACAATGAGGGATCACCTCACACCAGTTAGAATGGTCATCATCAGAAAATATACAAACAACAGATGCTGGAGAGTGTGTGGAGAAAAGGGAACCTTCTTACACTGTTGGTGGGAATGTAAACTGCTACAGCCACTATAGAGAACAGTATGGAAGTTCCTTTAAAAAACTAAATATAGAATTACCATATGATCCAGCAATCCCACTACTGGGCATATATCCAGAGAAAACCATAATTCAAAAAGACACATGCACCACAATGTTCATTGCAGCACTATTTACCATAGCCAAGTCATGGAAGCAACTTAAGTGCTCAGCGACAGACAAATGGATAAAGAAGATGTAGTACATATATACAATGGAATATTACTAAGCCATAAAAAGGAATGAAATTGGGTCATTTGTAGAAAAGTGGATGGATCTAGAGACTGTCATACAGAGTTAAGTAAGTCAGAAAGAGGAAAACAAGTATCATATATTAATGCATATATGTGGAACCTAGAAAAATGGTACAGATGAACCTTTTTGCAGGGCAGAAATTGAGACACAGATGTAGAGAACAAACATATGGACACCAAGGGGGAAAAGCAGTGGGGGGTTGAGGGTGGTGGTGTGATGAATTGGGCGATTGGGATTGACATGTATACACTGATGTGTATAAAATTGATGACTAATAAAGACCTGCTGTATAAAAAAATAAATAAAATAAAATTCAGAAAAAAAATCAGACAGCCTGTTTGTTCACAATATTAAAAGTCATCTGGAATTAGCTACAGTAAGGGATTGAAAGTTGCCTGAAGAATGGACACAGAAAGGCTGTGTCTGTGGATGCCATGTCATTTGGGATGGTGGAGCTGCTGGGCCTTCCTACTGACCACTGTCTTGCAAAAAGTGCAGAAAAGGGAGGGATGGTTTTATTCATCTTCCATCATTCCTTTCACTGGGTCCTTCTGTCTCATCTCATCCAGCTGTCTCTTTGTCTCTTCTTCCATCCTTCAAATGTTCTCCATAGTCAGGTCAACCCAGTTATTGATCCAACAGAATAGCTGCCTGTGGAAGTTTGTAAACAGATGTCTCTCTTGCTTATGTATAAAATTTTCCACTTTGTTCTGTAGGCCCCACCCCTTGAACTTGACAGTATCCAGTTTATATGCACACAAGTATGGGCAGTCTTTCTGATTTACAAGTTCTTATTTCCAATTGGGGTCAAGGATCCTCGGCCTGTTTTGATAGATAAAAATTTTTCTGGATCTTCCTCTGCCTTGTAATTCTGTCTAAGTACTTCACTTTAATCTGCAATGTCTGTATATATGGCTTCCACATGTTTCCATGCCTCGGGCTCCAGTTTATGCACATTTTCCTGGGTGCCAAGATCTGGTTTATGCCAGGTTTCCATTTTAATCAGACAGTATTCTTTCAGGTACTCATTTGTAATAACAGTTCTGTAATAAAAGTAGTCATTACATGCTTTTTCATATATATCCAGGGCTCCATCTGGGGCCAGCATTCCAACAAACGTGGGCACTTTGCCCTGTAAGTGGTAGATCTTGTGCATGTACTGGCCTTTCTCACCGTTCTTTTCATAGGTCTCATTCACCAGAACCTCCACATTTTCACCACCACCCATTCCCATTTTCCCTGGCCTCCACCACAGAATACAGCTGCCCTACTTGACAGTCTTCTACAGACGCAGGTAGGATGACTCCATACTCCTTGAACAGCATCATGTTGCTTCCAGCTCAAGGGTTGCCCACTGCCTGCCCAGCTTCCCACGGCTTCTTGGCAGCCCCTCTCCTGGTGGTCCAGACTGCTGCCTGTGTGATTTCATCATGGTCTGCTGTCCCCACAGCTCTCTCTGCTGTCACCTCACCGGATCCTGCTGCCCCAGCCTCACCCCCTCCCGCCATTTATTTCTTTTAAAAATAAGCCCAGGTAATTTTTACAGAACTGTGCTTTTATTTTGTATGTGGTGCAGTTGTGTCTGTTATTTTTGTTTTTTGGTGTTTTTTTTGCATTGCATTACATATATTATTAATCCATTAATGTTTTTTCTAGTGATTTCTTTTTGAAACCAAAAACAATTCTTTGATAAGATCAATAAAATTGATGAAACCCCAAAGACATACTGATCAGAAAAAAACAAAAGAGAGAGAAAGCGCAAGTCATCAATTATAGGAATAAGAGAGGTGACATTACTACAGATTTTACAGACATTAAAATAATAGTAAGGGTGTGTTATGGGTAACTTTAGGCTAATACTGTGGACACTAACACATTGTAATGTTTTTTCCACTTCTCTGTAAATTTGTGTGTTCATGTGTGTTTGTGTATAATAGTAAAAAAAAAAAGAATTTTAGATTTAAAGCAAGGGAGAAAATCATGCATTAGTACATGAAACCCAAATAAAATGGATTTAAAAAAGCTGGAGAAAATATTTGCAATATAATGACAATCCAAGGAGTATTAGTTCTAATATATAAGTAGCTTTGAATCTGTATAAGAAGATAAACATTCCTATTAAGAAAAAAAAGGAAATTTTCAAAGCGAAAAAATTTTAAATGGCCAATAAAAATAAATGTGTTTATATACAAATATATATAATAATCAAGCTCAAAGTTAAGTAAATATAAAGTATTCAACATTAGGTAGAATTTTCAGCTGTCACCTTTTCAAAACTATTTTAATGAGAATATTTAGTACTGGCAAGGTTATAGGTTAACATACTTATGCACTGCAACAGGCATTTTTTAAGAGAGTCTGGAAGTTATTATGTATCTGATAAAATATGTCACAACTCTTTCAAAAAGTACTTCAACATTTTTGACAATGAATTCCTCATCTAACATTTATGAAAAATTTGTTTATCAGAGTTTTAATTTCATGACATTTCATGAAATACTAGTCATCACAATGAACAATAATAAGGAATTGGTTAGATTACACTATACATATAATACTTTAATAGGCAAATGTTATAAATAATTATTTAGATGAGTATGTAATAAGAAGAAAAATTCTCACTTTATATTAGCAATTAAAAGACAAATTACAAAACAGCATATATAATGTAATCTCATATTTTTTGAAAAATTGTTTGAAGACTTTAGTAAAATTAAAATAATGCTTATTTCTAGCTAGTGTTTTAGGTGAGTTTTGTGTAAGTTTGTGTTTTTTCCTTTATTATGCAAATTTATACAATAAACATTTATTAATTTTATGAACATTATAGAACCAAAAAAACTATTTTCTTGTTAAAAATATTTGCTTAGCATTTTTCTTGCTTGCTTTTTGTTTACTGGGTTGATTGTAGTAGATGGTGTGTTTTTGATTTAATGTAGTAAAATGTACATGGTTTGGAGTATTTCATTTTATGATTTTTACCCATTAGGCCATTATATCCTTCCTAAGTGTCTTCACTTAGAAAGAACAGTCAGAAAATATACTGAGAAGTGCCTTCCCTAAGTAAACAGAAGGAGAGTATTGAAACTAGCTACTGGGCAGAAAGGCTCATTTTGGGAATTCTGCTCTTAGGTCTCTAGGTTCCCATTCAAAGATGAGGTGCAACATTTTTACAGTTGAAATTCAAATAGTACAATTAACCATTCTATGTTTCCCCAAAGGAAACAGTATAGTTTCTTCCCACTGTCAAGGTTTGTATAGCTTAGGAAAGAAAAAAATTAAAGAAGAATCCATGATTGCTGCATCTGACTGCTTGACTGCTGGTTATGCTGGATGAGCACCTTTACCATAGCAGGCAAACTAATGAAACTTTCTGAACCTCAGTTTTCTCATCAGAAAATACCTGAGCATATTGATTTTTAATTTGCATAATTTTGTGAAGATTAAAGTGTTGAAAGCACCAGGTTTCCAACGTGGTTTGTTTTATCATGGTAGGTCTTATGATAGGGTACCCTTCAGCAAGCCTGAAACTAGAACAATGTGCTGTTTTCAACAATAGCACAGTAATCTCTTGAGGTCCCACTACATGGTAAATAATATGTGTGTAAATTTTTGAGACTCTTTTGCTCTTGTGACCTATTGAAAGAGTCTCATGACTTTAAGGTCATTTGTATATGCTGTTAAAATGAGACAGTGATTTACTTTACAGTTTAATATATCTCCCAAGACTCTTCTTTATTATTCATTACCTTAGTAGTTTATCTTAGATATTCCTAACTATGTTTGCTAAAGAAATTTTAGAATGGTATATAATGGCATTGCCTCAGGCAAAAACTTTGATTGATATTTCCATTGTACTGGTTTTCTCTGATTTAACTCAATAACATTTTTTTGAATTTTGTTTTATTTTTATACAGCAGAATCTTAATACTTGTCTATTTTATACATATCAGTGTATACATGACAATCCTAATCTCCCAATTCATCCCACCACCCATGCCCCACTTTCCCCTTGCAGCATCCACATGTCTGTTCTCCATCTGCATCTCTACCTCTGCTCTGCAAACCAGTTCATCTGTACTATTTTTCTAGATTCCACATATATACATTAACATATGATATTTGTTTTTCTCTTTCTGACTTACTTCACTCTGTATGACAGACTCTATGTCCATACACATCTCTACAAATGACCCAGTTTCATTCCTTTTTATGGCTGAGTAATATTCCATTGTATATATGTACCACATCATCTTTATCCATTCATCTGTTGATGGGCATTTAGGTCGCTTCCATAACCTGGCTATTGTAAATACTGCTGCAATGAATATTGGGGTGCATGTGTCTTTTTGAATTATAGTTTTATCTGGGTATATTCCCAGCAGTGGGATTGCTGAATCATATGGTAATTTTATTTTTAGTTTTTAAGGAACCTCCATACCATTCTCCATAGTGGCTGTATCAATTTACATTCCCACCAACAGTGTAGGAGTGTTCCCTTCTCTCCACATTCTCTCCAACATTTATTGTTTGTAGATATTTTGATGGCCATTCTGACTGTTGTGATGTGATACGTCATTGTAGTTATGATTTATGTCTCTCTAATAATTAGTGATGTTGAGTATCTTTCATGTGCTTTTTGGCCATCAGAATGTTTTCTTTGGAGAAATGTCTATTAAGGTCTTCCACCCATTTTTTTGATTGGGTTGTTGATTTTTTTTTGATATTGAGCTGCATGAGTTCTTTGTATATTTTGGAGATTAATCCTTTGTCAGCTGCTTTATTTGCAAATATTTTGTCCCATTCTGAAGGTTGTCTTTTCATCTTCTTTATAGTTTCCTTTGCTGTGCAAAAGCTTTTAAGTTTCATTAGATCCCATTTGTTTATTTTTATTTTATTTCCATTACTCTAGGAGGTGGGTCAAAAAAGATCTTGCTGTGATTTATGTCAAAGAGTGTTCTTCCTATGTTTTCCTCTAAGATTTTTATATGTCTGGGCTGACATTTAGGTCTTTAATCCATTTTGAGTTTATTTTTGTGTATGGTGTTAGGGAGTGTTCTAATTTCATTCTTTTACATGTAGCTGTCCAGTTTTCCCAGCACCACTTATTGAATAGACTGTCTTTTCTCCATTGTATATCTCTGCCTCCTTTGTCATAGGTTAGTTGATCATAGGTGCGTGGGTTTATTTCTGGGCTTTCTATCCTGTTCCATTGATCTATATGTCTGTTCTTATGTGAGTACCATACTGTCTGGATTACTGTAGCTTTGTAGTATAGTCTGAAGTCAGGGAGTCTGATTCCTCAAGCTCTGTTTATTTCCCTCAAGATTGCTTTGGCTGTCTGGGGTCTTTAGTGTCTCCATACCAATTTTAATGGTTTTTGTTCTAGTTTTGTAAAAAATGCCATTAGTATTTTGATAGGGATTGCAATGAATCTGTAGATTGCTTTGGGTAGTAGAGTCATTTTCACAATATTTATTCTTCCAATCCAACAACATGATATATATCTCCATCTGTTGGTGTCTTCTTTGATTTCTTTGATCAGTGTCTTATAGTTTTCTGAGTACAGGTCTTTTGTCTCCTTAGGTAGGTTTACTCCTAGGTATTTTATTCATTTTGTTGCAATGGTGAATGGGATTGTTTCCTTAATTTTTCTTTTGGATCTTTCATTGCTAATGTATAGGAATGCAAGGGATTTCTATATACTGATTTCGTATCCTGCAACTTTACCAAATTCATTGATTAGCTCTAGTAGTTTTCTGGTGGCATCTTTAGGATTATCTTTGCATAGTATCATGTCATCTGCAAATGCAGACACTTTTACTTCTTCTTTTCTAGTTTGGATTCCTTTTATTTCTTTTTCTTCTCTGATTACTGTTTGTAAGACTTCCAAAACTATGTTGAATAAAAGTGGCAAGAGTGGACATTCTTGTCTTGTTCCTGATCTTAGAGGAAATGCTTTCAGCTTTTCACCATTGAGAATGATGTTTGTTGTGGGTTTGTTGTATATGGCCTTTATTATGTTGAGGTAGGTTCCCTCTCTGCCCACTTTCTGGAAAGTTTATATCATAAATGTTGAATTTTGTCAAAAGCTTTTTCTGCATGGATTGAGATGATCATATGGTTTTTATTCTTCAATTTGTTAATATGGTGTAACATTGATTGATTGGCATATATTGAAGAATCCTTGCATCCCTGGGATAAATCCCAATTGATCATAATATATGATCCTTTTAATGTGGTGTTGGATTATTTTTGCTAATATTTTGTTGAGGATTTTTGCATCTATATTCATCAGTGTTATTGGGCTGTAATTTTCTTTTTTTGTAGTATCTTTGTCTGATTTTGGTATCAGGGTGATGGTATCCTCATAGAATTAATTTGGAAGTATTCCTTCCTCTGTGAATTTTTGGAAGAGTTTGAGAAGGATGGGTGTTAGCTGTTTTCTAAATGTTTGATAGAATTCACGTGTGAAGACTTCTTTTCCTGGACTTTACTTTGTTGGAAGATTTTAATCACAGTTTCAATTTCATTACTTGTAATTGGTCTGTTCATATTTTCTATTTCTTCCTGGTTCAGTCTTGGAAGGTTATACCATTCTAAGAATTTGTCCATTTCTTCCAGGTTGTCCATTTTATTGGCATAGAGTTTCTTGTAGTAGTCTCTTATGATGCTTTGTATTTCTGTGATGTCTGTTGTAATTTCTCCTTTTTCGTTTCTAATTTTATTGATTGAGTCCTCTCCCTCTTTTTCTTGATGAGTCTGCATAAAGTTTTATCAAACTTGCTTATCTTCTCAAAGAAACAGCTTTTAGTTTTTGTTTTTTTTTTTAATCTTTGCTACTGTTTTCTTTGTTTCTGTTTTCTTTATTTCTGCTCTGATCTTTATGACTTCTTCCCTTCTGCTAACTTGGGTTTTGTTTATTCTTCTTTCTCTAGTTCCTTTAAGTGTAAGGTTAGATTGTTTATTTGAGATTTTTCTTGTTTCTTGATGTAGGATTCTATTGCTATAAACTTCCCCCTCAGAACTGCTTTTGCTGCATCCCTTAGGTTATGGATCATTGTGTTTTTGTTGTCATTTGTCTCTAGGTATTTTTTGATTTCCTGCTTTATTTCTTCAGTGATCTCTTGGTTATTTTGTAATGTACTGTTTACTCTCCATGTGTTTGTGTTTTTATGTCTTTTTCCCTGTAATATTTTTCTAATCTGATAGCATTGTGATCAGAAAAGATGCTTGATATGATTTCAATTTTCTTAAAGTTACTGAGCCTTGATTTGTGACCCAAGATGTTATCTAGCCTCAAGAATGTTCCATGTGCACTTGAGAAGAAAGTGTAATCTTCTGTTTTTCTGATTGGATGTCCTATAAATCTCAATAAAATCTATCTGGTCTATTGTGTCATTTAAGCTTACATTTCCTTATTAATATTCTGTCTGCATGATATGTCCATTGGTGTAAGTGAGGTGTTAGAGTCCCCCAGTATTATGGTGTTACTGTCAATTTCCTCTTTTATAGCTGTTAACATTTGCCTTATGTATTGAGGTGCTCCTATATTGGGTGCATATATATTTATAATTGTTATATTTTATTCTTGGTTAGATCGCTTCATCATTGTGTAGTGTCCTTCCTTGTCTCTTGTAACATTCATTATTTTAAAGTCTATTTTATCTGAGGGGAGAACTTCAAGATGGCAGAGATCAACTTCTTCCCCACAAATACATCAGAAATACAATTACATGTGGAACAACTCCTAAAGTACACCTACTGAATGCTGGCAGAAGACCTCAGACTTCCCAAAAGGCAAGAAACTTCTTCCCCACAAATATATCAGAAATACAATTACATGTAGAACAACTCCTAAAGTACACCTACTGAATGCTGGCAGAAGACCTCAGACTTCCCAAAAGGCAAGAAACCCCTCATGTACCTGGGTAAGGCAGAAGATAAAAGGAAAGACAGAGACAAAAGAATAGGGACAGGACCTGCACCTCTGGGAGGGAGCTGTGAAGGAGGAAATGTTTCCACACACTAGGAAGCTCCTTCACTGGCAGAGACAGAAAGTGCAAGGGGGGAGGGGAAGCTTCAGAGTCACGGAGGAGAGCGCAGCAACAGGTGTGCAGAGGGCAAAGCGGAGAAGTTCCCACACAGAGGATCATTGCTGACCAGCACTCACCAGCCTGAGAGGCTTGTCTGCTCACCTGCTGGTGCAGGTGTGTGCTGAGAGCTGAGGTTCTGGCTTCGAAGGTCAGATCCCAGGGAGAGGACTGAGGTTGGCTGGGGGAACACAGCCTGAAGGGGCTAGTGCACCACAGCTATCCCGGAAGGTGTCCAGGAAAATTTCTGGACCTGCCTAAGAGGCAAGAGACAATTTCTTCAGGATGTGTGAGAAGAGGGGATTCAGAGTACTGCTTAAACAAGCTCCAGAGATGGGTGCGAGCCACGGCTATCACCTCAGACACCAGAGACAGGCATGAGATGCTAAGGCTGCTGTTGCAGCCACCAATTGGCCTGTGTGCAAGCACAGGTCACTATCCACACCTCCCCTCTCAGGAGCCTGTGCAGCCTGCCATTGCCAGGGTCCCGTGATCCAGGGACAACTTCCCTGGGAGAGCACACGTCATGCCTCAGGCTGGTGCAACATTATGCGAGCCTCTGCTACCATAGGCTCACCCCACCTACTGTACCTCTCCCTCCCCCTGGCCTGAGTGAGCCAGAGCCCCCAATCAGCTGCTACTTTAACTCTGTCCTGTCTGAGTGAAGAACAGATGCCCTCAGTTGACCTACATGCAGAGGCAGGGCCAAATCCAAAGCTGAACACCAGGAGCTGCATGAACAAAGAAAAGAAAGGGAAATTTCTCCCAACAAGCTCAAGAGCAGTGGATTAAATCTCCACAATCAACCTGATGTACCCTGCATCTGTGGAATACCTGAATAGACAATGAATAGTCCCAAAATTGACGTAGTGGGATTTGGGAGCAACTGTAGACTTGGGGTTTGCTTTCTGCATCTAATTTGTTCCTGGTTTTATGTTTGTCTTAGTTTATTATTTAGAGTTTATTATCATTGGTAGTTTTTTTATTGACTTGATTGCTCTTTTCCTCCTTTTCCTGTTTTTATATATAGATATATAATTTTTTTCCTTTTTTATCTTTTTGTGAGTGTGTATATGTATGCTTCTTTTTGTGATTTTGTCTGTACAGCTTTGCTTTTACCATTTGTTCTAGGGTTCTGTCTGTCCAGTTTTTTTTGTTTGTTTTTGTTTTATTTTTAGTATAGTTGTTAATGCTTGTATCACTGTTGGATTTGTTTTTTGGTTTGCTTGCTCTTTTTCTTTCTTTTCTTTCTTTCTTTCGTTCTTTCTTTTCTCTCTCTTATTTTCACTACTTTTTAATTTTTATTTCTTTTTTTATTTTTCCTTTTAATAACTTTATTTTCTTTCTTTCTTTCTTTTTTCTACTTTTTCTTCTGAGTTGTGTGACAGAGAGTGTCTTGGTGCTCCAGTAGGGTGTCAGGCCTGTGTCTCTGAGGTGGGAGAGGCAAGTTCAGGACATTATTCCACCATAGAAGTCCCAGCTCCACATAATATCAAACAGCAAAAGCTCTCTCAGAGATCTCCATCTCAATTCTAAGACCCAGCTCCAGTCAACAATCAACAAGCTACAATTCTGGAAACACTATGCCAAACAACTAGCAAGAGAGGAACACAACCCCATCCATTAGCAGAGAGGCTGCCTAAAATCATAAGGTCACAGACACCCCAAAACACAACACCAGATGTGCTCCTGCCCACCAGAAAGAAAAGATCCAGCATCATCCACCAGAACACAGGTACTAGTCTCCTCCAGCAGCAAGCCTACACAACCCACTGAACAAACCTTAGCCACTGGGGACAGACACTAAAACAATGGGAACTATGAACCTGCAGCCTGTGAAAAGGAGGCCCCAAACACAGTAAGTGACACAAAATGAGAAACACACAGCAGATGAAGTAGCAAAGTAAAAACCCACCAGACCAAACAAATGAAGAGGAAATAGGCAGTCTACCTGAAGCAGAATTCAGAGTAATGATAGTAGAGATGATCCAAAATCTTGGAAACAGATTGGAGAAAATGCAAGAAACGTTTAAAAAGGACCAAGAAGAACTAAAGAGCAAACCAACAATGATGAACATGTAAAAAGTCCATGTAAAATAGATAGCTAGTGGGAAGTATCCACATAGCACAGGGAGATCAGCTCGATGCTGTGTGACCACCTAGAGGGGTGGGATAAGGAGGGTGGGAGGGAGACGCAAGAGGGAGGAGATATGGGGATATATGTTTATGTACAGCTGATTCACTTTGTTATAAAACAGACACTAACACACCATTGTTAAGCAATTATACTCCAGTAAAGTTAAAATAAATAAAATTTAAAAATAAAGTCTATTTTAACTAAGTATTGCTACTCCAGCATTCTTTTGATTCCCATTTGCATGGATTAACATTTTCCATCCCCTCACTTTCAGTGTATATGTCCCTAAGTCTGAAGTTGGTCTCTTGTAGACAGCATATATATGGGTCTTGTTACTGTATTCATTCAGCAACGCTTTGTCTTTTGGTTGGAGCATTTAATCCATTCCCATTTAAGGTAATTATTGATATGTATGTTCCTATTTCCATTTTCTTAATTGTTTTAGGTCTGTTTTTGTAGGTCCTTTTCTTCTCTTGTGTTTCCCACTTAGAGAAGTTCCTTTAGCATTTATTTTAGAGGTGGTTTGGTGGTGCTGAATTCTCTTAGCTGTTGCTTGTCTGTAAAGCTTTTGATTTCTCCATCAAATCTGAATGAGATCCTTGCCTGGTACAGTAATCTTGGTTGTAGGTTCTTCCCTTTCATCACTTTAAATATGTCATGCTACTCCCTTCTGGCTTGTAGATTTTCTGCTGAGAAATCAGCTGTTAACCTTATGGGAGTTCCCTTGTATGTTATTTGTCATTTTTCCCTGTTGCTTTTAATATTTTTTCTTTGTCTTTAAATTTTGTCAGTTTGATTACTATATGTCTCAGCATGTTTCTTCTTGGGTTTATTCTGCCTCGGACTGTCTGCACTTCCTGTACTTGGGTGGCTATTTCCTTTCCCATGTTAGGGAAGTTTTTGACTATCATCTCTTCAAATATTTTCTTGGGTCCTTTCTCTCTCTCTTCTCCTTCTGGGACCCATATAATGTGAATGTTAGTACATTTAATGTTGTCCCAGCAGTCTCTTAGTCCATCTTCATTTATTTTCATTCTTTTTTGTTTATTCTATTCTGTGGCAGTGAATTCCACCATTCTGTGTTCCAGGTCACTTATCTGTTCTTCTGCCTCAGTTATTCTGCTATTGATTCCTTCTAGTGTATTTTTCATTTTAGTTATTGTATTATTCATCTCTATTTGTTTGTTCTTTAATTCTTCTAGTTGTTTTTTCTTTAAAATTCTAGGTGTTTGTTCTTTAATTCTTCTAGGTCTTTGTTAAACATTCCTTGCATCTTCTTGATCTTTGCCTCCAATTTTTTCCCAAGGTTCTGGATCATCTTCACTATCATTATTCTGAATTCTTTTCCTGGAAGTTTGCCTATCTCCAGTTCATTTGGTTGTTTTTCTGGGGTTTTATCTCGTTCTTTCATCTGGTACATAGTCCTGTGCCTTTTCATTTTGTCTATCTTTCTATGAATGTGGTTTTCTTTCCACAGGCTGCAGGATTATAATTCTGCTTGTTTCTCAATAACTTTTTGTTTATATGATGGAAGTTTTGTGATGGATATTTTTAAAAATATAGTGACAAACTTATCAGGCAAAATTTATACACATGCAAATTAATCCTGTTTGGTTCTCAAAATCATGGTCCACTATGAACACTTAAAGAAATAGATTGACATAAAATTCCAATGAAACACACATTAGCTCTTACACATTCCATCTACTGTCCAGTCTGGAATGAGTGGTCAGCATAGTCTGCAAACTGATAAAACCACTGGTAGACCATAAGCCATGAAACACATTTCTCTTTGTGATGTTCATGAGTGTGAGCTTGTTTGATATGTACTTACTGAAGTGCTCAAGATTTTTGGCTTGCAATTAGAATGTTCCTCACAATGAAAACTAGCCCATGGGCCAACTATCCCTTGAAACCTCATAAGTAGAATTGGACCTAAGCTTCTCTCCCAGAAGAAGGAAACAAAATGTGTTTATATGATTATGAGTGCAGCGTAATGAAGGGCAGATGTTTGGGTCCAGTAATTCTTTAAAGATCATTTTCATTCATCCACTAAATTATTCATTCATTGACAAGAATTAGCACCTACTAAGTGTCAGACATTGTATAAGGTCTTCTTAGTGACAGAATATAAGAAACTAATGATCCATTCAAAAATTTTTTTTAAAAACTGTCTTTGTTTACTTAAGCTTGTGCTTCAGATTTTTGTGAGATGGATTTTTGTTTACCACAATCACAATTTTACCTGCTTGGATAGAAAGAAAAGAAAGATAAGAAAGAGCAGATTAAAAAGAATATAAGAAAACCATTTTCTACAATTCCTCCAGTAAAGTATATACATATATATTTATATCCCATATATATATTTATGTGTGTGTTTGTATATATATACACACATATATACAGAAGTTATATATATATATATAAAGTACTTTATATGTGTTTGAAAAGTGCAGAAAAACTTTACTACTACAAATATTTAGGTTATATATATATCATACGTATATTTATGTTAAATATTTGTAATAATAAAGTTTTTCTATACTTTTCATCAGCCAGTCAGAACTGAGCCTGTCTACATATGAATAAAGATGTCATAAGGAACAGTTTTTACGATATGAGCCACAGTTACTGTTGCTATGGAATTCCCTCCAACTCCCCATGTTCCCTTTGGTCTGAAAGACATCTGTTAGATTCAGACCTAACACACAAACCCCAACACTATTAGGGGTTTTACAGAATTGCTAAGTTAAAAGCAATATGGTACACGAATATGTGAACAGGGTAGCTCTTTTTCTGAAAGAGGGGTGGATCTTTATTCTGCTTTAGAGACAAGTGTCAGAACATATATTTTGTGATACAAAGGCTCAGAATGGGAAGGAAATTTTGAAAGACAAGTCCACCCCACTATATCTTGAAAACTCAGGAGTCTTTTTTTTTTCTTTTTAAATCCCTCCTCCCTCCTTTCCCTCAAGGTTTTTAGGGTAAAAGCAAGAGACTATATTATGAATTGAAATACTGAGGAATGGGAGAAAATAAATACAAGGAAATAATAACTATCAGGGCTGCCAGCTGACATCACGCTACCTGCAAGTGAATCTACCCCAGTTCCTTGTGTTTCTTCAATGCATTGCGTGATTTTAACAGTCACGGTGTCTAACTTTTAGCTTCCATTGTGCTTCTGGTGTAGCCAAAAGCAATTCCTAAGTCAAGTGCTTTTCTTTTTACCTTTCCTCAAAATTTTAAGAGCTAATATGAAATACCAAAACACCACTAACTGAAAACTGATTTTGGAATGAATTACAAAGCCAGCTCAGTTGAGAAGAACACATGGAGAAGTTTCAATCAACTACCTCTGTCCCCACTGAAAGTCTCTGTTAAATTTCTCTGACTGGGGCTTAAGTAGTAATTTTCAGATCTCTTGCAATCCAAAGAAGAATAATTTGCAAATTTAGCTATTGAAACTTAAGGAACAACTTTACTAACAGGACTTTAATTCCAGGGTTAACACAGATAAAATTAACTATATCTTTGAACGGATAATGTAAGTCAGATTTATTAAGTTATGGCCAAAGAAAAATATTTAATAATGTTTTATCTTTTCCATGAATTCTAAAATTCTTGGGTGTCAGACTAAATGTTTCACATAACAATCATAAGCTGTGGGTTTTATCATTCTAATTTAACAGACGTGAAAAATGAGGAAAATAATGTGACTAGGGCTCAGATCCAGAAAGGGTTATCTGATATACAAGGCTGGACTTCCAATTACAATACTTACCTTTTGTTGAGAATTTACTGTTTTTCATGCTCTGCGCTAAGTGTGTTATGTGCATTGTCTCATTTAACATTTACATAAACTCTATGGTATAGTTGCAATTACTTCTCATTATTTTCTAGATGATAAACCTGAAGCTTAGAGAAGTAAATTAATATCCCCTGTGCCACACAACTAGTGAAGGCTAGAGCAGGATCTTAGCCAGTCTTTGACTCTGCACTCTTCATTCTCATCCACCAGACAGTGTCATTGTCACTATTTCATCTGTGTTTGAAAATAGAGTTCATATAGATTGTTATTAGTAACAGAATGAGTATATGGAAATGGAGAAGCAATAAGGGAGGTAAAACGTAGCATAGTACATAAGTATTGCAATTCAACATTGAGAAAGACATAGGAGAGTGAATCCAATTCCCCAGAGTGCTGGGACTCCTCTCTGTTTGTTAGGGTAGAAGGACATGTGGTTGAAAAGGTGGGCCAAACAAAGTCCTAAGTTTTCCAGTGAGTTCTTTTCTGCTTCTTTGTGTGTACTTGGGGAATGCCAAAGACATATATAGAGCTATGTATGGCAGAGAGGAGTTAAAGCAGACCATGCTCACTCACATACTTCCAAAACAAAAGAGAGATTTTCCAATTGGTTCAGCCTTGCTAAACATGCCAAAGACGTGTAAAGCATAACTTTTTCTACAAAAGCATCCTAAATACTTATATTAGAGATAGGGAAGGTACAATCCAGATACACCAAACCAGACCACTAGTATTTGTCTCTCAAACCAGCCAGACAGTAAGGTATCTAAGAGTTCAGATAGCCACATTCAGATAGCTAAAAGCAGGAAGCTGACAGATACCATGAGTACCAGGGATGATCTGAAAATGTTGAATTAACTGATAATTTTTGGATATGCTATTTTCTTAAATCCTTTAACAGATGGTACTTTCCCCACTAGCTGCAGCAGCATCTATCACAAAGTTGAAAAATTATGAACCATCCACCTAAAGTAGAAATTTCTCTATGTGTAGATGATAATTTGTGATGAAATCAAGTACAGTAGTGAGGGAACAAGCTTGTCCCTTTGCGTTTGACTATACAAGGAAATTAGGTTGCAGCCTCCAATTTTGCCCAGTGCTTAAACGGACCAAGAACCTATTTGAAGAGAAAAGGAAAATATGGTAGCAAGTTTTTTACTTCATGCATTTAATACATGTGTCTTGCTCGGTTAATGTTAACTTCTGAAAGATTCCATCCTCATACCATGATGCCAGTCAGATTGGTCTGACTCAGATGCACAAGAACACAAACCTTGCACTGATCTATGACTAAATCTTACCACAATTTACTATTAAAATTGAGCATTATCACACATTATTAGTAAAATTACTCCCTTGAAAGAATGGTTGCATTAAACCTCCTCACCTAGTGCCATGGGTAGCTTAATGATATCCCTTCAGGTTTTGCTGGGCAATCTTTACTTTTTCAGGAGAACTCAAATAGCCATGTAAGTGCAAAGACATTAACATAAAAGGCTGCATAGATTCTGAAGATATTTTTAAGTTGATGAGAGACAGTATAAAGAATGTATTTTGATACATTTTGGTTTAGAAAAAAGCTTGACCCTTAAACGAGTTCTTAAAAAAAAATAGAAAGCACAGTAACCTCAAGATACCAAACTAATAAAATTAACACTGACTTCAGTGTACTAGAAAATTTTATTAAGAACTGAATACATACCAAGGACACTGCCAATATTTTCAGGGCACTCAATTTCACACTTCTGTGTAGTAGGGACTATCACTGGCCTTATTTCACCACTGAGGAAACTGAGGCTCAGAAAGGTGAGGTTAATTATACAAAGTCACAAAGTAAGTAGCAGAGTCAAGATTGAATCCAGATATTCCAGATCAAGAGCTCATTATTTAAAACAATAAACTGATTTGAGTCTTTCTGCGGAAAAAAATCAAAAAGAAAAATGTTCTATTAGGTCTAGGATGCCATAATCCCAATTCAATAAAAGGATGCCTGAAAATCATCTATAATTAAAGGGCTCTACTGAAACTAAATCAGTGTTACAGAGACAAAAAAATATTAATGGATTATTATATCCTGGTCATATTTCAAAGGATTTTATTTATAAAGTACCAAAGAGCTATGTTAAGATATAGATTTCCCTGTGAGAGTGAATAGAAGTGAAGTAAGTGTATTTCCAAACTCTTAAATGCCCTTCTCAGAGGCAAATTGAAGTCATGTGTGTAGAGCAATGTTAGATTACTAGGCTTATAATGTCAGGAAAACTGCTTAACATTTTTAAACCTATTTCTTTGTTGGTACACACACACACACACATCCTATTCTACTGTCTAAAGTGTTGTGAGGGTGGTATAAATGTCTAGTGAAGGAGAGATCTGCTGGCAGTAATAGTAAAATAAGTAATTTGGCCCCACCCAACCACTGAAAACAAGTAGAAAATTTGAATTTAAAAACTCTGCTCAAAAGCATCAGCATGGTGATAAGACAATGAGGAGTGAATGGATCAAGATGCTAGAGACAAGGAATCCCAAAGAAATAGCTCAACATTTGGGCTATATTTGCCCTAGGGCGAGGGCATCTGCACATTCTGGACAAGGCAGCTGAATAGCTGAGAAGTTGAGCAGAGTTTTGGACAGACCCTGAGGCTCAGGGGATAAAAATTGGAGCTCAGCAACACCCCTTACACACACACACACACACACACACACACACACACACACACACACACACAGAGGACATTGGGTTAAGAAGTCTAAAGTTTATACTCCAGGAGTAAAGGTGAGTCAAAACTAGATTGACCTTTATGATAACTGAAGCTCTGATTGGATACAGGAAATAATGGGCTTCTAGTGCACCAAAGGCAGGGGCTCTGTTGAAAGAGCACACAGTAGGGGATCTTAGGTGCTGTCAATGTTTTATTCTTGGCCTGAGTGGTGTTTACAAGAATTATTGACTTCATGACAGCTTATTGGTCTATACACTTATGATTTCCATGCTTTTCTCTACTAGGTTTTATCTTTCAGTAAAAGCATTTTTAAGATATTTATGGTAGGGACATAGTAAAGGGACAAAGTAGGTAATTAAATTGTTAATCCCACTAAGGGATCATAAGTAAAGAAAAAAAGTATAGGAGGCCCTGTAAGTTAGTAATCACTCAAGAAAGCAGATTTGTTTAACCACAAGACGAAGCAGGCTTGCTTAGTAACAAAACCATGCAACAGAAGCATGAGAAATGCCCCAAAACAATAAAACAATGGTGGAATGAGAACCACATCCTGCCCAGTAAAGTCAGTAAGTTAACGATTCCCAGGACATGCTCCTCTGTGCACACTAAAAACAAAAAAAAATTAAGGAAAGGTGACATTATCCTGAAACCTGAGATGATTTACCATATTTTAGTATATGTTACTGCCTTCTTGTACATTTCCATTGTGCCGTGACAGTCCCAGTTTGACCACGTAGGGACAAGAAAACTCCCCCACCTGACATGGAGTAGGAACTGATGATGGAAGAATGACATCTAATCAAGAATGAGGAAAAAAGTGATCTTTTCCCCCTCCCCACTTTTCCTTTGATTATAAAACTGTAGCCAACTAAGTTCTGGGTGTGGCACTCCCTTGTCCATTCACTTGTATCTCTTACAAGCATCCTATACTAACAACTCTTTCCTTACCTGTCACTATACCTCTTGCTGATTTCTTTCTGCACCAAGACAGAGGAACCTATGCTCTACTAAGTACTGAGACCCATTCTGTCAGTTTCATTTATATTTAAGGCAAAAACAAACAAACAACCAAAAAAAAAACCCTTGTAATAATCTCTGGCATGTTAGAAGTTTATTCTTTCTATGGTATTTTAAAAAATGTTTCCAGTAGTTCAGATAGATAGATAGATGATAGAAAATCTACAATACCAAGCTTTTAGATAAAAACGAACACACAATAAGTAAATAAACACAATAAAATACCAGTATAAATCCTGAAAATTCAGGACTATGTAATACTGAAATGAGGTTTCTGCTTCTTCCCCAGAGTTTGATAATGTGAGCCACAATGTTCACTGATGGCAAAGTACAAGGCAAAGAATTCATGACAGTGTACACTGCTGCCAGGTATGAAAAAAGAGAGAGAGAAAGCGCAAAGGAAGGAAGGAAGAAAGGAAGGAGAGGAGGGAGGTAGGGAGGAAAGAAGCCTTCTGAAAACCAGATCCCTGGAGCATTGAAACCATTCTATTTTCAGTAAGATGCCCAGGCTCCCAGCATACCCATTTCCAAAGACTTCTCAAGGGCCTGGCTTCCACCTAGAGGGTCACATCATGTGAGCATACCTAATTGTTCAGGAATGTCACTGAGCACAATCCATTAATGTGAAATCCTCTTGCCAAGGTTTCAGAATAAAAAAATATAATGACCTTATATTTTTTTCTTTTAAAAGTGTCCATCTGTCTTAATCAGATTTAGTAGAGACAGGGGCAAACTAATCTCCCAGAAGAATTTAATGTGAGGTAGAAAGGAAATGCTAGCTATCCCTACCACCCAAAACAGCCAGAGGAGAGCTACCTTCTCTCATCCTCACTCCCAAGATTCTGTCAATTTCTACTCAATTGTTGAAACTTTTCCTTTCTTCAGACCATAACTTTGTGCTTTTAGAATGTAGCATTCTTGAACGCTTTGATTATCATCTTTGGAAACCAGGTAAACTGAAGCCCAAATACCAGCTCTATCAGCTATTCTATTTTTAGATATCAAGCATGCCACATCATTGAGCCTCACTTTCTGAATCTGTTAAATAGACATAATCACCAATGTCCCAGGGTTAATGTTAATGCATGAACAGCAAACATTTCAAGGCCTGAGACATGAAAATCTCAGCAAATGCTATTATGCTATTTCCTTCTGCTTCTCTCTCATTTTACTTGTTTTTTCAAAAGACTGTATTTGTGATTGGCTGTGCTATTATATTCCAAGGCAACCAGTTGATTCAATCAATGTAGATTTTGAATTACACTCAAACCATACCTCATGTTGCATTTTGGATCAAATAGAATGCTTAATGATTTGGAATTGAGGCTAGGTGAGCTGTATGGTGAGCAAGATGACCTTGACATTTCCCCCAGTTTGACTAAATTTTAGAAGACAGACTTTCTGACTCTAAGCTCCTGACCTCCCCCTTTTTAACATTTACTTTAGAAACCTGTGATTGTAAATCCTTTCCTTACTACTTAGAGACATAAATCTTTTGAGAAAGTTTCTTGCCAGTTTTACATACCAGTAATGTCTTTCGGGGTGGGATGGGGAGGGTGGGAGGGAGGGAGACGCAAGAGGGAAGAGATATGGGAACATATGTATATGTATAATTGATTCACTTTGTTATAAAGTAGAAACTAACACACCATTGTAAAGCAATTATACTCCAATAAAGATGTAAAAAAAAAGACCTGGGAACCATTTCTTTGAAATGTAATCATCAAAGAAGATAGTGCCTCTATCTCCCAGTTTCTGTGAGAAGATAGGGGCTTAACTTGCTCCAAATTGTAAAACTACATCCAGTCATGAATATATGAGAAAAATGAGAAAATTTCCTTCTTTTAGGTAAGGTCAATTAGCAAACATAGACGACCTACCCTCATATGGAGTTGGGTATTTCTACGTATTCAGATTTTGTCTATGTTCTCTCCCCTTTTGCTGACAATAGTATTGGAATACAATCAACTTCTGTCTACTGATTTTGTCCAGTATGATTTCCTTTTTTAACCATGGATACATAATTTTTTGCACATTGATATTATTCATGAATGAATATACTCCTGTAATGATTTATTCATATCTGTATACCTGTAAACTTATCAGAGTTTCTTAGACAGAAAGACTATAAACAATCGTAAAGGAAGAGTACAAGATATAAATCAAAAGATATGTCATTGACTTAATGTATCAGTGAGTTGATGAGTGAATCAAGAAATATTAATTAAATTCAGAGAATTTGGAGTTAGTGTGAGTTTTTCCCTTCATCAATCAATCAATCTCTGTTTCTCACCTTCTCTCCCTCTCCTTTTATTCTCTTTCCAATCATTTATTTCCAAAGTCAAATGTAAGAGGTAATTAAAAATAAATAAACACATATACATGGTACACAGACAAACAATTCAAGTGAAACACATATTTTAAAATAGTATTTTTTAAAATGGTATAATATTCGTAACATACCATTTAATATGTGGCTCACTAAATGTTCAGCACCTCAAGCAGGGTCTGCTTTATTGTTTTTCACAGTCAGGTAAAGTTTCTTTCCCCTACTTTTAACTCATTTCCTATAGAAGTGCTGATTATCCAAAAGAAGAATTCAGTTCTGCTTTCTAAATGCAGATAGTATCAGCCATCTTGATATGTCTGTTTGCTCAATTGCTTTTCAATTGTAATACTGTCATAAATATCTTCCAATATACTTTTATTCCTAAGAAGTTATGTATTAATAATTAGTGAGTTAAACCTGTTCCATCTGTCACATCAGATTCTTTCCTTTCATAATAAGAACTTATGAACAGACTGTGCAGAATTTATAGGCTCTCTCTCTCTCTCTATCTCTTTTAATATGACTCTCACTTAAATTCTTTACTAAGCAGGCAGAGTTGTATCTAATATCCATGAGATGTTATTACTTTAAAAGAAAAAAAAGAGGTAGAAATCAATGTTTGTTTGTTCAATAACAGGGCAAAAGTAAAGAGAACACGTTTGGAAACAGCAGGTGAGGCTTTCAATTTGGAAAGCAATCAGAATATCAGTTGTCTGCCTTCAAGGACAGAGCTCATAGCTATATACAAATAGAGGGGGGGGGATCTGAATGCAGCTCTTCTTTATTTTGAGTTTCACACATTTACAAAGACATTCCTGACACTCCTACTTATATTCTGATTCTGAATGCTAATTTAGTAGTCCCAGCTTTGATTTTTAACAGTCTGCCTAAGACTTGTTGGTTGCTTCTTGATATATCTTATCAAATTTCAAACTTACCTCAAAATTAAGAAATATGACTTTAAAATATGGGCACATATTAGCCATCCAAAAAAAGGCCCACTGAGCCCTGAAATTCAGTAAACTTTTACAGAGTCCCTACTCTTTGCCAAGCAGTGTAGCAGACATTGAGGATACAGAGATGCTTTGCTTACAATGAATGTCAGTGGTGTATTTTAAAAAGTTAAACCTGAATGTGGATTAAACCCAGAAAACTATAATGCTGTACATAATGTTAGGATCTCCTTACTTCCCCAGTATACTATAAAAAACAAGGTTATCTTTTGTTAAAAACAAGGTAACTAACCCAAAATGGAATCACTTAAGGTAAGCCCTATGTCAACAGCTGAGACTTAATTACAGTTTTGGATCTCTGAGAAATGGAATGTTAAAGAAGTCAGTCAGAAATTTCCTGATCAGCACTAGTTAGGTAATCTGTCTGAGAGATACTTGCTATCTCTAAAGGAGAGTAAACTTGCAATAACCAATCTACTTTTTTCCTAATATAACTTCCTTGTTCCTACTCCCTTCAGCCTCTAAAAGTCTTTCATTTTGTACAGCTCCTAAGAGCTCCTTTCTATCTGCGAGATTGAATGCTACCTGATTCAAATCAATTTTTGCTCAAATAAACTCTTACAATTTTTAATATGCCTATTTTAACAGTTCTGTTTTCAGAGAGGAAACTGAAGGAGACCGGTGAAGGCCTCCAGAAGCAAAAAGCAATCAGTAGTAGGTACCTGTTGAGTCCCTTGAGTTCACTGCTTTCTCACTGCCTCTGGAGATAGTAAGTCACCCTTGGATCCTAGCTGTGCAGTTTTTGCATTATGAGGTTTCAGACTTTATTTGAGCATTTCCTTTTCTGGACTGAGTCTGAAAACTTGCCAGAGTTGAGCTGGGTCTAACTTAATTTGGGCTGAATCTAGTGTGAGGCCTCAGATAAATAAAACAAAAAAATTTAAAGACTAAACAAGCAGGCTAAACTAACCAAGGATAATCTTGAATAACTGTGGTCACAGTGGAGGACTTTTATCCTAGGTAATCTTAACCATTTATGAGGTGCTCTAGAGAAAAAGCGGTCTTAGCCAAGTATTCATAAAGGCTACAGGGAAAATTATTTTCCTCCTCTAAAGGTGAAGGGGATGAGACTCACTGGGACACCTCACTAACTCTAGAGCCTGCAGATGGGATTCTGGGAAAACCGGCAGAAGCCAGCAAAGAGTGAGATTGCTTGCCAAAGTCAGCTCTCATCTTTATCCGTTGTGCCTAGTTAAGAAGGGTAGGTAAAATTTCATGCTGCCCCTTTCTTTCAAAATTCAGATTGGAAGGCAGAAAACATTTGTAAGAATTAGATCTTTGAATTTTGACTTGTGAATTTGCTTTTGGGTACGCATTTGTTGTCCATCCTTTCTCCCCAAGGGACAGCTATTGCTCTCTTGTTTGTATCATTTTGAGTCCTGATAACTTGACTTGGCAGCTGTCAGGTTGTGAATCCCCAAAATATTGCCAAACAGAAATGTGGAGTGCACCCCGTTTGTGGCTAGATATGGCTAGACAGAAATGTGGGTTAGGCTCCATTTGTGGCTAGGGTCCTACCACTGTTGCCAACTCTCAGAAGAATTGACAATGTCTTTTTTTTTTATTCCATTCATCTGTTTGTTTATTTTTTCAGCAATTCCACACTATTTTAGTTTCAGTATCTTTATAAGAAGACTTGCTATCTGGTGGTACAAGTTCCCTAGCATTTGTTTAAGTTATTCTTTCTTTTGGTTTATCTGTGAGAGTTCCTCTGGATCTTGGCAGAGTAGTATCCTTTGCACTCTCTTTGGGGAAACTCTTGCATTCATGGGGTTCTTCAAAACTACCAGGAATATATACTGTTTGTCCTGGCTGAAACCTGACAAAATACTTGAAAGAACTTTTTTAAAAATTAGCTCCATGGTCAGATGTTGGCCAAATTGGAAGCTGATAGTCAAAGACTGATGGGAACTTTTTTTTTTAACCTAAGCTAAAAATGAAACTGTGAACCCAGAGTGAAATAAAAACATTCTGAAGCCTTTGTGAAAAGACTTACTAAAACATTCCAAAGACACACAGGTCTAAATCTAAAACATAGCAGGTTTTTTTGGTTTACACCTTAGTTGAAGATCTTCTGATACAAAGAATCAAATTGAAAATTTGTTTGTCTCCTGATATTCAGGCTGCAACAGAATTCTTTGAGGAATAAAAATCAATTGTAGTTGTCTTACAAATCTAGTGTTTATGAGAACAGAAATGTGGCTCTAGAAACAATTCAAAGCCCACTTATCCTTTCTACCAATCCCCAAACTTCCCTATTCATTTCAAAAAGCTTGAAGATATTGTAAAAGATCTAGATTAAGGAAACAAAAATCCCTCTTAGTTAAACTTACATTCTTTCTCTGTGCCTTTTGAGATGTAAGTTATTCTACTTGGTCTTCTCCAGAAACCAAGGAAATTCTTACCAGAAAAAATACATAAATAAATAAATAAATAAGACCATTTTGAAAACTAGGACTATGAAAAATCTTAATAATCTTTTCCACAAATATTAAAGCTTTAGCCATTTGAGCATGTAACCTTAACTTGCTCCATCTGCCAGAAACACAATTTGGATCTAATTGTTCTTTTACGAAGTCATGAGTTTTGCATTATTACCTGTCTGTTGGCTGAAATTTTGAAACAAAAGCTGTTTGTGTCTATCTTTATGTTTGTGGATGTCTATGTATGTATGTTATAAATGTGTGTTTTTTTTCTTACCTCCAGATGTATAGCCAAAATTAATTTGTAAAGAGCTCTATTTAATTGGCTTAAAGAAAGTTAAACATTTATATAAATCAGGTATACTTTCATAAATATAGAACCTAATCCAAATGCTTTCCAAGTTCATGTGATCTATAATAATCTCCAGTAAATAAAAGCTAGTGTAAGGTTTGTTGGTTTAATTAAAACAGACACGTCTTTAGAACTATCAATATAAAATATACTGCAGGTATGCAACTCTTATTCTACCTAGGTTTAAAGTCAAATAAGCTCATGCTATCTCTCTTACAGGGTTTATCAACAAAAAAGATAACTTAAGATGACGGTTAGTTGTTTAATGTCTCATGAACTTCTCATGAGTAATCTAAACATGATTGTTAAGAACAAGTAAATTAAAGAGATTATGATAAAAGTTTATAAATAAACTTTGCCAATAATAATTATGTTTTATGGTACATTTACTTAAAACTATTTTCCAAAATCTTTTTGGCAACCTGAAACATTAAAGATATACTGAGATAAGTTAAATGATATATATTCATTGAATATCTAGATCATTTTCAAATAAGATAAAGTACTAAAATATGAATTATTGAACACAAGTTTACCTACTTTTGGCTTTTTATTACAAAGGAACAAAAGTTTTTGGGTTTATCCGTAAACATGTGCCACAAGTGCCACATTGAAAAGTTTACTGTGAGGAAGATTATACTTCTAGAAATTATAAAATGTATCTATAAATTTGCCAATCTACAGAATGCTGGTGTAACAGATAGTCCACAATTGCTTACTTCTTAGTTTTCACCAGGAATAAAGGATTCTAAGTGTTAATAATTCTATTCAATATAAGTAATTAAAACTACTTAGAAATAATGAGTGAAAGGAGACTGTGTATGAAAACTAGGTAAGGAAAGTAAAATGATTGATTGTTCCAGAAAGAGAAAGAGGATGAAACATGGGACAATATCTGAATTGATATAAAAAAAAATCTCTAGGTTTGTGAAAATGAAAACTTGGGAAAGGAACTTCATTTGTGGTCAAGCTGGTTAAGATTGGAATGATATGGGGATATATGTATATGTATAACTGATTCATTTTGTTATAAAGCAGAAACTAACACATGATTGTAAAGCAATTATACTCCAATAAAGATGTTAAAAAAAATTGGAATGGCTTTATTTGTTTTTTTAATGTTTTAAAATCAAGTGTACACTGGTGCAAAATTAGAAATTGGTTTTCTCTCTGTTAAAAGTATAATTTTTTTCAATTATTTGTCTGCTCTTAATAAGAAATTGTAAACAAAGGTTTTCTTTACTTTGAAAGTAATCATCCTGGACAGCAAAGATTTTGTGTCTTACCAAAATAATTTACTGTGTTCATGTTGTCTTTATCAGGTCTTTGATTACTTTAGACAACCAAGTCTTCTCAATATTTAAAGAACTAAATTTTTTTTATAACTATGCAACCTCTGTATTTGACTTTAACATCTTCTGTTGCCACTTTGGTTATATAGATACTTAAGTATTATTTCATAATGATCTGTGATCCTATTTAATCAAATATTCAAACTTTTTGACATTTTGACAACTTCCCCAAATCAAAATCTAAATGGAGTTTTTTGACTTTAAATAACTGTGAGATTTCCCAGAGGGGCCCTGGAAAATCTCAAAGGATTTATCTCTCACCTTGTAAAAGAGTGATATTAAACTAATTAGGTTTATTTGACATGTTAAATTACATAGGAGCATTGTCAAATAAGTGATGATAAATCTTAGGTTATATGTGTATAGATGCATGTTAGTAATATGTGTTCTAGAAGTTGCATGAAATTTCTAAAATTTCTTATATGTGCTGGTTTAATGTTATCAGTCATAATTTCAGTTTTCATCTTAAAATATATGCCACAGAAATAAGCAAATTTCTTTATCAATTTCATTACAGTTAACTCTCAACATATCTTTAACCATGGACATTTCTACATCTTTTGTCATTTATAAACAATTATTGTTTTACTCTGATTCTTTTACAAAAGTGTGATTCATGAAAAGCACCCTGTCAAGTACATTTGACAACTGACATGGCTGTCAAATTACAAGGTACTGAAACCTGGGTGAATATTTCACAACTAAACCATGTTCCACCCAACATCAGGTCCTGTGCAAATGCTGGAGACCTCAAAATCAAATTGCCTAATAAAAGAAGTAGTGGACATTAAAATAGACCACTTTCTTCCAAGATGTCAGATTGAGATCATTTCTTTCCAGTCCTCCTTTGTTCTCTGATCATCCTTTTTCTAGTTCTTATATTATGAAGTTCTTTATGATTCGTTTTTTCACTTCTTGTTTTGCTCTGGGCTGGCATATATCTCAGGCCATTGCAAAGAGATTGCCTCCAAATCTCCAAATGACTGTTGCATTTGCCATGATGCTGGTAATCCTGTAGTTCTTCATACCTTATACTTCTCCTTATGTCTAATGTCTCAGTTACTCTGGAATAAACTCCACCCTTTATCATCAGGCTCCCTAATGCCAGGGTCTATCTTCCTGTCTCTGCTTAACAATTCCAAGCCCAGAGAACATTACCTCTTGGTTCTGGACAAAGAAAAGGACGAGGCAAAAGTAACAAGAATAAAACTTCTTGTGCCGTCTACAGAACTTAAATTTTACTGCCTTCCATGGCTATTATCTTTCCAGTTCTGAGTCACAGGCTCAAACAGGAATTACCAAGAGGTATTCATGATTCAAAATTCACTTCCTTTGGTATATCCCTATTCCCTGGCTAGTAGTAAGTGCAAATGAAGTTATGATCAGAAACTTCTCCTTAACTCTTGAAAATATTTCAAAATCTGCTACTAAAGAAATAACTGTCCAACAGAAATCCTTAGACTCTATATCCAAAGTTGTCCTTGATAATAGGATAGCTCTTGATTATCTTTTAGCTGAGCAAGGTGTTTGTGCTATGGCCAACACCACTTGCTGCACTTGGACTGACACTTCTTAGGGAGTTGAGACTTAGCTACATAAGACAGTTGGCTTAAGAAAGTGACTCTTTCAATGGGGTCTTTTTGTGACTTATTTGATTCTGATTGGCTTGGGTCTTAAAGACCATCCTCCAAAATGCATTCCAAACATTGGGGATTATCCTGGTTATACATAATCATAGTAGTCTCCCTAGTGTGCTATATTATCTATAAAGCATTAGATTCATGTTTGCAGCCTCTACTCAGCAAGCAAATGATCTCCCTAAAAATACAATGTCAGAAAAGAAACAAAGAGAATGACCAACTTAAAGAATGTGAACCTGACATCACAATCTTTGAGTGCCACACAAAGATTCAGTTAAAACTGGAAGAACTCCAGAGTGGTAGCTGAGAAAATCCTTATGCCTATTTTTTAGCTGTTTTGTATTTTGTATTTTTTTTTAATTATATCTCTCAGTTATGCTAAGAATCTGATCAAAAGGGGGGAATTGTTAAAAACAAGGCAACAGGCCCAGAACGGAGTTGCTTAGACTAAGGCCTACAACACCAAGCTGAGATATTTATAGTGTTGGATCTCCCAGAAAATGGAATCCTAAAGCAGTCAATTAAGAAATGCCTGATCAGCACTAGTTAGGTAATCTATCTGATAGACTCCTGTCATCCCCTAAAGGGAAGTAACTTTGCAATAACTATTCTATTTTTTTTTTGGCCTAATATAACTTCCTTGTTCCCATTCCCTTTTGTCTATAAAAGTCTTTTCATTTTGCACAGCTCCTTTGGAGCATCTTCCTATCTGTTAGATTGAATGCTACCTGATTCGAATCAATTTTTGCTCAAATAGGCTCTCAAAATTTTTATTAGCCTCAGTTTAACACTGTTAAATTAATGCATATAAAATAAAAATAAGTTAAACTGTATTTAGCACAGTATTTATTTTTTTTATTGGAGATACATGCATCATATAAGCAGCATTGGAGCCATGAATTAACTAATAAAGAGGAGGGGAGGGGTTGCAGTGTTTTTGCAAGCCCTTCATGACTATAGGAAAATATCTGGTTGGACTTGGAATAAAATGTGAGAATTGAGCATTGATTTCCTTCCTGCAGTATTGTAAGAACATCGTTTTCAACACTATTTGTGAAAGGCAGCCTCTGATTTCTTCGGCTAAAAGGAGGCAACCTTATGATTTGAACCCAGAATGTATATATTCTGTTTGACAGGTTAACATATCACAAATGCAGAAACATTTGTTCCTATATAGATTTTGATAGAAACTAAATGCAAAGAGAAAAGATGAGATTTAAGGCCTTTGATAGCTCGCATATTGTATCTGTGGGGGATCCTGGAAAGAAACAAAGGGCATAGTAGAATAGGAGTAATTGAGAGGAGTTTAGAAAGACATTATTTATAAAGATACAGCCAGAGTTAAATAAAAGCAATGAGAGAGGAGAGGAGGAAAAGGAGAAGGGAAGGATATTAGATCTGAAGGAGGCAAGAGGAGGGAGGAATTACTGAAAAGGATGACTACCTGATAATAGTGTCACTTTTAGAAGAGAGACATAGTCAACTTCTACCAGGGAGGAACCAGGATAGTCCTATTCTCACTCTTCTTCCCTTGGGATTTTGCTGCTGTCTTCCATTGACTGAATCCAACAGGGAGGCAGAGGGAAAGAAGCTCATTGATGCTATCCAAACAAGTGAGTCTTTCAGGAACAGAGAAGGGTGGAGAAGATTGGGTCTAGAGAGGCAAACAGAAAATGTCCAGCACAGTCCACACTTTGACCTTTAGCGTCCACTTTTGTCTTTTGTCCAGATGAGGGTACCCAAAGTCTCATCAGTTACTGTATCATCACAGAACAGTATCATTTTTTTCATACTTTGAACTGCAACTGAAGACCTTTTTCATTATTAGAACCCTTTAAATAATTAAACAGGAAAAAAAGAAGGAAACAAAAACATTAATCTAAAATGTAGCTATTACAGTCCCTATCTCCATATCTGTTCTATATATGATCCCAGGGCTTAATTTGATAATCAGGCCTCCTTCTCCAACTACTCATTACATGTTGATACCTTCTGACAGCATCTTTTCTAGAAGGATTATTTGCTTGGTGCATTCTTTATCAAAATTTTAATACTATTGTCATAGCTTGTTTGAGCTATTATAACAAAGTACCATAGATTATAGATCTGTTGACTTAGAAACAGCAGAGATTTATTTCTCACAATTCTGGAGGTTGGAAAATCCAAGATCAAGTTGCTGGCAGATTCTGTGTCTGCTGAGGGCATGTGTCTGGGTTCGCAGAGGGTGACTTCTCACCGTGTACCACGTGTTAGAAAGGACAAGGAGTATAACTGATCCACTTTGTTATAAAGCAGAAACTAACACACCATTGTAAAGCAATTATACTCCAATAAAGATGTTAAAAAAAATCAGGGAAACACAATAAAAGAATAAACTACTCATATAATGATATGTGTCCAAATGCCAGATACCAAAGAATACACACTGTGTGTTTCCATGTATGTCATATATGGTGATAGAGGTCAGTTTAGGTGTTGCCCTGGGGGAGTATGGAACAGAAAGAAGTAACAGAGAACATTGTAGGGTGTTAGAAATATTTTATAATATCTTGACCTGGTGTTGGATACATGGGTGCATAGAGATGTAAAAATTTAGTTATTAGCAATGCAATTGGTGTTTATTCTTTGTATGTATACATTAAAAAAAAAAAACTCCAGTAGGATAATTAGGCTGTCAGTTGTATGAAGTAAATTTTGGTCAAGGAATAGCCAAGGTAGTAATGCAGTAATAAGTTATAAATGTGCTCACTGTGCACTAGAATGTCACGATTGGAATACAAGAAATATGTGTAAGAAAAAAGACAAATATTCAATATTGATGGTTGAATGAACTGAATAAATTAGATGACTCTCCTTTCAATTTAAGAAGTTTGCCAGTGTTTGGATACCTTTGAACAAGGAAAAAATGGAAATAAAATTTTTATTAAGAAAAAAAAAAATGAAAGGACAAGGACTCTCTCTGGGGTGTTTTTTATAAGGGTGTTAATCTCATTCATGAGGGTTTTGCCTTCATGACCTAATTACTTCCTAAAACTCCACTTCCTAATATCATCATAATGGGAATTAGGTTTTAACTTATGAATTGGGGGTGGGGGTCACAAATATTCAGAACAAAGCAACTGTGAAGTCTAGATCCTTAGTCCTAGGAATATAGAGTACTGCAATTTTCCAGTGTCCAAATACAATGGACAGAGTAGTAAGGGGCAATCTAGTCTTTCCATAGAGTTCCCAGACATAGTCTTCTTTGCTCTCATATGATAACAACCCAAATTCTCTCAAATAAATTACTCAAACTCCTACATCTCTGTTGTCTGAAGAATCCAAAATATCTAGGAAATAGTCCAAAGGCCAGGTCTTAGCTCCTTATTTAACAGAACTATGCTATGAAGCAGAAACATTTCTATCTTGAGACTAGGGTTTCTAACCCACTCGGGGGAACTTTGTTGAGATAGAAAGCAAGAATTATTTAAGTAGGTTATAGGTGTAGTAGTGATGGTGTCAATATCACCTATACCTGTTGTTTCCCAACTAAGCATTCAGGTTTAGATGTTACCATATCATAGCTATTGATTGAAAACTTACATCCCATGATAGAACCCCAAACTCATAGAGTGCCATATCCAAGATGGTACCCCAATTTATCCTTTAGCAGACCATTTTACTATTCTACCAAGCCAGCTCTCTCTGGATAATAAGACATAAGGGAAGATCAATGGTTTCTATGAAATGAACAGTTTGCTTCACTTTTTTTCCCATAAAATGCATTTTCTGATGATCAACAATATTGTACTTCAATGAATAATGCAATCTGCAAGCCACAAATAATGATGGCAGAATTGCTGTGAGTGGGGAAGGTAAGTCTGTACCTGGAGAGTAAAGGTCTATCCTTATAATGATAAAGATAACAAATCACGGTCCTTTCCAAAATGAAAAGGAATGGTGCTAATCTAGGGCTTAACATTGGCTTTTGCTTCTCATTTTTAAATTATTATTTTGTCTAATTAGTCACTAAGTACAATGATTTCTTCTTCATATCTTTCTTTCTTGCTTGCTTATCTATGCATCATCTATCTCCCTATCTATCTATCATCTATCTACTTCCTTTCATCCTTTCTTTTCTTTCTTTTTTTTTTTTTTGTTCTTTTCTTGCACATCTGTATTGCTGGAATCCTTATTAAATGATCAGTTTTCTAAAAAGTCAATAAAGTGACCATTATTTTAAAATATGTAAAAAAAAAGTAAATACAACAATAAATATGCAACCATTGCATCAGCTATCTCAGTAAAAAAATCAAAAGGTAAGAGATTGTAGTGACCTAGATTATGCTTTTTTTTCTTTATTTTTCCCAGAAAACTTATATTACCATGAGTTTTATAATAGAAAATCAAAGGGATCATGGAATTTTGTTTAACTTATGCTCAGAATTTCTTCAAAGGCAGCTAAGTCCTTGATAGTTTCCAAAAATAATACAGCTACACTGTATGAGGGTTCCCTTTCCTCCACACCCTCTCCAGCATTTATTGTTTGTAGATTTTTTGATGATGGCCATTCTAACTGGTGTGAGATGATATCTCATTGTAGTTTTGATTTGCATTTCTCTAATGGTTAATTATATTGATCATTCTTTCATGTGTTGTTGGCAATCTGTATATCTTCTTCGAAGTGTCTACTTAGGTCTTCTGCCCATTTTTGGATGGGGTTGTTTGGTTTTTTTTGGTATTGAGCTGCTTGAGCTGCTTGTAAATTTTGGGGAGTGATCCTTTGTCAGTTGCTTCATTTGCATATATTTTCTCCTATTTTGAGGGTTGTCTTTTTGTCTTTTTTATGGTTTCCTTTGCTGTGCAACAGCTTTTATGTTTCATTAGGTCCCATTTGTTTATTTTTGTTTTTATTTCCATTTCTCTAGGAGGTGGGTGAAAAAAGATCTTGCTGTGATTTATGGCATAGAGTGTTCTGCCAATGTTTTCCTCTAAGAGTTTGATAGAAAAAACAAACAAAAAAAATGGTCATGAAGAACCTCGGGGAAAGACAGGAATAAAGACACAGACTTACTAGAGAATGGACTTCAGGACACAGGGAGGGGGAAGGGTAAGCTGGGACAAAGTGAGAGAGTGGTAGTGTGTATATGGATATATATACACTATCAAATGTAAAATAGATAGCTAGTGGGAAGCAGCTGCATAGAACAGGGAGATCAGCTTGGTGCTTTGTGATCACCTAGAAGGGGGGGATAGGGAGTGTGGGAGAGAGGGAAACACAAGAGGGAAGAGATATGGTGATATATGTATATGTATAACTGATTCACTTTGTTGTAAAGCAGAAACACACCATTGTGAAGCAATTATACTCCAATAAAAATGTTTTTTAAAAAAAGTAAAATAAAATAAAGATATGGTTACCAGTTTAGTAAAAAAAGAAATAAAAAATTAGTATGAAATTACCTACTCTCACATTAGAACAAAATTTGAAAAATAAATAAATTTAAAAAATTAAAAAAATTAAAATGATACAGCTAAAACTTTAGGGATAATATCAGACACTCTTTCAAACCAGAAGAATGCCACTTAGTGTGCTGAACTATTAAATTATTTCTAGTAACCTAATGACTTAAAAAAGATATTCAATTTTCCCGTAGTCTCAAATTATTCTTCAGTAGGAATTTAAGATAGTAGAAATTGATGTACCATGTATACAAATAATGTGTTTGATATAGCTAATTGCTTCCTGAAGCAAATTGCAGGTAACTAAATTTTATGCTACCCCAAACCTAATGTCTCCATTTCTAGTTATATGTTTCAAAAAAAGATAGTGTTATCAAATATTAAAATAAATCTAAATTATCTTCTCTTTAAAATATTTCTATTATAAAACACTAACTTTTTATAATGCCTTTTAAAAATTTGTTTTATATCTTTATTGGAGTAAAATTGTTTTACAATGTTGTGTTAGTTTCTGCTGTACACAAAGTGAATCAGCTATATGGATACCTATATCCATATATCCCTTCTCTCTTGAGTGTCCCTCCCACTCTCCTTATCTTACCCCTCTAGGTCATCACAAAGCATCGAGCTGATCTCCCTGTGTTATGCAGCAGCTTCCCACTAGCCATCCATTTTATATTTGGTGGTGTATATATGTCAATTCTACTCTCTCATTTCGTCCCAGCTTCCACTTCCCCCACAGTGTCCTCAAGTCCGTTCTCTATGTCTGCACCTTTATTCCTGCCCTGCCATGAGGTTCATCAGTACTGTTTTTTTCAGATTCCATATATGTGGGTTAGCATACAGTGTTTGTTTTTTTTTCTTTCTGACTTACTGCACTTGGTATGACAGACTCTAGGTCCATCCACCTCATTACAAATAACTCAATTTTGTTCCTTTTTATGGTTGAGTAATATTCCATTGTATATATGTGCCACATCTTCTTTATCCATTCATATGTTGATGGACATTTAGGCTACTTCCATGTCCTGACTATTCTAAATCATGCTGAAATGAGCATTTTGGTACATGTCTCTTTTTGAATTATGGTTTTCTCAGGGTATATGCCCAGTAGTGGGATTGCTGGGTCATATGGTAGTTCTATTTTTAATTTTTTAGGGAACCTCTACACTGTTCTCCATAGTGGCTTATCAATTCACATTCCCATCAACAGTGGAGGAGGGTTCTCTTTTCTCCATACCATCTCCAGAATTTATTATTTGTAGATATTTTGATGATGGCCATTCTGACCGGTGTGAGGTGATATCTCATTGTAGTTTTGATTCTAATTTCTCTAATGATTAGTGATGTTGAGCATCTTTTCATGTGTTTGTTGGCAATCTGTATGTCTACTTTGGTGAAATGTCTATTTAGGTCTTTGACCCATTTTTGGATTAGGCTGTTTGTTTTTTTGATATTGAGGTGCATGAGCTGCACGTATATTTTGGAGATTAATCCTTTGTCATTTGCTTCATTTGCAAATATTTTCTCACATTCTGAGAGTTGTCTTTTCATCTTTTTTATGGTTTCCTTTTCTGTGCGACAGCTTCTAAGTTTCATTAGGTCCCATTTGTTTATTTTTTATTTTATCTCCATTAATCTAAGAGGTAAGTCAAAAAGGATCTTGCTGTGATTTATGTCATAGAGTGTTCTGCTTATGTTTTCCACTAAGAGTTTTATAGTGTTTGGGTTTCCATTTAGGTCTTTGAGCCATTTTCAATTTATTTTTGAGTATGGTGTTAAGAAATGTTCTACTTTCATTCTTTTACATGTAGCTGTCCAGTTTTCCCAGCACCATGTACTGAAAAGGCTGTCTTTTCTCCATTGTATATTCTTGCCTCCTTTTTCAAGATAAGGTGACCATATGTGTGTACATTTATCTCTGGGCTTTCTATCCTGTTCCATTGATCTATATTTCTGTTTTTGTGCCAATACCATACTGTCTTGATTACTGTAGTTTTGTAGTATAGTCTGACATCAGGGAGCCTGATTCCTCCAACTCCATTTTTCTTTCTCAAGATTGCTTTGGCTATTCGGGGTCTTTTGTGTTTCCATACAAATTTTAAATTTTTTTGTTCTAGTCCTGTGAAAACTGCCAGTGGTAATTTGATAGGGATTGCACTGAATCTGTAGATTGCTTTGTGCATTACGGTCATTTTCACAATGTTGATTCTACCAATCTTTCCATTTGTTTGTATCATCTTTGATTTCTTTCATCAGTGTCTTATAGTTTTCTGCATACTGATCTTTTGCTTCCTTAGGTAGGTTTATTCCTAGGTATTTTATTCTTTTTGTTGCAATGGTAAATGGGAGGGTTTCCTTAATTTCTCTTTCAGATTTTTCATCATTAGTGTATAGGAATGCCAGAAATTTCTGTGCATTAATTTTGTATCCTTCTACTTTACCAAATTTATTGATTAGCTCTAGTAGTTTTCTGGTAGCATCTTTAGGATTTTCTATGTATAGTATCATGTCATCTGCAAACAGTGACAATTTTACTTCTTCTTTTCCAATTTGGATTCCTCTTATTTCTTTTCTTCTCTGATTGCCATGGCTAAAATTTCTAAATCTATGTTGAATTATACTGGTGAGAGTGGGCAACCTTGTCTACTTTCTGATCTTAGAGGAAATGCTTAAAGTTTTTCACCATTGATAATGATGTTAGCTGAGGCTTTGTCATATATAGCTTTTGTTATGTTGATGTAGGTTCCCTCTATGCCCACATTCTGGAGAGTTTTTATCATAAATGGATGTTGAATTTTGTCAAAAGCTTTTTCTGCATCTGTCGAAATTATCATATTTTTTTATCCTTCAATTTGTGAATAATAAAACATTGATTTTTAAGATGAATCACAATATACTCATTCAAAACTAACAAAAACAAATAATATACAAATAGTATTATATTAGTGTATGTATTGCATCTGAACAGGTGGTATAAGGAAAATTATTTTAATTCGTATACTACTGTTATGAGTTGAATTGTATCCCCCTAAAATTTATGTGTTTAAGTTCAAACTCCCAGTACCTCAGAATGTGACCTTATTTGGAAATAGTGTTACTGCAGATATAATTAGTTAAGATAAAATCATAATGATATAGGGTGGGCCCCTAATCCAATATGACTTATAAAAAGCAGAACTTGGACACAGACGCACACAGGAAGAACCCATGTTAAGACTGGAGTTATACTGTCACAGCCAAGGAAAGAGGCCTGGAACATATTCTTTCCTAGTATCTGCAGGCAGAAAATGGCCTTGCCAAAGACTCAGGAGTCTTTTAGACTCCATATCTGTGAGACAATAAATTTCTATTATTTAAACTACTCAGTCTGTGGTACTTCTCATGGCAGTCCTAGAAAAAATAATACAAGTACTAAAGGAGGTTGGTAATGAAGCATTAATATTTTATGATAGATAGTTGTATTGCTCTTACTCATGAGAAACCCATTTAAAGGAGAAGAAGAGAAGAATATGGAGAAAAAATTAAAAGCAGGCAAACTAACAATTTATTTAAGAAGATTCGTAAGAAAGTGTTGTCACTTTTTTGCTGAAGTTTCCACTCCAAAGTGTGACACAAGGACTGATTTCCATGGGAAACAGTGTCATGAAGGAGTGCAGCTGGTGGAGAAAAATAATGACCAAAATGCTACATTAAACTTCAGATTAACAGTCAACTCTAAATTAGGTTCAAGTCATTGCTCTAATAAATAATGTGCACATTTCATGTACACATATACTTCTTATTATGTGCATTTAAATCATGAGAGTTAAATATTCAAATACTTGAAGTTTAAGAAAATTTTCCTTTGCAGGTCTCATAAGACTTCCCAAGAAACTAATTCCTTCTTCTAGTTGGCCATGGAGGACTCCAATCCAACATGCTTATCATCATCAAAATGATAATCAAAATGATAATCAGCTTCCAGATAGCATAAACCCACAAGGATTTCCAGTAACCCTCTCTGAATTATAACAACAATAACCAACAGGCAAAAATAAGCCCAACATAGTTCCAACATGAAAATATAAAAATAACTTATTTCTACACATATCTGGCAAAATAAAAAAAAATTAAAAAAACAAAACACATACATTTAAGAGAAAACGGTATTTGGGATAAGGTTTGTTTGCCCTGTGGCTTCTGAAACTGTGGAATATTGCTTTGTGTTTTGTTTGTATTTTATTTTGAAAAACAAGAGTCAAGTCATTTTTTTAGAGATAATGTAAATTATGTCCGTGAATTAATGCAAAGTATCAGAGATCGACGCACAACACTGACTAACTGTTTTTGGTGAATTACCCTTGCCATTGTGGTTTTACCATATACTGAAGGACATTACAAGAAAGAACTTTATAGGCTGGTTCTTATTTCTGGCAGGAAAGAAATGGTAAACCCAAAGGCTAATGGAAGAGAGCCTGGAGAAGGAATGATTAACAGTTTGTAGGGTTAAAGAACCAACAAAGAATAGCAATGCATCACTAGATCTGAAGAAGCAAGAGAAAGAATGCTGTTACCAGAACCATATAAGAGCTGTGACTGTGGGAGAAACCAACCCAACAGGACCTCTTGCCTGAGATGGAGAAATGTAACCACTGCTGAAACCTTCAGCCCTGCGTGGTGAGAGCAGGATGAATAAAGACCCTGAACTACTTCTCCTCTGCCCATGGTCTCTTGTTGGTTTCTCTTAAAATGCAACAACGTTCAATAGACGGAGCCCAAGGAGACGAGCCTCCAAAGGCACAGAGCAGGCAAAAGACAATGGAGAATGAATATAATGGTTCAACTGGTTATTCTATTTAGTAAAAGAGTGTTGTTGCAAATACTCCTCACTTCAGTGCTACAGTATCATCTTTATGAAAGTCCATTGTGAAGAATTTTCTATAAGTTTCATTATCAGAAATAACTCTGCTTATCTCATATTTCTCCTTATCTAATAGTCACCATAAGCTATTAAATTCTCTCTTTGCTTTGGTTCACAGGAGACTTGAAGTTCCGTGCATGTGCTATGTCTAACATAATATACAGGTTTAATGGCATGAAATAGCTACAATCTTTGTCCTTTTTTAAAAAGTATCTAATTTTTCATTTTTTATATATTTTTGATGTGTTCTATATATTGTATAAACAAATAAAAATAACAAACAAATTGAAAAAAAATAACCTCTTCATCAAAATGCAAAGCTTCTGTTCTTCAAATAACCATTTAGAAAATGAAAAGGCAAACCACAGACTGGGGGAAAAAATTACAATATATATCTCTGACAAAGAATATGCATGCAGAATATGTGAAGACTCATACAAATCAATGTTAAAGATAAACATTAAGAAAAAGGTTTTGAATAAATACTTCATAAAAGAAGACACAGGAAGGACCAAAATCACATAAAATAATATACACTGTTATTGGCCACAGTGTAAAACCTTAAGAGATAGTACATCAAACCCACAGGAATGGTTTTAAAAAAAATTTACAATACCAAATGTTAGAGAGAATGTGAAGCAACTGAAACTCTGATCCATCATTTTTGAGAGTACAAAATATTACAACTCTTTGAAAAACTACTTGACAATTCTATTTTCTTATAGTTAAACACACCTATAATATGACTCAATAATTCTATTCCAACACATTTACTCAGGAAAGATGATAATGTATGTCCCCATAAAGATTTGTTTTAGAAAAATCATAAGAGATTTATATACCATGGGAAAATTCTGGAAACAACTGGAATGTTCAAAACAAGGAGAATTAATAAACATATTGCAGTATAATACGTTATAATGGAATACTAGTCTGCAATGTAAGTTTAAAAAAAGACAAGAGGCTCCAAATTGAGTCACTTGCATAAGTCCAAAACACCAAACCGAGACTTATTAACATTATTAGTTTTGGCCTCTCCCAGGAGTGGAATTTTAAACTTGTCAATCTGGTGTTACCTAATCAAAACTAATGAGGTAATCTACCTGATAGACCCCCCACCCCCGCAGTCCCCTAAATGAAAGTGACCTTGCCACAACCTACACTTTGCTAGTAATTTCCTTGTCCCACCCATTTCTGCCTATAAAATTCTCCTCACTTTGTACAGCTCCTTGAATCTCCTTTCTATTTGTTACATTGCATGCTGCCCAATTCATGGATTGTTGAATAAATTCAATAAGATCTTTAAAATTAATATACAGCAGCAAAAATTAATTTTAAAAATATAATGCTGAACTAAAAAAAAAAAAATTTTACACCAACGAGTACCTGCCATACAACTGCATTTATGTGAAGTTTTAGAATAGGAAAAACAAATTCATGATGATAGAAATTAAATCAGTGAATGCTTCTAGTCATGTTGGAGTGGTGGTGACAGACTGAATAAAGGGGCACAAATAAAGTTTCTCTGATTATGGAAATATTTTAAATCATGATTTGAGGTGATGGTTAGAGGGGAATATACATTAGCAAAATCTCAGTAAGCTCTACACTTAAGATATGCACATTTTATCATATGTAAATTCAATAGAAAGTATTAACAGTAATTTTTTTTTTTTAAATAGGAAGACATGATAAGAAACTCAATCAAATCTGAATAGAACTAAATTTCTCAACTATCTGCCCAGGACCTCAAACCTCTGAACTAACGTACAGTTTAAGAAATGTGTTATAGTAATTTTGTGAACCATTAACTATTATTGGCGGTGAATTTCTTTTAATTCATTTCAACAAGCACTTACTGAGTTCCTACTCTGAGAAAGACACTAAAGGATAATGGTGAAACAGAGACAAAATAAGATTCCTTATCATCAAGCAATTGTCTAACAGGGTTTGAGAGACTCCAGAAAGAACTATTTCAAGGGCTATTTAAAAATATTAAATTTAGCTAGGACAGGTGACAAAGTCATAATCATTATAGCAAAACCTAATATAGTATCTGAGATATCGGGCAGGAGGAACTTGTAAAAGCAAATGTTATTAAATAGTAGTTAAGATACCACTTTAAGGCAAAATTAGGAAAAGATATATGTAAAACTGAGCTTCTTACTCCTATTTGAGTCCTTCAACCTACCCGAAAACTGGTATTTTATTTTATTATTGTTATTTTTTTTTTTTTTTTGCGGTACGCAGACCTCTCACTGTTGTGGCCTCTCCCGTTGTGGAGCACAGGCTCCTGACGCGCAGGCTCAGCGGCCATGGCTCACAGGCCCAGCCCCTCTGCGGTATGTGGGATCTTCTCAGACCAGGACACGAACCCGTATGCCCTGCATTGGCAGGTGGACTCTCAACCACTGCGCCACCAGGGAAGACCAAAAAACTGATATGTTAAAACAGGTATGAGGTTGGAGGCAACTCACTAAATACTCTTGAGGCTTTCTGTTGTCATAACTACTAAAGTAGATGCTGGGAAAGAGAGATATAACTTTCTAGGTAAATTTGTAGGTAAATGGGGATTTAAGTGTTTTCTATGGTGGACTTTTATTTTCTTTCTAAGTAGTAAATCAAAATATACAATGACAATAATAACAATACCTACAAAAAAGTGTAGTGATTAAGAGACTTAGAATCCTGGCTCTGCCACTTACTAGCTGTGATCAAGTCATTAAGCCTTAACTTCTCATCTGAAAATGGAAATAATTTAGAGTACCTACATCATAGAGTGTTTCTGAGAATAAAGTATGTACTTTATATAAAATACATAGAAATTCCACAGGACACAAACAGTCAATAAATGTTTATTATTATACTTAAAGAACCATAAAGCCCTTTTGCATACTGCCTAGCATTTGGTGACAACTTAATATACATTCTTATAATAATATTCATTATCTTAAATTTCACTTTAATTAATAATGATTATTATTATTTTAACCTCAGCACTGCCTATGATGTCTGGTAATACAAATATGCATTCAATAAATAAGCAAAAACGCACATTAAAAAAAGAAGTTGAAATTGTCATGTGGCCTGACTTTTTTTTAGAGAAAATCAACACATTTCAAAATAAATTCTGGGGATATAATTAAATGCTCTGCAAATGACATATAGAGTAATGTGAAATAAAAACAAAGACATTTTGTGTGGTAAGGAAAAGGGAAAATTTCTTATGCAAAATGATCTGAATTGATTCGGAAGGATAATGGAATAGAGAATCCTTTTAAAGAGCAAAATCAATACCCTGATATAAAAGAGATTTTAACTTATTTATAGTGAGAAAATTGACAGAAAATAAACTAAAAAATATGTGATAGTCTTGGAAAGCAAATCAGGACTTGTAAAAGGAAGAGAATATCAATAATTGAACTTGTAACAAAATGACTTCTCATTTCTTCCCATACATTTTAATTTAGAGCAAAATGACATAAGGAAGTCAACAGAATGCCAAAAACAGTGTAAGAAGTAGCAATGTCAAGGATGTAAAAGCAAAACATGGTATGTAAGGTTTGTTTGATGCCAGTTTATCCGGTTTCAGTTATTGATCTTTGTCTGTCAGTCACCAATCTACATCTTTTCTGTTTGTCAACTGATTCCTGCAAACCATGTGTACAAACACACACACACACACACACACACACTTGAATAGAACATGAACCCAACTCCCTTGAAGGGATAAACCATAACAGAGATCTGGAAACCACTTTATGGACAACAGTGCTGTGAGAAAAACGGCAAGTTGTCTCCCTTTGGGAAAGCAACTGCTCTGGAGGCTGCCAGGAGACTGTGTCCTGGCTATTAAATTTGACAGCTGTGTTCCTGAAGAAATCTTCAAAATGTTTTCAGAGGCATGAAATGTTATACAAACTTATGACATTGTAAGTGTTAGTGAACGGGAGCACAGAATTCCCTCAGAAGTATGGGATTTGAGGACAAAAGTCTGCACTGGAATGCTATGTCACTTAATAGCTGAATGACTGGAATAAAAGTGCCCAACATATTTAATTTCACAGGCATTGTTTCTTCTTCCATAAAATAAGGCTATTCATTTTACATGAAAGAATTCTTGGGAGTTTTAAATACTATAAAACTCTGGCTCAGTACTCTACCCATACATGTTCCACATACGTTATCATAGAGAGAATGATTTTTTGCATTACTTTCCCAAAGAAGCCTATTACCATTTTTTGTTAGAATTTATACCTTTTTAAAATTACTCTTTTTTTCTACTATTTTGCACAGAACACACAAGGGAGAGAATACCAAAGAAAGTAGAGAAGTGTAAAGAGAAGGAAAGGAAAGAGGATGAGCAAGAGAAGAATGTTTCTGGGTAGCCAGGATACACATAGCTGCCAAGTCTTTAGGTATAGCATGAAAAATTCTGCAGCTCCGGACCTTTGAACACTGTGGAATGGTTACTTTGCATTTAACGAATGCAAAGATGGCTCTTAATAACACTTAAGTGTTTTGCATAGTTGAATGATATTATTTATATGTTAGTTATTTTTTCCATTCCTTCTCCCTCCTCCATTTCCACTCCTTTTCAGATGTTCCATTCTGTGCTCCTTATCTTGTAAAAGGATAGTCACAATATAAACCACAAAAAAAGCCTAGTAGGCTCTAACTTTTATTTTTTATTTTTTTTTTAACATCTTTATTGGAGTATAATTGCTTTACAATGGTATGTTAGTTTCAGCTTCACAACAAAATGAATCAGTTATATATATACATATATTCCCATATCTCTTCCCGCTTGCATCTCCCTCCCTCCCACCCTCCCTATCCCACCCCTCCAGGCGGTCACAAAGCACCGAGCTGATCTCCCTGTGCTATGCGGCTGCTTCCCACTAGCTATCTACCTTACGTTTGGTAGTGTATATATGTCCATGCCTCTTTATCGCTTTGTCACCATTTACCCTTCCCCCTCCCCATAGCCTCAAGTCCATTCTCTAGTAAGTCTGTGTCTTTATTCCTGTTTCACCCCTAGGTTTTTCATGACATTTTTTTTTTTTAAATTCCATATATATGTGTTAGCATACGGTATTTGTCTCTCTCTTTCTGACTTACTTCACTCTGTATGACAGACTCTAGGTCTATCCACCTCATTACAAATAGCTCAATTTCGTCTCTTTTTATGGCTGAGTAATATTCCATTGTATATATGTGCCACATCTTCTTTATCCATTCATCCGATGATGGACACTTAGGTTGTTTCTATCTCTGGGCTATTGTAAATAGAGCTGCAATGAACATTTTGGTACATGACTCTTTTTGAATTATGGTTTTCTCAGGGTATATGCCCAGTAGTGGGATTGCTGGGTCATATGGTAGTTCTATTTGTAGCTTTTTAAGGAACCTCCATACTGTTCTCCACAGTGGCTGTATCAATTTACATTCCCACCAACAGTGTAAGAGGGTTCCCTTTTCTCCACACCCTCTCCAGCATTTATTGTTTCTAGATTTTTTGATGATGGCCATTCTGACTGGTGTGAGATGATATCTCATTGTAGTTTTGATTTGCATTTCTCTCATGATTAGTGATGTTGAGCATTCTTTCATGTGTTTGTTGGCACTCTGTATATCTTCTTTGGAGAAATGTCTATTTAGGTCTTCTGCCCATTTTTGGATTGGGTTGTTTGTTTTTTTGTTATTAAGCTGCATGAGCTGCTTATAAATTTTGGAGATCAATCCTTTGTCAGTTGCTTCATTTGCAAATATTTTCTCCCATTCTGAGGGTTGTCTTTTGGTCTTCTTTATGGTTTCCTTTGCTGCGCAAAAGCTTTTAAGTTTCATTAGGTCCCATTTGTTTACTCTTCTTTTTATTTCCATTTCTCTAGGAGGTGGGTCAAAAAGGACCTTGCTGTGATTTATGTCATAGAGTGTTCTGCCTATGTTTTCCTCTAAGAGTTTGATAGTTTCTGGCCTTACATTTAGGTCTTTAATCCATTTTGAGCTTATTTTTGTGTACGGTGTTAGGGAGTGATCTAATTTCATACTTTTACATGTAGCTGTCCAGTTTTCCCAGCACCACTTATTGAATAGGCTGTCCTTTCTCCACTGTACATTTCTGCCTCCTTTGTCAAAGATAAGGTGACCATATGTGCGTGGGTTTATCTCTGGGCTTTCTATCCTGTTCCATTGATCTATCTTTCTGTTTTTGTGCCAGTACCATACCGTCTTGATTACTGTAGCTTTGTAGTATAGTCTGAAGTCTGGGAGCCTGATTCCTCCAGTTCCTTCTTTCGTTCTCAAGATTGCTTTGGCTATTCGGGGTCTTTTGTGTTTCCATACAAATTGCAAAATTTTTTGTTCTAGTTCTGTGAAAAATGCCAGTGGTAGTTTGATAGGGATTGCATTGAATCTATAGATTGCTTTCGGTAGTAGAGTCATTTTCACAATGTTGATTCTTCCAATCCAAGAACATGGTATATCTCTCCATCTATTTGTATCATCTTTAATTTCTTTCATCAGTGTCTTATAATTTTCTGCATACAGATCTTTTGTCTCCTTAGGTAGGTTTATTCCTAGATATTTTATTCTTTTTGTTGCAATGGTAAATGGGAGTGTTTTCTTGATTTCACTTTCAGATTTTTCATCATTAGTATATAGGAATGCCAGAGATTTCTGTGCATTAATTTTGTATCCTGCCACTTTACCAAATTCATTGATTAGCTCTAGTAGTTTTCTGGTAGCATCTTTAGGGTTCTCTATGTATAGGATCATGTCATCTGCAAACAGTGACAGCTTTACTTCTTCTTTTCCGATTTGGATTCCTTTTATTTCCTTTTCTTCTCTGATTGCTGTGGCTAAAACTTCCAAAACTATGTTGAATAAGAGTGGTGAGAGTGGGCAACCTTGTCTTGTTCCTGATCTTAGTGGAAATGCTTTCAGTTTTTCACCATTGAGGATGATGTTTGCTGTGGGCTTGTCATATATGGCCTTTATTATGTTGAGGAAAGTTCCCTCTATGCCTACTTTCTGCAGGGTTTTTATCATAAATGGGTGTTGAATTTTGTCAAAAGCTTTCTCTGCATCTATTGAGATGATCATATGATTTTTCTCCTTCAGTTTGTTAATATGGTTTATCACATTGATAGATTTGCGTATATTGAAGAATCCTTGCATTCCTGGAATAAACCCCACTTGATCATGGTGTATGATCTTTTTAATGTGCTGTTGGATTCTGTTTGCTAGTATTTTGTTGAGGATTTTTGCATCTATGTTCATCAGTGATATTGGCCTGTAGTTTTCTTTCTTTGTGACATCCTTGTCTGGTTTTGGTATCAAGGTGATGGTGGCCTCGTAGAAGGAGTTTGGGAGTGTTCCTCCCTCTGCTATATTTTGGAAGAGTTTGAGAAGGATAGGTGTTAGCTCTTCTCTAAATGTTTGATAGAATTCGCCTGTGAAGCCATCTGGTCCTGGGCTTTTCTTTGTTGGAAGATTTTTAATCACAGTTTCAATTTCAGTGCTTGTGATTGGTCTGTTCATATTTTCTATTTCTTCCTGATTCAGTCTTGGCAGGTTGTGCCTCTCTAAGAATTTGTCCATTTCTTCCAGATTGTCCATTTTATTGGCATAGAGTTGCTTGTAGTAATCTCTCATGATCTCTTTTATTTCTGCAGTGTCAGTTGTTACCTCTCCTTTTTCATTTCTAATTCTATTGATTTGGGTCTTCTCCCTTTTTTTCTTGATGAGTCTGGCTAGTGGTTTATCTATTTTGTTTATCTTCTCAAAGAACCAGCTTTTAGTTTTATTGATCTTTGCTATTGTTTCCTTCATTTCTTTTTCATTTATTTCTGATCTGATTTTTATGATTTCTTTCCTTCTGCTAGCTTTGGGGTTTTTTTGTTCTTCTTTCTCTAATTGCTTGAGGTGCAAGGTTAGGTTGTTTATTCGAGATGCTTCCTGCTTCTTAAGGTGGGCTTGTATTGCTATAAACTTCCCCCTTAGAACTGCTTTTGCTGCATCCCACAGGTTTTGGGTCGTTGCGTCTCCATTGTCATTTGTTTCTAGGTATTTTTTGATTTCTTCTTTGATTTCTTCAGTGATATCTTCATTATTAAGTAGTGTATTGTTTAGCCTCCATGTGTTTGTATTTTTTACAGATCTTTTCCTGTAATTGATATCTAGTCTCATGGCGTTGTGGTCAGAAAAGATACTTGATACAATTTCAATTTTCTTAAATTTACCAAGGCTTGATTTGTGACCCAAGATATGATCTATCCTGGAGAATGTTCCATGAGCACTTGAGAAAAATGTGTATTCTGTTGTTTTTGGATGGAATGTCCTATAAATATCAATTAACTCCATCTCGTTTAATGTATCATTTAAAGCTTGTGTTTCCTTATTTATTTTCATTTTGGATGATCTGTCCATTGGTGAAAGTGGGGTGTTAAAGTCCCCTACTATGAATGTGTTACTGTCGATTTCCCCTTTTATGGTTGTCAGTATTTGCCTTATGTATTGAGGTGCACCTATGTTGGGTGCATAAATATTTACAATTGTTATATCTTCCTCTTGGATTGATCCCTTGATCATTATGTAGTGTCCTTCTTTGTCTCTTCTAATAGTCTTTGTTTTAAAGTCTATTTTGTCTGATATGAGAATTGCTACTCCAGCTTTCTTTTGGTTTCCACTTGCATGAAATACCTTTTTCCATCCCCTTACTTTCAGTCTGTATGTGTCTCTAGGTCTGAAGTGGGTCTCTTGTAGACAGCAAATATATGGGTCTTGTTTTTGTATCCATTCAGCCAATCTGTGTCTTTTGGTGGGAGCATTTAGTCCATTTACATTTAAGGTAATTATCGATATGTGTGTTCCTATTCCCATTTTCTTCATTGTTTTGGGTTTGTTATTGTAGGTCCTTTCCTTCTTTTGTGTTTCTTGCCTAGAGAAGTTCCTTTAGCAGTTGTTGTAGAGCTGGTTTGGTGGTGCTGAACTCTCTCAGCTTTTGCTTGTCTGTAAAGGTTTTAATTTCTCCATCAAATCTGAATGAGATCCTTGCTGGGTAGAGTAATCTTGGTTGCAGGTTTTTCTCCTTCAACACTTTCAATATGTCCTGCCACTCCCTTCTGGCTTGCAGAGTTTCTGCTGAAAGATCAGCTGTTAACCTTATGGGGATTCCCTTGTGTGTTATTTGTTGTTTTTCCCTTGCTGCTTTTAATATGTTTTCTTTGTATTTAATTTTTGACAGTTTGATTAATATGTGTCTTGGCGTATTTCTCCTTGGATTTATCCTGTATGGGACTCTCTGTGCTTCCTGGACTTGATTAACTATTTTGTTTCCCATATTAGGGAAGTTTTCAACTATAATCTCTTCAAATATTTTCTCAGTCCCTTTCTTTTTCTCTTCTTCTTCTGGAACCCCTATAATTCGAATGTTGGTGCGTTTAATGTTGTCCCAGAGGTCTCTGAGACTGTCCTCAGTTCTTTTCATTCTTTTTTCTTTATTCTGCTCTGCAGTAGTTATTTCCACTATTTTATCTTCCAGGTCACTTATCCGTTCTTCTGCCTCAGTTATTCTGCTATTGATCCCATCTAGAGTACTTTTAATTTCATTTATTGTGTTGTTCATCGTTGCTTGTTTCATCTTTAGTTCTTCTAGGTCCTTGTTAACTGATTCTTGCAATTTGTCCATTCTATTGTCCATTCTATCTCCAAGATTTCGGATCAACCTTACTATCATTATTCTGAATTCTTTTTCAGGTAGACTGCCTATTTCCTCTTCATTTGTTAGGTCTGGTGGGTTTTTATCTTGCTCCTTCATCTGCTGTGTGTTTTTCTGTCTTCTCATTTTGCTTATCTTACTGTGTTTGGGGTCTCCTTTTTTTTTTTTTTGCAGGCTGAAGGTTCGTAGTTCCTGTTGTTTTTTGAGTCTGTCCCCAGTGGCTAAGGTTGGTTCAGTGGGTTGTGTAGGCTTCCTGGTGGAGGGTACTAGTGCCTGTGTTCTGGTGTATGAGGCTGGATCTTGTCTTTCTGGTGGGCAGGTCCACGTCTGGTGGTGTGTTTTGGGGTGTCTGTAGACTTATTATGATTTTGGGCAGCCTCTCTGCTAATGGGTGGGGTTGTGTTCCTGTCTTGCTAGTTGTTTGGCATAGGATGTCCAGCACTGTAGCTTGCTGGTCGTTGAGTGAAGCTGGGTGCTGGCGTTGAGATGGAGATCTCTCGGAGATTTTTGCTGTTTGATATTATGTGCAGCTGGGAGGCCTCTTGTGGACCAGTGTCCTGAAGTTGGCTCTCCCACCTCAGAGGCACAGCACTGAGTCCTGGCTGCAGCACCAAGAGCCTTTCATCCACAGGGCTCCTTAATTTGGGATGATTCGTTGTCTATTCAGGTATTCCACAGATGCAGGGTATATCAAGTTGATTGTGGAGCTTTAATCCGCTGCTTCTGAGGCTGCTGGAAGAGATTTCCCTTTCTCTTCTTTGTTCTCACAGCTCCCAGGGGCTCAGCTTTGGATTTGGCCCCGCCTGTGCGTGTAGGTCGCCGGAGGGCGTCTGTTCTTTGCTCAGACAGGACGGGGTTAAAGGAGCCACTGATTCGGAGGCTCTGGCTCACCCAGGCCGGGGGGTAGGGAGGGTCACGGAGTGCAGGGCGGGCCTGCAGCGGCAGAGGCCGGCGTGACGCTGCAGCCTGAGGCCCGCCGTGCGCTCTCCCGGGGGAGCCGTCCCCGGATCCCGGGACCCCGGCAGCGGCGGGCTGCACAGGCTCCCCGGAAGGGCGTGTGGCTAGTGACCTGCGCTCGCACACAGGCCTCCTGGCGGCGGCAGCAGCGGCCTTAGCGTCCCATGTCCGTCTCTGGGCTCCGCACTCTTAGCCGCGGCTCGCGCCCGTCTCTGGAGCTCTCCCAAGCAGCGTTCCCAATCCCCCCTCCTCGTGCACGAGGAAACAAAGAGGGACGTAAAAGTCTCTTGCCTCTTCGGCAGGTCCAGACCCCTCCCCAGACTCTCTCCCGGCCACCCGCGGCGCACCAACGCCCTGCAGGCTGTGTTCACGCCGCCAACCTCAGTCCTCTCCCGGCGCTCCGACAAAAGCCGGAGCCTCAGCTCCCAGTCCCGCCCGCCCCGGCGGGCGAGCAGACAAGCCTCTCGGCTGGTGAGTGCCGGTCGGCCCGATCCTCTGCGCTGGAATCTCTCCGCTTTGCCCTCCGCACCCCTGTTGCTGTGCTCTCCTCCGCGGCTCCCAAGCTCCCCCACTCCGCCTCCCGAAGTCTCCACCCGCGAAGGGGCTCCTAGTGTGTGGACACTTTTCCTCCTTCACAGCTCTCTCCCGCTGGTGCAGGACCCGTCCCTATTCTTTTGTCTCTGTTTAGTTTTTTCTTTTGCCCTAACCAGGTACGTGGGGGGGTTCCTTGCCTTTTGGGAGGTCTGAGGTCTTCTGCCAGCGTTCAGTAGGTGCTCCGTAGGAGTTGTTCCACGCGTAGATGTATTTCTGGTGTATCTGTGGAGAGGAAGGTGATCTCCGCGTCTTACTCTTCCGCCATCTTCCCGGAACTCCGGCTCTAACTTTTAAATTCCAAGTGTTTAAACATTTATAGACCAGAGACTACACAAATGTTTGGGGAAAACAAGAGGGAGAAAAAAAGACCTTTCCACAGAGTTTTACTAAATATCACCCATTACTATTCAGATTGAAAAAAAGATTTCTTCAGTGTTAGAAAAGGGAGAAAAAATGGAGAAGAGGTAATGAAAGTTTCATAGGCTTAAGAGAGGGAGCAAGAGACTAGAGAGGTTTAAGGAACTTAAAAGCTGAGAAGATTTAGAACCTGCTTGTGGGCCCTGGGTCTTCCCTAGGTAGGCAACAAGATCCCAGCTATATTCAGACTCATAGACAGTATTTTAAATCAGTTTTACATGGGAAGAAAGGGAATTTCTTAATTGGAATATGCATGGTCCTGGATTAATAGATATCTCAGTAGACAATGTCTTAGCAGATCAGTTGATGACAAGGTAGGTACTAACATCCTGAGAAGCTTGATCCTATGTGAGATTCCTTTCCCAGGACACTTGCACTTTAGTTCATTAGGGCTTGAAATAGAAATAAAGGTAAATTTCTTGAACTTCAGAGTCTGTGAATTGAGATTCATACCTACTGATTTTTTATTGTGATAATATATATAACAAAATTTATTAATATAAAATTTATGTTAATAATTAACATAAAATTTCAACCATTTTAATTGTATTAAGTACATTCACACTTTTGTGCAACCATCACTATCATCCACCTTCAGAATTTTTTCAACTTCTCCAACTAAAATTTTGATCTATTGAACACAAACTTTTAATTTCCACCTCCTCTTAGTCCCTAGCAACCCCCATTCTATTTTCTGTTCCTATGAGTCTGAATACTCTAGGTACTTAATATGAGTGGAATCATACAATATTTGTCCTTTTGTGACTGGTTCATTTCACTTAGCATAATGTTGTCAATGTTCATCCATGTTGTAGCATGTGTCAGAATTTCCTTGCTTTTTAAAGGCTGAATAATAGGCTATTGTATTCTATTCTATTGTAATAATATGATATATCCATTCATGATATCCATTCATGTGTTGATGGACACTTGTGTTGCTTCCACTTTTTGACTATTATGTCTTGATTTTCTTAATCTATAGGGAGAAACAATGACTTTTGTCTTCCAGAAATATATTTGCATTTAGCATTTGTTGTATTTTTTCCTATTTGCTCCCTCTTTATGGTTTCAGGTCTTTTATAATTCATCATTATCCTTTAAAGTCTTGGAGAGATGGTTGAATCAGTAATCAGCTATGTTTAATTATAAGTTAATGGTATTGATTTTAATTTCAAAGGTCTAATTAACTTTCTTCAACTTTTCCCTTACAATTGTCTTTTTTTATGATGATGATGGTTTTTAAATCAAAGGACACTTAAGGTGGAACCTGACATTAAATAGTGGCTCCTGATTATTAAAGAGCAGCTTTATTACTCCTTCATCCCCACCCTTCTCTCCCCCACATTTTTAGATCTAAAGAACCAAAGGGAAGTTGGAGGAAAAATGGAAATTAGTGTTTGTTGATTTGCTCTTAGTTGATTTGATCAGCGGCAAAAGGAAACATGATAGGTCAAAAAAGCTATGGTTTAAGACAAATGTGTGTAAAACAGGGAATTCTGATATGAACACTGTCCTCGGGCTTGTTTCATTCTGTTGTGACTTTCTAAGTGTTCTTATCCACTGCATTCAGAATATTTGTAATAGGGTTGTGAGAGTTATGAATGTGAATTACCAGTGTTGGGTCCTCTGCTAGGGAGTAAGACTTATACTTCTTGCTATCCCCTACTCTTCCCTTTTACTATGTACTTTGACACAAAGTTCTTATTTAATCCTCCAGTAACACATTTTAATTACATTTCTGCTATGGTCTAAATGTTTGAGTCTCCCCAAAATTCACATGTTGAAATTCAAAATCCTAAGGTGATGGTATTAGGAGGTGGGGTTTTAGGGAGGTGATTTGACCATGAGGGTAGAATCCTCATGAATGTGATTAGTGCCTTTATAAAAGAGGCCTGAAATGCTCCCTTGCTGCTTCCATCATGTAAGGACACCGTGAAAAGACAACCATCTAAGAGGTGGTTCCTCACCAGACACCAAATCTACCAGCACTTGGCCTCGGACTTCCCAGCCTTCAGAACTCTGAGAAATAATTTACTACTGTTTATAAGACACTCAGTCTATGGTATTCTGTTATAGCAGCCTGAATGAATTAAAACAATTTCTAACAATTATCTTGGATGATCTTATAAAGGAAAGCTCATGTTTATTTTTTTTGGATAAAGTTTAAAATGATTTTTTAATACTTAAAACTAAACAATGTTGATAGATTTTTAAATGAATTTGGGGGTAACTCACAACTTTACATTATTGAGCCTTTCCTTGTAGGAATATGATCCTTCTCTTCATGTCTTAAAATCTTCCTTTGTGTTCTTCAGAAGAGTTTAGAGATGTAAGGTAAACTCTGTATTTCTTAACTTTATAACTAGGTAATTTTGATGTTGTTGATGTTGGGAGTAACACCTTTGCTTAACCATCACTGCATGTTGATAATGTGGCAAGCACTGTACTAAGCAACTTAACAGTATTAATTTATTTAATTCTCACAACAATTTTGTAAGTTAAGTAAGAGCTATGTGGAAACTGATTTAAAGACTATGGAAATGACACTTAAAATATGGAATTAGCCAAAGTCATGCAGCAAGCATATGGCAAAGCCAGGATATAAAACTAATTTTAAATATTTCCACATCACTCTATATTTTTTATCATTATACTCTTTTATTCTGCCCCCTTGATTTAAGGAAATGCATACACAAACACACACTGAGTTTTAACTAACAGACTACAATATCTTCCATGAGATAATCCTAACTTCATAGGACATGTTGATATAGGAACTGTTTGTAGATATTTTTTTTTCTTTTGGCCATGCCACGTGGCTTGTGGGCTCATACTTCCCTCACCAGGGATTGAACCTGGGCCACAGCAGTGAACGCACTGAGTCCTAACCATTGAACCACCAGGGAATTCCCAGTTTGTAGATATTGTTTAGAAAATAATTAGTCTGACAGAGTTAGCCTTATAAACCTCATAGTTAATTGACTATGAACCTTTCTTATTTAACAATTTGGGTGACTTGGGGTGGGGGGTGGATAAAATGATGGCACTGACCATACTTATCTAAATTATAGTTCTTACCCTGGAAATTCCCATAGATGTATGTTAAAAAAAATTATAGTATCCAAAATGATTTAAGTGTTCTACATAATAATTAGTAATCATAAAATAATCATAAATATAATAATCATAAATAGGGTTCCACTGCTGTAAAATTTTGAAGGAATGTCTTTTATAGGTTTACATTGCTATCTTTGTCATTTGGACAGAAAGAAGGAAAGAACTAAATTATTTTGTATTTATAATGCTTACTGCAGTAATAAGGAATACAACTATCAAAATCCAACTAATTTCTCTGCTTTTAAGTTCCCACAAAACATTATAGAAAGGTTGCAGAATATAAGGTTAATATACAAGAGCCAATTGTTTCTCTATATACCAAAAAAGAACAAGTGGAATTTGAAATTAAAAACACAATATCATTTACATTAGCATTCTTGAAAATGAAATAGGTGTAAATCTAACAAAATATATATAAGATTTTTTGAGGAAAACAACACTTGACTCTAATGAATAAAATCAAAGAAGATCTTAAAAAATGGAGAGAAAGGACATCAAAGATAGAGCTGAATAAGACATCCTTGTTCATGCCCCCCCCACACAACAACAAAAATTTGGTATCGGGCTTCCCTGGTGGCGCAGTGGTTGTGAGTCCACCTGCCGATGCAGGGGACACGGGTTTGTGCCTCAGTCCGGGAAGATCCCACATGCCGTGGAGCGGTTGGGCCTGTGAGCCATGGCCACTGAGCTTGTGCGTACGGAGCCTGTGCTCCGCAACGGGAGAGGCCACAGCAGTGAGAGGCCCACGTACCGAAAAAAAAAAATGGTATCTATTCACAGACTAAAGTGTCTTTGTGGGAGCTGCGGGATCCAGCACCATATGTTAAGGGATCCAGCAGGAACCTCACCCACCTGCACATTGAGTAATAGGCTCACAGACCTTGGTTCTAGCTGTTGACCATGAAGTGGTACATGAACTAGCTCCAGATTCTCTAAGCCACGGTCCAAGAGACCCTGGAGAACCCTGTCTCAGACAATCACCTACAGAAAAAAAGAGCCTTTCTGGAAGTCTAGGTTTCCAATGGAGAAGTTTCAGCACACTGTTGCAGCAAACAAGTATGAGTTTAGATACATTGGAGATGGTTAGAAGAAAAGTTTGACTTTACTCACATCAAACTTTTTCCAAGGTGGCACAGTTCAGGGACAAGAGAGACCTTTTCAGCTCATAATTTTTCCAAATTCAATACCTCACTTTCAACAATGAACAACTCATCAAGACAGAAAAATCAATAAGGAAGTGTTGGACTTGAACTATACTTTGGATCAAATTAACCTAACATATATAAACAGAAGAACATTACATCCAACAGAGGCAGAATACACACTCTTATCAAACACACACAAAGCATTCTCTAGATATAGCATATGGTAGGACACAAAACAAGTCTTTCTTTTAATTGAAGTAGAGTTGATGTACAGCATAATATGTTACAAGTGTACAACATAATGATTCAAAATTTTTAAAGGTTATATTCTCTTTATTGTTACTATAAAATGTTGACTATATTTCCTATATTGTATAATATACACTTGTAGCTTATTTTATACATAATAGTTTGTACCTATTAATCCCTTACACCAACATTGTTTCTCTCCACTTCCCTCTTCCCACTGGTAACCACTAGTTTGTTTTCTACATCTGTGAGTCTGCTTCTTTTTTGTTATCTTTCCTAGTTTGTTGTATTTTTTAGATTTCACATATAAGTGATATCATACAGTATTTGTATTTCTGTCTGACTTATTTCACTTAGCATAATGCTCTCCAAGTTTATTCATGTTGCTGCAAATGGCAAAATTTCATTCTTTTTTATGGCTGAGTAGTGTTCCATGGCATTTTTCTGAGAATTAGAACTAATAATTTTAAAATTTGTTTGGAAACACAGAATACCCCCAAATAGCCAAAACAATCCTGAGAAAGAAGAATAGAGCTGGAGTAGTCACACTCCCTGACTTCAAACTATACAACAAAGCTACAGTAACCAAAACAGTATGGTACTGGAGCAAAGCTGGGTACATAGATGAATGAAATAGACTAGAGAGTCTAGAAATAAACCCACACACTTATGGTCCATTAGTCTACAACAAAGGAGGCAAGAATATACAATGGAGAAAAGACAGTCTCTTCAAAAAGTGGTGTTGAGAAAGTTGGACACCTACAGGTAAATGAATAAATTAGAACTTTTTTTCACACAAAAACTCATTTTATAAGGCCAGCATAATCTTGATATTAAAGTCAGATAAGAACAATACAAGAAAACTACAGGCCAATATACTTGATGAATGTAGTTGCAAAAGTTCTCAATAAAATATTAGTCAGCCAAATTCAACAGTGAATTAAAAGAATTATACACCATGATTGAGTAGGATTTATCCCAGGGATGCAAGGATGGCTCAATGTACACAAATCAATAAATATAATACACTAAATTAATAGAATGAGAGATAAAAAAATTATGATTATTTCAATAAATGCATAAAAATCATTTCATAAAGTTCAACCTCTTTTCCTGATTAAAAACTCTCAACAAATTGAAGGGAGAAGGAAAATAATTCAGCTTAATAAAGGCTGAATATGGCAACTGACTAACATCATACTCAATGGTGAAAGGTTAAATCTTTTTCTCTGAGATCAGGGAAAATACAAGGGTGATCCCAGACCTCTTGTATTCAACATAGTACCAGAAGTCCTAGCCAGAGCATTTAGGCAAGAAAAATAAATAAAACGCATCTGAATTGGAAAAAAAGAAATGAAATTGTCTTTGCCTGCAGATGATATGATCTTATATATAGAAACCCTAAAGATTCCACCAGAAAAATGAGTACTAATAAATTTTAAAATTTCAGGATTGAAAATCAATTTATAGAAATCAGTTGCATTTCTATACACTAACAGTAAAGTATCTGAAAAGAAAAAGACACAAATAAATGGAAATAAATATAACGTGTTCATGAATTGGAAGAAATAATATTGTTAAAAATATTGTTCAAACATTTAATAATATTGTTAAAATACTACCCAAAGCCATCTATAGATTCAATGCAATACTTATCAAAAATTCCAGTGTAATTTTTCACAGAAACAGAAAAAAAAATCCTAAAATTTGTGTGGAACCACAAAAGACCCTGCATGGCCAAAGCAACATGAAAGAAAGACAAAGCTGAAGGCATCACACTTCCTTTCAAACAATATTTTTAAACTGTACCATTTGAAACACTGTGGTACTGGCATAAAAAGACAAATAGACGAATGGAACAGAATGAGAGCTCAGAAATAAACTCTCTCATATATAGTCAAGTAATATTTGACAGTGGAGTCAAGTTTACTCAATGGGGAAAGGATAGTCTCTTTAATAAGTGGTGTAGATAAAAGTGGATAATCACATAGAAAATAATAAAATTAAATCCCTACCTTATGACACTAAAATATTAATTTTCAGTAAAGATCTCAATATAACACTTGAGAGTGTAAAACTTCTAGAATAAAAAAGGGAGAAATCTCCTTGACTTTGGTATTGGCAATGAGTCTTTGGGATATGGCACCAAAAGTAAAGGCAACATAAACAAAATAAACAAGGGGGACTATATCAAACTAAAGAAAAAAAACAAAACAAAAACAAACAAACAAAAAAACAATCTACACAAACAATCAAGAAGAAAAAAGGCAACCTATGAATGGGAGAAAATGTTTGAAAAGCATGTATCTGCAAACAGATATCAAAAATATACCCAAAATATATACGGAACTCATGTAACTCAAATCCAAATAAAATAACCTGATTTTAAAATGCCATAGGGGGCTTCGCTGGTGGCACAGTGGTTGGGGGTCCACCTGCCAATGCAGTGGACATGGGTTTGGGCCCTCATCTGGAAAGATCCCACATGCCACAGAGCATCTAAGCCCATGCCCCACAACTGCTGATCCTGTGATCTGGAGCCCATGAGCCACAACTGCTGAGCCTGGGTGCCATAACTACTGAAGCCCGTGTGCCAGGATCCTGTGCTCCACAAGAGAAGCCACCGCAATGAGAGGCCTACGCACCTCAACGAACAGTGGCCCCCACTTGCCTCAACTAGATAAGGTCCATGTGCAGCAATGAAGACCCAATGTGCCAAAAATAAATAAATTTAAAATGCCAGAGGAAATGAATAGCCATTTTTTCCAAAGAATACATACAAATTGCCCAGATTTGAAAAATTACTCAACATCATTAATCATCAGGGAAATGCAAATCAAAAACATATTGAGATATTACCTCTCACTTGTTAGAATAGCTACTTTAAAAAGGCAAGTGATAATAAGTGTTGGTTAGGATGTGGTGAAAAAGGAACCCTTGTGCAGCAGTAATGGAAATGCAAATTTTTACAACACTATGGAAAACTGTATGGAGGTTCCTCAAAAAATTAAAAATAGAACTATCATATAATGCAGCTAAAAGTGTTCTGTACTCCAATTCAATTTTCAGTGTGTGTGTGTGTGTGTGTGTGTGTGTGTGTGTGTGTGTTTGTAGGAGTTTACACAAAGTTGTTCTCCTATACCAACTGGGTGTCCTACAATTCAATTTAATTCTGACACTACCTATCAAGAGATATAATCAGATTCCACTGGTTAAGGGCTCAGTCCCACAGACTGCCCTCCACTTTAGATGCCAATCACAAGACCAGGTTGTTACCTGTGCTCCTGACCAACTGGCTACCAATTGGAGGGTCCCACAACCCTTCTTTGGGTTTGATTAATTTACTAGAGTGGCTCATAGGAATCAGGAAACCCACTAGATTACTGGTTTATTACAAAAAAAAATTATTAAAGAATGTGAATCAATAGCCAGATGAAGAGAACAAAGGAGCTTCATCTCCTCATGGAGTTTGTGGCTTACATGACGTGGTGGTAATGTGAAAGACTTCTGCTTCCCTAAGTTGGAAGCTCTTTAAACTCCCTCCTTTGGTCTTTTATGGCACCAAAAGTAAATACAAATACTTATTTTATGCACTTAAAATATCATTGGTGGAACTCCACAAGTTTTAGCAATTGCCTAAATAAGTTCCCTAGCCAATTCAACATACAGTATTTCTGGAAAGAATTAAGTATGATAATTATGCTGCCCACATATTTTCCTTTAATGTTTACAATAACCAAGGAAAAATTGATGCAAGATAATAAATACAGATAATATTTTCTTCTTAAGACATGTCTCTCTAAGAGAGACATTATGAACATCAGCTACAAATTACTATATCCATTTAAAGCTAAAATTAAAATTAAAAACTAGTAAGTAGCAAATGGAGATTTGTGCCACACAGACTGTTAACTGCAGAAATAAGTAGCTTCTAACAATGGGGACTTTCCCATTTAGGGATAATAATTTCAAATTATTTTTTTTCCTTTATTTGATACAGCAATGTTGTCATGACCTTCATCCACTTTGGGAGTTTGGTAATATTTTCACTTATGTCTTCTCTCCATGGGAATAAATGATTCTAAACTTGAAATCTCAGTACCTATGTGAAAAATAACTTTATAAATACTTCAAACACTTACATTTGTACCAACAAATGTTCTAATATGAATAAAAAAAGCATTCCCTTTCAAACACAGAAATGCATAACTAGAAACCAGATAACAGGAGTCCTACACATACAGTTCACTGTCAATTCTCAGAAGTATTTTACATAATCTTCAATGGCACTATAATTATATATGTTTCTTATTAGGTTTTGCCTAACTTGGCGTTTCTATAGCTGTTTACTAGTAAATCTAAGTATTTGTTGATTCAGCTATAATCTTTGATATATGACAATCATCAATATTAATACAAATATTTTAAACCAATTTTATGCATTTATACATTCATTTCACCAACATTCCTTGAACAACCATTATTTGTCAGACACTTTCCTTGGCCCAGGAGATATTAAGAAAAGTTACACCTGATATCCTCTGCCCTTAAAATATAATTTTGGAAAAGAAAACAAACAAGAAAATATATTTTAATTCAAAGCAATAAGTCTGTTGTGAGAGCATGCTGTTAAGACTATATTGTGTGTATGTCTGCATGTGTGTGTGTGTGTATGTGTGTGTTTTAACATAATGTAAGTTCATTGTCTTAATTTGGGTTGCCTGCAAAACAGATGCTAAGCAGGGATTTGGGTTCAAGTACTTTATTAAAGAGGTAATCACAGGAAGTCCTCTAAATGATTGATTTATGCAGGAACTCTATTCAGTGGTCTGTACAGTAGGACTAAAGCAATTGTTCTCAAATGTTAAGAGTACCTCAGTTTGAGGGCTTATAGTACAGATGGCTGGGCCCCACACTCAGAGCTTCTCATTCAGCAAGTCTGTTGTGGAGTACAAGTACTTGCATTTTCATAAATTCCTACCTGATGATGAGGATGGGGAGGGTGTCTCAAGACATTTTAGGAACCAATGGCTTAGTAGGTGTGAGCAGGGCACAAGAGCATAAGCTACATTCACACATATTCAAATACTTTTGATATCCTTATTCTATCTAAACATCACAATTTTCTCATGCTTTCAACCATTTATTTCATCAACAATTGAACTTGCATAAGTTTCAGTCACACATAAACTTGGAAAGGCCTTGTGCTCTTATTAACTAGTCTTTAACCAGGTGATTAAATCCAGGTGGTTAATTAGAAAATATGTGACTGGTACAATGCACTTATTTTATTTTAATATGGGGGGAGGAGATTCTTGTAGCTATAAACTAAATGTTCATCTTTGATTTGAAGGAGCAGGGTGCAAAGGTTACATTTATTGCACAAAAAAATGTCCTCTGGAATAATAGCTTTTGGGTCCTAGATCAGGATGTGTGAGGAGAGAAAGCATGTGCATGTGTATTAATGATATACATGAATAGCAAGAATAACTATATTGTGTTTATATATATTTGATAAAATTCTTCCAAGCATGAAATCAGAATTTTTCTCTGCATCAAGCAAAGTATTTCCACGAGGTTCACGGAGTTGGAATAAAAACAAAAGTCTCAAATCAGTTTGGTAAAATAATTATGTATATATTAATATTTTACTGCTTTTGAATAAAGAATGTCTTGTAGAGAAATCTTTTATTCAGTTCTTGCCTGTGTCTACACTACAGGTAAAAAATCCATTTATGAAGGGAATTTTTAAAACAAAATGAGTGTTTGTATTTATGTGGGGAACGTGGTAACAAAGGAATGTACTTAACTGCAGTATGCTATTTGTTTTCACAAAACACACATGCAATTTTCTATTCTGACTGTACATTCAAATCCATGTAAAGAGGGCACTTTATTTTCCAAGGACACTGAGTAGAATAATGTAAACTGACTGAAAAGAGAGAAACTTTACTACTGCATATACTCTGGGTCTTTAAAGGCACCAGAATTAGGAAAACTAAGTGATAATATCAGCTACATAAACTGTTCATTTTAATATATAATTCTAGACGGTAAGGGTCTGAGACAATTGTACTAAGTCTCTCCACTGAATATTTAGTTATTTCAATAAAATTGAGATATGCAAAGGAACAACATATGATAAATAAAACCTCTGTGCAAGGATGCCCTGATTGTAAACATAAGTGTTGTATCCCTTAATGTTCATAGGCTAAGAAACTAAAGAGTAAAATTAATCTTCTCTTATTAGAGGCATTTAAATAATGCAATTTAAGTATCTATCCTGAAAAAAGATAATTAAATACTTCTTTAGGGTCAACATATACATATTAAATAAAACTTTCTTCCCTGAATCTTATTTTTAAATCTAATTTTGCTTACATGACTGATTCTCTTTCTTTTTGCTGAAATCCCAGTTATTTCAGTGCTCTAGTTTTCAACTAGGTGTTACATTCCAATTCAGTTCCATGCTTCAAACCCTGTATTCTTTAGGAGAAGGCTTTGTGATTTGCCACGCCTTTTCTGGTTTTACGAGGATTCAACTTAAGCCAGGTTTTAAAAAAAACAGCTATATAGGGAATGCCACTGATCCTTCATTAAATATTGAGAATTTACAGCCAGAAAATGGGGGAAGTATGGGGAGAAGAAGCAAAACTTGTGATTTAACACACAGATTCATTCAACAATTGCCAACCCCTTTTTTACCCCAGTTGCTGTGAAGCATCTTTAGTGTGTGTCATTTCATTCATTTCAGACAGCAGCATTCTGAGATTGTTGTTATCCCCTCATAGTATGCTCATTAACATGTTCATACCTGTTCAAACTGCCTCCTCTCTTGAAAGCTGTTTTGTATGCATCCTACCTCCACTGCAAGTGCTCTTAGCCTGAAAAAAACTCAAACTTCAAGACCAATTGCAAATGTCCTTTTCATTATAAAATGTTCTTATGTTTTCTACTTCCCAATTTGAAACATTCTCTACTCTCTGTGCTCAGTGAACATTGTTTACAGGTTCAAATCTATATTACAGTGCTTGTCACTTTGATTATAGTTTATAGCATATGTACCTGCTCCTCCACAAAGTCTATGAACTATTGGGAAGAATGCAAAAAACCTGTTCTTATTTTTTATTAGTCAATAAAGTAAAAAATGTTTCCATGGGCTACCTTCTTCTTTGTAATTCAGTTCTGCTCAGTTCAAACAATATTTATTAAGTACATAATGTTGCCTTATAAATTGAGATAGTCCTCAAGAATTCAAAGATGGATTAATATTTTGAATTTATGATAAGAGTGGCAGTTATGTATGCAGGCTATTTCATACAACAGAAATATGTTGTGGAGTTTTCCTGAGCAAGAAGTGTTGTTTAGCCTAACACACAAAAAATATGGTAGATTCTGGATTAGAAGAGGATGGGTCTTTTATCAAGCCTAAGTATCAGGAGACATAGGAATGAACAAAGGGTTAATCTTGGTAGAATATGGGTCTGAGCCTAGACAATCTTCTGAACCCAGAAAGTGTGTTTGTGTTTCTGTATGTCTACAAAAAGAGCTATGTACTAAGGTTTCTAAAAGATTTTACAGCTGAAGATAAACATTATCCAGTGATAAACTACTGCCTGGTCAGTGTAATCATAGTAGTCCTAGGCAATTGAAATGCTTTTGTCCGGTGGAGAATAAACATAACATGTAGCCAGTTTGCCAGGTTTTAGGAACAATGACCCTTTCAGGCTGATTCAGTCCAGCCAGCTATGGTGGCCAGATAATCTCTGCATTGTCTCTCAAGGCTAACATATTTTGTAGTTATTTCTTGCTCCATTTTCCAGTGTCTTTTTTTCCTAGCCATAAAAATGGTTAAATTCAATCATTTGGATTGAACATGTACCCTGAAGCTTGGGTGGTAGAAAGTCTTATGATAGCAAAAAGGAGGGTAAGAATCATTTATTTTGAACTGGGAAAAGTTTGAACCAACTGACAGTGAAGTGAAAAAAGTTCACAAAATGTGATCCAGCCAGACTCTTAAATCTTAAATGCTACCAAACATTTGCTCAATGCTATTCCAAAATCCTTAGTCAAATGAGAACATTTCTAAAAGAATTTAAAAATTCATGTTTTGTTTTGGATCAGTAATATTCATATTAGTGCCCCCAGTCTTTCTTCCTCTTTGACATCCAGACTAGGTTCAAAATTGCCTCTTTTGTTTCTTATCCTTCCTCCACCCCCACTCCCACCTGGAAGTTTTCTACCATTGCTATACTATGTCTTTTATTTTCTTTTTAAATGGAGGGAAACATACCTTTGAGAAAATAGGAAAAAGAAAATAAAACTATAGTGGAGTAGCAAGAAAAAAAAAAGGCAATAGAAAGAGAAGAAGTACATGGTCTAGGGCTAGTTAGGGATATTTGGAGTGGGGGAAGGAAGTCCTGAAGAAAGTGGCACCAGGAACAAAGGAGATAAATGCAAAAAGAATGTGATTTTTAAATGAGGGCTATATAGCCCCTTCACTGTTTGAGAAATATGTGCAAAGAACTATTTATTTTTCAAACTTATATTTTAATTACTGGGCTATTTTTTTTTCAACCAAAGAAGTACTTTGAGTCTGAACTATATGGGTTCTGATTTCAATAGAACTGAATGTTTATTTTCTTTCCCCAGATGTTCCATATGGAATAAATGGCCTCATTTGGGCAACACACTATTGTAAACTAAAACTGAGAGACTTTCAGATAGGTCTCTAAAAAGAGAATGGGACAACTGGTAATACTTTTGTGTACTGGACAACTTAATTATTGACACTTAAGAAGTGTAGAATCCTTGCTAACTTAAAGTATGGCATTAAAGAGCATATTCAGTGGTCAAAATATTTATGATTGATTTAACAAAATGTATAAACACTATGTATTATGCATTCCTAGAAAAGGTGAATGGAAAGAGAGCTAATAGGAGGTATATGTTATTCTATCTACTTGTAAGGCCACCATATGCAAACAAAAGTTAATTTAAATAGCCAAATATGGTATAAAAATTTAATATATATTTATGATTATGTTCTTTAGTGAGTCTGTGGTCTATTGATTTTTTTTTAATTTATTGAAGTATAGTTAATTTACAATGTTGTGTTAATTTCTGCTGTACAACAAAGTGACTCAGTTATATATAGATACACTCTTTTGCATATTCTTCTCCATTATGGTTTGTCTTAGGATATTGAATATAGTTCCCTGTGCTATAGAGTAGGACCTTGTTGTTTATCCATCCTATATGTAATAGTTCATCTCTGCTAATCTCAAACTCCCAATCCTTCCCTCCCTAACCCATCTCCCCCACTGGCAACCACAATTCTGTTCTCTAAGTCTGTGAGTCTGTTTCTATTTCATAGATATGTTCATTTGTGTCATATTTTAGATTCCATATATAAGGGATATCATATGGTATTTGTCTTTTTCTGATTTACTTCACTTAGTATGATAATCTCTAGGTCCATCCATGTTGCTGCAAATGGCATTATTTCATTGTTTTTGACAGCTGAGTAATATTCCATTGTATATATGTACCCCATCTTCTTTATCCATTCATCTGTCGATGGACATTTAGGTTGTTTCCATGTCTTGGCTATTGTAAATAGTGCTGCTATGAATATAGGGATGCATGTATCTTTTTAAACTATAGTTTTGTCTAGGCATATGCCCAGAAGTCAGATTGCTGGATCATGGTAACTTTATTATTAGTTTTTTTGAGAAACCTCCATATGGTTTTTCATAGTGGCTGCACCAATTTACATTCCCACCAACAGTGTCAGAGGGTTCCATTTTCTCCACAACCTCTCCAGCATTTGTTATTTGTAGACTTTTTAATGATGGCTATTCTGACCTGTGTGAGGTGATACTTCATCGTAGTTTTGATTTGAATTTATCAAATAATTAGCAATGTTGAGAATGTTTTCATGTGCCTATTGGCCATCCATATGTCTTCTTTGGAGAAATGTCTATTTAGGTCTTCTGCCCATGTTTTGATTGTGTTTTTTTTGTTGTTTGTTTTTGTTGTTGTTGAGTTGTGTTGTTGAGCTATTTGTATATTTTGGAAATTAAGCCCTTGTCATAAATAGCTATTATTATGTTGAGATATGTTCCCTGTATACACACTTTCATAAGCGTTTTTATCATGAATGCTGAATTTTATCAAATGATTTTTCTGCATCTATTGAGATGATCATGTGGTTTTTGTCCTTTCTTTTGTTGATGCAGTGTATCACATTGATTGATTTGAGTACGCTGAACCATCCTTTTGACCCTGGGATGAATCCAAAGGTATGTGACCTCTTTTATGTGTTGTTGGATTCAGTTTGCTAACATTTTGTTGAGGATTTTGTGTTTGTATTCATCAAAGATATTGGCCTGTAACTTTTTTTTTTTTTTTTTGGTAGCATCTTTGTCTGGTTTTGGTATAAGGGTGATGGTGGCTTCAGAGAATGTTTTTGGGAGTGTTCCTTATACTTCAATCTTTCGGAAGAATTTGAGAAGGATAGGTATAAGTTCTTCTTTGTATGTTTGGTGGAATACCCTGCCATCTGGCCCTGAACTTTTGTTTGTAGGGAGGGTTTTTTTGTTGTTTTTGTTTGTTTGTTTGGGGTTTTTTTAGAGATTCTATTTCATTTCTAGTGATTGGTCTGTTCAAGTTATCTGCTTCTTGATTCAGTTTTGGTGGGCTGTATGTTTCTAGAAAGTTGTCCATTTCTTCTAGATTGTCAAATTTGTTGGCATGTAATTGTTCATAGTATTCTCTTATGTTTTCTTTTATTTCTGTGGTATCAGTTGTGATTTCCCCTCTTGTATTTCTTAATTTGTTTATTTCTGTCTTCTCTCTTTTCTTCTTGGTGTGCCTGGCCAGAGGTTTTCAATTTTGTTTGCCCTTTCAAAGAACCAGCTCTTGGTTATATTGATTTTTTCTACTGATTTTTTAAACTCTATTTTATTTATTTCCTCTCTTATCTTTATTGTCTCCTCCTTTGTGCTGACTTTAGATTTTGTTTGTTCTTCTTTTTCTAATTCTTTTAGGTGGTGGGTTAGGTTGTTTGAGATTTTTCTTGTTTCTGAAAGAAGACCTGTATCACTATGTATTGGGTTTGCCAAAAAGTTCATTTGGTTAGTGAATACATTGTTCAATAAAGGTCATCTTGAAAATGAAAAATGTGTCTTTTGTTTTTACTTAAAAGCAAATGAACTTTTTGGCTGACCCAGTGCTTCTCTCTGAGAACTGCTGTTGCTGCATCCCATAGATTTTGTATGGTTGTGCTTTCATTGTCATTTGCCTCAAGGTATTTTGAAATTTCTTTTTTTTTATTTCATAGTTTACCCATTTGTTTTTTTAGTAGCATGTTGTTTAATCTCCATATAATTGATTTTTTCTCATTTCTTTTTCTGTGGTTGATTTCTAGTTTCATACTGTGTGGACAGAAAAGATACTTGAAATAATTTCTATACTATTAAATTTGTTGAGGCTTGTTTTGTGCCATAGTATGAGGTCAATTCTAGAGAATTCTCCATGTACACTTGAAAAGAATGTGCATTCTGCTTTTTTTGGACCTAATGTCTTGAAAATATCAATTAAGTCTAACTATTCTGTTGTATCATTTAGGATCTCTGTTGCCTTATTGATCTTCTGTCTCATAGATCTGTCCATTGATGTGAGTGGGGTGATAAGTCTCCTGCTGTTATTGTATTCCTGTTAATTTCTCCCTTTATGTCTGTTAGTATTTGTTTTATATATGTGGGTGCTCCTATATTGGGTGCATATTTGTTGATAGGTATAATATCCTCTCCTTGTATTTATCCTTTTATCATTATATAGTGTCCTTCTTTATCTTTCTTTATGGCCTTTGTTTTAAAGTCTATTTTGTCTGATATGAGTATTGCAACCTCTGCTTTCTTGTTATTTCACGTTTGCATGAAATATATTTTTTCATCCCCTCACTTTCATTCTATGTATGTCCTTTGCCTTAAAGAGGGCTCTTGTAGGAAGTATATTGTAGACTTTTGTTTTTTTTTAATCCAATCTACCACTCTGTGTCTTTTGATCGGAGAATTTAGTTCATTGACATTTAAGGTAATTATTGATAGATACATAATTATTGCTGTTTTACCTTGTTTCCTGGTTGATTTTATATTTCTTCTTTGTCCTTCTTTTTCTTTTTTCTTTCACTTTGTGGTTTGATGATTTTCTTTTGTATTATGCTATGTTCTCTTCTTTTTGGTTTTGTGAATCTGTTGTATGTTTTTGATTTATGGTTGCCCTGTTTTTCAAGTATGTTAACCCCTTCCTATATCTACTTGCTTTAGACCGGTAGTCAAATAGGCTAAAACACATTCTAGAAAAAAATTTATATTTTCTTACTCTCCTCCCCACATTTTATGATTTTGATGTCCTCTTTTGCATCTTCATGTTCATCCTTTTGTTGTTCATTGTGGTTATCATAATTTTCACAGAAATATTTGTATTTTTTTTAATCTGTGTCCTAGTTTATTTAAGTGGTTTACTTTCCAACTGTGATTTTTCTCTTTCCTATAGATTCTTTTTTTTTTTTTTTTTCTATTTAGAGAAGTCCTTTCAGTATTTCTTTTAGGATAGGTTTAGTATTGCTGTATTCTTCTAGTTTTTGATTGTCTGAGAAATTCTTTATCTCTCCTTCTATTCTAAATGATAATCTTGCTAGGTAGAGTATCCAAGGTTGCAGATTTTTCCCTTTCAGGACTTTTAATATATCTAGCTAGTCCCTTCTGACCTGCAATGTTTCTGTAGAGAAATCAGCTGATAGCCTTATGGGAGTTTCCTTGTAATTAATTCTATGTTTTTCTCTTGTTGCCTTTAGAATACTCTCTTTATCTTTAACTTTTACCATTTTAATTATAATATGTCTTGGTGTAGGTCTGTTTGGGTTTATCTTGTTTGGGACCCTCTGTGCTTCCTGTATCTTGATATCTGTTTCCTTATTTAGATTTGGGAATTTTTCAGCCATAATTTGTTTAAATACATTTTCAATCTCCTTTTTTCTCTTTCTGAGATCCCTATTATGTGTAGATTGGCAAGCTTTATATTATCCCATTGGTCTCTTATAATGCTTTCTTTTTTTTTTTTTTCATTTGGGTTTCTGTCTGCTGTTCTAACTGGGAGATTTCCATTATTCTATCTTCCAGATCACTTATTCATTCTTCTGGATTATTCATTCTGCTATTCATAGCCTTTAGTTCACCTTTCATCTCTTTGAAAGAATTCTCTAATTTTTCTTGGTTCCTTCTTATAGTTTATAGTTCCTTTTTACAGTAATCTGCATTTCTGTCCATAGCCTTTTTTAATTCCTTCAGCATTTTCCTTGTCTCCTTTTTGAACTCGTGTCTACAAGAGTGAAGTAGTCTGTTTCATTGTTTGTTCTTTCAGGGGAATTCTCTCAATCTTTTAATTGGGAGTAGTTCTTCTGCTTCTTCATTTTACTTTATTTCTCTTGCTCTATGAGTTTAGGAGAAACAGTTATCTACCATGGTCTTAGAGGTCTATTTTTATGTGGGAATATCCCTGTATAGTCTGCATGGGTTTAATATTTTTTGGTGTGAGGGCTGTTTTTAGTATGGATGCCTGTCAAATTTTCCTTAGTGTATGCTGGCCATTATCCCCTTGATGAGGTGTGACTGATGTTGTGGTGACCACAGCCTGCACTGGATATTTAGTGGGGCCTCTTCTTTGCTCTGTGGTTGTTACTGCCATGTCAGGGACAGGATCTTCTCCTTAGATGTTGGAGTAGAAGTCTCCAGATCTGTTTCTGAACTGCATTTCTGAGCTGTGGTGCATGGTAGACAGGATTGGAGCACTCCCACTGGGAGAGGAGCCACTGAGTATTCCTCCACCAGAGTTGTTCACTGGTGAGTGTGCTCTGTTGTGTCACCTTTTACCTACTGTGTGGGCTTACAAAGCACACTGTTGTTGACACTGCCTTTGGCCCTTCTCAATCATGGTTTATGTCAGCAATTGACCCTGGTGTCTCCCAGGTGTTGTTTTCACAAGGCCACCAGTGCAGATCCACTTAAGTCAGGTCCCAGGACTACAGTAGTCATGCACGTGGACCCTCTGTGGGAGCTATGGAGGCAGTTCAGACCCTGGCCTGGCCCAACCCCCATGTGTACATGCCCATGAAGCCCACAGTTGCTAAGGTCAGACCTATCTCAGCCACATGAACACCTGTTGTCCATTCAGATGTTCTGCAGGCACCGAATTTACAAAGCTGGTGGTGAAGGTGTAAATCCACAATTCGCACAGCCACAGGGAGAGATTTCAGCTTTGCTTCCTAAGTCACACAGCCCCTGGGGTGATTTCAGCTGCACCTCTGCATGTGGGCAACCCACTGGCATCTGCTCCCAGGGTCTGCTGAGGTGGCATCCAGAGTGAATGAGCCTTCCCAGGCAGAAGCCTCCCCTGGAGCCCCCGGAGACAGGGGCCATCACATGGAGAAAGAGGCTGCAATGGTAGCCCCACCTTTCCCTTCACATACCACTTTAACAATGACACTTCCCTTCTATGGCAACCCAGACTTCTTCCAAAAACACTCCTGGTTATGACACCCCACACTGCAGTCACTTCTGACTGTCTCCATGCAGCCCAACAGCAGTACTCTCCCCTTGGTCTGTCCTCTAAACACTGTGTTCCAGCACCCAGATCCCACCTGTACTAGAGGACGCATGTCTCAGGTTGGGGGGCGCATGGCGGTGGCAGAGATTATCTGTGTAGGTCTTTCTCTATCCTGCGTGCCACAAACCAGTTTCTGCACTCTTCTCTCAGCCTCTGAAGCACCTTTTATGACCCAGCTTATCTCCCTGACATTGGGGGCCTTCCCAGGGTGTGGAAACCTCTCCTGTCCTTCAGCTCCCTCCCAGGGGCGCAGGTCCAATCTCACTTCCTTTATTTTTTTTCTTGTTGTCCTACCTGGTTACGTAGAGATCTTTCCTATCTTTTCAGGTGTATGAGGTCTTCTGATCGTGTTTGTGATGTGTTCTGTGAGAATTGTTACATTTCCAGATGTATTCTTTTGTGCTGTGTGTGTTAGTTTCTGCTTTATAACAAAGTGAATCAGCTATACATAAACATATAACCCCATATCTCTTCCCTCTTGCATCTCCCTCCCTCTCACCCTCCCTATCCCACACATCTAGGTGGTCACAAAGCACCAAGCTGATCTCCCTGTGCTATGCGGCTGATTCCCACTAGCTATCTATTTTACATTTGGTAGTGTATATATGTCCATGCCACTCTCTCACTTTGTCCCAGCTTACCCTTCCCCCTCCTCATGTCCTCAAGCCCATTCTCTGTGTCTGCATCTTTATTCCTGTCCTGCCCCTAGGTTCTTTAGAACATTTTTTTTTCACACACTCACATGCTTACTTTGAAGTAATAGCATGTATTATAATAAGCTATATCAAGGTTTCTCAATCTGAGCACTATTTGGACCAGATGATTCTTTTTTTTTTTTGTGGTATGTGGGCCTCTCAGTGCTGTGGCCTCTCCCGTTGCGGAGCACATGCTCCGGAGGCGCAGGCTCAGCGGCCATGGCTCACGGGCCTAGCCGCCCCGCAGCATGTGGGATCTTCCTGGACCGGGGCACGAACCCACGTCCCCTGCATTGGCAGGTGGACTCTCAACAACTGTGCCACCAGGGAAGCCCTGGACCAGATAATTCTTAGTTGTGGAGTCTGTACTGTGCAATGTAGAATGCTTGGCAACATCCCTGGCCTTTACCCATTACATGCCAGTTTTAATCCTCTCCCCAGTTGTGGCAATTAAAACTATCTCTAGATACTGTCAGATATTCCCTGGGGGTCAAAATGACTCCTGGTTGAGAATTACTGGGCTGTATTATACCACAAGAATAAATAATTCCACAATCTCAATGGCTTAATACCCCAAATGTTTATATCTTGCTCACATAAATTCTACTGGGCAACTTTCCAGGGCACTTGTACTCTATGCTGTGGCTCAGTATTCTGAGCTACTTTGGTTTTATGGTAATTCCAATCAACACATGCTTCCTAGATCATCATGGAAAGTAAAGGGAGAGTGTAAAATTGAACACAAGCTCTTAAATATTTATGTCCAGAAGTGACATTTTTCACTTCTGTTCACATTTCATTGATCAGAGCAATTCACATGGCCATGTCTACCTTTAAGTGGGTGAGAAGTAAGATCTCCCTCCAAGAAGATTAATGAACATACTGTTGTCTAGTGCAAGTATTAACTGTTAAACTCCACTTTCTTCAATGAACTATGCTACCAAAAAGAACTATAGTACTGTCAAGGGTAGAGAGGCAGGATAGTATGAGATTGTGTATTCTGGAACAAAAATACTTGGCACTGAACCCCAGATTTATAGCTGTCAGTGTAGACACAACGTGTCTAATACTCACTGTGCCTAAGTTTCCTCATCTGTAAAATAAGAGATAATAAAAGTATCTAACTCACAGGGAGTTACAAGAGTGAAATGTGTTAGCATTTTTAAAGCCCTTAGAAAAGTTTCTAAAACATAATAAACACTTTTAAATGTGTTTAAATAAAAAGAAATAGTATACAGAGAGAATAATTGCATACATTTTTTTATAAAGAGGGTGAAAACAGTTCAAAAAGTGATGTGTATTCAGAGGAATTTGTAGACTTTTAATATGACAACTCCACAAATAAAAATGTCAAGAAAGGCATGTTTCCAGTATAACTTGGAGCTGCTTACCAAATTCAGGAAAATAAATCAATAAATGTTGGAAAATGTTTGAAAGTATATTATTAAGTTTAACCTAGACAAAATGAGATAGCAATGTACTTGCTGTCTGTTCATCAAAGTCCTGTTACAACTGTTAAATATTAACTATAAATGAAAATATGTGTCTTCTTGCTTATTATTAAAACTTTACTAAAATATTTCCTTTAAAAAAGTACTCAATACTAGTTAATACATCCACCCATTTAAAGTATCATGAAAATACTAATACCTAATTGTTTAGTCTATAGTAGTGTTTGTTCAACATTTCCTTTCATGAAATCTCGTTAATGTTTTATTCAGATAACATCACCCCTCACTATCATTTACTACTGGGTTAAGGTTGCAGGGTCAGCACCACTGATACAAAATAACTGAGTTACAACACACTTTTTTTTTCTCTTTCTGCTGTTGGATTTCTTTTAGAAGACATTTAAGGAATCGTTTTCATTCTGACTCTATAAAAATGAATGTTCTTCCATTTGCACTATAGTTGTGACTTGGTTTCCTAAATTTCTCAGATTCACCTGCTTTACAACTTTTAGAGCATTAAACATACTTAGACACTGGCTTCCATCTTATTTATAATTTTATCTGTATGTCACCCCTTCAGCAGAATTCTGATCTAGTCTTTCTGATCTTGGCTTCTTTTGTCCCTCTTTGATTGTTATAACAACATAAAGCTTCAGATGGACAAATTTCCTATTTGTACCCAACTTCCAAGTATCTTATTAGTCTGTTTGAGATTAGAAGGGAAGATTCAGAAAGAGTAAAAAATTTATCTCATTAGGTTATATTTTTAAAGTGTCATAATCATGTGATGAGACGTTAAAAATGTATGTTGCTAAGATTCACCTCAGACCTGGTGAATCAGAATCTCTGGGTATGAATCATTGGAAATCCATATTATTAAGAAACTCTCCAGATGATTTATACACATACCACATCACTGTAACCAGATAATAGGATTCTACTATATATCTAAAATTCATTTATAGAAAAAATTAAAATGAGCAAAATGAATTATATGAAATATTTGTCATCAAACATATAAAATCATTTTTATATTCACTTTACAAAAACTACATACATATGTCTTTAACAATAAGTCAAAGTGTAGGTCATGATTTGACCTGATCAATTATTTTACTAGGTTTAGAAATATTATCAGTAGAAAAATACCAGATTTATATACTTAGAGAAAAGAATAGCAAAAATGTGTCTCATTGTATGCATGGAGTTTTTAGTATGTATTCGCTTCTCTGTGGCTTTATCTTCAAAAATATTTTGAAAACATTTCTAAATAATAGATTATACGCTCTTGGAGAGCAAAGGCAGTGCTTCCTTCCATTTCTAAAATGTCCTACTGTGATGAAATGTCCTGAATTGTCTTTAAACATTACTGATGATAAACTATTCTAAACAGTTCTACTCCAGACCATTGTTAACAGAATTTCCTTTTGAAATGATCATCTATAATCTATTTATACATTAGGATAATTGACAAGGAAAGAGAGAGCTCTGATGTCAAACTTTGTATCTTAAGATGTGACTGAGACTTACTTCTCTTTTAATAGTTAAGATGCCTGGCTTTGATATAGTTATCAAGATGAATGGTTTAGAGTAAGGATAATCAACAGTTTCAAGTTCAGATCAATAAAGTAAATGTATTCAAAGGTATAACTTTATAACCTTTCCCTATATTACAACATTTTCCACAGTCAACTTTCCTTTATGTCAGCATAACAATCACAGCCCATAAGGAGAAGGGGCAACATTGTTAGAAGTACAAAAACAAGACTCTAAATGAAACTCCTCACAACTTGAAGACATATGTCCTTGGCCATCTCTTTTTTAATTATATTTTATTTTATATTTTTAAACATCTTTATTGCAGCATAATTGCTTTAAAACGGTGTGTTAGTTTCCGCTTTATAACACAGTGAATCCGTTATACATATACATGTATTCCCATATCTCTCCCTCTTGCATCTTCCTCCCTCCCACCCTCCCTATCCCAAACCTCTACGTGGTCACACAGCACCGAGCTGATCTTCCTGTGCTATGCAGCTGCTTTCCACTAGCTATCTGTTTTACATTTGGTAATGAATATATGTCCATGCCACTCTCTCACTTTGTCCCAGCTTAACCTTCTCCCTCTCCGTATCCTCAAGTCCATTCTCTAGTAGGTCTGCATCTTTATTCCCGTCTTGCCCCTAGGTTCTTCATGACATTTTTGTTGTTGTTGTTGTTGTTGTTGTTAGATTCCATACATATGTGTTAGCATACGGTATTTGTTTTTCTCTTTCTGACTTACTTCACTCTGTATGACAGATTCTAGGTCCATCCACCTCACTACAAATAACTCAGTTTCATTTCTTTTTATGGTTGAGTAATATTCCATTGTATATATATGCCAAATCTCCTTTATCCATTCATCTGTCAATAGACACTTAGGTTGCTTCCATGTCCTTCCTATTATAAATAGAGTTGGGATGAACATGGTGGTACATGACTCTTTTAGAATTATGGTTTTCTCAGGGTATATGCCCAGTAGTGGAATTGCTGGGACATATGGTAGTTCTATTTGTAGTTTTTTAATGATCATCCATACTGTTCTCCATAGCGGCTGTATCACTTTACATTCCCAACAGTGCAAGAGGGTTCCCTTTTCTCCACACCCTCTCCAGCATTTATTGTTTGCAGATTTTTTGATGATGGCCATTTTGACCAGTATGAGATGATATCTCATTATAGTTTTGATTTGCATTTCTATAATGATTAATGATGTTGAGCATTCTTTCATGTGTTTGTTGGCAATCTGTATATCTTCTTTGGAGAAATGGCTATTTAGGTCTTCTACCCATTTTTGGATTGGGTTGTTTGTTCTTGTGATATTGAGCTACATGAGCTGCATGCAAATATTGGAGATTAATCCTCTGTCAGTTGCTTCATTTGCAAATATTTTCACCCATTCTGAGGGTGGTCTTTTGTTCTTGTTTATCATTTCCTTTGCTTTACAAAAGCTTTTAAGTTTCATTAGGTCCCATTTGTTTATTTTTCTTTTTATTTCCATTTCTCTAGGAGTTGGGTCAAAAAGGATCTTGCTGTGATTTATATCATGGAATGTTCTGCCTATGTTTTCCTCTGAGAGTTTAATAGTGTCTGGCCTTATATTTAGGTCTTTAATCCATTTTCAGTTTATTTGTGTGTATGGTGTTAGGGAGTGTTCTAATTTCATTCTTTTACATGTATCTGTCCAGTTTTCCTGGCACCACTTATTGAAGAGGCTGTCTTTTCTCCACTGTATATTCTTGCCTCCATTATCAAAGATAAGGTGACTATATGTGTGTGGGTTTATCTTTGGGCTTTCTATCCTGTTCCATTGATCTATATTTCTGTTTCTGTGCTAGTACCATACAGTCTTGAATAGTGTGTTTTTTTAGTATAATCTGAAGTCAGGGAGCCTGATTCCTACAACTCTGTTTTTCTTTCTCAAGATTGTTTTGACCCTTCAGGATCCTTTGTGTTTCCTTACAAATTGTGAGATGCTTTGTTCTAGTTCTCTGGAAAATGCCAGTGGTAATTTGATAGGGATTGCATTGAATCTACAGATTGCTTTGGGTAGTATAGCCATTTTCACAATGTTGATTCTTCCAATCCAAGAACGTGGTCTATCTCTCCATCTATGTGAATCATCTTTAATTTCTTTCATCAGTGTCTTATAATTTTCTACATACAGGTCTTTTGTCTCCTTAGGTAGGTTTATTCCTAGATATTTTATTCTTTTTGTTGCAATGGTAAATGGGAGTGTTTTCTTACTTTCAATTTCAGATTTTTCATCATTAGTGTATAGGATTGCAAGAGATTTCAGTGCATTAGATTTGTATCCTGCTACTTTGCCAAATTCATTGATTAGCTATAGTGGTTTTCTGGTAGCATCTTTAGTATTCTCTACGTATAGTATCATGTCACCTGCAAACAGTGACAGCTTTGCTTCTTCTTTTCTGATTTAGATTCCTTTTATTTCTTTTTCTTCTCTGATTGCTATGGCTAAAACTTCCAAATCTAGGTTGAATAATAGTGGTGAGAGTGGGAAACCTTGTCTTTTTCCCAATCTTAGTGGAAATGGTTTCAGTTTTTCACCATTGAGGATGATGTAGGCTGTAGGTTTGTCATATATTGCCTTTATTATGTTGAGGGAAGTTTCCTCTATGTTTACTTTCTGGAGGGTTTTTATCATAAATGGGTGTTGAATATTGTCAAAAGCTTTATATGCATGTATTGAGATGCTCTCATGGGTTTTCTCCTTCAGTTTGATAATATGGTGTATCACATTGATTGATTTTCGTATATTGAAGAATCCCTGCATCCCTGGGATAAACCCCACTTGATCATGGTGTATGATCATTTTAATCTGCTCTTGGATTCTGTTTTTCAGTAGTTTGTTGAGGATTTTGCATCTATGTTCATCAGTGATATTGGCCTGTAGTTTTATTTCTTTGTTACGTCTTTTTCTGGTTTTGGTACCAGGGTGATGGTGGCCTTGTACAATAAGTTTGGGAGTGTTCCACATTCTGCTATATTTTGGAAGAGTTTGAGAAGGATAGGTTTTAGCTCTTCTCTAAATGTTTGATAGAATTCGTCTGTGAAGCCATCTGGCTCTGGGCTTTTGTTTGTTGGAATTTTTTTTTAACATATTTATTGGGGTATAATTGCTTTATAATAGTGTGTTAGTTTCTGCTTTATAACAAAGTGAATCAGTTATACATATACATATGTTCCCATATCTCTTCCCTCTTGCATCTCCCTCCCTCCCACCCTCCCTATCTCACCACTGCCGGCAGTCACAAAGCACCAAGCTGATCTCGCTGTGCCATGCGTCTGCTTCTCACTAGCTATCTACCTTACGTTTGGTAGTGTATATATGTCCATGCCTCTCTCTCACTTTGTAACACCTCGCCCTTCCCCCTCCCCATATCCTCAAGTCCGTTCTCTAGTAGGTCTGTGTCTTTATTCCTGTCTTAACCCTAGTTTCTTCATGACATTTTTTGTTTATTCTTAAATTCCATACATATGTGTTAGCATACGGTATTTGTCTTTCTCTTTCTGACTTACTTTACTCTGTATGACAGACTCTAGGTCTATCCACCTCATTACAAATAGCTCAATTTTGTTTCTTTTTCTAGCTGAGTAATATTCCATTGTATATATGTGCCACATCTTTATCCATTCATCCAAAGATGGGCACTTAGGTTGTTTCCATTTTCAGGCTATTGTAAATAGAGCTACAATGAATATTTTGGTACATGACTCTTTTTGAATTATGATTTTCTCAGGGTATATGCCCAGTAGTGGGATTGCTGGGTCATATGGTAGTTCTATTTGTAGTTTTTTAAGGAACCTCCATATTGTTCTCCATAGTGGCTGTACCAATTCACATTCTCACCAGCAGTGCAAGGGTGTTCCCTTTTCTCCACACCCTCTCCAGCTTTATTGTTTCTAGATTTTTTGATGATGGCCATTCTGACTGGTGTGAGATGATATCTCATTGTAGTTTTGATTTGCATTTCTCTAATGATTAATGATGCTGAGCATTCTTTCATGTGTTTGTTGGCAGTCTGTATATCTTCTTTGGAGAAAAGTCTATTTAGGTCTTCTGCCCTTTTTTGGATTGGGTTGTTTGTTTTTTTGTTATTGAGCTGCATGAGCTGTTTGTAAATTTTGGAAATTAATCCTTTATCAGTTGCTTCATTTGCAAATATTTTCTCCTATTCTGAGGGTTGTCTTTTGGCCTTGTTTATGGTTTCCTTTGCTGTGCAAAAGCTTTGAAGTTTCATTAGATCCCATTGGTTTAATTTTGTTTTTATTTCCATTTATCTAGGAGGTGAATCAAAAAGGATCTTGCTGTGATTTATGTCATGGAGTGTTCTGCCTATGTTTTCCTCTAAGCGTTTGATAGTTTCTGGCCTTACATTTAGGTCTTTAATCCATTTTGAGCTTATTTTTGTGTATGGTGTTGGGAGTGATATAATCTCATACTTTTACATGTACCTGTCCAGTTTTCCCAGCACCACTTATTGAAGAGGCTGTCCTTTCTCCACTGTACATTCCTCCCTCCTTTATCAAACATAAGGTGACCATATGTGCATGGGTTTATCTCTGAGATTTTTATCCTGCTCCATTGATCTATCTTTCTGCTTTTGTGCCAGTACCATACTGTCTGATTACTGTAGCTTTGTAGTATAGTCTGAAGTCAGGTAGCCTGATTCCTCCAGCTCCATTTTTCGTTCTCAAGATTGCCTTGGCTATTTGGGGTCTTTTGTGTTTCCACACAAATTGAGAAATTTTTTGTTCTAAGTTCTGTGAAAAATGACAGTGGTAGTTTGATAGGGATTGCATTGAATCTGTAGATTGCTTTGGGTAGTAGAGTCATTTTCACAATGTTGATTCTTCCAATCCAAGAACATGGTATATCTCTCCATCTATTTGTATAAACTTTAATTTCTTTCATCAGTGTCTTATAATTTGGTGCATACAGGTCTTTTGTCTCCTTAGGTAGGTTTATTCCTAGATATTTTATTCTTATCCTTGCAATGGTAAATGGGAGTGTTTTCTTGATGTCACTTTCAGATTTTTCATCATTAGTGTATAGGAATGCCAGAGATTTCTGGGCATTAATTTTGTATCCTGCAACTTTACCTAATTCATTGATTAACTCTAGTAGTTTTCTGGTAGCATCTTTAGGATTCTCTATGTATAGTATCATGTCATCTGCAAATAGTGACAGCTTTACTTCTTCTTTTCCGATTTGGATTCCCTTTATTTCCTTTTCTTCTCTGATTGCTGTTGCTAAAACTTCCAAAACTATGTTGAATAAGAGCGGTGAGAGTGGGCAACCTTTTCTTGCTCCTGATCTTAGTGGAAATGCTTTCAGTTTTTCACCATTAAGGATGATGTTGGCTATGGGTTTGTCATATATGGCCTTTATTATGTTGAGAAAAGTTCCCTCTATGCCTACTTTCTGCAGGGTTTTTATCATAAATGGGTGTTGAATTTTGTTAAAAGATTTCTCTGCATCTATTGAGATGAGCATATGGTTTTTCTCCTTCAATTTGTTAATATGGTTTATCACATTGATTTGCATATATTGAAGAATCCTTGCATTCCTGGAATAAACCCCGCTTGATCTTGGTGTATGATCCTTTTAATGTGCTGTGAATTCTGTTTCTTAGTATTTTGTTGAGGATTTTTGCATTTATGTTCATCAGTGATATTGCCCTAGAGTTTTCTTTCTTTGTGATATCCTTGTCTGGTTTTGGTATCAAGGTGATGGTGGCCTTGTAGAATGGATTTGGGAGTGTTCCTCCCTCTGCTATATTTTGGAAGAGTTTGAGTAGAATAGATGTTAGCTCTTCTCTAAATGTTTGATAGAATTCGCCTGTGAAGCCATCTGGTCCTGGGTTTTTGTTTGTTGGAAGATTTTTAATCACAGTTTCAATTTTAGTGTTTGTGATTGGTCTGTTCATATTTTCTATTTCTTCCTGATTCAGTCTTGGCAGGATGTGCATTTCTAAGAATTTGTCCATTTCTTCCAGGTTGTCCATTTTATTGACATAGAGTTGCTTGCAGTAATCTCACATAATCTTTTGTATTTCTGCAGTGTCAGTTGTTACTTTTCCTTTTTCATTTTTAATTCTATTGATTTGAGTCTTCTCCCTTTTTTTTTTTTGATGAGTCTGGCTAATGGTTTATCTATTTTGTTTATCTTCTCAAAGAACCAGCTTTTAGTTTTATTGATATTTGCTATCATTTCCTTCATTTCTTTTTCATGTATTTCTGATCTGATCTTCACGATTTCTTTTCTTCTAACTTTGGGTTTTTTTTGTTCTTCCTTGTCTAATTGCTTTAGGTGCAAGGTTCAGTTGTTTATTTGAGATGTTTCCTGTTTCTTAAGGTGGGCTTGTATTGCTATACACTTCCCTCCTAGAAGTGCTTTTGCTGCATCCCATTTGTTTTGGGTTGTCATGTCTCCATTGTCATTTTTTTCTAGGTATTATTTTATTTCCTCTTTGATTTCTTCAGTGATCACTTCGTTATTAAGTAGTGTATTGTTTAGCCTCCAAGTGTTTGTATTTTTTATAGATCTTTTCCTGTAATTGATATCTAGTATCATAGCATTGTGGTCGGAAAAGACACTTGATAAAATTTCAATTTTCTTAAATTTACCAAAACTTGATTTGTGACCCAAGATATGATCTATCCTGGAGAATGTTCCATGAGCACTAGAGAAAAATGTGTATTCTGTTGTTTTAGGATGGAGTGTCCTATAAATATCAATTAAGTCCATCTTGTTTAATGTATCATTTAAAGCTTATGTTTCCTTATATATTTACATTTTGGATGATCTGTCCATTGGTGAAAGTGGGGTGTTAAATTCCCCTATTATTCATGTGTTACTGTCGATTTCCCCTTTTATGGCTGTTAGTATTTGCCTTATGTATTGAGGTGATCCTATGTTGGCCGCATAAATATTTACAATTTTTATATCTTCTTCTTGGATCGATCCCTTGATCATTATGTAGTGTCCTTCTTTGTCTCTTGTAATAGTCTTTATTTTAAAGTCTATTTTGTCTGATATGAGAATTGCTACTCCAGCTTTCTTTTGGTTTCCATTTGCATGGAATATCTTTTTCCATCCCCTCACTTTCAGTCTGTATGTGTCTCTAGGTCTGAAGTGGGTTTCTTGTAGGCAGCATATATATGGGTCTTGTTTTTGTATCCATTCAGTCAATCTGTGTCTTTTGGTGGGAGCATTTAGTCCATTTATCGATATGTATGTTCAACGTAATTATCAATATGTATGTTCCTATTCCCATTTTCTAAATTGTTTTGGGTTCGTTATTGTAAGTTTTTTCCTTCTCTTGTGTTTCTTGCCTAGAGAAGTTCCTTTAGCATTTGTTGTAAAGCTGGTTTGGTGGTGCTGAACTCTCTCATCTTTTGCTTGTCTGTAAAGGTTTTAATTTCTTCACCAAATCTGAATGAGATCCTTGCTGGGTAGAGTAATCTTGGTTGCAGGTTTCTCTCCTTCATCACTTTAAGTGTGTCCTGCCACTCCCTTCTGGCTTGCAGAGTTTCTGCTGAAAGACCAGCTGTTAACCTTATGGGGATTCCCTTGTGTGTTATTTGTTGTTTTTCTCTTGCTGCTTTTAATATGCTTTCTTTGTATTTAATTTTTGACAGTTTGATTAATATATGTCTTGGCATATATCTCCTTGGATTTATCCTGTATTGGACTCTCTGTGCTTCTTGGACTTGATTAACTATTTCCTTTCCCATATTAAGGAAGTTTTCAACTATAATCTCTTCAAATATTTTCTCACTCCCTTTCTTTTTCTCTTCTTCTGGAACCCCTATAATTTGAATGTTGGTGCGTTTATTGTTGTCCCAGAGGTCTCTGAGACTGTCCTCAGTTCTTTTCATTCTTTTTTCTTTATTCTGCTCTGCAGTAGTTATTTCCACTATTTTATCTTCCAGGTCACTTATCCGTTCTTCTGCCTCAGTTATGCTGCTATTGATCCCATCTAGAGTACTTTTAATTTCATTTATTGTGTTGTTCATCATTGCTTGTTTCATCTTTAGTTCTTCTAGGTCCTTGTTAACTGATTCTTGCATTTTGTCCAATCTATTGTCCATTCTATCTCCAAGATTTCGGATCAACCTTACTATCATTATTCTGAATTCTCTTTCAGGTAGACTGCCTATTTCCTCTTCATTTGTTAGGTCTGGTGCATTTTTATCTTGCTCCTTTATCTGCTGTGTGTTTTTCTGTCTTCTCATTTTGCTTATCTTACTGTGTTTGGGGTCTCCTTTTTGCAGGCTGCATGTTCATAGTTCCCGTTGTGTTTGGTCTGTCCCCAGTGGCTAAGGTTGGTTCAGTGGGTTGTGTAGGCTTCCTGGTGGAGGGGACTAGTGCCTGTGTTCTGGTGGATGAGGCTGGATCTTGTCTCTCTGGTGGGCAGGTTCACGTCTGGTGGTGTGTTTTGGGGTGTCTGTGGACTTACTATGATTTTAGATAGCCTCTCTGCTAATGGGTGGGGTTGTGTTCCTGTTTTGCTAGTTGTTTGTCATAGAGTGTCCAGCACTGTAGCTTGCTGGTTTTTGAGTGAAGTTGGGTGCTGGCATTGAGATGGAGATCTCTGGGTGATTTTCACCATTTGATATTATGTGGAGCTGGGAGGTCTCTTGTGGACCAGTGTCCTGAAGTTGGCTCTCCCACCTCAGAGGCACAGCACTGAATCCTGGCTGCAGCACCAAGGGCCTTTCCTCTACATGGTTCAGAATAAAAGGGAGAAAAAGTAGAGAGAAAGAATTAGTAGAAGTAGGAAGAAAGAAAGTAAGAAAGAAAGAAAGAAAGAAAGAAAGAAAGAAAGAAAAGAAGGAAGGAAGGAAGGAAGAAAGGAAGGAAGAAAGAAAGAAGGAAAGAAGGAAAGAAAAGAAGGAGGGAGGGAGGGAGGGACGATGGGAGGAAGGAAGAAAGGAGGGAAGCAAGGATAAAAAAAAGAAAGAAGGAAAATAAAGTAAAATAAAATAGAGTAAAATATAATAAAGTTATTAATTTAAAATATAATTATAAAGAAAAAAATAATTAAAAGAAACGGAAGGATAGAACCTTAGGACAAATGGTGGAAGCAAAGCTTTATAGACAAAATCTCATACAGAAGCATACACATACACACTCACAAAAAGAGGAAAAGGGGAAAAAATCATAAATCTTGCTCTCAAAATCCACCTCCTCAATTTGGGATGATTCATTGTCTAAAGGATGGAAGGAAGGAAGGAAGGAAAGAAAGAAAGAAAGAAAGAAAGAAAGAAAGAAAGAAAGAAAGAAAGAAAGAAAGAAAGAAAGAAAGAAAGAGAGAAAGAAAGAAAGAAAGAAAGAAGATAAAGTAAAATAAAATAGTTATTAAAATTAATTATTAAGAAAGAAAAAAATTAAAAACAAAAAAAAAACGGATGGATAGAACCCTAGGACAAATGGTGGAAGCAACGCTATACAGACAAAATCTCACACAGAAGCATACACATACACAATCACAAAAAGAGGAAAAGGGGAAAAAATCATAAATCTTGCTCTCAAAGTCCACCTCCTCAATTTGGGGTGATTTGTTGTCTATTCATGTATTCCACAGATGCAGGGTACATCAAGTTGATTGTGGAGATTTAATCTGCTGCTTCTGAGGCTGCTGGGAGAGATTTCCCTTTCTCTTCTTTGTTCTCACAGCTCACAGGGGCTCAGCTTTGGATTTGGCCCCGCCTCTGCGTGTAGGTCGCTGGAGGGCATCTGTTTTTCGCTCAGACAGGACGGGGTTAAAGAAGCCGCTGATTCAGGGGCTCTGGCTCACTCGGGCCGGGGGAAGGGAGGGGCATGGAGTGCGGGGTAAGCCTGGGGCGGCAGAGGCCAGGATGACGTTGCACCAGCCTGAGGTTCGCCGTGCGTTCTCCTGGGAGAGTTCTCCCTGGATCCCAGGAACCCGGCAGTGGCAGGCTGCACAGGCTCCCCGGAAGGGAGGTGTGGATAGTGACCTGTGCTCGCACACAGGCTTCTTGGCAGCGGCAACAGCAGCCTTAGCATTTCCTGCCCGTCTCTGGGGTCTGCGCGTTTAGCCGCAGCTCGTGTCCATGTCTGAAGCTCCTTTAAGCAGCGCTCTTAATCCCCTCTCCTTGTGCACCAGGGAACAAAGAGGGAAGAAAAAGTCTTTTGCCTCTTTGGCAGCTCCAGACCTTTTCCCCGACTCCCTCCTGGCTAGCCGTCGTGCACTAACCCCTTCAGGCTCTGTTCACACTGCCAACCCCAGTCCTCTCCATGCGCTCCCACCAAAGCCGGAGCCTCAGCTCGCAGCCCCTCCCGCCCCGGTGGGTGAACAGACAAGCCTCTCAGGCTGGTGAGTGCTGGTTGGCACTGATCTTCTGTGCGGGAATCTCCCCGCTTTGCCCTCCGCACCCCTGTTGCTGCGCTCTCCTCTGCGGCTCCAAAGCTCCCCCCTCTCCGCCACCCGCAGTCTCTGCACGCAAAGGGGTTTCCTAGTGTGTGGAAACCTTTCCTCCTTCACAGCTCCCTCCTACTGGTGCAGGTCCCGTCCCTATTCTTTTGTCTCTATTTATTTTTTTTTCTTTTGCCCTACCCAGGTACGTGGGGACTTTCTTGCCTTTTGGGAGGTCTGAGGTCTTCTGCCAGTGTTCAGTAGGTGTTCTGAAGGAGTTGTTCCACGTGTAGATGTATTTCTGGTGTATCTGTGGGGAGGTAGGTGATCTCCGCGTCTTACTCTTCTGCCATCTTCCCCTCGTCCCCCCTGTTGGAAGATTTCTAATCACAGTTTTAATTTAAGTGCTTGTGATTTGTCTGTTCATATTTTCTATTTCTTCCTGGTTCAGTCTCGGAAGGCTGTTCATTTCTAAGAATTTGCCCATTTCTTCCAAGTTGTCCATTTTTTTGGCATATATTTGCTCGTAGTAATCTCTCATAATTCTTTGTATTTCTGCAGTGACAGTTGTTACTTCCCCTTTTTCATTCCTTGTTATATTAATTTGAGTCTTCTCTCTTTTTTTCTTCATTAGTCTGGCTAACGGTTTCTCAATTTTGTTTATCTTCTCAAAGAACCAGCTTTTAGTTTTATTGATCTTTGCTCTAGTTTCCTCTGTTTCTTTTTCATTTATTTCTGATCTGAGCTTTATGATTTCTTTCCTTCTGCTAACTTTGGAGAATTTTTTGTTCTTCTTTCTCTAATTTCTTTAGGTGTAAGGTTAGGTTGTTTATTTCAGATGTTTCTTCTCTCTTAAGGTAAGATTGTATTGCTATAAACTTCCTTCTTAGAACTGCTTTGCTGCACCCCAAGGTATTGGCTCATCTTGTTTTCATTGTCATTTGTATGTAGGTATTTTTTGATTTCCTCTTTGATTTCTTCATTGATCTCTTGGTTATTAAGTATTGTATTGTTTAGCCACCATGTGTTTGTATATTTTACAGATTTTTTTCCTGTAATTGATATCTAGTCTCATAGTGTAGTGGTCAGAAAAGTTACTTGATATGATTTCAATTTTTTAAAATTTACCAAGGCTTGATTTGTGACCCAAGGTATGATCTATCCTGGAGAATGTTCTATGAGCACTTGAGAAGAAAGTGTATTCTGTTGTTTTTGGATGGACTGTCCTATAAGTATTAATTAAGTCCACTTTTTTAATGTATTATTTAAAGCTTGTGTTTCCTTATTTATTTTCATTTTGGATGATCTGTCCATTGTTGAAAATGGGGTGTCAAAGTCCCCCACTATGTTTGTGTTACTGTCAATTTCCCCTTTTATGGATGTTAGTATTTGTTTTATGTACTGAGGAGCTCCTATGTTGGGTTCATAAATATTTACAATTGTTATATCTCCTTCTTGGATTGATCCCTTGATCATTATGTAGTCTCCTTCTTTGTCTCTTTTAGTAGTCTGTTTTAATGTGTATTTTATCTGATATGAGAATTGCTACTCCAGCTTTCTTTTGATTTCCGTTTGCATGGAATATCTTTTTCCACCTCCTCACTTTCAGTCTTCATGTGTCCTGTTCTGAAGTGGGTCTCTTGTAGACAGAATATATATGAGTCTTGTTTTTGTATACATTCAGTGGGTCTATGTCTTTTGGTTGGAGTATTTAATCCATTTACATTTAAGGTAATTATTGATATGTATGCTCCTATTACCATTTTCTTAATTGTTTGGGGTTTGTTATTGTAGATCTTTTCCCTCTCTTGTGTTTCCTGCCTAGAGAAGTTCCTTTAGCATTTATTGTAAAGCTGGTTTGGTGGTGCTGAATTCTCTTAGCTTTTGCTTGTCTGTAAAGGTTTTAATTTCTCCATCAAATCTGAATGAGATCCTTGCTGGGTAGAGTAATCTTGGTTGTAGGTTTTTCTTTTCATCACTTTAATATGTCCTGCCACTCCCTTCCGGCTTGGCGTGTTTCTGCTGAAATATCAGCTGTTAACCTTATTGGGATTCCCCTGTTTGTTATTTATTGTTTTTCCCTGCTGCTTTTAATATATTTTCTTTCTATTTAATTTTTGATAGTTTGATAAGTATGTGTCTTGGTGTGTTTCTCCTTGGATATATCCCGTGTGGGACTCTCTGTGCTTCCTGGACATAATTAACTATTTCTCCATATTTGGGAAGTTTTCAATTATAATCTCTTCCAATATTTTCTCAGCCCCTTTCTTTTTCTCTTCTTCTTCTGGGACCCCTATAATTCAAAAGTTGTTGTGTTTAATGATGTCCCATATGCTTCTGAGACTGTCCTCAATTCTTTCCTTTTCTTTTTCTTTTCTTTTTTTTTTTTTTTTTTACTTTATTCTGCTCTGCAGTAGTTATTTCCACTATTTTATCTTCCAGGTCACTTATCTGTTCTTTTGCTTCAGTTATTCTGCTATTGATCCCTTCTAGAGAATTTTTAATTTCATTTATTGTGTTGCTCATCACTGTTTGTTTGCTCTTTAGTACTTCTAGGTCCTTGTTAAACGTTTCTTGTATTTTCTCCCTTCTATTTCAAAGTTTATGGATCATCTTTATTATCATTATAATGAATTCCTTTTCAGGTAGACTCCCTATTTCCTGTTCATTTGTTTGGTCTGGTGGGTTTTTACCTTGCTCCTTCATCTGCTGTGTGTTTCTCTGACTACTCATTTTGCTTAACTTGCCGTGTTTGGGGTCTGCTTTTTGCTGGCTGTTCGTTTGTAGTTCCCATTGTTTTTGGTGTCTGCCCCTAGGGTCTCAGGTTATTTCAGTGGGTTGTGTAGGCTTTCTGGTGGAGGGGTCTAGTGCCTGTGTTCTTGTGGTTGAGGCTGGATTTTGTCTATCTGGTGGGCAGGTTCTCTTCTAGTGGTGTGTAATGGGGTGTCTGTGGCCTTATTATGATTTTAGGCAGCCTCTCTGCTAATGGCTGGGGTTGTGTTCCTCTCTTGCTAGTTGTTTGGCATAGGGTATCCAGCACTGGAGCTTGCTGGTCATTGAATGGAAATGAGTCTTGGCGTTGAGATGGAAATCTCTGGGAGATATTTGCCATTTGATATTATGTGGAACTGGGAGGTCTCTTGGGGACCAGTGTGCTGAAGTAGGCTCTCCCACCTCAGAGGCACAGCCCTGAAGCCTGGCTGGAGCACGAAGAGCCTATCATCAACACTGCTCAGAATAAAAGGGAGGAAGGAAAGAAAGAAAGAAACAATAAAATAAAGTTATTAAAATAAAAATAATATTTTAAAAAATATGTAAAAGTAATAAAACAAAAAAGAAAGGAAGAAAGAAGAGAGCAACCAAAGCATAAAACAAATACACCAATGATAACAAGTGCTAAAAACCATAACAAAAAAAAAAAAACAAAAACAGACAGACAGAACCCTAGGACATAGGGTAAAAGCAAGCTATACAGACAAAATCACACACAGAAGCATACATATACACACTCAGAAATAGAAAAAAAGAGAAAATAAAAATAGGTATATCGTTTCTCCCAAAGGCCACCTCCTCAATTTGGGATGATTTGCTGTCTATTCAGGTATTCCACAGATATAGGGTACATCAGGTTGATTGTAGAGATTTAATCCACTGCTCCTGAGACTGCTGGGAGAGATTTCCCTTTCCCTTGTTTATTCGCACACCTCCTGTGGTTCAGCTTTAGAGTTGGTCTTGCCCCTGCATGTAGTTCGCCTAAGGGCGTCTGTTCTTCGCTCAGACAGGACGGGGTTAATGGAGCAGCTGACTTGGGGGTTCTGGCTCACTCAGGCCAGGGGGAGGGAGAAGTACAGAGTTCAGGGTGAGTCTGCAGTGGCAGAGGCTGGCGTGACATTGCTCCAGCCTGAGCTGCACCAGTGTTCTCCCGGGGAATTTGTCCCTGGATCATGGGACCCAGGCAGTGACACGCTGCACAGGCTCATGGGAGAGGCTGTGTGGACAGTGACCTGTGCTTGCACACAGGTTTCTTGGTGGCTGCAGCAGCAAATTTAACGTCTCATGCCCGTCTCTGGTGTCCATGCTGATAGCCGTGGCTCGCGCCCATCTCTGGATCTCATTTAAGCGGCACTCTTAATTCCCTCTCCCTGCACACCAGGAAACAAAGAGGGAAGAAAAAGTCTCTTGCCTCTTTGGCAGCTCCAGACTTTTTCCCGGACTCCCTCCCAGCTAGCTGTGGTGCATAGCCTGCTTCAGGCTGTGTTCATGCAGCCAACGCTAGTCCTCTCCCTGGGATCTGATTTCTGAAGTCCAAGCCTCAGCTCCCAGCTCCCATTTGCCCCGGCGGGTGAGCAGACAAACCTCTCGGGGTGGGGAGTGCTGGTCGGCACTGAACCTCTGTGCAGGAACCTCTCCACTTTGCCCTCTGCACCCTTGTTGCTGCGCTCTCCTCCATGGCTCTGAAGCTTCCCCTTTCTACCACCCCCAGTCTCTGCCCACGAAGGGGCTTTCTAATGTGTGGAAATCTTTCCTCCTTCACAGTTCCATCCCACTGTTGCAGGTCCCATCCCTACTCTTTTGTCTCTGTTTTTTTCTTTTTTCTTTTGCCCTACCCAAGTAAGTGGGGAGTTTCTTGCCTTTTGGGAAGTCTGAGGTCTTCTGCCAGTGTTCAGTAGGTGTTCTGTGGGAGTTGTTCCACATGTAGATGTATTTCTGATGCATTTGTGGGGAGGAAGATGATCTCCATGTCTTACTCTTCTGCCATCTTGAAGCTCCTCCTGGCCATCTCATTTAAATTTTATCTTCTTAATAATTCTATACTGGGGACGAGCTTCAAGATGGTGGAAGAGCAAGATGTGGAGATCACCTTCCTCCCCACATATATATCAGAAATACATCTACATGTGGAACAACCACTACTGAACATATACTGAATGCTGGCAGAACTCAGACCTCGCAAAAAGCAAGAAACTCCCCATGTACCTGGGTAGGGAAAAAGAAAAAACAAAAAACAGACAAAAGTATAAGGATGAGACTGCACCAGTGGGATGGAGCTGTGAAGGAGGAAAGGTTTCCACACACTAGGAAGCCCCTTCGCGGGCAGAGACTGTGGGTGGCAGAGAGAGGAAAGTTCAGAGCCATGGAGGAGAGCACAGCAACAGGGGTGCAGAGGGCAAAGCAGAGAGTTTTTCACACAGAGGATCAGTGCCAGCCAGCACTCACCAGCCTGAGAGGCTTGTCTACTCACCCATCGGAGAGGATTGGGGCTGGGAGGTGAGGCTTGGGCTTCGGAAGTCAGATCCCAGGGATAGGACTGGGGTTGGCTGCGTGAACACAGCCTGAAGGGGGCTAGTGTGCCACAGCTAGCCGGGAGTGTGTCTGGGAAAAAGTCTGGAGCTGCTGAAGTGGCAAGAGACTTTTTCTTGCCTCTTTGTTTTGTGGTGCACAAGGAGAGGTGATTAAGAGTGCTGCCTAAATGAGCTCCAGAGATGGGTGTGAGCCACAGTTATCAGGGCAGATACCAGAGACGGGCGTGAGATGCAAAGGCTGCTGCTGCAGCCACCAAGAAGCCTGTGTGCAAGCACAGGTCAGTATCCACACCTCTTCTCCTGGGAGCCTGTGCAACCAGCCACTGCCAGGATCACATTATCCAGGGACAATCTTCCTGGGAGAATACATGGTGCACCTCAGGCTGTTGCAACTTCACGCCAGCCTCTGCCACCTGGAGCCTTTCCCAGCCCCACATTCCATAACCCTCCCTCTCCCCCCGCTGAGTGAGACAGAGACCCCTAATCAGCTGCTACTTTAACCCGGTCCTGTCTCAGTTGGGAACAGACGCCCTGAGGTGACCAACATGAAAAAGTGGGGCCAAATCCAAAGCTGAACCATGGGAGCTGTGCAAACAGAGAAAATAATGGGAAATCTCTCCCAGCAGCCTGAGGAGCAGTGGATTGGATCACCACGATCAACTTGATGTATGCTGCATCTGTGGAATACCTGAATAGATAATGAATCTTCCCAAATTGAGGAGGTGGACTTTGGGAGCAAAGATATATATTTTTTTTCTTTTTTCTCTTTTTTGACTGTGTATTTGTATGCTTCTGTGTTTAATTATGTCTGTATAGCTTTGCTTTTACCATTTGTCCTAGGGTTTTGTCTGTCTATCTTTTTTTTTTTAATAAAGGTTTTAGCGTTTGTTATCATTGGTGGATGTGTCTTTTGTTTTGGTTGCTCTCTTCTTTGCTTTTTTCTTTTAATTACTTTTTAAAATTTTTAAAAATTTTTAATAAATATTTTTTATTTCAATAACTTTATTCTATTTTATTTTATTATTTTGACTTTCTTTCCTTTTTTCTCCCTTTTATTCTGAGCCATGTGGACAACAGGCTCTTAGTGCTGTGGTCGGGTACCATGCCTGTGCCTCTGAGGTGGGAGAGCCAAGTTCAGGACATTGGTCCAACAAAGACCTCCCAACTCCAAAGACCTCCCAACTTCCCACCAAGTAATATAAAATGGCAAAAATCTCCCAGTGATCTCCATCTCAATGCCAAGGCCCAGCTCCACTCAACGACCAGAAAGCTACAGTGATCAACACTCTATGCAAAACAACTAGCAAAACAGGAGCACAACCCCACCCAGTAGCAGAGAGGCTGCCTAAAATCATAATAAGGTCACAGACACCCCAAAACACACCACCAGACATGGACCTGCCCACCAGGAAGACAAGATCCAGCCTCATCCACCAGAACACAGGCATTAGTCCCCTCCACCAGGAAGCCTACACAACCCACTGAACCAACTTTAGCCACTGGGGACAGACACCAAAAAAACCCGGGAACTACAAACCTGCAGCCTGTGAAAAGGAGACCCCAAACACAGTAACTTAAGCAAACTGAGAAGACAGAGAAACACACAGTATATGAAGGAGGAAGGTAAAAACCAACCAGACCAAACAAATGAAGAGGAAATAGGCAGTCTACCTGAAAAAGAATTCAGAATAATGAGAGTAAAGATGATTCAAAATCTTGGAAATAGAAGGGAAAAAATACAAGAAATGTTTATCAGGGAACTAGAGGAACTAAAGAACAAGCAAACAATGATGAAGAACAAAATAAATGAAGTTAAAAATTCTCTAGAAGGAATCAAAAGTGGAATAACTGAGGCAGAAGAACGTGTAAGTGACATAGAAGATAAAATACTGGAAATAACTACTTCAGAGCATAATAAAGAAAAAAGAATGAAAATAATTGAGGACAGTTGCAGAGACCTCTGGGACAACATTAAACACACCAACATTAGAATTATAGGGGACCCAGAAGAAGAAGAGAAAAAGAAAGGGACTGAGAAAATATTTAACGAGATTATAGTTGAAAACTTCCTTAATATGGGAAAGGAAATAATTAATCATGTCCAGGAAGCACAGAGAGTCATATACAAGATATATCCAAGGAGAGACATGCCAAGACACATATTAATCAACTATCAAAAATTACATACAAAGAAAAAATATTAAAAGCAGCAATTAAAAATATTAAAAGGGGAACGGAAAAAATAACATACAAGGGTATCCCCAATAAGTTAACAGCTGATCTTTCAGCAGAAGCTCTGCAAACCAGAAGGGAGTGGCAGGACATATTTAAACTTATGAAAGGGAAAAACCTACAACCAAGATTACTCTACCCAGCAAGGATCTCAGTCAGATTTGACCGAGAAATTAAAACCTTTACAGACAAGCAAAATCTAAGAGAATTCAAGACCATCATACCAGCTTTTCAACAAATGATAAAGGGATTTCTCAGGCAGGAAACACAAGAAAAGGAAAAGACCTACAATAACGAACCAAAAAAATTAAGAAAATGGGAACAGGAACATGCATATCAATAATTACCTGAAATGTAAATGCATTAAAGTCTCCAATGAAAGATGTAGACTGGCTGAATGGATACAGAAACAAGACCCATATATATGCTGTCTGCAAGAGACCCACTTCAGACCTAAGGACACATACAGACTGAAAGTGAGGGGATGGAAAAAGATATTCCATGCAAATGGAAATCAAAAGAGAGCTGGAGTAGCATTTCTTATATCACACAAAACAGACTTTAAACAAAGATTATTACAAGAGAGGACGAAGGGAAGATGGCAGAAGATTAAGACACAGAGATCACCTTCCTCCCCACAGATACACCAGAAATACATCTACACATGGAACAACTACTACAGAACACCTACTGAATGCTGACAGAAAACCTCAGACCTCCCAAAAGGCAAGAAGCTCCCCACGTACCTGGGTAGGGCAAAAGAAATAAAGAATAAACAGAGACAAAAGGATAGGGAAGGGACCTGCACCAGTGGGAGGGAGCTGTGAAGGAGGAAAGGTTTCTACACACTAGGAAGCCCCTTCATGGGCGGAGACTGCGGGTTGTGGAGGGGGAAAGCTTTGGAGCCGCGGAGGAGAGCACAGCAACAGGGGATCGGAGGGCAATTTGGAGAGATACCCATACAGAAGATCGGTGCCGACCTGAACTCACCAGCCCAAGAGGCTTCTCTGCTCACCTGCCGGGGCAGGCGGGGCTGGGAGCTGAGGCTCGGGCTTTAGTCGGAGCGCAGAGAGAGGACTGGGGTTGGCAGCATAAACACAGCCTGCAGGGTGTTAGTGCAACACGGCTAGCCGGGAGGGAGTCCGGGGGGAAAAGTCTGGACCGGCCAAAGAGGCAAGAGACTTTTTCATCCCTCTTTGTTCCCCAGTGTGCGAGGACAGGGGATTAAGAAAGCTGCTTAAAGGAGCGCCACAGATGGGTGCGAGGCACGGCTAAAAGCGCGGACCACAGAGACGGGCATGAGACACTAAGGCTGCTGCTGCTGCCACCAAGAAGCTTGTGTATGAGCACAGGTCACTATCCACACCCCCCTTCCGGGTAGCCTGTGCAGCCCTCCACTGCTACAGGATCCAGGGACAACTTCCCCGGGAGAACGCACGGTGCGCCTCAGGCTGGTGCAACGTCACGCTGGCCTCGGCCACCGCAGGATCGCCCCGCACTCTGTGCCCCTCCCTCCCCCCCGGCCTGAGTGAGCCAGAGTCCCCGAAGCTGCTGCTCCTTTAACCCCATCCTGTCTGAGCGAAGAAGGGATGCCCTCCAGTGACCTACACACAGAGGCAGGACCAAATCCAAAGATGAGCCCCTGGGAGCTGTGAGAACAAAGAAGAGAAAGGGAAATCTATCCCAACAGCCTCAGAAGCAGCAGATTAAATCTCCACAATAAACTTGATGTATGCTGCAACTGTGGAATATGTGAATAGACAACGAATCATTCCAAATTGAGGAGGTGGACTTTGAGAGCAAGATTTATGATTTTTCCCCCTTTTCCTTTTTTTGTGAGTGTGTATGTATATGCTTCTGTGTGAGATTTTGTCTCTATAGCTTTGCTTCCACCATTTGTCCTAAGGTCTATCCATCCATTTTTCTTTGTTTTTTTAAAAATTTTTTTCTTAATAATTGTTTTTATTTTAATAACTTTATTATATTCTTTCTTACTTTATTTTATTTTACTTTATCTTCTTTCTTTCTTTTTTTTCTTCCTTCCCTCCTTCCTTCCTTCTTTCCTCCCTCCCTCCTTCTCTCCCTCCTTTCTTCCTTCCTTTCTTTCTTTCTCTTTCTTTCTTTCTTTCTTTCTTTTTTCTTCCTTCCTTCCTTCTTTCCCCCTCCCTCCTTCTCTCCCTCCTTTCTTCCTTCCTTCCTTCCTTTCTTTCTTTCTTTCTTTCTTTCTTTCTTTCTTTCTTTCTACTTCTACTTCTACTAATTCTTTCTACTTTTTCTCCCTTTTATTCTGAGCCATGTGGATTAAAGGCTCTTGGTACTGCAGCCAAGAGTCAGTGCTGTGCCTCTGAGGTGGGAGAGCCAACTTCAGGACACTGGTCAACAAGAGACCTCCTGGTCAACCTAAGATATATCCTGGTCAACCTAAGATATACCGATATATCCTTGTAAATGAGTTTAGCTACACACTCCCCTGACACTGTCTAGTAACTCCATCAAACATTTATTATTTACTATGATTTCCTTTTCTAATTCAGTCATTCAATACAAATACATGCACACATGCAGTAGTTAGGATAACTGGAATTTTTTTAATGTAAATTTACCGATATAACTACCACCCATGTAAACTTCTCAGTCTTTCAGAGATAACATGGAATCCACCTAAATGTATTTTCCCTTTACCATGTATGGCAGCAAAGAAAACCAGTTCTGGCTGTTGTTTTCTCTTAACATCCCTTTATATGCTTCTCATCTGCACTTCTTCACCAGAGGCCAGTAAATGATAAATAAGAAGATCCATGCCAGTGATTGGCATCAATTTACAGTTAAAGTTTCATTGTTTCTCTAACATATCAATAGATCATTAATTGAGAATATGGGAATATAGCCTTCTAATGCAGTTCTCAGGGAAAAAGGTAATAAAGCTGGTTAAGCAGAATGATCAGTACATCACCAAGATTACAAAGTAGGAGACCCCATCATCCCTCCATCTCCCCACAAAGATCACCAATATTTGATCCCCAAAAACACTCTGTTTTTGGAGATCTCAGGAGTCCACTTTAAAAACTTAAGCAACACAAAATTAACTTTAAATAGATTATAACTTAAACACAAGGCCTGAATTTGTAAAACTTCTAGAAGAAAACAGGAAGAAATCTTGATATTGGTCTTAGAAATGATTTATCAGTTGTGACACCAAAATTTCAAGCAACAAAAGCAAAAATAAATAAGTGGGGCTACATCTAACTAAAAAGCTTCTACACAGCAAATGAAACAATCAACAAAATGAAAAGGCAAACTATGGAATGGGAGATAATATTTGCAAACCATATATCAGGTAAAGTGTTAATATCAAAAATATATATATAGAACTCATACATTTCAATGGCAAAATAACAATTTGATTAAAAATGAGCAAGTGAACTGAATAGAGTCTTTTACAAAGAAAATATACAAATGGCCAAGACGTATATGAAGCAGTGTTTAACATCACTAATCATCAGGGAAATGTAACTCAAAACAACAATTAGATAGTACCTCACACCTGGTAGAATGTGGTTTATCAAAAAGATTAGAAATAACAAACTTTGACAAAGATGTTAAGATAAGGGTACCTTTGTGCACTTTTGGTAGGAATGTAAATTAATTCAACCATTATGGAAAACAGTATGGAGTTCCTCAAAAAGTTAAGAGTAAAACTAGCATATGATCTAGCAATCCCACTTCTGGGTATATATCCAAAGGAAACAAAATCACTGTTGTGAAGAGCTAGCTACACTTCCATGTTTATTCAGCATTATTCACAATAGCCAAGACATGGAAACAACCTAAATGTTAGTCTATGGATGAATTAAAGGGAGATGTGAAACTGTAATATTATTCAGCAATAAAAAGAAAAAAAGAAAAAGAAATCCTGCCCTTGGTGATACCATGAATGGATCTTGAGAGCATTATGCTAAGTGAAATAAGTCAGACAAAGAAATACATATACTGTATAATATCACTTGCATGTGGAATCTAAAAAAAGCCAAACTCATAGAAACAGAGAGTAGAATGGTGACTATCAGAGGCTTGAGAGATGAGGGAAATAGAAAGATACTGTTCAAAGGGTACAAACTTTCAGTTTTAGGATGAATAAGTTCTGGGGATGTACAGCATGGTAGCTATAGTTGACAATACTCGACAGTTGCTATGGAAGTGGAGCCTTAATGTTCTTACCATAACAACAATAACAATAAAATGACGATTATGTGAGGTGAAGGATGTTTTAAATAATCTTATTGTGGTATATACATTTTGCATTACATACATGTGTCAAATCATACACACCTTATTATATGCGACATATCTCATAAAGCTGGAATGAAAAAAGGAGTGATGATGTATTAGTAGCTTATCATGGCAATATCAGTTGCCTTCCTCCTAGCCCTATAACTTCCTCTTTGGTTCCTCTATATCATTATAGGGTTGTAAACTAGCAGAAAGTGTCTTTAAAATTGTGACCTTTAATAAGAATTTCAAACATATGAGTTAAGTTTTAGAGCTTTAAAATAAGTCACTATAAATGTGTTTTATTAAAAAATAAAATAGAAAAATCATGAGGAAACAGTGAAGAACTAGAAAACAATGTAGCAATCTAATCACACATTTGTTTCCCTTTAACTTGAGGTTTTTAACCATTAATTAACCTTAAAAATGAATGTGTACTGTATATAAATGTGTACGCAGTGCAGTGTTCTTAAGTGAACCAGTATTCTGACAGTAATAATTAATGAGTTAATAGCTGTGGCTATTTTAGGACAGTTTTAAAATATAATTTTGTGCAGAACATACAGGTTTACTGGTAAGTAGAAACTCATAAAATCTTAAATGAAGAAGGGAATTTGAAGAGCATATAATCCTTGGCAATACAAAAGCCTATCCTCAGTAAAATGGCAGTGCCTATCATGGTACTTGGCACCTACTTGGTGTTCAGTAGTTACTTGCCTAATATTTCCTTGCTGTGCTAGTAACATTGGATTATTACTACAATGATCTCATAGAACTTTCAAAAAAACCTGAAGAGAGTCAGATCTGTTTTTGGTGAACTTTTGCCAGTTGGTGGAGATTGCTGCTTCCCTTACTATGAATTTTCACCCAGATATTTTAGAATTATTTCTAAAATTTATTCAGCCCTGATCATCAAAACAAACCAAGAAGTCTTTATGTTTTCTGCCAATTTTCCCTCTTTCACATGTCAATTAAAATTAGTTAGAAATATTTAAAACCCTCCCTTGGCACATCTTCCACCAGTCGTTCTTCTAAAATTTCTTGAACAAGTGGTTCATTCTCAGTCTCCAGTTTTTCATTGTCTCTCATGCCTTGTGCTCACAAGTAACATCCTCAACATAGCCAGTTATCAAAGTGATCTCTCTGAAATAAGCAGATTTTACATTTTTTTCTCTCCTTTAAAATGTCTTCTTTTGAAACCTCATTACTTTGTAATGTTTACTTTAATAAAGCATCTTAAAAACCACCTTCCTTGTATTATAAAGAATTTTTAAAAATAAGTATGCCTTATGATTTCAGCATTGTTTCTCCCTTACATTTGATGCTGTCTTGCACATCACATAGCCTCTTTCAGAGCTCTCAAACACCCACACACTCACACTACCTTTTTCCTGGAAAAGGGTCAGATTTTTAGTTATAAGTAATTATGAAGACTTTTCTTCAGCAAAGATTCCCTGGGGCTGACAAATAGTCTTACAGCCCTAATTAAATTATTTTATGGTAAATCTAATAACTATTCTTGTTTAGGTAAAAAACGTTTGGGATTTTTGCTTTTAAAAAACTTCAAAATAGGAGGAGAGTTCAACCAACCACAAGGACACATATATAGAGCATGATCTCATTCCTTAACAACTAGGTAGGATTTAAAAAAAAATGTCTTAATATCTAATTTAAGATAGCAGACAGTTTAATACATTTATCATTCATTAATAATATTGCTTTGAAATATAACAGAAGAAATACACAAATGAAATAAATCCATAAATCTGCTGTAAATTCAGAATGAGTCCCATCAACAAACTAAATGGTAGAGAACTTCTTGAACATGGAATGAAAATAAGGCCAAATGCATACCTGAGCTCCTTGAAATCCTATTTGAGTTAAAGAAGAGACCGTCAAAAAGGAGTGAATTGTTTTGCATAAGAATTCCAGAATAATTTAAAAATGAGAGGTAATGGGGCAGAAGAGAATCAACCATAGTGTAGTCAGCAAAGAAACTAATTAGAGAGATGGAAACAGTTGTATGAATCTTTTATTATCAGAAGTAACTTCTGTCACCACTATTTGCCCTCAGGATAAATCACAAATATAGCCAAACCAAATGAAAAACAAACTGAAAAAGTAGCCTGAGATTCCTAAGGATACTTAAAATTATGAAAGCACACACATAGAGAAGACAATCTACCCACATTTGTATACATTCAACTGACCAACTACTTGTTGATCTCACTTCTGAGGTTTGAATTTAGCTCTTTCATGGATACCGTGAGAAATCTTTTTAGTGTGTGTTTCAGAGTAGTTTTCTGTCGCTTGGATCTTTAAGAACAGTTGCTCAGGGATATATATATGTATATGGAATTTTATACTGGGTTGACATTATGCAGAGGTGATGAGACAATTTCTCCTGCCCACCCAGATTCCCAGATGGGAAATTATCAGCAGAGACAATAAATGATTTAACTGATCCTGTAATTAGATGGATCCATATGCACACTGAGGATGAAGTGTGGGAAATAAATAACAATGGATTCTATGAAATGCTGAACTTTCATTTTATTTTACATCACAACTAAGTCTGCTATGTTGCCTAAATTCATTTCAATATTTTAAGACCTTTATCAGGAAAGAGTAACACCCCAACTATTGGAAGAAGACTGGAAGGATCCACAGAATTTAGCAAGCCACTTAATGGCCCAATGACACTGAAATATCACTCAGAGTTAGTAAAGTTAACAATTGTCCCCATCTGCTATCACTCATTGTTTCTCAAAATATAATTGTAATTAAACACAACATGATCTGAAGGACTGAATGAAGACATGAGTGAAGAAGAAAAAAGATGTATTTAGAATAAATGAGAGAAATTTATCAATATATTCTCTAATAATTTGGGTTAAATATGTGGACTTAGATTTTATGGGCACAAATCTAAGACAGAATGAAATAATTTGGGGTTGGGCTGAATTGATGTATGTGCAATCACCAGAGGTTCTGTATTTCACATGCTTGTTGGAACCTCCTTAGTCATTAAAACACATTCCAAATTTGCAACACAATCAGAACCGAACAGTGACCAGAAAGCCTTTGAGTGACTGAGGGTGAAGGATCCAATAACTGTAGGCAATAAAAAAGCTGGATGAGATCTTTAAGAATACTTAACATCTCACCATGTCTGATGGTCAGTTTCAGACCCTTTCCTCTTGATCAAGTGAAACAATTGACCAAAATTTTTTAAATAGAGTTCTCCTGTTTGTCCTCTGTAGGCCTGGAACATCTATGAGACATTTGTAATTTCTGATCTCAGGTTGAGTGTAATGAATCTTAGGGTCTTGTTCCCAAGTGCTAACTGTTAAATGCCATTAACAAAGTGAGTACAGTCATTGTAAAGACAGCACTGTGGCATAAAAATCAGGGTTCAGTGAATAGTCTGACATCAAGAGATCTCTTGATAACCAATCAAGGATTCACCAGGGACAAAATCAACAATTCACAAGTCCCTAAGACAAAGGGCTCACTTGAGTTACCAGGCTGTGTAAGGAGCTCTTTGCTGGAAACTGCCCCTAGCCTGAAACCCCTTTTCTTGTCACTTTAACAAAGCTACATTGTAACTAACTTTTAAACCAGGTACCCTCATGCTCTACTCATCTCCAGCTCAAGCATGCCTTTTAAATCTTTTAATCACACAATACCTTGCTTAACTTGTTGGTTCGTTCCACAGATCAAAGAAGTGGAAGTGAAGAATAAGTAATTAACAGATGACAAGGTTCTTCTTTAACTTCCCCTTCAGTAATCTGAACAAAGTGTGTGACCAAACTGTGTGAAGAACCTAACATCTAGAGGAAGATCACAAAGAGTCAACGAGCCTGCACACAAGCCTGCACACAGTGAGAAATGGTGACAACTCTGACCTCCTATCTCAATGATTAACTGAGATTACTTTCCTGTTTCTCTTTAAAAGTTTCATTACTGGGCAGAATTTTCAGAAGTGGTTTTGGGAAGATGCTGAGTCCACCATCTCCCCAGATATCCAGCATTCTAAATTAAAGGCATCTTTCGTTTCTACCATTTGTGAGTACTGATTTTGTAAGTGACAAGCAGTGGAACCCGTGTTCAATAACAGCTGCAGACTCAGATCTTTCCTCTTAATTTCTAGTTGTGAGTTAATTTTATTTCTCTGTATCTCAGATCCTTTCAAATTTCTCCATGGCCACTTATCTGGGTAGCTCTTCATTGAGAAAGAAAAATGTCCCACCTTTTGAATCCTAGAAATGGTAAAATACTAATCAGAGTCTCAATTTATCAGTCAGAATGAAGGTTTAGAGGGACTGGGTGATAAATAAAGTTCTTACTTGGATTCACATTATCATAGGCCCAGAAGGACCCAAGCCAACGCTTCAGGTCTCTTCCCCAGTTACTGTGATATGCTAACAATAAAGAACATCAACAACCAGCAGAAACCTAGCTCCATGAAGTTAGCATAGGGGCTAATAGCAAATTGAAGTCATTGAATGTTCTTCTTTATGGACAGAAACAGTAAATCCAAAAAATATTTCAACCTTGATAGAAATGCAAAGATATCTTGGTAGACTTGAATGACACAGAGGTGACAATTCCAAATAAATCCCCACTTATTTCCTGAGTTTTTTACTGTACACATGATAGACGGTTCTTCAGACCAATGGGATTATGAACACCATCATGGAGCAAATTAATAAAGCCCTTACAACTTATTATGAAATTTTTGATCTGGCAAATAAATTTTTCTCCACATTTTAGTTAATTTTCACCCTGGTAGAACAGCAGGATACTATTTAAATCATGACTCAAGTATTTATCAATTATTTTCTTTTTCTATCACAATCTAGATAACAGGTATCCTGACTATCTCATCATCTTTAGGAAGGCCTTCTCTCTGCTATATCAAAAGTATTATGTTATGAACTAGAGACCTGGATTAGCAGATACTCTAGATGTAAGATACATACACTATATAATTAGAATATTCATCCTTGGAAAACCTGCCACCCTGTAAACTTTCTGACAAATCTAGTGTTCTTAAACATGTTAGGATATAGCCCCCAGGAAATATTGTACCCTGCACCACCTTTAACTAAGAAAATGATGGAGTACCTACATACCTACATGGAACTCTGGAATTTGGGGACAGCAAAATCAGTGGAGATTATATATATATATACATATATATGAATATATATATGTATATATATATATATATTTAATCATGTATGCTAACAAATTCGAGTAGTTTCATCATGATTTAAAGAGTTGCAATTGGTACTATTCTTAGTGACTTGTAAATAGTGACATTTCAAAAATGAAAATGCTATATGCTTCTTTTTAAATGTAGCCCACGGAATCAAAATACCGTAATAAATTGATACCCACCATTAAAGGTTTATAAAAATACACGGGAAGGGTTTCCATTAGCAGTCACAAATGTTACATTTCTCTTTATTCTTCTTGAACTTGTATTTGTATTCTGCTTCCCTTACAGAATTGAATCCTAATATATCTTTTATGCATGAATAAGTTTATTGAGTACTATTATGGTTTTCTGCTATGAAATATTTTAGTATATTAAAAAAAACTGTGACTATAAGACTCTAAGCATTAGATGATCCCTTCTATATCAAGTCATCATAACAAGTATAATTAGTTGCCTCCTTAGCACACATAGACAACATGTCTCATCATGATGATTATAATTAACACACAACTGACCAAATGACACAAACATATGAGGGACTTGGATAAACTATGAAACATATATAATTTTATTAAAACGTAATCTCTTAATGACATAAAGATGCCATTTTTTTCTAATAAGTTTAGGTGTCTGTGAAAGAAAAACACTACTGCAAAATTGAGACAAGCCTCAACATTACTTTTGCGCCTCTTTTTTTTTTTTTTTGAGATTTTTGTGCAGAGAAAGATTATTCATATGGACAAGGTGGAATCAAAGGAATTTATTCTTTGTAATGTCAATGAGTTTTTAAAAACACTTCTGAAATATCAGTTTTCAAAACCAAAAAGACCAAATATTATCAAAAACTCTTCTTAATTATACATCAACAGGCAACACAATTATGCCCTCCTTCAATGTTGTTAACAGCAAATAATTAGAAACCTCATTGTTTGCAAAAGAATATTAAAAAAAAGTTATTATAATAACTCATTTTCTGAATTTTGGAGATAAATATAAAGAATTAAAAATAGTTAAAATGACTACTGATTATAGCTTTGTTTCTTTCACCTAGGTACACCATAGTTCAACCTGATATAGACAGAAAAAGTTAAGAAAATTGCAAAAGTTGTTCATTTCAAAACAGTCTTTTAAAAACATTTTTGATAATTTTTTATATCATCAAGTGCATTAAATATATTTTCTTCAAAACTTTAGAAATACATTCTTAGTTTATTCAATATATGGGGAAAAGACCACATGAAGTAGAAATTGATTGCTTCTCACATGTTCTGGCTACAGGCTGGCATCCTTCTATTTAGTTGAGTAATTTTTCTGACTAATTGGTGCTGATACAGTCCTAAATACTTACTCTCATTTGACCTAATTACCAAACTAGTGCACACTATCAGTCACTTTCAAACTAATATGTTATTAGGTAATACCATGTCACTTCAGAATTCTAAATCTGAGGAAAGGAGGAGGAGGAGAGAGAGAAGAAGGGGGAGGAGAAGGAGAAGAAAGGGAAGATGGTAGAAGGAGAGAAGGGGAAGAAGAGAAGGCAAAGAGAAAAGGAAGAAAGCAGAAGGCATGGAAGGGAAGAAGTAAAAGAAGGGAGTTTGGGGATTGTTTGACAGTAGGTTTGTCATCCAGGTGAAATAAGCTATCATCTATATTTCTTACTAATGCTTTCTTTGTTTTGATTTCACAGTATACACCACTGGAAAAGATTCAATTTTTTGACCTTGGACTGGGGAAGGAAGACTTGATGTTGCTAAGCAAAACCATCATTCTTCTTACCACTCCTTACTATATGTGAATTCAGGTAATACTAATCCATGCAAAAATATCACATTTATGATGTTACTCTTGGATTTTAGCCAAAACGTGTACAGAGAAACCTTCTACAGGTTTCTGGTTCTGTGATTTAAAAAAAAAAAATTCTCACATACCAATATTTGAAATTGTCTCATTTTTTTAGAGTCCTCCAAATAATAAAGCATAGTAAGATTTAGGATTAGTAACAGGTGTGAGTTTTTTTAAATATGTAAAAAGGGCTTTCATAAATAGAAAGCTGGGAAAGGGGGAAAATGAGAATCTTCTTGATACCTCAACAAGTTTAATTTTTTAGAGTCATATGGACTGTTCTTCATAGTGGCTGTGCCAATTTACTTTCCCACCAACAGCGTAGGAGGGTTCTCTTTTCTCCACACAGTCTCCAGAATTTATTATTTGTAGACTTTTTGATGATGGCAATTTTGACTGGTGTGAGGTGATACCTCATTGTGGTATTGATTTGCAATCCTCTAATAATTACTGAGGATGAGCATCTTTTTCATATGTTTTTTTTCCCATCTGTATGTCTTCTCTGGAGAAATGTCTATTTAGATCTTCTGCCCATATTTTGATTGGGCTGTTTGTTTTGTTTGTTTGTTTGATATTGAGCTGCATAAGCTCTTTGTATATTTTGGAGATTAATCTCTTGTCTGTTGTTTTGTTTGCAAATATTTTCTCTCATTGTGAGGGTTTTCTTTTCATTTTGTTCATGGATTCATTTGCTGTGAAGAAACTTTTAAGTTTAACTATGCCCCATTTGTTTATTTTTGCTTTTATTTTCATTATTCTAGGAGGTGGATCAAAAATTATCTTACCATGATTTATGTCAGAGAGTGTTCTCCCTGTGTTTTCTTCTTAAAGTTTTATAGTATCTGGCCTTACATTTAGGTCTTTAATCCATCTTGAGTTTATTTTTGTGAATGGTGTTCGGGTGTGTTCTAACTTCATTCTTTTACATGTAGCTGTCCAGTTTTCCCAGCACCACTTATTGAAGAGACTGTCTTTTCTCCATTGTATATTCTTGCCTCCTTTGTCATAGATTAGGTGACCATAAGTGTGTGGGTTTATCTATGGCTTTCTTTCATGTTCCATTGATCTATAGTTCTGTTTTTGTGCCAGTACGATACTGTTTTGCTGACTGTAGCTTTGTAGTATAGTTTGAATACAGGGAGCCTGGTTCCTCCAGTTGTGGTTTTCTTTCTCAGGATTACTTTTGCTCTTTGGGGTCTTTTATGTTTCCATAAAAATTGTAAAATATTTTGTTGTAATTCTGTGAAAGATGCCATTCTTTGATGTCATTTTTAAAATGCCACAGTTTGATAGGGATTGCATACAATCTGTAAATTGCTTTGGGTAGTATAGTCATTTTCACAATATTGATTCTTCCAATCCAAGAACATTGTATATCTCTCCATCTGTTTGTGTCACCTTTTATTTCTTTCACCAGTATCTTATAGTTTCCTGAGCACAGTTTTTTGCCTCCTTAGGTAGGTGCAGTCCTAGGTATTTTATTCTTTTTGATGCAATGGTGAATGGGGTTATTTCCTTAACTTCTCTTTCTGATCTTTCATTGTTAGTGTGTAGGAATGCAAAAGATTTTTGTGTATTAATTTTGTATCCTGCAACTTTACCAAATTCATTGATAAGCTCTGGTAGTTTTCTGGTAGCATATTTAAGATTTTCTCTGAATAGTATCATGACATCATGGTCATCTGCAAACAGTGGCAGTTTAATGATTTTCTAATCTGGACTCATTTTATTTCTTTTTCTCTTCTGATGGCCAGCTTCCAAAACTATTTTGAACAAAAATGATTAGAGGACATCCTCATCTGATCTTTCTGCATCTATTGAGATGATCATGTGTTTTTTATTCTTCAATTTGTTAATGTGGTGTATTACATTGACTGATTTGCATACATTGAAGAACCTTGCATCCCAGTGATAAATCCTATTGATCAGGGTGTATGATCCTTTTAATGTTGGATTTTTTTTCTAGTATAATGTTGAGGATTTTTGTGTCTACATTCATCATTGATATTGGCCTGTAATTTTCTTTTCTTGTGATATCTTTGTCTGGTTTTGGTATCAGGATGATTGTGGCCTTGTAGAGTGAGTTTTGGAGTGTTCCTTCCTCTGCAATTTTTTGGAAGTGTTTCAAGAGGGTAGGTGTTAACTTTTCTCTAAATGTTTAATATAATTTGACCATGAAGCTATCTGGTCCTGGACTTTTGTTTGTTGGAGGATTTTAAATCAATTTCAATTTCAGTACTTGTGATTGGTCTGGTCATATTTTCTCTTTCTCCCTAGTTCAGTCTTGGAAGGTTATATCTTTCTTAGAGTTTGTCCATTTCTTCTAGGTTGTCCATTTTATTGGCATATAGTTGTTTGTAGTAGTCTCTTATGATCCATTGTATTTTTGCAGTGTCAGTTGTAACTTCCCCTTTTTCATTTTCAATTTTATTGATTTGAATCCTCTCCCTTTTTTTCTTGATGAGTCTAACTAAAGGTTTATCAATTTTGTTTATCTTCTAAAAGAACCAGTTTTTAGTTTCATTAAACTTTTCTATTGTTTTCTGTATTTCTGCTCTGATATTTATTATTTCTTTCCTTCTACTAACTTTTGGCTTTGTTTTTTCTTCTTTCCCTAGTTGCTTTATGTGTAAGAATGGGTTGTTTATTTGAGATATTTCTTGTTCCTTGGGGTAAGATTGTATTGCTATAAACTGCCCTCTTAGAACTGCTTTTGTTGTGTCCCATAGGTTTTGGATTGTTGTGTTTTCATTGTCTTTTTTCTCTAGATATTTTTTGATTTCCTCTTTGATTATCTTCAGTGATCCATTGATTATTTAGTAACTTTTTTTTTTAGCCTCCATATGTTTATGTTTTTACAGTGTTTTTTCCTGTAGTTGATTTCTAATCTCATAATGTTGTCATCAGAAAATATGCTTAATATGATTTCAATTTTCTTAAGTTTACCAAGACTTGATTTGTGATCCAAGATGTGATCCTGAAGAATATTCCATGTACACTTGAAAAGACAGTGTATTCTGCAGCTTTTGGATGGAATGCCCTATAAATATCAATTAAGTCTCCTGTTCTAATGTGTTATTTAAGGCTTATGTTCCTTATTTATTTTCTGTCTGGATGATCTATCCTTAGGTGTAAGTAGGGTGTTGAAGTCACCCACTATTATTGTATTATTCTCGATTTCCCTTTTTATGGCTGATAGCATTTGAATTATGTATTGAGCTTCTCCTATGTTGGGTACATATATCTTTACAATAGTTATGTCTTCCTCTTGGATTGGTCCCTTGATCATTATGTAGTGTCCTTCCTTTTCACTTGTAACAGTCTTTATTTTAAAGTCTATTTCATCTGATATGAGTATTGTTACTCCAGCTTTCTTTTGATTTCCATTTGCATGTAATATCTTTTTCCATCCCCTCACTTTCAGTCTATATGTGTCCCTAGGTCAGAAGTGGGTCTCTTGTAGACTGCATGCATAGAGTTTTTGTTTTTGTATCCATTCAGCCAGTCTATGTCTTTTGGTTGGAGCATTTAATCCATTTACATTTAAGGTAATTATCAATATGTATGTTCCTATTGCCATTTTCTTAATAGTTTTGGGTTTGTTTTGTAGGTCTTTTTCTTGTTCTTCTCTTGTGCTTCCTGCCTAGAGATTTTCCTTTAGTATGTGTTGTAAAGCTGGTTTGCTGGTGCTGAATTCTCTTAGGTTTTGCTTGTCTGTAAAGCTTTTGATTTGTCTGTCAAATCTGAATGAGAGCCTTTCTGGGTAGAGTATTCTTGGTTGTAGGTTTTTTCCTTTCATCACGTTAAATATGGCATGCCATTCTCTTCTGGCCTGCAGAGTTTCTTCTCAAAAATCAGCTGATAACCTTATGGGGATTCCCTTGTATGTTATTTGTTGCTTTCTCTTTATGCTTTTAATATTTTTTCTTTGTATTTAATTTTCATTAGTTTGATTAATACATGTCTCATCATGTTTCTCCTTGGATTTATCTTGTATGGGACTCTCTGCACTTCCTGGACTTGGGTGACTATTTCATTTCCCATGTTAGGGAATTTTTCAACTATAATATCTTCAAATATATTCTCTGACACTTTCTCTTTCTCTTCTTCTTCTGGGACCTTTATAATTCAAATATAGGTGCATTAAATGATGTCTCAGAAGTCCCTCATTTCTTTTCATTCTTTTATCTTTATTCTGTTCTGTGACAGTGATTTCCACCATTCTGTCTTCCAGCTAACTTATCTGTTCTTCTGCCTCTGTTATTCTGCTATTGTTTCCTTCTAGTGTATTTTTCATTTCATTTATTTTATTGTTCATCTGTTTGTTCTTTAGTTCTTCTAGGGCTTTGTTAAACCCTTCTTGTACTTTCTTGGTCTGTGCCTCTATTCTATTTCCAAGATCTTGCATCATCTTTATTATAACTATTCTGAATTCTTTTTCAGGTAGATTGCCTATCTCATCTTCATTTAGTTGGTCTTGTAGGTTTTTACTTTGCTCCTTCGTCTGCAGCATATTCCTCTGTCATCTCATTTTGTCTAACTTACTGTGTTTGTGGTCTCCTTCCTGCAGGCTGCAGGGTCATAGTTCCTCTTACTTCTGGTGTTTGCCCCCTCGTGGGTGAGGTTGGTCCAGGGGTTTCTGTCAACTTCCTGGTGAGAGGGACTTGTGCCTGTGCTTTTGTAGGTGAAGCTGGGTCTTTTTTCCTCTGGTGAACAGGGCCATTTCAAAGGGTGTGTTTTGGGGTGTCTGTGAGCTTAGTGTGATGATAGGCAGCCTGTATACTGATGGGTGGGGCTGTGTTCCTGTACTGCTGGTTGTTTGGACTGAGGCTTCCAGCACTGGAGCTTGCAGGCTGTTGGATTGAGCCAGGTCTTGGTGCCAAGATGGGGACCTCTGGGAGACCTCATGTCAATTAATATTCCTTGGACCAGGAATTCTGTGGTGGTCTAGTGGCCAGGACTCAGCACTCCCACCATGAGGGCTCAGGTTTGATGGCCATCTGGTGAACCAAGACCTCAGAAGCCATGTGATGCAGTCAAGAAAAGAAAAAAAAAAGGAAAAGAAAACAGACAATGAAAACCAAGTCAAACAATAAAACAAAACCAATGAAACAAAAGCAAACAAACAAAATGTAAAGAAGACAAAAAGAAAACAACCAATGCAAGAAAAAAACCCAAAACTAAAACAAACAATAAAAACAAAACTAAAAAATACAAAAAACAAGAAAAACAAAGAAAACAAAAAATAGACACAGAAAATGACAACAAAGCAAGAAAAGGGAAACAGATTAAAAAACAAGACATACAATAAAAGCAAAACCAAACAAAAATAAAAAACAGAAACACAAAAACACAAAGAAAACAACCAAACAAAAATACCAAAATACCACAAAAGCAATCAAAACAAAACTAACAAAAACAAAAAGAAAACAAAAAAATAAACACACATAAATGACAACAACAAAATAAAACAAAACAAAACAAAAAACAGAAAAATGAAACCAGAAAAGAAAAAAAAATTTAAAAAGCAAAAAAGACAACAAACCCAAACAAAAATAAACCAAAAAACTAAAAATAGACAAAAAATATATTTTAAAAATTTTAAATAAATATATAATTAAAATTAAAACAATAGCAACAAACAATTCTCTGCGGCCTCCACTATCAGTGTCTTTACCCCAAAGTGAGCCACAGTCACCCCCCTCCTCTCTGGGAGGCCTTCCAATACCTCTAGGTAGGTCTCTGGACACACTGTGGCCACCATGGTGGCAACTCAGACTCTGACCTGGCCCAAGTCCCACGTGTACATGCCCTCAAATGCCACAGCTGTTAAAGCTAGACCGGTCTCAGTTGTGAGAGTACTCATTGTTCACTCAGATGTTCTTCAGATGTTGGATATACCAGGCTGATTGCAGTGGTTTAATCTGTGACATTTACAGCTGCACAGATATATTCCTGTCCCTCTTCCTTAATCACACAGCCCCTGTGGCTCAGCTTTAGTTTTGGCCTCACCTCTGCATGTGGGCCGCACTCAGGAGTCTGCTCTCTGCCCAGACGAGAGGGGACGAAGGCAGTAGCTGACTGGGGAACACTTGCTTGCTTAGGTGGGAGGGTCTAGAGGTGGCAACTGATTGGGACACACATGCTTGCTCAGGCAGGAGGGGCATAAGGTAGTTAAGACTGCGTCCTGATGAACCTAGGGACAGTACAGGAATAAAGACACAGATGTAGAGAATGGACTTGATGACACAGTGAGGGGGAAGTGTAAGCTTGGGCAAAGTGAGAGAGTCGCATGGACATATATACATTACCAAATGTAAACTAGATAGCTAGTGGGAAGCAGCTACATAGCAGAGGGAGATCAGTTTGATGCTTTGTGTCCACCTAGAGGGGTGGGTTAGGGAGGGTGGGAGGGAGATGCAAGAGAGAGGAGATATCAGGATATATGTTTATGTATAGCTGATTCACTTTGTTATACAGCAGAAACTAACACACCATTGTAAAACAATTATACTCCAATAAAGATGTTAAAAAAAAAAAAAAAGACTGGGGCATGCACAATCACTCTGCTGGGAATCCCCCGCAGTGCCCACAGCGTCAGGGACTGGTGTATGGGGAGAAAGTCCATGATGGTGGCCCCACCCCTGATCATCACTTAACAATGACACCTTACTTCCAAGGCAGTCTGTGCTTCCTCCAGGATCATTCCCAGCTCTGGAACTCCTCACTCCTATCCCTACAGGCTGTCTCCACGCAGCTGAGCTCCTCACTCCCACCCCTTCAGGCCATGTCCATGCAGCCAACACCAGTCCTCTTCCCAGGCCCACTCTCATAACCCCACGCTTTAGCACCCAGCCCCCACCTATGGTGGACATGGTGGACACCAGTCTCAGACTGGGGCATGCAGGGCTATGATACAGACCATCTGTGCAAGACTTGCTCTATCCTGCCTGTCACAGACCAGCCACTACACTTTCTTCCAATAGCCCCCAAAGCTTCCCCTCTATTTCAGGGTATTTTCCACCGGTGAGGGGTTAGAGTAACCTCTCCTCTCCTTCAGCCCCACTCAAGGGGTGTGGGTCCCACCCCATTTCCCCTTTTCTTTTTCTTCCCTTTCTCTTCTTCATCCTACCCAGTTATGCAGGAATCTTTTCTTGTCCTTTTATGTGTCTGAGGTCCTCTGCTAGTATTCAGCTGGTGCTCTGTGTGAATTTTTCCACTTGTAGATGTATTCTTGATGTACTTGTGGGGAGAAGTGAACCCCAGGTCCTCCTATTCCACCATCTTGACTGCTCTCTAATTTTTAAATGTTGCTTATTTTTCATTCTCACATTTATCTTCAGTGTCAATGTTGTTGACCTCACTACTGCTACTCTTTGAGTCATTGAACATATCTCTGGAACTCATATTCAGCTTTATGTAGTTTGAGATATGGCATTGTTTTAATCCATGTATAGGGTTATCACTGGAAAATTCATCCAAATCCATAAAAACACATTTAAATTTTATTAGGAGTTTTGTGGTTTTCATTTTTCTAGTAAGTTTATGTTTATGATCACCACAATATAGCCCATTGCTAAATTTCTTTTAAAGCAATCTTTTTAAAGTCTGTTTTAAAATATTGAATAGAGTACGTCTAGTAACTAGTTTAGTACTGGAAAACAAAATAAGGCAACCCCAAGGAGGTGGTGTGTGAATTGAACACCTAAATTGATTTAGTGGAAGATGGTGGCAACCTAAGGTATATTAATGACAGGGATACTGGCCAAGGGCTACTGCAGTAATCTAGGAGTGGACTATAGGAAGCAGTGAACTAGGAATTGAGTGGAAAAATCAAATCAAATATTCACTTCAAAGATTAAAGCACATAGATTTAATCAAAGAGAAAGAAAATCCAGTGGCTATTTGCATATAAGAGATGGAGAAGTCATAACAGGTGCTCAAAAATTATTTGTGAAATGAATGAGGAAATGATCAAAAACAAGGTCATGGTTTCAAGCTGGAAATGATACACGTGGCTAAAGAAGTTTGTTAAGTGCTCAAAAAAGTAAGAAATCTAGCTGGGCACAGGAAATATGTTATTAAAGAATAGGAATAGGTGAAATACTATGGATGGAGTGTTAGATATAGGAATCTGCCTTATATGGGGGCAGGTGCAAAGAAAACATAGTACAACTGAGATTAAAATCTGTCAGTGATAAATTAAAGTTGAATGGTTTGGGTTTAGCTTCCAATTCTTGATTGATCATGCTTGAGTGGTGAATGTCCTATACCTATATAATAGTGGGAAGAGCATTGGTCTTGAAATCAAGGATTGAATTCACATCTTAGATTCACTATTTATTGGCTGTGTAATCTTTGGCAAGTTGTTTAATCTCTCAGCTGGTTATTTTTCATAAATTGTGAAAAATTTCATCTCTCTCACTGAGAGTGAGAATTTGATGAGGTAATCTACAAATATGCCTGCCACATAGGTATTCAGTTAATGTCCTTTAAATTTTACCTTTAAATTTTTAATTTAGAAAGAAAGTCCTTTAAATTTTTAAATCTAAATTTTTAATTTAGAAAGAAAGTCCTTTAAATTTTAATCTAGAAAGAAAAAATATTGAGAAATATCTAGCTTTCCCCTGAAAATACCTGTTAACTGTAGAACCCATTTAGCCAATGTAAGTGAGACAAGAAAATGGAAGCATAAACGACAGAAGGAGGATTCAGTCTAACCCGAGAATCTTCTGTGAGTTATCAGAAATCATCATGATGGCATCTAAGATTATTCCCTCATAATGATATCTCTACTAGCACTCTTTGCCTGTTTAAAAATAGTTCTCCCTCTTCCCATAAGTGAGCACATTATTCACATTTGCCTAATTTTAGACTTTCCCTCAAGATTTTTGAAATGGAGCTAGATAAGAGCCTCGCTTTGTTTTCTGATTGCTGAACTGGAAAGTGTAAGCCACTAAAGAAGCAAAGTATTTTCTTATATCTAGGGATGCTTTACGTTGGGAAATAATAGCACTTTAGCAGTCTCAGAAATGGAAAGAGGAAAATGGAAAAACTTTGGCAACATCTTGGTCACAGCAGAAAAATCACTACCAGATGTAACTATAAAGTGCTGTGAGTTGAGTCTAGATCAGAAAGAGGATAGTAAGTGGCCTAAGAAAACTGACACCCATAGTCCAGAACAACGTCTGTGCTCTCAACACAAGGTCACTGAGCAGGCTTGTTTGTCAAATCAGCCAGTGCACTAGCACCAGGAATTGGATCCTGAGGGTCTGTCTTGCATATTTTTATTCCAAAAATAACCTTAACAATCAGATACTCACTTGAGGTTATGGGGAGGGGGAAGCGTGAGCTGTGATAGGGCGAGAGAGAGTCATGGACATATACACACTAACAAACGTGGTAAGGTAGATAGCTAGTGGGAAGCAACCACATGGCACAGGGATATTGGCTCGGTGCTTTGTGACAGCCTGGAGGGGTGGGATAGGGAGGGTGGGAGGGAGGGAGACACAAGAGGGAAGACATATGGGAACATATGTTTATGTATGACTGATTCACTTTGTTATAAAGCAGAAACTAACACACCATTGTAAAGCAATTATACCCCAATAAAGATGTTAAAAAAAAAAAAAAGAATCAGATACTCAGTGAAAGATTTGCACAGACCTAAGCTAGTGCTCCAGCAGTTCTTCCAGGTAATTGGGAGTGCATGGTGGACAGAGGCCACAATGGGTGGTATATGGACAGTAACTCCCTTGGAGGCCACTGAAAGGGAATAAAGGAGGGAGGAAAATGTAGAAAAGTTGGTCCCTTTAGCCTCAGCCTTTCTGCAGGATTCATCAATGGCAGTAAAGTCTGTGTGGTGTCTGCTAAAATGGGGTCCCCACCCTGGTCTAGAAATCTGCAGTTTAACAAGCTCTACAGGCAAATCTTAGGGACCTGAAGTTTTGTAACTCTTGCTCTATTGATTCTGATAAAGAGAAAAACCTGAGAGATAACTGGTGGAATATGTATTGAATCTCTTCTATTTTCTTCAGGAAAGAGTGGCATTTGACATTTTCATAAGAACTTAGAGACTGACTCTAAAAAGTATTTACCTGGGGGGAAGGCGGAAGATGGCGGAAGAGTAAGACGCGGAGATCACCTTCCTCCCCACAGATACACCAGAAATACATATACACGTGGAACAACTCCTACAGAACACCTACTGAACGCTGGCAGAAGACCTCAGACCTCCCAAAAGGCAAGAAACTCCCCACGTACCTGGGTAGGGCAAAAGAAAAAAGAATAAACAGAGACAAAAGGATAGGGACGGCACCTGCACCAGTGGGAGGGAGCTGTGAAGGAGGAAAAGTTTCCACACACTAGGAAGCCCCTTCGCGGGCGGAGACTGCGGGAGGCGGAGGGGGGAGCTTCGAAGCTGCGGAGGACTGCACAGCAACGGGTGCGGAGGGCAAAGCGGGGAGATTCCCGCACAGAGGATCGGTGCCGACAGGCACTCACCAGCCCGGGGGGCTTGTCTGCTCACCCGCCGGGGTGGGCGGGGCTGCGAGCTGAGGCCGGAGCGCAGGGAGAGGACTGGGGTTGGCGGCTTGAACATAGCCTGAAGGGGTTAGTGCACCACAGCTAGCCGGGAGGGAGTCCGGGGAAAAGCCTGCACCTGCCGAAGAGGCAGGAGACTTTTCCTTCCCTCTTTGTTTCCTGGGGCGTGAGGAGAGGGGTTTAAGAACGCTGCTTAAAGGAACTCCAGAGACGGGCGCGAGCCGCGGCTAAAAGCGCGAACCCCAGAGACGGGCGCGAGCCGCAGCTGAAAGCGCGGACCCCAGAGACGGGCGCGAGCCGCGGGTGAAAGCGCGGAATCCAGAGACGGGCGCGAGCCGCGGCTGAAAGCGCGGAATCCAGAGACGGGCGCGAGCCGCGGCTGAAAGCGCGGAATCCAGAGACGGGCGCAAGCCGCGGCTAAAAGCGCGGACCCCAGAGGCGGGCGGGAGACGTTAAGGCTGCTGCTGCCACCACCGAGGGGCCTGTGTGCGAGCACAGGTCACTCTCCACACCCCTCTTCCGCGGAGCCTGTGCAGCCCGCCACTGCCAGGTTCCCAGGATCCAGGGACAACTTCCCCGGGACAGCGCACAGCGCGCCTCAGGCTGGTGCAAAGTCACGCCGGCCTTTGCCACCGCAGGCCCGCCCCGCACTCTGTGCCCCTCCGCCCCCGCCGGCCTGAGTGCGCCAGAGCCCCCAATCAGCGGCTCTTTTAACCCCATCCTGTCTGAGCAAAAAACAGACGCCCTCCAGCGATCTACACGCAGTGGCAGGGCCAAATCCAAAGCTTAGCCCTGGGAGCTGTGAGAACAAAGAAGAGAAAGGGAAATCTCTCCCAGCAGCCTCAGAAGCAGCGGATTAAAGCTCCACAATCAACTTGATGTACCCTGCATCTGTGGAATACCTGAATAGACAACCAATCATCCCAAATTAAGGAAGTGGACTTTAGGAGCAAGATCTATGATTTTTTCCCCTTTCCTCTTTTTGTGAATGTGTATGTGTATGCTTCTGTGTGAGATCTTGTCTGTATAGTCTTGCTTCCACCATTTGTCCTAGGGTTCTATCCGTCCATGGTTTTTTTTTTTAATTTTTCTTAATAATTAATTTTAAAAACAATATTATACTTTACCTTCGTTCTTTCTTTCTTTCTTTCCGTCCTTCCTTCCCTCCTTTAGACAACGAATCATCCCAAATTGAGGAGGTGGTCTCTGACAGCAAGATTTAGGATTTTTCCCCATTAACCTCTTTTAGTGAGGGTGTATGTGTATGCTTCTGTGTAAGATTTTGTCTGTATAGCTTTGCTGCCAACATTTGTCCTAAGGTTCTTTCCATCCCTTTTTTTTTTTCTAAATAAGAATTTTTTAATTCAATAACTTTATTATACTTTATTTTATTTTTACTGTATCTTCTTTCTTTCTGTCTTTTTTCCTTCTTTCCCTCCTTCCTTCCTTCCTCCCTCCCTCCCTCCTTTCTTTCCTTCTTGCCTTCTTTCCTTCTTTGCTTCTTTCTTTCTTTCTTCCTTCCTTCCTACCCTCCTTTCCTTCTTTCTTTCCTCATACTTCTACTAATTCCCTCTACTTTTTCTCCCTTTTATCCTGAGCCGTGTGGATGAAAAGCTTTTGGTGCTCCAGCCAGGAGGCAGGGCTCTGCCTCTGAGGTAGGAGAGCCAACTTCAGGACACTGATCAACAAGAGACCTCCCAGCTCCACATAATATCAAACGGCAAAAATCTCCCAGAGACCTCCATCTTAACACCAGCACCCAGCTTCACTCAACGACCAGCAAGCCACAGTGCTGGAAAACCTATGCCAAACAACTAGCAAAACAGGAACACAACCCCACCCATTAGCAGAGAGGCTGCCTAAAATCATAATAAGGCCACAGACACCCCAAAACACACCACCAGACGTGAATCTGCCCACTAGAGAGACAAGATCCAGCCTCATCCACCACAACACAGGCACTAGTCCCCTCCACCAGGAAGCCTACACAACCCACTGAACCAACCTTAGCCACTGGAGACAGACATCAAAAACAGGAGGAACTACGGACCTGCAGCCTGCAAAAAGGAGACCCCAAACACAGTAAGATAAGCAAAATGAGAAGACAGAAAAACACACAGCAGATAAAGGAGCAAGATAAAAATGCACCAGACCTAACAAATGAAGAGGAAATAGGCAGTCTACCTGAAAGAGAATTCAGAATAATGATAGTAAGGTTGATCCGAAATCTTGGAGATAGAATGGACAATAGATTGGACAAAATGCAAGAATCAGTTAACAAGGACCTAGAAGAACTAAAGATGAAACAAGCAACGATGAACAACACAATAAATGAAATTAAAAGTACTCTAGATGGGATCAATAGCAGAATAACTGAGGCAGAAGAACGGATAAGTGACCTGGAAGATAAAATAGTGGAAATAACTACTGCAGAGCAGAATAAAGAAAAAAGAATGAAAAGAACTGAGGACAGTCTCAGAGACCTCTGGGACAACATTAAACGCACCAACATTCGAATTATAGGGGTTCCAGAAGAAGAAGAGAAAAAGAAAGGGACTGAGAAAATATTTGAAGAGATTATAGTTGAAAACTTCCCTAACATGGGAAAAGAAATAGTTAATCAAGTCCAGGAAGCACAGAGAGTCCCATACAAGATAAATACAAGGAGAAATACACCAAGACACATATTAATCAAACTGTCAAAAATTAAATACAAAGAAAGCATATTAAAAGCAGCAAGGGAAAAACAACAAATAACACATAAGGGAATCCCCATAAGGTTAACAGCTGATCTCTCAGCAGAAACCCTACAAGCCAGAAGGGAGTGGCAGGACATACTGAAAGTGATGAAGGAGAAGAACATGCAGCCAAGACTACTCTACCCAGCAAGGATCTCATTCAGATTTGATGGAGAAATTAAATCCTTTACAGACAAGCAAAAGATGAGAGAGTTCAGCACCACCAAACCAGCTTTACAACAAATGCTAAAGGATCTTTTTTAGGCAAGAAACACAAGAGAAGGAAAAGACCTATAATAACGAACCCAAAACAATTTAGAAAATGGGAATAGGAACATACATATCGATAATTACCTTAAATGTAAATGGACTAAATGCTCCCACTAAAAGACACAGATTAGCTGAATGGATACAAAAACAAGACCCTTATATATGCTGTCTACAAGAGACCCACTTCAGACCTAGAGACACATACAGACTGAAAGTAAGGGGATGGAAAAAGATATTCCATGCAAATGGAAACCAAAAGAAAGCTGGAGTAGCAATTCTCATATCAGACAAAATAGACTTTAAAATAAGGACTATTAAAAGAGACAAAGAAGGACACTACATAATGATCAAGGGATCGATCCAAGAAGAAGATATAACAATTGTAAATATTTATGCAACCAACATAGGAGCACCTCAATACATAAGGCAAATACTAACAGCCATAAAAGGGGAAATCAACAGTAACACATTCATAGTAGGGGACTTAAACACCCCACTTTCACCCATGGACAGATCATCCAAAATGAAAATAAATAAGGAAACACAAGCTTTAAATGATACATTAAACAAGATGGACTTAATTGATATTTATAGGACACTCCATCCAAAAACAACAGAATACACATTTTTCTCAAGTGCTCATGGAACATTCTCCAGGATAGATATATCTTAGGTCACAAATCAAGCCTTGGTAAATTTAAGAAAATTGAAATTGTATCAAGTATCTTTTCTGACCACAACGCCATGAGACTAGATATCAATTACAGGAAAAGATCTGTAAAAAATACAAACACATGGAGGCTAAACAATACACTACTTAATAATGAAGATATCACTGAAGAAATCAAAGAGGAAATCAAAAAATACCTAGAAACAAATGACAATGGAGACACAACGACCCAAAACCTGTGGGATGCAGCAAAAGCAGTTCTAAGGGGGAAGTTTATAGCAATACAAGCCCACCTTAAGAAGCAGGAAACATCTCGAATAAACAACCTAACCTTGCACCTCAAGCAATTAGAGAAAGAAGAAGAAAAAAACCCCAAAGCTAGCAGAAGGAAAGAAATCATAAAGATCAGATCAGAAATAAATGAAATAGAAATGAAGGAAACAATAGCAAAGATCAATAAAACTAAAAGCTGGTTCTTTGAGAAGATAAACAAAATAGATAAACCACTAGCCAGACTCATCAAGAAAAAAAGGGAGAAGACTCAAATCAATAGAATTAGAAATGAAAAAGGAGAGGTAACAACTGACACTGCAGAGATAAAAGAGATCATGAGAGATTACTACAAGCAACTCTATGCCAATAAAATGGACAATCTGGAAGAAATGGACAAATTCTTAGAAATGCACAACCTGCCAAGACTGAATCAGGAAGAAATAGAAAATATGAACAGACCAATCACAAGCACTGAAATTGAAACTGTGATTAAAAACCTTCCAACAAAGAAAAGCCCAGGACCAGATGGCTTTACAGGCGAATTCTATCAAACATTTAGAGAAGAGCTAACACCTATCCTTCTCAAACTCTTCCAAAATATAGCAGAGGGAGGACCACTCCCAAACTCCTTCTACGAGGCCACCATCACCTTGATACCAAAACCAGACAAGGATGTCACAAAGAAAGAAAACTACAGGCCAATATCACTGATGAACATAGATGCAAAAATCCTCCACAAAATACTAGCAAACAGAATCCAACAGCACATTAAAAGGATCATACACCATGATCAAGTGGGGTTTATTCCAGGAATGCAAGGATTCTTCAATATACGCAAATCTATCAATGTGATAAACTATATTAACAAATTGAAGGAGAAAAACCATATGATCATCTCAATAGATGCAGAGAAAGCTTTTGACAAAATTCAACACCCATTTATGATAAAAACCCTGCAGAAAGTAGGCATAGAGGGAACTTTCCTCAACATAATAAAGGCCATATATGACAAGCCCACAGCAAACATCATCCTCAATGGTGAAAAACTGAAAGCATTCCCACTAAGATCAGGAACAAGACAAGGTTGCCCACTCTCACCACTATTATTCAACATTGATTTGGAAGTTTTAGCCACAGCAATCAGAGAAGAAAAGGAAATAAAAGGAATCCAAATCGGAAAAGAAGAAGTAAAGCTGTCACTGTTTGCAGATGACATGATCCTATACATAGAGCACCCTAAAGATGCTACCAGAAAACTACTAGAGCTAATCAATGAATTTGGTAAAGTGGCAGGATACAAAATTAATGCACAGAAATCTCTGGCATTCCTATATACTAATGATGAAAAATCTGAAAGTGAAATCGAGAAGACACTCCCATTTACCATTGCAACAAAAAGAATAAAATATCTAGGAATAAACCTACCTAAGGAGACAAAAGACCTGTATGCAGAAAATTATAAGACACTGATGAAAGAAATTAAAGATGATACAAAGAGATGGAGAGATATACCATGTTCTTGGATTGGAAGAATCAACATTGTGAAAATGACTCTACTACCCAAAGCAATCTATAGATTCAATGCAATCCCTATCAAACTATCACTGGCATTTTTCACAGAACTAGAACAAAAAGTTTCACAATTTGTATGGAAACACAAAAGACCCTGAATAGCCAAAGCAATCTTGAGAACGAAAGAAGGAACTGGAGGAATCAGGCTCGCTGACTTCAGACTATACTACAAAGCTACAGTTATCAAGACGGTATGGTACTGGCACAAAAACAGAAAGATAGATCAATGGAACAGGATAGAAAGCCCAGAGATAAACCCATGCACATATGGACACCTTATCTTTCATAAAGGTGGCAGTAATGTACAATGGAGAAAGGACAGCCTCTTCAATAAGTGGTGCTGGGAAAACTGGACAGGTACGTGTAAAAGTATGAGATTAGATCACTCCCTAAAACCATACACAAAAATAAGCTCAAAATGGATTAAAGACCTAAATGTAAGGCCAGAAACTATTAAACTCTTAGAGGAAAACATAGGCAGAACACTCTATGACATAAATCACAGCAAGATCCTTTCTGACCCACCTCCTAGAGTAATGGAAATAAAAACAAAAATAAACAAATGGGATGTAATGAAACTTCAAAGCTTTTGCACAGCAAAGGAAACCATAAACAGGACCAAAAGACAACCCTCAGAATGGGAGAAAATATTTGCAAATGAAGCAACCGACAAAGGATTAATCTCCAAAATTTACAAGCAGCTCATGCAGCTCAATAACAAGAAAACAAACAACCCAATCCAAAAATGGGCAGAAGACCTAAATAGACATTTCTCCAAAGAAGACATACAGACTGCCAACAAACACATGAAAGAATGCTCAACATCATTAATCATTAGAGAAATGCAAATCAAAACTACAATGAGATATCATCTCACACCAGTCAGAATGGCCATCATCAAAAATCTAGAAACAATAAATGCTAGAGAGGGTGTGGAGAAAAGGGAACACTCTTGCACTGCTGGTGGGAATGTGAATTGGTTCAGCCACTATGGAGAACAGTATGGAGGTTCCTTAAAAAACTACAAATAGAACTACCATATGACCCAGCAATCCCACTACTGGGCATATACCCTGAGAAAACCAAAATTCAAAAAGAGTCATGTACCAAAATGTTCATTGCAGCTCTATTTACAATAGCCCAGAGATGGAAACAACCTAAGTGCCCGTCATCGGATGAATGGATAAAGAATATGTGGCACATATATACAATGGAATATTACTCAGCCATAAAAAGAAACGAAATTGAGCTATTTGTAATGAGGTGGATAGACCTAGAGTCTGTCATACAGAGTGAAGTAAGTCAGAAAGAAAAAGACAAATACCGTATGCTAACACATATATATGGAATTTAAGGAAAAAAATGTCATGAAGAACCTAGGGGTAAAGCAGGAATAAAGACGCAGACCTCCTAGAGAACGGACTTGAGGTTATGGGGAGGGGGAAGGGTGAGCTGTGACAGGGCGAGAGAGAGTCATGGGCATATACACACTAACAAACGTAGTAAGGTAGATAGCTAGTGGGAAGCAGCCGCATGGCACAGGGATAATGGCTCGGTGCTTTGTGACAGCCTGGAGGGGTGGGATAGGGAGGGTGGGAGGGAGGGAGACGCAACAGGGAAGACATATGGGAACATATGTTTATGTATGACTGATTCACTTTGTTATAAAGCAGAAACTAACACACCATTGTAAAGCAATTATACCCCAATAAAGATGTTAAAAAAAAAAAAAAGTATTTACCTGAGCATTGTGTTCTCTGTACATACACAAATCATCTGGGAGGTCTGACCTCTACCTCTTTGTTCTGTGAAATAAAAAGAAAACAAACAGAAACTATTTTAGCTAAATTTAACAGGAGGATAATGTATTGAGGAGACATCAGGGAACTCAAAGAAGCCATAAGACGGTAGAGAAAAAGTGAGTAGGGACCAAAGAATGCCAGGTGCAGTCACGATCCTACCACATTAAGTTTTTTATGGAGTGGTGGATGGGATTTTATTATAGATTCTCTGCCACAGTCATTGCAAACAGTCCCTGCACCTTTGAGTAACTCAAGATTCAACTTTCTAGGCAAGTGGACTTTCCTAGGTACTGTGGCTGTGCTTTAGTTTTAAGGAGCAAAGGGAAGGCCTGACACCCAACACCTAGACTTTGATAGTAAGGGGTGAACCCTGCTTCCCTTCAATTTTTGCAGGCCCCAAACTAAGAAGAGTATCCAGATGCTGGGAGGATTACTACATATTACAGATTTCCATTATACTACATCATAGATTATTTAAAAGAAAGTAGTATTAAAAATTTTAGTAGATGTACCTGATACCTGGCACATGTTCAATAAACAGCATTTGCATGGTTCTTTTTCTTGGTTTCCCATTCACATTTTCACATATTAAATGGAGATTACTATCTGAATGTTAACTATGACAAAATGGAAATAAATGTAGCTTTTGACCTAGGTTACATGGTTAATTGATGACAGAGCTATGCAAGAGCTCCAGCTTCTGAGAAGTGCATAAGACTTTTTTATGGCAAGAAGAGGGAGAAAGACAAACAAACAAACAAACATACAGTTATGTGTTTTTCTCATTCAAGGTCAATAGGGAAGAAATGATTCAGATTCACATTGAATTCTTTAATTTCAATCTTTGTCCCCAATGTTTATTCAGGAGGGTCTCATTTCTTGTAATGAATAGTATAGCAGGACAGCAGGAAGTGAGAGTTAATATTCAGACATGTGCTATTGGCTGTTAAGTGAGCCACAGTTTTAGTTCATAAGTGGACTTGTAAATCCCCAAATTCCAACTTTTTCCTTGATTCTCTTAGGTGTTTGGAGTTCATTGATAAAGCTTACCTCAACCTACCAATATTGAAGAATACTTTATTATTTACTGATAGTAAATAGTGCCCAGAAAGCTTAAAAACAAATGATGAAAAAAAAAGAAAGAGAAGGGGGAAATTGTTTATTTAACAGTTACTCATCCTCATCGGTGCTTTATTGTACAACAATACATATAAATATGTACATTGTACTCCCTGCAATTTAATGTAATGTTACCCTAAATTAATATACTAGATTATTGTAGCCATTTCAACCCCACCAAGAACCATATATTCAAATATTAATGCATGTATTAAACCATGTTACTTCTCTGATAAACTAAAATGTATCATCTTATTTTTTATACTAATAAGCGCTGAGAAGTGGACAGCAGTTCTTTGTAAGGCATCTTTATCTTCTACTCTTTGCCATTAGGTTACCTCTCTCCACCCTAGATGCATCTCCTGCTCTTTGTGTTCCCTGAGAGTTCTGATGCTACTGCACAAGGTCCTTCCAGGGGACGCTATTGATGTCCCAAGGCTGTCAGTCCTCTCAGGTCACCTATTGTTCCAAGAGACACTGTATTACCTCACTAGATGTCATTGTTTCCAATGGTCTCTTGTAGATATGGTCTCCATCTGTCCAGGTGCCAAAAGGACATTGGGAAGGAATATCTGCTTCCTTTAGTTTTATTTTCTTCTAAGTATCCCAGAGGTATGTACCTTGTGCCTTAGTGGTTTATAAACTCTAGCTAAACATGTCTTCCATTTATAATGAATAATTATCTCCCCTAGGAGCTTGCATCTGGGGATCTCAACTCAATGAATTTAAATTTCACTTATAACAGGGTATACCAATTTTTTTCCTCCCCTCTACCCTCTTCTATACATGCTAAACACACTCTCAATAATAAGCCTTTCTTACTGGTCCTTTCGTATTTGAATCCTTGATCCCTCATGCAAATAACCACATGGAAGGCCGTTGGATTTCCAGTGATGAACATTCTTACACTCAAACCAGAACCTTGTTATAGACAGTAACCAGTAGTCCAATAAATGAGTATTTAATGAACCTGTGTCATCATAAAGACACTTAGGGTTTTGGGGGTGAGGGTTTGGATGTTTCTTTTGGTAACTCTTCATTACAACTCTGTGAAGAAGCAGCTGCTTCATCATTTGGAAGGAGCCCTTGAAGCAGTTCTGTCTAATAGAACTTTCTGCAATGATGATAGAAATGTTCTTTACCTCTGCTGTTCAGAATAGTAGCCACTAGCCACAGGTTACCATGGAGAACTTGATACATGGCCAATATTACCGATAAACTTACACTTCAATTTTGCTTAATTTTAATTACATTAAATTATTTAAATAACTACATGTGGGCAGTGGCTGCCATACTGAAAAATACAGCCAAAGAAAAATTAAGAGCAAAAAAAATCTTATTCTTGATTCCATTAGGTGTAGGTTGTAAATTTTGAAAATATATATCAATTGAAGTAACTCTAAAGAATAAAACAAACTTTAATTTAGGTAAGACCCTGCCACCATCAAATTACAAATGGAAGCAGGAAAGAAAAGAAATACTAAAAAGTACAGTTTCAAAAAAGACCATCAACAACATAATTCAAACCATACATTGTCAATAAAACCAAAGAAGTGACTATTTGTGTTTAATATGACTCTGCAAAGCATGAAACAATTAAGAAAAACTGTTTCAAGAAGTGAAATAATTTGGTCTTGATGTGTAATGGGTAGAAGTAATTAATTCCCATGGCTGTCAGGAATCTAATTTCCTGATTTTAATGTCTTAAATACAACGCATGCAAGCACTAAAGCCAATTTTAAATAAAACCAGACTTTTTTTCCTTTGGGTATCAAACACATTCAGAATCGAGAGAAGGAAAAGTGGTAAGCAAAGCTGGCATGGACAACCCTGTGACATGAAGAGAAAGCCAGAGCACAATTAGGAAGTATATAAACTCATAAAAGGAACAATTGCTTATTCTCATGCACAGAATTTTCAGTTATTCCGCAATAAATCTGATTTGTTGAAGTTATGCTTAAATTCAAAGCTCCAGATGACACCACTTTGAAATCTTAAGGTGAAGGGCTACAAGCAATTTAAAATTTGAAAATGAGGTCTCTGATGTGTGCCTCGGACATGTGCTTTGCTTCTGATAACTGGCACAGAGCTTTGCTAATTTTCTTTTTTATAAATTATGTCATTGTCACCATAATGGCTCTGGAATGATGTGAGGATTAGAGCCTTTTGTGCCTGAAGTTTATTATGTTCATACTAATTTTTATATGGCAGGGTATTATAGATGCAGTGCATTGTAAAGCATTGTATGGAGAAGGAGTTGTCAGTGGGAATGAAGAACAGGTCAATCAAGACAAGGATCTTTGTTTGCCCATCACTGTTCTTGTGTTGTTGCATTGTTTTTGAATCCCAAGGAAAAGTGAGAGTGTGAAGGTGGGAGGAGTCTTATTCACAGCCCCTGTGCAAGTCTTGAGGGTAATTGATGAAACACCTCAGTTCTTGAATTCAAAATGGGAAGGAAGAAAAATACTTTAATCTTGAAGAATAACTATAGCCAATCCTTCATTTGGGGGTTAGACACAATGCTTAAAATATCGTAAGTCAGAAAAAGAAAAATGAATACCATATGCTAACACATATATATGGAATCTAAAAAAATGGTTCTGAAGAACCTCTGGGCAGGACAGGAATAAAGACACAGTCGTTGAGAATGGACTTGAGGACACAGGGAGGGGGAAGGGTAAGCTGGGACTAAGTGAGAAAGTGGCATGGACATGTATACACTACCAAATGTAAAATAGCTAGTAGGAAGCAGCCGCATAGCACAGGGAGACCAGCTTGGTGCTTTGTGACCACCTAGAGGGGTGGGATAGAGACACAAGAGGGAGGGAATATGGGGATATATGTATACGTATAACTGATTCACTTTGTTATACAGCAGAAACTAACACAGCAATGGAAAGCAATTATACTCCAATAAAGATGTTAAAGAAAATATAGAAATCTTTCTATCTCTGTATACTGTATTTCAATTTTAAACTGAATGAAAATTTAAAACCACAGGTACATAATGTACAAAATAGTAGGCAGCATGGCAGAGTGAAAATAGTTTCTTCAGATAAGCAGGCATGAATTTTAATACCAGCTCAATAATTATGTTTTGGAAATCCCTGAGAGAGTCACTTAAACTCTTTTAATGTCAGTTTAGTCTTCTGTAAAGCAGAACCAAAACACCTCTCTTAAAGGTTTATTATGGGTTTTAAAAAGTAAACTACCCAAAGCATATCTCTGGCCCATAGTAAGTGTTGAACCATGGTTACTTCTTGTTTAATTGTTTGTTTGTTTGGTTTTGTTTTGTTTTCTCTCTATCCTCTGCCTGCTAGGCCCTAGTCCTAAGGAGATCAAGTTGTTTGAGACAAATGCATAATTTGTTTTCCTAGTTGGAGCTGCTGCACTGAAGTCCTGTCTTCTATCCAATGTGGTAAATCAAACTATGACAATTTTGAAGGAAAGCTGAAGGTCTCATTTATCAATTTTTTCTTAAGATGATAAGCTGGGAGTATCCCTAAGCAGCCAGCTCACACAAGCATTCCCCTGGTCCCTTCAGCTCAAAAGTGAAAAGCTACACAAAAGGCATTGCCAGACCCAGAAAACAATTACTCAACTCTCCCCAGATGGAAGGTATTCAAAAGATTTCTCTTCAAGCTATTATAAAAATTATCAGTGTTCCCCACAAAGGGCCTCCATTTTATTCTTGGGATGGAGACTACCTCTAACTCCCAAAAGAAAAGATAACTATATATGCCTCACTCTCTGCCAAAGGTTCTGTGTAATAGCACCCCCTGCATTCCTAATATCTTACTTCTGCTATCTGTGCTATCTGCATATCTGTGGATGCCTTTGCAATAGTGGTGATAGTGCCAGCATTTATTGTGAGTGATTTCAGGGCACTGGGATAGGTAATTTATATTATTCCAAGTTCTCTAATATATAGAATATTAGTTTCATGTACATTTTAAAGGGGAGTAAAGCTGAGCCTTAGAGTTTAGTTTTCCTTTTCATAAATTTAGTAAATTGTAGACGTAAATCTCAATCTGAAACCCACGTTTACTTTCTTATTACACTGTCGTTTTCAGTCATTTCCACTATCATTTTGGCTTCTAAATATCAGATTTCACACTTGATGAGGTTGGAGTAAATAGTGAAGAAATGTATTACTTCCTCAAAAAAGATAAAGATATATTATGGGAGAGTGGAAGCATAAAGAATTAATAACTTTTCATTGTCAGTGCAATCTTGAAATGTCTCCTTTTCTTCTTTCCTGAACCACCCTGTCCTCATCTATAAATGTAGTTAATAATCTCTGTCCTACTTACCACAGAAGATCGTTGATAAGATCTAATAAGATGTTTTATGTGAAAACTCTCTGAAAAGCATACAACTTTATATAATACTGCTGTTATTATTAAAATTAGGCATTATTATATGTTAATACCCCCTGGTGGGAGGGGGAACGGTGCTCTCTACCATCTTCCACAGATCATCTTGAATAGAAGTGAACTGCTTTTTTTTTTTTTCTTGATCCATTTCATTCATAAGAACTATTTTGGCCATGAAATTGGAGGCCATTATAAAAAGATTATGAGCTTGCAGTTTGACAAACTTGGATTTGTATGCCAGCTCCAACTCTTGTCTTTCACTTTACTGATGCAATTTATTTATGTAATCTGTGTCTCATTTCCATCGGTTCTATAAGATTAATACTACTTCCTCTTTCATAGAATTTCTATGAAGATTAATGCAATAACCTAGCAAAACACATAGCATTGACTATGTACATAATAAAGGGTGAGTATCTTTTTCCAGCCTTACTCAGATTACTCTTTAGATACATGACTACCATGTGGAAATCCATGCAATGCTGGTTGCACAAGATACACATGGGGATTTTATTTAAAACACAGATATGTCCCAGTTGGGGGTTCTGACACTTTAAATCTTGGGCAGAGCCCAGTAATATGAGTTTTTAACAGGTGCTCAAAGCAATTTTTATAGGAAACCAGCTTGAGAACCATGGTCTTCAATGATAAAAGTAGCAATCTTTTCACACTGATGTGTTTGCTGTATTAATGCAGCTCATACTGATCAAACTTTAGAGAATAACTTAAATTAACATCACTGTTGGATTTAGAAATCACCCAAGGAATATTTTGAACCTATCATGCACATGCTAGGCTTTGAGAATCAGTGTGAATCATCATAAAAGTCATATTAACTCATCTTGTTCCTTGAAGTCTTGGAGCTCAATTCAGTGAATAATTCTCCTTCCACCTATCTGTCATTGTTGGGAAACCAAAATTCCTTGAGACACACAGATTCTTGTTACTCCTTCCACTAATTCCTCACTTTTTGGGACAGTGAAGGTTATTATGAAGACCATAACTGCTGGTTTTTTTTAGTGGATTGGCAATTTCCATTTATGTAGCTCCTTTGCTGTTGTGCGATAAAGCAATGAAAACCAGAGTAAAACAGTACTAAGGTTTTCCAAGTCTTGCAATGAAGTATGTCTCAAGTAGACATATTTAGTAGTTGAATAAAATGAAAGATTCACTTCAATTCCTCCTTCCTTCCTCTACTTTCACACCTTGCATTCACTTTTTCTTTTCAAAATAGCAGAATTTAATCAAAGACATGAGTTTGCATCTCTTCCATTGAAGTATTCGTGGTTTCTGACTGTCTCATAACATTGAGGGTCTAAATGATTAGCATGGCAGAAGAATTCTCTCAATGTAATTTTATGTTAACCAAAATCTTTTTGTAAGTTAACAGAGAAACTTTCCTAGGTTCTCAGGAAGTTTGTAAGATGACAAGGTAGGTGTATTCTTTTCCTAGAGTTTTCTTAACAAAATTCCACAAATGGGTGGCTTAAAAATAAGAGAAATATATTCTTTCACAGTGTTGGAATTTAGACCTACCAATTTTTATATTGTGGATATTTTATCCAGAAAATGTACTAAGCTCTGTCATTAGCTCTGTTAATTTTTACAATTTTTATATTGAGAATAATGTTATATGCACACAATAGCAGTTTTTCTCTTTCAATCTTTATAATTTTTATATTTTACTTGTTTTATTTCATTGGTTAGGATTTTCAATACAGTATTAAATATCAGGGGTAGCAAGCATTCTTGTCTTCTTCCTGACTTTAATTAGAATTCTTGTAAAGTTTTACAATTAGGTAAATGTTTGCTATAGAGTTTTTGCAGAAATATTGTTCCAAGTCTTATGTATTATTTAAGGTGATGCTTGTTGCTGTAACAAATAAACTCTAAAATATCATTGATAGCACAATATAAGGTTTACTTATAGTTCACAGAAAGTGAACAGGAATAAGGCTCTGTCTGTCTCATGGAGTTATATGGTGCCTTAAGTCAATGGAGGATGTGTCTGTTTTAATCATTAGTTTCCTAGGTCACTCTGGGCAGTGATATAGAGGTGACAGGTGAAGAAAGAGAGTGAATCAGGAGTAAAAGGACTTTATGGACTGGACCTGGAAGTGGAGTACATTTGGCAGAACTCAGCCACATGACCACATGTAATTGCAATGGAGGCTGGGAAATAACATCCAATGGAATGCTCTGGTAGAATAAAAAAATGGGTTTGTTAGGCACAGTTCAACCTAAATATGTTAAATCCATACATAGAGATTAAACAGATAGAAAAGCTATTAATTGTTGTTTGCTTTTTTTTGTCTTACATAAAAGATGTCCTTTAAAAATGTGAACACAACATCATCTAGACTAGAATGGCCCCAAATATTTTTTAAATTAAATATAATTTTGAAACCCAATGTTTTGAACAGCTGGAAGCAAAACTGCTTTCACTGAACTAAAGGCCAGACACAGAATATAGCCCAAGCAGGCCTGTGGTTGCTCCTAAAGAACGTTTGAAGAATTCAAATGCACCACACAAAATAATATTGAAAAATATTCATGGAGTTCGAGACTCATTTATGAATTACTCCTTTGAATTAACTAAATTTCTCTTTAGTGTTTCCTGCTTACCAGTTCCTAAAATAAATAATCCAATTAGAAATGTATTAAGCTTCGACATGTTTGTTATATAATGTCATCTCACCTTTTTATAACTTAGTGTCAAACCTGGTTATTTACAAAGGCTCTATATCGATGATTCACATGTTATATTTTTATTTTATTGAAATATTGTTGATTTACAATGTTATGTTAGTTTTAGGTGTACAGCAAAGTGATTCAGTTATACATATACATATATCCATTATTTTTCAGATTCTTTTCCCATATAGGTTATTATAGAATATCGAGTATATCCCTGTGCTATACAGTAGGTCCTTGTTGGTTCTCTATTTTATATATAGTAGTGTGTATATGTCAATCCCAGTTTATTAATTTATTCCTCATCCCTCTCCCACCTTTAGGAACCACAAGTTTGTTTTCTGTCCATGAGTCTGTTTCTGTTTTGTAAATAAGTTGATTTGTATTTTTTTATTTTTAGATTCCAATATGTATCATATGATATTTATCTTTCTCTGACTTACTTCACTTAGTATGATAATCTCTAGGTCTAACCATGTTGTTGCAAATGGCATTATTTCATTCTTTTTTATGGCTGAATAATATTATATATTACCAGTGATATTATATATTATGTGACATATATACATATATATATATATATATATATATATACACTTCTTTATATATTCATACATGGGCATTTAGGCTGCTTCCATGTCTTGCCAATTGTAAATAGTGTTGTAATGAATATTGGGTTGCATATATTTTTTCAAAATATAGTTTTCTCATTGATTTATCTTTCCAGAGAAAGCCCAGAAGTGGGATTGCTGGATCACAGGGGAACTCTTTTTAGTTCTTTAAGGAAGCTCCAGACTTTTTTCCATGGTGGCTGCACCAATTCACATTCCCACCTACAGTATAGGAGGGTTCCCTTTTCTCCACACCCTCTCCAGCATTTATTGTTTGTAGACTTTTTGATGATAGCCATTCTGACTAGAGTGAGGTGATACTGCACTGTAGTTTGATTTGCATTTCTGTAATAATTAATGATGTTGAGCCTCTTTTCATGTGCCTCTTGGCCATATATGTGTCTTCTTTGGAGAAATGTCTATTTAGATCTTCTGCTGATTTTTTGATTGGGTTGAGTCATTTTTTTGATATTGAGTTGTATGGGCTGTTTGTATATTTTGGAGATTATTCCCTTGTTGGTTGCATCATTTGCAAATGTTTTCTTCCATTCTGTATGTTGTCTTTTCATTTTGTTTATGGCTTCCTTTGCTGTGCAAAAGCTTTTAAGTTTAATTTGAGCCCATCTGTTTATTTTTATTTTTATTTCCATTACTCTAGGAGATGAATCCAAAAAGATATTGCTGTGATTTATGTCAAAGGGTGTTCTGCCTATGTTTTCCTCTAAGAAGTTTATAATAGCCAGCCTTACATTTATGTCTTTGATCCAGTTTGAGTTTATTTCTGTATAGTAGGTTAGAGAATTTTCTAGTTTCATTCTTTTACATGTAGTATCCAGTTTTCCCAGCACCACTTATTGAAGAGACTGTCTTTTATCCATTATATATTCTTGCCTCTTTTGTCATGGATTAATTGACCATAGGTGTGTGGGTTCATTTCTGGATTTTCTATCCTATTCCATTGATTTATCTATTTTTGTGCCAGTATCATACTGCTTTGATTACTGTAGCTCTGTAGTATAGTCTGAAGTCAGGGAGCCTGATTCCTCCCACTCTGATTTTCTTTCTCAAAATTGCCTTGATATTTGTTTTCTTGTGTGTGTTTCCATACAAATTAAAAAAAAAATTTGTTCTAGTTCTGTGAAAAACATCATTGATGATTTGATAAGGATTTCATTGAATCTATAGATTGCCTTGGGTAGTATAGTTATTTTCACAATATTGCTTATTCCAATTCAAGAACAAGGTATAGCTTTCACCAGCATCTCATAATTTTTGGAGTACAGGTCTTTTTGCCTCCTTAGGTAGATTTATTCCAATAATTCACATTTTAGAATGAATTTAATTCAGTACATTCCTCTTCCAGTGATAGTAGCATGCCAAACATTTCTTTCTCTCAGTGTGGTTTCAAAGGATCTTTCTCTTGTAATAGGAAAGTGAAGCCTTAACAAATGGTTAATGGATACGGTTAGCAAAATGGAAGGTGGAAGCAGAACCTGATGTTCCTGAAGTCATGAGCCCTGATCTATATGTCTTTATGCTCAATCTGTACAACACAAATTCTTTGTTGCTCCCATTTGTTGGACCAAGGGACAGAAACCTTTGGAATAATGTAAAAACTACAGCTAAGCCTTCTATAGGTGGCTGTTTTCCATGGATCTCTTAAATTCTAGTACCATGCTTCAGGAGTTTCTTGAAATTTTGGTACAGATTTCATTTAACTGGTATGTGTTTAATATTTTATACACTGTGATTAACTATTGTAGTAAAATCTAGCATGTATACTCATATGGTTAACATTTTTCAACATATACAAGAATAGTAAAATATTAGGCATGATGCCAAAACACTTTAGAATAGAGCTTTGAATGTGAGTTCTTCAACTATCTTTGTACTTATATTACAATTATCTTAAGTGAAATATTGAAAGGCATTGCTGTGAGTCTGCATTTTGTTAAATTTAAGATTTATAAATCCAAGAGAAAAAGAAAATTTTGCTACTCATTGTATTTGTTTGTTTTTTTTAAACCTATCCATTTATTGTTTTATTCATCCAAGTTGGAAAAGCATAAAGCTATTTCTTAAAACTTCCTGAAATTCTTAGCTTCTGGCACATTTGTCTTCTAACTTGAGGCATTTTATCAAATGATTCTCAGTATCCATTATATCCTTTGTTGTTCCCTAAGACAAGTGATGGCTATCTCAATAAAACTGGGGGAAAATACAGTATTCAAGGAGGTCTTTATCTCCTTATTACATTTCAAAAGATCCACTTGAAGGGTCAGTCAAGGGAGATATGTCTTTCATATAGTACATTTGAAAAGAAAAGTTGTGTATCCCACATAACTGTCTCTTGGCTATAGTACTTTCTTACAGCAGAGGAAAAGAAAGCTCTCCAAACAAACAAGTCAAAGCCAGGTAGGCAATTCATGAAAGAATAGTAAAAAAGACCTCATTGAAATTTTAATATTAGTGGGTTTTCAATTCTGTTGGAACTTTTTTTAGTGCATGTCAATGATATGTTAGCAATTGGCACACATTATTACTCAACTACCAGCCTTCCACTTCACACATAACATACTGACTCTGACTTCCATCTGAGGTAGGTACTACCTTGGATGACTAAAGATGTAGGAGAGAAAAGAATGTCCATTGAGTCCTTTCCTTCTTTCTTATGTTCCAACACTGAAAAACCAGCAACTAAGAAAAGTTCCTTTAGCCCACAATTTCCATGCTAACTATAATAATTTACTTGGTTTTTCATATGAGAAAGAAACAAAAACACATCCATTAGTATTTTCTCTTGTGTAAGAAAAACATGATCAAAGTAGAAAGATGAATTTGGATAGCAGCATTTTAAAATTGCTGATCTTTTGAAAAATACCACACTTACAAACATGATGACTTTCAAGACCAGTGAGGTCACTGGTAATAATGAAGGAAGAAGCAATTCCATGATTTATCAAGTGTATACCAAGAATATATGTAGGAAAGAAAAAAATCTGATAAGACGTCTTGTAGCTTTAGCAACAACATTTTCTTATATGTTGTTATTTCCATGAAACATTGATATATTAACATCTAATGCAACATTTAAAATATTAAATTAAAGCAAACATCTTAATAACATAAGCTAATTTAACTTCAAATCATAGTTTTTAAAGTGGTTTGTGTTTAATTACAAACTTGACCTCAATGACCACTCTGATTTGGTTGTAACAGAGAACTTGGCACAGCAGTTTGTGATATCAACATTTTCTTCCTTTCAACTCCCTTTTATACACCACTTTTCCCTTTCTCCTTTGCAATGTTGTTTGAAGTATTGCTGATATGATTGTTTTAATGGTGAAAAGTGTATGAAAATTACTTTTTCCAGCAAATGTGCAAAAGTGACTGTCATTATGTGCCAAAGGTGTCAGCAATTACTCCAAAACCAAATGAATCCAGATCTGAATTAGAAAGCTGTATTCATACCATGTTGTGTTGTGTAGCATTAGCTCAATTGCCTGTTATCATCAATCCTTGGAAGAGAAGTTTTGTGTTTCATTCTTTAAAGATTGTGGAGCTTCTTGGTAGCCAGGTGATTATTGCAAAGCAGGGAAATACTAAGTACAGATGGAAAGCCATCCCCAGTGGTGGCTCAGACAGATGGTGTTTGGAATTTTATTCAGGGAGCTGTGAAACATGAAAGCACATTGCCTGGATAGCAGTTGCTCTTACAGATGCAAAACTGTTCATCAATACAACAATCACACTGGGATGTTTCTGATTGACTTCCCTCTTCTTTAGTTTTTTTTTCTCTTTTTGCTATTTGTTTTTGTTTTTTTTTTTAGGATAAGAGTATATCTAATATGACCTGGAGGATCACTGGTAGAAAATAGTTTTGTCCGTAGAATGAAGAATTCTTAGAAAAAGCCACCTTTATACTGGAAGTATGGTCTATAGACCATGTGTTTTGATATCACCTAGGAACCTTCAAGAAACACAGAAACTCAGGTCCTACCCCAAACCTAGTGAATAAGAATTACATTTTAACAAGATACCAAGGTGATATCTATTCCTGTAAAATTTGAGAAGCAGTGCCTTCAAAATCATCTAATCATCTTCCTTCTTTTTATAGAAGAACAGGAAGAGAAGTTCTTTCACATGTTCAGACTTAGATAATTGAGTGATTGACAGCAGAATGCAGACTAGAACTCTGAGTCAGTAACATAAGCATTGGCTTTGTAAACAAACAGGACCAATTCAAATCATCTGCCATATATATGCCTTACAATTCATGTACTGTGACCTCACCAGGATCAATTTACTAATTCTGAAGTGATAAGAATTTTAGATAGCATACTGAAAGCAAACAACCTGACCAGTCACAGAATAAAATTTCACAAATGAGAAAATAAGAGAAAGGTGAATATGTGGGATTACATTTCCACATGTGTGTGGAAGGTTGTGAAGATCTCATGAAACGATATATACAAAAGCTACAGCACAATCCAGATGCTTCCTGATTCTCAGTCCAATGTACTTCCTTACACTTAGAACTTCTTATCAACAAAGTGCAAATATATTCTGTAGATCTTTGGGGTCATAGTCGGCAATGGACACCCAAGAATGAAGGCATGAGAAGTGGATGGAAGACTCCCAATGGTACTTTGACTTCCTAGAGGGAAAGAAGGGAATCTAGAGTTTAGATTGTGTTTTGTGACTCCTTTTATTTTGGGAACTTGTGTTTCCCAAAATGTTACAGCAATCCACAATATCCAAATGTAAGAGGAGATAGAAGATCCCACAGGAATGAAAGGGAGCTCCTTTGCAATAGGGAATGCTTCTGAGCCTGATGGCTTCTGGCATTCACTCAGATGTTCAATTCATTTTACACAGTTACCCAGCACCTGCTATATGACAGACACTGTACTACATGCTATTCATATAGTCATGATGAAAGCACAATTACTGCCTCCAAAATCTCATCATATATGGGGAAAGAATAAGCAACAAGAACAAAACAAGATTCTATGTCATTGTGAAAAAACTAAAGATTTGTACAAAGTGATATTGGAGTAGGGGAGGGCTTGGAATAGGTGATTAAGGAAAGTGTCACAGAGCAAAGAGAAGAGTTTTGAAGAAAATCTGCTCTGCATGAAAGCTGGTAGAGGGTAGCACAAAGAAAGATGGCTGAAATAGATAGTTATTCTCTTCCTTCTCTTGTTCTTCTTCTAACTAATATACTTAGATATTTTATCCTAAAGAATTTTATGAAAGAGTTTAATCTATTGTATATTTTAGTTGTGCTCTAAGACGGGGCTGAATTCAGAAATTATAAAATAAGACCCAGCAAAAAAAGAGCAGTTAATTTCTACCTTTGGGGGTTAAAAGGTATAATTAAATAATTACCTAGTTTCAGCCAAATCTCAGATTTTAACTCAAATTATGTCCCATTCTTTGAGTTACAGCAGTGGGTGTGTGGCTTTTTTTCTCCTCTGTAGCATGTAGACATTCACTTTCCCCCTTTCCACAAAGTACACTTCAAAAATGCAAATTATATGCCAAACCTAAAAATCATTTTTAAAAGATAGCTGAGAGACTTCAATTCAGAGCAAAAGAGGTTTACACAGATGCAAGTGTCAATTAATGAATTTTAAGTCTTTTTTTCTTTGGAGGTGGGAGAGATGAAAAATGAGGCATACTTCCATCATTACACAATCAAAAAACTTTCCAGTTTCCACCAGGAAAATTCTCTTATAGTTCAACTTAAAACACTTTGTCTTATATTTGTTTTAATCTGTGTGCAGTGAGGCTCTCTGCTTTATATTCTAACAATTTATAGAAATTAGCATTACTCATGATCTTTTTAAGTTTTTGCTTATATATTTTAATATCCGTATGCATCATTTATTACTTATACTATTTGATACTTATACTATTATACTATACTATTACTTATACTATTTTATTGCCTGAAAATTCTAGATTTTGTCTTATTGTTTTCTATAACTAAAACATCCCATATTTAACCTCTCTTTGCATTTTACGATCTTAATGTTTTAATGTTCCTGAAACACATATTGAGCTTCTGGTTGGTTAGGGTGTTTTGACTATAAGTAACTAAACACCTGAGAATCAGTCATTTATTCAATGAAGACAGCCAATGATTATATCTAAAATAAAAACAGTTGTTGGCAGTTCCAAGTTAATTCAATGACACAATGATATATCAAGTATTTAAGATATTTTCATTCTTCTCTCCCATTGTTTTGTTCTCAATACATTGGCTTTTATCCTCAGACTTATTACCTCATGTTCACAGAAGGTCTGCCCTTGTTCCTTGTCCAAAGCATGAAGGAGAAAAAAGTCTTTCTATAGTGAGCTCTCTCTCTCTTTTTTTTTAATCAAGAAAAATATCTTTCTAGAAGACCCTCAAACAGCTTTCAGCTTATATGTCATTGGTCAAAAGTGTGTCATATACAAACTCTATACCACCAGTCAGTAAACTTTAGTGCTTAGGTCAAATCTGTTCCCACCTGTTTTTTTTCAGATAAAGTATCATTGGAATACAGACATACTTATTCATTTATGTGTAATCTATGGCTGTTTTCCAACTACAATAGCAGAGTTGAGTAGTTGTGATAGAGACTGTATGGTCTTCAAAGCCCAAAATTATTTACTCTCTGGTCCTTTAGAGAAAAAGTTTTCTGAACCCTGCTCATGGAAATCACCATGAAAAATCTATGGGATTACCATAATGGGTATAGAAAATTCATGATTTATCTCCTAGCCTTGGGTATATTGCTTAACGAACAGATTTGAGATTCTATAAATTAAAGAACAAAGCCATTGTTTAAGTAACCAAAAGTCTTTGCCATAGCATCTATTAAGTGGAAAATCTCTGTGCTTAAAGGATGCAAAAATAAAGTACTTAACCCTTGTTCTCAAGTTAGTTTATCATCTGTAAAAGAGTAATATAGAGACTTCCGGGAAGATGGCGGAAGAGTAAGATGCAGAGATCACCTTCCTTCCCACAGATACACCAGAAATACATCTAAACGTGGAACAACTACTACAGAACACCTACTGAACGCTGGCAGAAGACCTCAGACCTCCCAAAAGGCAAGAAACCCCCCACGTACCTGGGTAGGGCAAAAGAAAAAAGAATAAACAGAGACAAAAGGATAGGGACGGAACCTGCACCAGTGGGAGGGAGCTGTGAAGGAGGAAAGGTTTCCACACACTAGGAAGCCCCTTCGAGGGCAGAGACTGCAGGTGGCGCGGGGGGGGAGCTTCGGAGCCACAGAGGAGAACACAGCAACAGGAGTGCGGAGGGCAAAGTGGAGAGATTCCCGCACAGAAGATCGGTGCCTACTGGCACTCACCAGCCCTAGAGGCTTGTCTGCTCCCCAGCCGGAGTGGGCAGGGCTGGGAGCTGAGGCTCAGGCTTCGGTCAGAGTGCAGGAAGAGGACTGGGGTTGGCGGTGTGAACACAGCCTGCAGGGGGTTAGTGCACCATGGTTGGCCGGGAGGGAGTCCGGGGAAAAGTCTGGACCTGCCGAAGAGGCTAGAAACTTTTTCTTCCCTCTTTGTTTACTGGTGTGCGAGGAGAGGGGATTAAGAGCGCTGCTTAAAGGAGCTCCAGAGATGGGCGTGAGCCGCGGCTAAAAGCCCGGACCCGAGACTGACATGAGACGCTAAGGCTGCTGCTGCCACCACCAAGAAGCCTGTGTGCGAGCAAAGGTCACTATCCACACCCCTCTTCCGGGGAGCCTGTGCAGCCCGCCACTGCCAGGGTCCCAGAATCCATGGACAACTTCCCCAGGAGAACACATGGCGTGCCTCGGGCTGGTGCAATGTCACACTGGCCTCTGCTGCCGCAGGCTCACCCTGCACTCCATGATCCTCCCTACCCCTGGCCTGAGTGAGCCAGAGCCCCCGAATCAGCAGCTCCTTTAACCCCGTCCTGTCTGAGCAAAGAACAGACGCCCTCAGGTGACCTACACACACAGGTGGGGCCAAATCCAAAGATGAGCCCCTGGGAGCTGTGAGAACGAAGAAGAGAAAGGGAAATCTCTCCCAGCAGCCTCAGAAGCAGCAGATTAAATCTCCACAATCAACTTGATGTACCCTGCATCTGTGGAATACATGAATAGACAATGAATCATCCCAAATTAAGGAGGTGGACTTTGAGAGCAAGATTCATTAATTTTTACCCTTTTCCTTTTTTGTGAGTGTGTATGTGTATGCTTCTGGGTGAGATTTTGTCTGTATAGCTTTGCTTCCACCATTTGTCCGAGGGTTCTATCCATCCGTTTTTTGTTTTTGTTTTGGTTTTTTTTTAATTTTTTTGTTAATAATTACTTTTTATTTTAATAACTTTATTTTATTTTACTTTATCTCCATTCTTTGTTTTGTTTCTTCTCTCCTTTAGGCAATGAATCATCCCAAATTGAGAGCAAGATTTATGATTTTTTCCCCTTTTCCTCTTTTTGTGAGTGTGTATGTATATGCTTCTGTGTGAGATTTTGTCTGTATAGTCTTGCTTCCACCATTTGTCCCAGGGTACTCTCCATCCGTTTTTATGTTTTTTGTGTTTTTTTCCTCTTAATAATTATGTTTTTATTTTGATAACTTTATTATATTTTATCTTACTTTATTTTACTTTATCTTCTTTCTTTTTTTCTTCCTTCCCTCCTTCCATCACTCCTCCATCCCTCCCTCCCTCCCTCCCTCCTTTCTTTGTTCCTTTCTTTCATCCTTTCTTTCTTTCTACTTCTAGTAACTCTTTCTTTCCACTTTTTCTCCCTTTTCTTCTGAGCTGTGTGGATGAAATGCTCTTGGTGCTGCAGCCAGGAGTTAGTGTGTGCCTCTGAGGTGGGAGAGCCAACTTCAGGACACAGGTCCACAAGAGACCTCCCAGCTGCACATAATATCAAATGGAGAAAATCTCCCAGAGATCTCCATCTCAACACCAGCACCCAGCTTCACTCAAGGACCAGCAAGCTACAGTGCTGGACATCCTATGCTAAACAACTAGCAAGACAGGAACACAACTCCACCCATTAGCAGAGAGGCTGCCCAAAATCATAATAAGTTGACAGACACCCCAAAACACACCACCAGACTTGGACCTGCCCACCAGAAACACAAGATCCAGCCTCATCCACCAGAACACAGGCACTAGTCCCCTCCACCAGGAAGCCTACACAACCCACTGAATCAATCTTAGCCACTGGGGACAGACACCAAAAGCAATGGAAACTACGAAATTGCAGCCTGCAAAAAGAAGACCCCAAACACAGTAAGATAAGCAAAATGAGAAGACAGAAAAACACGCAGCAGAATAAGAAGCAAGATAAAAACCGACCAGACCTAACAAATGAAGAGGAAATAGGCAGTCTACCTGAAAAAGAACTCAGAAAAATGATAGTAAAGATGATGCAATATCTTGGAAATAGAATAGACAAAATGCAAGAAACATTTAACACGGACCTAGAAGAACTAAAGATGAAACAAACAATGATCAACAATATAATAAATGAAATGAAAAATACTCTAGATAGGATCAATAGCAGAATAACTGAGGCAGAAGAACAGATAAGTGACCTGGAAGATAAAAGAGTGGAAATAACTACTGCAGAGCAGAATAAAGAGAAAAGAATGAAAACAACTGAAGACAGTCTCAGAGACCACTGGGACAACATTAAATGCACCAACCATTGAATTATAGGGGTTCCAGAAGAAGAGAAAAAGAAAGGGACTGAGAAAATATTTGAAGAGATTATAGCTGAAAACTTCCCTAATATGGGAAAGGAAATAGTTAGTCAAGTCCAGGAAGCACAGAGTGTCCCATACAGGATAAATCCAAGGAGAAATATGCCAAGACACATATTAATCAAACTGTCAAAAATTAAATACAAATAAAACATATTAAAAGCAGCAAGGGAAAAACAACAAATAACACACAAGGGAATCCCCATAAGGTTAACAGCTGATCTTTCAGCAGAAACTCTGAGAGCCAGAAGGGAGTGGCAGGACATACTGAAAATGATGAAGGAGAAAAACCTGCAACCAAGATTACTCTACCCAGTAAGGATCTCATTCAGATTTGATGGAGAAATTAAAACCTTTACAGACAAGCAAAAGATGAGAGAGTTCAGCACCACCAAACCAGCTCTACAACAACTGCTAAAGGAACTTCTCTAGGCAAGAAACACAAGAGAAGGAAAAGACCTACAATAACAAACCCAAAACAATTAAGAAAATGGGAATAGGAACATACATATTGATAATTATCTTAAATGTAAATGGAATAAATGCTCCCACCAAAAGACACAGATTGGCTGAATGGATACAAAAACAAGACGCATATATTTACTGTCTACAAGAGACCCACTTCAGACCTAGAGACACATACAGACTGAAAGTAAGGGGATGGAAAAAGATATTTCATGCAAATGGAAACCAAAAGAAAGTTGGAGTAGAAATTCTCATATCAGACAAAATAGACTTTAAAAAAAAGACTATTACAAGAGACAAAGAAGGACACTACATAATGATCAAGAGATCGATCCAAGAAGAAGACATAACAATTGTAAATATTTATGCGGCCAACATAGGAGCACCTCAATATATAAGGCAAATACTAACAGCCATAAAAGGGGAAATCAACAGTAACACATTCATATTAGGGGACTTTAACACCCCACTTTCACCCATGGACAGATCATCCAAAATGAAAATAAATAAGGAAACACAAGCTTTAAATGATACATTAAACAAGATCAACTTAATTTATATTTATAGGACATTCCATCCAAAAACAACAGAATACATATTTTTCTCTAGTGCTCATGGAATATTCTCCAGGATGGATCATATCTTGGTTCACAAATCAAGCCTTGGTAAATTTAAGAAAATTGAAATTGTATCAAGTATCTTTTCATACCACAATGCTATGAGACTAGGTATTAATTACAGGAAAAGATCTGTAAAAACTACAAACACATGGAGGCTAAACAATACACAACTTAATAACCAAGTGAGCACTGAATAAATCAAAGAGGAAAACAAAAAATATCTAGAAACAAATGACAATGGAGACACGACGACCCAAAACCTATAGGATGCAGCAAAAGCACTTCTAAGAGAGAAGTTTATAGCAATACAATCCTACCTTAAGAAACAGGAAAGATCTCGAATAAACAACCTAACCTTGCACCTAAAGCAATTAGAGAAAGAAGAACAAAAAAAACCCAAAGTTAGCAGAAGGAAAGAAATCATAAAAATCAGATCAGAAATAAATGAAAAAGAAATGAAGGAAACGATAGCAAAAATCAATAAAACTAAAAGTTGGTTCTTTGAGAAGATAAAGAAAATTGATAAACCATTCACCAGACTCATCAAGAAAAAAAAGGAAGAAGACTCAAATCAATAGAATTAGAAGTGGAAAAGGAGAAGTAACAACTGACAGTGGAGAAAAGCAAAGGATCATGAGAGATTACTACCAGCTACTCTATACCAATAAAATGGACAACCTGGAAGAAATGGACAAATGCTTAGAAAGGCACAATCTGCCAAGACTGAATCAGGAAGAAATAGAAAATATGAACAGACCAATCACAAACACTGAAATTGAAACTGTGATTAAAAATCTTCCAACAAACAGAAGTCCAGGACCAGATGGCTTCATAGGCGAATTCTGTCAAACATTTAGAGAAGAGCTAACACCTATCCTTCTCAAACTCTTCCAAAATATAGCAGAAGGAGGAACACTCCTAAACTCATTCTACAAGGCCACCATCACCCTGATACCAAAACCAGACAAGGATGCCACAAAGAAAGAAAACTACAGGCCAAATCACTGATGAACATAGATGCAAAAATCCTCAACAAAATACTAGCAAACAGAATCCAACAGCATATTAAATGGATCATACACCATGATCAAGTGTGGTTTATTCCAGGAATGCAAGGATTCTTCAATATATGCAAATCAATCAATGTGATACACCATATTAACAAATTGAAGGAGAAAAAACATATGATCATCTCAATAGATGCAGAAAAAACTTTTGACGATATTCAACACCCATTTATGATAAAAACCCTGCAGAAATTAGGCATAGAGGGAACTTTCCTCAACATAATAAATGCCATATATGACAAACCCACAGCCAACATCGTCCTCAATGGTGAAAAACAGAAAGCATTTCCACTAAGATCAGGAAAAAGACAAGCTTGCCTACCCTCACCACTATTATTCAACATAGTTTTGGAAGTTTTAGCCACAGCAATTGGAGAAGAAAAGGAAATAAAAGGAATCCAAATCAGAAAAGAAGAAGTAAAGCTGTCACTATTTGCAGATGACATGATACTATACATAGAGAATCCTAAAGATGCTACCAGAAAACTACTAGAACTAATCAATGAATTTGGTAAAGTAACAGGATACAAAATTAATGCACAGAAATCTGTGGCATTTCTATATGCTAATGATGAAAAATCTGAAAGTGTACTCAAGAAAACCCTCCCATTTACCATTGCAACAAAAAGAATAAAATATCTAGGAGTAAACCTACCTAAGGAAACAAAAGACCTGCAGAAAATTATAAGACACCGATGAAAGAAATTAAAGATGATACAAATAGATGGAGAGATATACCATGTGCTTGGATGGGAAGAATCAACATTGTGAAAATGACTCTACTACCCAAAGCAATCTATAGATTCAATGCAATCCCTATCAAACTACCACTGACATTTTCCCCAGAACTAGAACAAAAAATTTCACAAGTTGTATGGAAACACAAAAGACTCCAAATAGCCAAAGCAATCTTGAAAATGAAAAACGGAGCTGGAGGAATCAGGCTCCCAGACTTCAGACTATACTACAAAGCTACAGTATTCAAGACAATATGGTACTGGCACAAAAACAGAAACATAGATCAATGGAACAGGATAGAAAGACCAGAGATATACCCACGCACATATGGTCACCTTATCTTTGATAAAGGAGGCAGGAATGTACAGTGGAGAAAGGACAGCCTCTTCAATAAGAGGTGCTGGGAAAACTGGACAAGTACATGTAAAAGTATGAAATTAGATCACTCCCTAACACCATACACAAAAATAAGCTCAAAATGGATTAAAGACCTAAATGTAAGGCCAGAAACTATCAAACGCTTAGAGGAAAACATAGGCAGAACACTCTATGACATAAATCACAGCAAGATCCTTTTTGACCCACCTCCTTGAGAAATGGAAATAAAAAAAAAACAAAACAAATGGGATGTAATGAAACTTCAAAGCTTTTACGCAGCAAAGGAAACCATAAACAAGACCAAAAGACAACCATCAGAATGGGAGAATATTTTTGCAAATGGAGCAACTGACAAAGGATTAATTTCAAAAATTTACAAGCAGCTCATGCAGCTCAATAAAAATAAAAATCAAACAACCCAATCCAAAAATAGGCAGAAGTCCTAAATAGCCATTTCTCCAAAGAAGATATACAGACTGCCAACAAGCACATGAAAGAATGCTCAAGATCATTAATCATTAGAGAAATGCAAATCAAAAGTACAATGAGATATCATCTCACACCAGTCAGAATGGCCATCATCAAAAAATCTAGAAACAATAAATGCTGGACAGGGTGTGGAGAAAAGGGAACACTCTTGCACTGCTGGTGGGAATGTGAATTGGTTCAGCCACTATGGAGAACAGTATGGAGGTTCCTTAAAAATCTACAAATAGAACTACCATATGACCCAGCAATCCCACTACTGGGCATATACCCTGAGAAAACCAAAATTCAAAAAGAGTCATGTACAAAAATCTTCATTGCAGCTATATTTACAATAGCAAGTACATGGAGGCAACCTAAGTGTCTGTCAACGGATGAATGGATAAAGAATATGTGGCACATATATACAATGGAATATTACTCAGCCATAAAAAGAAACAAAATTGAGCTATTTGTAATGAGGTGGATAGACCTAGAGTCTGTGATACAGAGTGAAGTAAGTCAGAAAGAGAAAGACAAATACTGTATGCTAACACATATATATGGAATTTAAGAAAAAAAAATGTCATGAATGGACTTGAGGATATGGGGAGGAGGAAGGGTGAGATGTGACAAAGCGAGAGAGAGGCATGGACATATATACACTACCAAACATAAGGTAGATAGCTAATGGGAAGCAAACGCATAGCACAGGGAAATCAGCTCGGTGTTTTGTGACTGCCTGGAGGGGTGGGATAGGGAAGGTGGCGGGGAGGGAGATGCAAGCGGGAAGAGATATGGGAACATATGTATATATATAACTGATTCATTTTGTTGTGAAGCAGAAACTAACACACCATTGTAAAGCAATTATACTCCAATAAAGATGTTAAAAAAAAGATTAATATAAAATGTAATTTCTAAAAAGTGTGATAAATGCTTTCTATGATATAGGAATGTACCCAGTGTTTTGGGAGGGGTTTCTTTTATCATTCAAATTCTTTTCAATCTTATTAATTCCTTTTTTCTCATTGAGAGTCACATTTATATTTCCTTGTCTTAATGCTCTCCCATAACCTTTCTGTGTCTCTTGCCTTTCTTGACAAGAGTTGATTTTTTTTTATTTTTCTGTCCTCCTCAAGGTTCTAATACCATGAACTTCATCCACTGTTTCAGGATATCCTGGGTTTAACTTCAAATAAAATAAGAGTCAACAGAAAATCTCTCAATGTCCAAACCACACACATAAAAATGTTTATCTGTACCAATTCTTCCTCCTATTTTAGAGGCTACTTCTTTATGATTGTCTTTCATTCTAAAGCTCAGCTTCTTGGAACATCAAAACACACTCATTCTTTGGATTTTCTAACCTCTCATTGACTCATCCATTCACAATAATTTGTTTTAACCCTGAAAAGTTCACAAATAAAGGTTAACAATGAGGCTTCTTAATCATCAAATCCACTGGAAAATTTTCAATTCCTCTCATAACTTCTTTCCTTCATTTTCACTAAGATATGTGATCTCAAATTTAATCGCCTGTTCCTAATTCCTCAATCATATACTCTTCTTCCATCTCCTACCTCTTAAATGTTAATATCCCTAAATAGGTATTATTTGATCATTTTTCTTCTCATTTTTTATACATGTTCTGACTGATCCCATCTGCCTGTAATTCTACCTCTTTAATCAAATGACTTACAAATGTATTACTTAAAAAGAGATCTCTGAGTTCAGGACTTTATGTTCAGTTTTCTACTGGACATCTCCACTTGGAGGGACTCAGTGGACTATCAAACACAATATGATCAAACAGAAATTATTGTCATCCTCCACCTCAAATTGTCTATTTCCCCCTTTTCAATAAGTAGTCATCATCATATTTCAGTTAGTAAGAACAAGTCCCCCCCTTCATCTGCCCCCAGCATTGAATTGTTCACTGAGTATAATTGTATATTCTTTGAATATTCACTGAGATTATGAATCTATCAATTTCTTTATGTAATTATTTCTACTTCTCTAAAACATGACTTTATCCTCTTTCTTTTCTTGGACTATTTAACAGTCTCCAAAATGGTCTCCTTATCCTCAATCACATTCCATTGTGATGCTCCCTCTATATACCTGTCAGAGTGATATTTCTAAACTCTGAAGCATACAATATGATACTCTTTCAAATCTCGAGGACTCTTGATAACTTCAGGAGGAATTCCAAAATTCTTAGCACATATTGCAAACTGCATCTTAGTTTGATCCTCTGCCAGCTTTCCAGTCATAAGCTTCTGCCATAATCCTACATGCAAGCATCCCTTAGACCCATCCTCATGGAATTATCTGTGATTCTTGGAGCATAGCATAATTATTCATGCTCCTGTGACTTATCAGTTATTTCCTGCCTGCTTGGAAAACCATCTCCACTTGATCTTCCTGAGTACCTTATTCTCTTTGGAAACAAAATAAGTTAAAAATTAACGCTTGAATAGAATTTAGAGACTTCCCTAACAGTCCAGTGGTTAAGACACCCCATTCCCAATGCAGGAGCAGGAGTTCCATCCCAGGTCATGAAACTAAGATCCCGCATGCCATACAGTGTGGCAAAAAAAAAAAAAAATAGAATTTAGTATTAATTGCACAGTGGTACTTATTCTAATCATCTAAATATTATTTGCATGTTACAGATTATATAAACCACAAATTTCTCTGTGTTCTATAAATTTGTGATGCTAAATGATTTATTATTTGCAGGCATTCATAGTTAAAGCTTTGGGGGCTGAAAAACTTGGTATAAGTCTGTTTTCTGCCTTTTACTTGTTTTGTGAAACTAAGAAAGTCATTTAACATTTTAAGCTTGTTTTCTCAGTTATTAATTGTGTAAATAGTATGGTGTTTTTTGGGAATGTAGCTATATATTTCTCTCTTCTCATAATTCCACTGAGGGAAGGAAACATGACCTTTACTTTCAATGGGGAGAGGGAGGAAGGAAATCACAGGAGAAACACATGCAGCTACTCTCTGCCTCTTCGATTATTCTTCCTCACAGAGGAGAGTCTATCTCATTAGAAAATTTGAAGAAGTAAATGTCTGCCCAGTTCAGTTCCTTCTTTTCTCTTCAGAGTCATCTTTTCTCCAGGAAACACACGATCTAGTCTGCTGTCTGCTATGTTGTAAGCATAATGGGGAAAGCATTGCTACTTTGGGGAGAGTGTTTGTGTTGTCCAGCTCATCCAGTACCTGGCAGAGAAGGTTGTTTACAATGAAGTGAAGCATTCACTATTTCTTCTGGCTACAAATCTAAAGTACCATTATTCAATAATTTTTATCAGTATTAAAAATGAGAGTTTGTTTTCCATCTGCCCTAGTCCTGCGTACTATATCTCATTTGATTCTGAGCTTGAGAAGAACATTGTGATATTGTTGATTAATTACCCCAGTAGTGCTGACTACAGTTCTTATTACCTGGGAAGATGTGGTTAAATGCCTAGCATGAGGTGTAGAACATCCTAAATGCTCAATTAATATTAGTTATTATTATTGAATATAATTGGGCCACATTCACAAATGGGTTACATTTTTTTTAACAGTGGAACACACTTTTGATATGATCATGGAAGGATTACATTTATTTTAGCAATAATAACACCTCTCAAGAAGACATTAATTTCATTTTGTGATGACAATCTGTATTTTGAACTAGCCAAATGCCAGATGATTGATGTCTTATGGACAAAATATTAAGACAGTGGACTCAAGGACGTATTGTTATGTGGATAATTTGACATCATGGAAGAGGCACAATCCTGAATCTCCACCTTTGGGATAGGATATAATTAGTTTCATTTATTCCTGAAATCAATATTTCTGTATTTCTTAATTGGGATCTGCCTTTTAGAGACACATTTGCATTTTGGTATCTCTTCATCTTATTCTTTGATTTTTTTTTTCTGTTAACCCAAACTTGGAGATATTTTTTCATTCAGTACCATGAATATCAAGTGTCTCTGGCAGTTATTGCTTTTAAGCAGCTTTTCCTATAATCACCATCACAAGCAGTAAACTCATAAAAGTTGTCAAAATGATGGATGACTCTCCCCAATGACCCTTGATGCCTCCAACATACTGAGCTCTGTGGAGATGGAAAATGAGGAATCACACACACAATCTGGAGCAAGAGTGAAGCACAATCATTCTGATCAAAAACTTAAAAGCTCTTTCATTTAAGAAAACAAACTTGAAAGAAAGAAAGAAAGGGAAGATAATACATGTTATTTCTAAGTAAACACCATTCGGATGGTCCTTTATATAAAGAGGCACTATGCTCTGAGGCCAAGGTAACACAAGAGAAGGAAAAGAAGGATGGAAATGAGCATTGTCATTGCTCTCTACTATTTGAAGGACACATACTCATCACAATCACCCTACAACATATGTATTATTCCTCCCTTTTCTTTTTAATATATGATGATACAGAGCACAAAAAAAATTAAGCAACTTTCCAAAAGTCATTAGCAAATAGATATCAGGAACAGAATTTAAAACCAAAGTATCTAATTTCCAAGCTAGTTATCAGGATTGAATTAATTAACATTTGTAAACACCCAAAACACAAATTTTCTGGCACATACTCTGTGTTCACAGAATTGTAGTATTATCATTGTTATTATACCATTCATTGCCTGCAACATTTGAGAACGCCTCAAATTTGGGACCTGTTACCATGATGCTTAGCAAACATTTGAGGAACTTGTACTCTGTGCCAGAAAATTAGTGTCTAAAATAAGTTTCTTGCCCCTCATGTAGTTTATAATGCAGTGGGCAACATGAACACTTTACAAGAAAACAAACAAATGTATAGTAAAAAATCAGGACCAATCTTTGGCTCAGGTCTTCATTACCATGTAAACAAATTCATTTTAACATTGAATATATATTCTCCCTGCTCACACAGGATTTTAATCTCTGACAAATCCCCTATCTCTCCCTGACATGTCTGAGAATACCAAAGGGTTATTCACTAATGTTTTTGAACAATATGAATTTGCTTGTTGTTGCCACTTCCCTACCAGGTTTGTATTATTCTCCACCATATCCCCCAGACATTGTCTAAACCACTGAAGTTCCTGTTCTCATAGATCACCAGCCTCATGGGGGTATAGTCTCCAATGGGCCTTCAAAGCTGCAGACCACTTTTTGACTGTAATGACAATATGTTACTTTGGTCTTAACTGAGCCAGAGACAAATCTCTGTTCTCATCAGATTTGGTAAACATACACCTTTTTTCATGGAACTGGTCAGGACCCAGAGCCATATCCTCCCTCCATCATTCTTGGCACTTGGATCTCTAGTATCCACATATTGCATAAGACTGACCTAGAGTAGACTTCACAGTAAATATTTAGTGAATAAATTTTCTGTGTTTAGGGAAAAAATAGAAAATGAGAAATATAGACATGTTTGGAACAGTTACAGTGGTGGATATGAATAGTCTTTTCAAATTCTTTTAGAAGTCCAATTGCTGACTTACTGTAGAGAAAAATGTTGATTACCTGTGAGTCTTTTGGAGATTTCCACTGTGTAAAGATTAGTTTGTACCATAAAAGTGGAAATGTATATCTTCTTTAAGTATCTTGAAGCTACAGGATTATGTGAGAGGTTATGACCTGCAATTGTAATTATGGTTGTCATCATCCTGGAAAAAGGAGGCCAGCAACTATAAATACTTCATGGGATGTAATGGTTTTAAAATGACTTTTAGAAGACTTATTCAAAGGAAAGGAAGTAGAATGCTAATTTTAAAAAGTGATTTTAAAAAAAGGATATAGAAATGCCCAATATTAACCTGGTTGTTTAATCTCAAAAATTATACCATAATTATCTGGCTATTCCTAATGTTTTCAACTCTAAAAATACCACACCATTCCAATGAACTCAGCTTGTGTTTGAACTAGTGGGGGCTAAAACTAATGATAAATGCTAAGCTATAAGTCAAGTCCCTTTCCTGTCCTCCAAAGATTATAGGGTGAAATGTAAAACTGTAAAACTTTCACATTTATTTATCAGTACTCCTCTTCTGGCAGTTAACATTTTGTATTTTATATATTATGTTTACTTCTTATCTCTCCTTTAACTGTAAGCAACACAATATAGCACACAAGGAAAAAGAAAGAGTTTTAGGAGTTAGTTCTGGCTCCATGTCTACCAAACGTACAAACTCATATGAGTTATTCAGTTTGTTCACTTGTCAAATAAGAACACGTTTCCTCATCACAGTGCTGTGAGAATACAATGAATAAGCAATATATGTGAAAAAACAAAATATCATATCTGGTTAAAATAGGTATTTTTAAACTCTGTCCCCTTTCTCTATATTAGTGCTTAGAGGAAAATATGTGTATCTGATTTATATTACAGCTATCATTAACAGCAGCCCTGTGACTTGGAAGTGTCTGGCACCAGTAATATTTATAGAATGAAAAAAAAAATGAGGAAATAAACGACTTCCTGAAATTCAAGAAAAGTTAAAGGCATTGTTATCTTCAGAATTCTCTGATTTAGAGGTGCAATTTAAATTCATGGAATTTGAGTCATTTTACCACATGTAAAAACTTTACATAAGAGCATTATTTTATGAACTTCAGATAAAGTGGTACACAAAAAATTTTATGAACTTCAGATAAAATGGTGCACAAAAAATTAATTAATTGTTTTTCCATGTTCTATGGGTGTCTTGGGTGATCTATTTCCATTGATTTAATATAAAGAAAAAAATCATCAGAAGGTGACAACATTTTTTTCAAAACTCTTTGAACTAAGTATGGTAACTTATCCCATAGCAAAATAACTTTAACATTTGAATAATGTAATTGGCCCAAACTATTCACCTATATACATCAAAACAGCAGTTTTCTGGAAATACCATATTTATATACACAAGGGATGTTGGTCAATTATATAGGTGAAAGAGTCATTCAAGTCAATTTCTAATATACACAGTTGAAATGTTACTTTATCTGGAGACATTATGCAATATGAATTATTCAGTAGAAGCTATATGCATATTTTTACATTTTCTATAAGCATTTTTACTGTCATTTTAAATGATTTTTTAGTCACAATTTTACTAGTACAAGAAATCTCATAAAACAAACTATTAAAAAGGTGACTACACCTGCTTATAACTTGTTTATATACTAAAAAGACCATTACATTCTAGTGTTACTTATTTCAAGTAGTAATAACAGCATACAGTAATAGTGAAGATCCTTATTCTTCCTTTTGTAGATGGCTCCTTTTTTTATGTATTTGTGTAATGTATACTGTAGAAGATAAGACTACCTCTCTGATATTCAAGTTAACCCTAAAAAGTTACCTTTTAATTAGCTTATCAGAAATACCAACTTCCATATAGGTACATTTGATGATATAACCACAATCAAGACAATTTTAATATTCCAAATTAATCTTATTCAGAACAACAACAATAACCTATTCTGAATTCCATGCTAAATGCTAGGAAAGTGAAGATGAATATAACATAAACTCTGCTCTCAAGTATCTCACAGAACTTATAGTATATCGGATATATATTACAACCAGCAAACCTAATTATTGATTCTATATGAAAGAATAAAATCATTGAAAAATTGTAATGTAATTTAGCACAATATGTTTTTTAAATCCTAAAAATTTGTAAAGGGTAGTTATTCCTCTACAAAACAGAATCTTCCATGAGTAGTAAGTTAAAATAATTTAATAGACATCTATGTTGGTTGAGGGGAAAAAGATGGGGGATTTGGGGTTTTCTCCTTCACAGCATACCATTTTAGGGAAATATAGACTCTAGTTTACTGTTTTGTGCTCTAAAGATAGTTACAATTACCTGAAGTAAAGGACCTGTACTGGAAATAATTTCCAGGTGCAAATGGTGATTAAAAAAAGGACAGAAAGTTTAAAATGAGGTTCCTCTCCTGATGCTATGACCATTCTCTTCTGAGAGCTTTTGAAATGCTTGGTTCCTACAACCACATGCCTTATAGAAGTCTTCCTTGAGTTTTGGAAGTGGAGGACAGAGAAGTATAATGAAAGGTATATTATTCTCTCTTTTAAGGTTAAAAAAAATGGCTCACAGTACACAGGTCATTGAAAATACCAGGAAAATGAACAACTGACTTTGGCTGAAAAAGGAACATGATAAAATAGAAAAGACCTTTGAAAGTCAGACCCTCATTTTGCTAGACCTTCATTTTTGCATACATTTCAAGAATATAAAGGAAACTCTCCAAACAGAGAAATGGAGGCAAAAAGAAGGCAAAAGCAAACTCAATCAGTACCTACTTTTTATAGTGAACCCAGGTTTAAGGATGTCAGAATGGTAATGGAAGCTGCTTCATTACATGCTGGAAGAGAAGCTGGTGTGAACATGTGGAAGTTCATTCTACAGGACATTTTAGAAATAATTTTCAGCAAAGACCGCATCAAAAAGAGTAGCTCGTTCAAGCTAAATACTGTGTTTGGAGTTGTTATGGTTATATTTGTGAAAAATAATCATAGACAGTCTACTGTATATGAAAATGAGGCAGTTTTGTCAGTAATCTGCTTGAAGCATGGAAAACAGGCAGCTTTTAGAAATAAGTACTGTATTCTGGGAAGTGCTCTGTGTAAATCAAGAGGCATATGTTCCTGAAATCTTCCTGAACAGACACATACACATATACAGCTAAATTGTAAATCACTGACATTTGTGGGGTACTTACTATGTACCAGCGACTATTCTGATTTTTCATGAATTAAACCATTTCAATCTCAATACAGCCATATGAAATAAGTTGTTACTATCTTCACCTAGTAAATGATGGAAGCAGAAGTTTTATCTAGATGAACTTGCTTTAGAATATATATATGTGTACACATAGGTACAGAATGTAACTAAAAATACACACACACTAGAGTATAACATTCTAGATATTTATGAGGAATCAATAACTTTGAAGAGAAAGGAGGGTCAGTGGGAACAATCAGATATAAAAGAATTGCCATTCAGACCCAACAAAACCTCTGCCAATTCGGCAAGGAGCTTTGGAGTATAATAATGTCCTGTATCTGGTCAAAATGACTGGGACTTTATACCGCCACCTTGCTCGGTTACTGGTTCTGGCCTGCTCCTGGTAGGGTATGATTTTGGGTGGAGCGAATCTCTGCAACTGAAGTAAACCCAGGACAACTGGAGACTGCTGATGCATTGCTCATGACTGGGCTACAAATTCTTCCTTGAAGAGGAATCCGGGAGACACATCTATATGTCTACATGTCTACACCCCACCACATGCATGCACACACACACACACATACTCACATATACACACTGTGAATGTCTATGTAGATGTATGGATATACATATATATGGATATATGGATACACACACACACACACACACACACACACATATATATATGATTTATAAACATACAAAGCATTTGGTAGAATTATATATACTTTTTGAAAGTCTGCCTATCATTTTGTCCTTGGAAAACCACCTCTCCCCAAATTCATGAAGTTTTTAAGAAGCTGACAATCAATTACATGAGACAGAAAGTTATATTACAATAAACATTGATAACTGCTACAGTGTACAAACTTCTGAATCAAACTTACGTAAAATCCAATACAGATATTCATGGTTGGTGAGTGGCCTACTGGGCCACTTAATTCAGGAATTAAGGCTTCTTTCTAGTTTCTCAAAATTGTCTCTAGTCAGCTGGTGGATAAAAAAGAGAGTAGAGTAGTGTTTGGTAAGTTTATGTGAATGAGGATTGGAAGAGAGGGACTTTGCTTCCATTGACCAAAACTCAATCACTTGTCCACACATAAATGGAAGGGAAGCTTGAATATATAATTTAGCTCTGCATCCCTCACCAAAGGAAAAAGCATTTGTTGAAAATAGTAATTTCTGCCAAAGCAGGGTGATTCCAACCTGATCAATATTAGTGTCCTATCTCCTGAATTACAGTGATTGGTCCAAGAGGTGAGACTATAACTCAATCAGTCAATCAGCTGATTGCTAACAATCTATCAAATGTAGGAACAAAGACTATTAATCCCCCTTCAATTGCTAAGTTGCATATATATGAAATTACACAACCAAGTGTCTATCTTCCCCAGACACATGGAGGAATTCTATCTACAGTCAGAGAGCAAAAGCCCAACATACAGGAGAAATTTAAATAGAGAGGTACAAAGAGAAATTGGAAAATTGATAAATGCCCCCAATGATGTTTATTGAGCCCCTTGAATCCAGCCATTTTTAAGACACAATGGTATCTCAGTTACATAAGTCAATAAGTTGCCTCATCTCCTGAAGCAAGTTGATTTGGGTTTCTGTCATTTGTCAACATAAAGGAACTTCATACATGTTTCTACCAAGGTTGTAATTTCAAGATAGTAGAAAAATATTGGTAGTACATTGGTAACTTTCTACAATCTTGAAAAGTTCTAAAACAGAGAAAATCTTTTGCCAAATTTTCCCCTTCTACTCAGGTTCAGAGAAGCCAGTTCTTTGTGAAATAGATTCTACTGCTGTTCTTCCCTTTCTTTAAGTTGGTACAAGCAAAACAGGACAAAACATAGTGAGATATAAAATTGAGACCCAGGAAAAGTCATGAAAAGTTTAGAAGACTGAATGAACGATGACTTTCTCAAATATGCTATACACTGGAAAAGAAAAGTATCAATCACCCCTATTTTAATGCCATTCATTAGGAAGCAGACTCTATTGGAAATCAGAGTCCATTTGCTATTCTATTCCAGTCTATTGTTAAATTTTCCTGAAGGCAGAGACTAACATAAAAGGGTTTCAGCAGGAGGCTGGGCAGAAGACCAGGTTGAACACTAAGACCTATTGTTAAGATAGATATCCTTAATGTGGGGTCCAGATAAAAAAAGACTAACAACGTTTTTACTCTTTGTTACTAGCTCATAGTATTCTCATTAAGCAATCTAACTGGTGTTTACTGGAGTTGTGAGTGGCTCCTTTTGTGAGAGAAATCCCAGGACTGTTCAGCAGTCTATGACAATTTCCAAACTATATAACCATGACATCAGAAAGTAGTGAAGCTACACAAAAAGTAACCCTCATATACTTCCTGTTAACCATGATGATGACCAACAAGAAATATGGGAGTTCCTTCTAGCATGTGGGATCTTTGACTGCCAGATTGGCTGACCAAGGAACTTACTCTAATGGTAAGGCAGACTAAATAGACTAACAATCGCTGTGTGATTGTTTTATATCTTCCATTTTCTGTAAGGGAGTCTGCATTATATTTGTCTTGACCTAATGCACTTCGAATATGTTAGAGAAAGTTAAATTTATGATTTGGCCATAGGTTGAATAATATGATGATCTACAGTTGAATCTGACCAAGAGAAATTTACCCTAGATTCAGAGATTCTAAACATGGGACTAGAGAAAAAATATGACTTTGAATTGTCCACTTTAGGGAAGAGCTGAGTACATTTGGATTAACTTCACAGTAAGCATATGTATTTTTAAATTATGTGAAAAGGAAGAGGATGTCTATATTTTTATGGCCAAATGGTGGTATATAGTGCAGATGCAGTATTTATTTCCTTTCCAGCATTCCTTTGGGGAACTCTGTACATTCTCGACAGTTTTCTTAGTATAGTCAGTATAGTCAGTTATGGTGATCAGGCCCTGGACCCTTATGGTACATGATATAATGTACCATGCTCAATATTAATATACCATTTCCCTGGTAACAATTAATATGCCATTTCCCTGGTAACAATGACTGATCTAAGATATAGGAAAATTAATCAAGTGGAACCATTAAAGAGGGAATGAGGCCAAGACACAGGGGTAAGCATAACCAAGAGATAAAGAATACAATGGTGCAAAATCCACTGCTTTTAAATACTGTGCTTCTAAACACTGTGATTCTTGAGGTCAATATATTACTGGATTTTCCTGTTTCATTTAGCAGTCAATTATCTTTTTTCCTCAGCTAACTGGAGTTGGGTTTCTTTCAATTGCAATTGAAAGAACTCTAATTAATATAGAGATATACATATATCCATACATATAAACATACATTTAGCACATGCATATGCTAATATAGCATAGGGGTTTAGAGTATGTACTTTGGAGTCAGACTATCCTGAATTCTAATGCCAGTTCTGTTCTTAACCATAGTGCTTACAATGTAGAAGGTAATTAATACATCATTATCATTTTATTCACATAAATTCTAATATGCATACTCATATATATTCTCACCTCTTGCTTGAGTAATGCTTAATTCATTTTCAAAGAATATTAAAATTACTCCTCTTTTCAAAATGTGTCTCTGAAAGTTGGTATTGTGAGATTCTAAGTTTTAAGCCTCTCCATCTCCTTACCACTCAAAAAGTCTAGGACATTGTGATAAATGAGCTAAGTTGATGGTGGATGCCATTTTCCTGGGACACAAAAAGGAGATGCTTGCAAAGTAACTCACAAAAACAAATAACCTTATTTCCACTGACAGTTTTGGGATGCTTTACAACTGAGCAGAACAAAGTTTGGTTTGTTTTTAAATTAATAAATTTAATTTTGTTTTAAACAAAATTGATAATAGAGAGTCCCCCAGGCTCAGATTCAAAAGGTCTAGACTCATCTCTATCAAGCCTAAGGTATGTTATAGAACCTCTCTTAAATGTTGCTCAATCATTTATAAAGTGGGAATAATATCTGACTTGCAGATTGTCAAAATCACCGAAAATAAAACGGAATGGGGAGAGTGGAGATCAAGATGATGGAATACACGAACATGAAACTCACCTCTTCCCACAAATAATCAAAATACATATATATATATATATATATATATATATATATATAGAACAATTCTCACAGAATCAGGACAGGACATGAGCCCCTGAGAGGGAACTGTGAAAGAAGAAAGATTCCCTCACCTTGGGAACAACTGGGACAGATAAGGGGTTTCAGGGGATCAGAGGAGAGTGAAGAAACTGGCTTGTGTCAGGCAGGACAGAGAGAGGCCAACTCAGATGCTCCTGGCCTTCTTGCTGCACCTCCCAACCAAAGACATACACCTGATGGTGTTCATGGTTTGTAGGTGCTGCAGCTCAGGCTTCAGTGGACAAACCTTGAGAGAGGACCCAACTTGGCTGCATGGAGACAACCTGAAGGGCCTGGAATGTCATTGGGCTGCAACAGGGGTTGTGTGCCTGATGGAGTCTGGGTCCACCATAGTACCCCATTGTCCACATTTGCATGAAAGGGGACATGACTCTGCTATAGCAGCCTCATTCTCAGCATGCTCAGAGCAGGCACAGCTCTGCTTCCAGGAGCTCTGGAGTGCACAAGTGCTGATAGGTTTCCTACATGTAGAGGCAGGGCTGAAATCTGAGCCAATTCCAGGTGACTGCAGGAATTCCGCAGATTTACAGGCAGCTTTGTGAGTGCAGAGGCTGAAGGACATCTGAACAGATTACTGGTGCTCCTGTAGCTGGGACAAGTCTGGCATCAGCAGCAGTGGGTTTTGCAGGTGTGTGCATTCAGAGGTGGGGCTGGGGTCTGCGCCATTTCCAGTGCTCTCACAGAGGGCCCAGGTGCATACTACAGTGGGTGCTGGTGGATTTGCACCAGCAGATTTACACTGGTGGCTTTGTAAGCACAATGCCTGGCTGATTGCCTGTATTCCTACAACAGAGGCAGGACTGAGGGCAGTGCCAACAACAATGTTCTTTGTGAGTACACACAATGGGTGACACATGACATCACAGAGTTTACTTCCCCCCAGTGGACAGCTCCTGCAGAGGAATACTCAGTGTCACCTTTCCCAGCAGGAATGTTCCAGTCCTGCCTACCTCATGCTGTATCTTAAAACTGGATCTAAGGGCTTTACTCAAACAATTGGGAAGGAGAACCTGCCTCTGACAGGGTTGTTACAACCACAGAGCAAAGAGGAGACCCTGTCCAAAATCAGGCTCTGGTCACCAAGGCACAAATCACACCCCCTATCAAGGGGATAACAACAAGCGCAAACTGAGAAACGACGTGACAAGCATCCATACCAAAAACAGCCCTTGCATTAGACTCACACAGATTACACAGGGAAGCTTCCACATAAAAACAACTCTTTGAGACCACAGTAGATAACTCATTCTCCTAAACTCACAGTCACAAAATTTTAAGTAAAATGAATAAGCAGAAAATTGCTCTCAATTAAAAGAACAAGAGAATTTCCCTGAAAAAAAAAACAACAGAAAAGACCTCTCCAGTCTACTAGACCTGGAATTCAAAAAGGAGGTAATAAAAATACTCAAAGAAATAAGAAAGGCTATCAATAGAAATGCAGATCACTGTAACAAGGAATTAGAAATTAAAAAGAGGGACCAAACAAAATTAGAAAACTCAATTGCTGAGGTGGATACCAAGATGAAGGCAATAAATAGCAAACTAAATAATGCAGAAGAATGAATAAGTGATCTGAAAGACAGAATGATAGAAATCACCCAATCAGAACAGCATACAGAAAGACAAATAAAAAATAATAATACAAGCACTATATTAGAACTATGGGATAATATAAAGTGTGCCAATTTATGCATAATTCCAAAAGAAGAGGAGGGGGTCAAAAATGTGTTTGAGGAAATTACAGCCAAAAACTTCCCAAAGCTAAAGATGGAAACATATGTCCAGATACAAGAACACAAAGGGTCCAAACAAGATGAACCCAAACAGACCCAAACAAAGACACATTATAATTAAAATGGCAAAAGTTAAAGAGAGGATTTTAAAGGCAGCAAGAGAAAAACAGAGCTAGTAACAAGGGGTCCCCCATAAGGCTATCAACTGATTTCTCTACAGAAATGCTGCAGGCCAGAAGGGAGTGACAAGATATATTCAAAGTCCTGAAAGGGGAAAATCCTGAAACCTAGGACATTCTACCCAACAAGACTAACATTTAGAATAGAAAGAGAGATAAAAAATTTCTGAGACAAGCAAAAACTAAAAGAATACAACAATGCTAAAACTATCTTAAAAGAAATACTGAAAGGTCTTCTCTAAATAGAAAAAAAAAAAACAAGAATCTATAGGAAAGAGAGAAACACAATAGGAAAAGCAAATATGTAAATGGGTTATAGATGACTTAAAGAAGTCAGTACATAGATTTAAAAAAAATCAACCAAAAAAAATTCTGTGAAAGTGATTATAACTACAATGAGAAGCAAACTGATAAACATTAAGATGTAAAAAGGACATCAAACTTATAAAATGTGGGAGAGAAGAGTAAGAAAATGTATGTTTTTTTAGAATGTATTTCATCTTATATGACTACAAGTCTAAAGGAAGTAGATATAGAAATGGGTTAACCTACTTGACAAAATGGTAACCACAAATCAAAAACATACAATAGATTTACAAAAAAACAAAAAGAAGATAGCTTAAAAGAAATATAATTCATTTGTTATATAAAAGAAAACCACAAAGAAAAAAAAGAAAGAAACAAAGAAGAAATACAAAATCAACTGGAAAACAAGGTTTAAAATGGCAATAAATACACACCTATCAATAATTACCTTAAATGTCAATGGTCTAAATGCTCCAATCAAAAGACACAGAGTAGAAGATTGGATAATAAACAAAAGCCTACAATATGCTGCCTATAAGAGACCCACTTTAGGGTGAAGAACACACATAGATTGAAAGTGAGGGGAGGGAAAAAGATATTCCATGCAAATAGAAATGACAAGAAAGCAGGGTAAAAATACTCATATCAGACAATATAGACTTTAAAATGAAGGCGATAAAGAAAGATAAAGAAGGACACTATATAATTATAAAAGGATAAATAGAAGAATATTACACTCATTAACATATATGCACCAAATATAGGAGCACCTAAATACATAAAGCAAATACTAACAGACATAAAGGGAGAAATTAACAGGAATACAATAATAGTAAGAGACATTATCACCCCACTGACATCAATGAACAGACCTTCCAGACAGGAAATCAATAAGGCAAGAGAGACCTTAAATGACACAATAGAAAACTTAGACTTAATTGATATTTTCTGGACATTACAACCTCCAAAAAACAGAATGCACATTCTTCTCAAGTGCACATAGAACATTCTCTAGGATAGACCACATATGAGAACACAAAAAAAGCCTCAACAAATTAAAGAGCATAGGAATTATTTCAAGCAGCTTTTCTGCCACAATGACATGAAAATAGAAATCAACCACAGAAATAGAAATGAAAAAAAATGATTACATGGAGACTAAACTACATATTACTAAAAAAAACAATGGATCAACAATGACATCAAAGAGGAAATTTAAAAATACCTTTAGTCAAATTACAGTGAAAACACAACCATACAAAATCTGGGATGAAGTTGGATTCATCCCAGAAACACAAGGATGGTTCAACATACGCAAATCAATCAGTGTGATATACCATATCAACAAAAGAAAAGACAAAAAACACATGATCATGTCAATAGATGCTGAAGAATCATTTGATAAAATTCAACATCCATTCATGATAAAAAGCTATCACTGGGCTTCCCTGGTGGCATGGTGGTTGAGAGTCCACCTGCCGATGCAGGGGACATGGGTTCATGCCCCGGTCCGGGAAGATCCCACATGCCGCAGAGTGGCTGGGCCCATGAGCCATGGCCGCTGAGCCTGCACATCTGGAGCCTGTGCTCCGCAACAGGAGAAGCCACAACAGTGAGAGGCCCGCATACCACCAAAAAAAAAAAACTATCACCAGAGTATAGTCAGAATATATCTCAACATGATAGAAGCTATTTATAACAAACCCATAGCCAACAAAATACTCAAGGGTGAAAAGCAGAAAGCTTTCCCACTAAAATCTGGAACAAGGATGCCCACTCTCACTGCTTCTATTCAACATAATATTGGAAGTCCTAGCCACAGCAATCAGGCCAGGAAAAGAAAGAAAAAATATCCAAATTGAAAGGGAAGAGGTAAAATTGCCATTATATGCAGATGGCATGCTACTATATATAGAAAACTCTAAAGACTCCACACAAAAGCTACTAGAACTGATAAATTCAGCAAAGTAGCAGGATACAAGATTAACATACAGAAATCTGTTGCATTTCTTTATACCAGCAATGAATGTTAGAAAGAAAAAGTAAAAAAAAAAAAAAAAAAAAAAAGATGATCTACAGAGTGAAAGAAAATATTTGCAAACAATGCAACAAGGGTTTTAATTTCCAAAATATACACACAGATCCTACAGCTCAATATCAAAAAAATAGATAACCCAATTAAAACATGGGCAGAAGACCTAAACAGACAGCACTCCAAAGAAGACATACAGGTAAGCAACAGGCACATGAAAAGAAGTTTAACATCACTAATTATTAGAGAACTGTAAATCAATACTACAATGAGGTATCACCTCACTCTGGTCAGAATGCCATCATTGAAAAATCTACAAATAATAAATGCTGGAGTGGGTGTGGAGAAAAAGGAACATTTCTACACTGTTGTTGGGAATTGGTGCAGCCACTATGGAGAACAGTATGGAGGATCCTTAAATAACTAAAAATAGAGTTACCATGTGATCCAGCAACCCCACTGCTGGGCATATATCCAGAGAAAACTCTAATTTGAAAAGATACATGTACCCCAATGTTCATAGCAGCACTATCTACAATACCCAAAACATGGAAGCAACCTAAGTGTCCATTGACAGATGAATGGATAAAGAAGTTATGGTATATATACACTATATATATATATATATATATATATATATAGAGAGAGAGAGAGAGAGAGAGAGAGAGAGAGAGAATGAAATATTAACCATAAAAAAGTGAAATAATGCCATTTGCAGCAACATGGATGGATCTAAAGATTATCATAAGTGAAGTAATTCAGAGAAAGACAAATATATGATATCACTTATATATGGAATCTAAAAAAATGACACAAATGAACTTATTTTCAAAACAAAAATAGACTCAGACATAGAAAACAAACTTATGATTACCAAAGGGGAAAGAGGTTGGGGGATAAATTAGGAGCTTGGGATTAACAGATATGCATGACTATATATGAAGTAAGGTAAAAAAACAAGATCCTGCAGGATAGCAGAGGGAACTATATTCAATATCTTGTAATAAACTAGAATGGAAAATAATCTGAAAATATATGTATATATATGTATAACTGATTTACTTTGCTGCACATCAGAAACTAACACAATATTGTAAATCAATTATGCTTCAATAATTTTTTAATGGAATGGGAGTGATTTACAAACTGTAAAAGATTAAATAAATGTAAAGCATTGGGGATTATTGAAAATACCTGTTGAAGTTTTAAACCCAAAAATGCAGTTTCACGTCTTCCTTATGTCCTGATCACTTTGAATATGTCAGATTAACTTGCTTCCTTGACTTGTATCCCCTTCCATTTTTCCTTCTTCTTTTCCACTGAAATGTCATTCTCTCCCCAACCCCTGTTAAAGACTTCCACAGGCTTTCTGGGTTGCTGAAGGTCTAAATAAGGCAGGATATAAACATCATTTAAACCCCTTTTACCACATGAACCTTCCATTATACAAGAAAAAGTGAAGACAAAGACAACAACACTATCACTTATTTTCCAGGTTCCCTTGAGCCAGGGTTGATTATGTAACTCTGTTCTGACTAAGGTGACATAAGATGATGTTTCCTTAGAAACTTCTGGAATTTATTTTCTTTGTGATAAAAGGTCTTGACAGATGCATGTGAGGAAGCCCCCTTTTCTGTCCACCTTATTTCTTAATACTTGGAATATTGCCCATTAATGTTGTTTGGGTTGACACAGTCATTTAGTTATTGTGAGGGAAGACAAGAGATTAAATACAGTGTCCTGTCACTGTTGAGCTGTTCAACAAATCTCCTGAAACTGTCTAGATTCTGACTTCTTGCCTTCGGGATAATACTTACGTTATAAAAATAGATGTATTGACCTCTCAGCTACCACACTGTTGGCCACGCAGCTTCCAGCTGTTCGCTCCTCTGGTGAGATGGGGCCAGGAGATGCTATCCTCAGCTCCTTGCCTGGGTGGGCAAGTCATGCTATAGGGCTAGCAGAAATCCCCTTTTGAAGGTCCCACCAAGTTCCCCGATAGAGAGCTGCAGCTGAGCAGAGTGGCTGCTTGGGACTACTGCTCAGGTGCCATGGAAAGCCTTCATGGAATCTGACATTTTATCACTTTGGGACCATTGGCCAGCTGCTCCTGACTTGGCCACATGAAGGTTCAGACTGTCCCAGTCTCTGACCTGAAGACAACCAGCACTATTAGCATATCTCTCACCACCATGAATGCAAGGCATTTCAGTGAAGAGTATGAGGAGGACATCTACAAATCCCAGACTGGAATGTGCAAGGTCTGAAGAATGGTGGAATAACCCAATGTATCTGGGTAACCTTCGGAGACAGCTGAGATAGAGCCTCAATAGGGCAGTGGCTGACAACCAACTTATAGCCCATCTTCTCCAGCCGTGTGGCTGACAGGGTTTTGGTACTCCAGCCAGCTGCCAGGACTGAACCTCTGAGGTGAGAGAGTCAAATTCAGGACATTGGTCCACCAGAAACCTCCCAGCCCCATATAACATCAATCGGCGAGAGCTCTCCCAGAGACCTCTGTCTCAACACTAAGACACAGCTCCATTCAACAACCAGTAAGCTGCAATGCTGGACACCCCATGCCAAACAACTAGCGAGAAAGGAACACATCCTACTCATTAGCAGAGAGGTGGCCTAAAATGATACTAAGATTACAAACACCCCAAAATACACCAGCAGATGCGATCCTGCCCACCAGAAAGACAAGATCCAGCTCATCAACCAGAACACAGGCACCAGTCCCCTCCACTAGGAAGCTTACACAATCCACTGAGCCAACCTTACTCACTGAGGGCAGACACAAAAAACAATGGGAACTATGAACCTGCAGCCTGTTAAAAGGAGACTCCAAAAACATTAAGTTCAGCAAAATTGGAAGACAGAGAAAAACTCAGTAGATAGAGGAACAAGGTAAAAACCGACCAGACCAAACATATGCAGAACAAATAGGCAGCCTACCTGAAAAGGAATTCAGAGTAATAGTAAAGATGATCCAAAATCTTGGAAATAGAATGGAGAAAATACAAGAAATGTTTAGCAAGGATCTAGAAGAACTAAAGAGCAAACAAACAGTGATGAACAACACAATAAATGAAATTAAAAATTCTCTAGAAGGAATCAATAGCAGAACAACTAGGCAGAAGAACGGATAAGTGACCTGGAAGATAAAATAGGGGAAAGAACTATTGCAGAGCAAAATAAAGAAAAAAAGAATGAAAAGAATTGAGGACAGTCTCAGAGACCACTGGGACAATATTAAATGCCCAACATTCAAATTATAGGGGTTCCAGAAGAAGAATAGTGAAAGAAATGGACTACAAACATATTTGAAGAGATTATAGTTGAAAACTTCCCTAATATAGGAAAGAAAATAGTCAATAAAGCCTAGAAAGCACAGAGAGTCCCAGAGAGGATAAATCCAAAGGGAAACATGACAAGACACATGTTAATCAAATTATCAAAAATTAAAGGGCTTCCCTGGTGGAACAGTGGTTGAGAGTCCGCGTGCCAATGCAGGGGACACGGGTTTGTGCCCCAGTCTGGGAAGATCCCACATGCCATGGAGCAGCTGGGTCTGTGAGTCATGGTCACTGAGCCTGCACGTCTGGAGCCTGTGCTCCAGCTCCAGACGTGCAGGCTCAGCACATTGGCAAGGTCACAACAGTGAGAGGCCTGTGTACTGCAAAAAAAATAATAAAATAAAAAAAAATTAAATACAAAGAAAAAATATTAAAAGCAGAAAGGGAAAAGGAAGGAATAACATACAAGGGAATCCCCATAAGGTTAACAACTAAACTTTCAGCAGAAACTCTACAAGATAGAAGGGACTGGCAGGACATATTTAAAGTGATGAAGGAGAAATCTACAACTAAGATTACTCTACCCAGCAAGGATCTCATTCAAATTGCTGGAGAAATTAAAACCTTTACAAACAAGCAAAAGCTAAGAGAATTCAGCACCACAAACCAGCTTTACAACAAATGCTAAAGGAACTTCTCTTGGCAGGAAACACAAGGAAAAGACCTACAATAACAAACCTAAAACAATTAAGAAAATTGTCATAGGAACATACATATAGATAATTACCTTAAATGTAAATGGATTAAGTGCTCCAACCAAAAGACATAGACTGGCTGAATGGATACAAAAACAAGACCCATATATATGCTGTCTACAAGAGACCCACTTCAGACCTAGGAACACATACAGACTGAAAGTGAGGGGAAGGAAAAAGATATTCCATGTAAATGGAAATCAAAAAAAGCTGGAGTAGCAATTCTCGTATCAGACAAAATACACTTTAAAATAAAAACTATTACAAGACACAAAGAAGGACACTACATAATGATCAAGGGATCAATCCAAGAAGAAGATATAATGATTTTAAATATTTATGCACCCAACATGGGAGCACCTAAATACATAAGGCAAATGCTAACAGCCATAAAAGGGGAAATCAACAGTAAAATAATCATAGTAGGGGACTTTAACACCTGACTTTCACCAATGGACAGATCATCCAAAATGAAAATAAATAAGGAAACACAAGCTTTAAACGACCCATTAAACAAGATGGACTTAATTGTTATTTATAGGGCACTCCATCCAAAAACAACAGAATACACTTTCTTCACAAGGGCTCATACATCATTCCCCAGGATAGATCATATCTTGGGTCACATTCAAGCCTTGGTAAATTTAAGAAAATTGAAATCATATCAAGTATCTTTTCTGACCCCAAGGCTATAAGACTGGAAATCAAATACAGGGAAACACCTCTAAAAAATACAAACACATGGAGGGTAAACAATACACTATTAAATAACCAAGAAATTACAGAAGAAATCAAAGAGGAAATAAAATAATACCTAGAAACAAATGACAATGAAAACATGAAGACACAAAACCTATGGGATACAGCAAGAGCAGTTCTAACAGGAAAGTTTATAACAATACAATCCTACCTCAAAAAACAAGAAAAATCTCAAATAAACAACCTAACCTTACACCTAAAGCAATTAGAAAAAGAAGGAAAAAAAAAACCCCAAAGTTAGCAGAAGGAAAGATCATAAAGATCAGAAATAAATGAAAAAGAAATGAAGGAAACAATAGCAAAAATCAGTAAAACTAAAAGCTGGTTCTTTGAGAAGATAAACAAAACTGAAAAACCATTAGCCAGACTCATAAAGAAAAAAAGGGAGAAGACTAAAATAAATAGAATAAGAAATGAAAAAGGAGAAGTAACAACTGACACTGCAGAAATACAAAGGATCATGAGAGATTACTACAAGCAACTATATGTCAATAAAATGGACAACCTGGAAGAAATGGACAAATTATTAGAAATGCACAACCTTCTGAGACTGAACCAGGGAGAAATAGAAAATATAAACAGCTCACTCACAAGAACTGAAATTGAAACAGTGATTAAAAATCTTCCAACAAACAAAATGCCAGGAACAGATGACTTCACAGGTGAATTCTAGCAAAAATTTAGAGAACAGCTAATACCTATCCTTCTCAAATCTTCCAAAAAACAGCAGAGGGAGGAGCACTCCCAAACTCATGCTACAAGGCCACCATCACCCTGATACCAAAACCAGACAAAGATGTCACAAAGAAAGAAAACAACAGGCCAATATAACTGATGAACCTAAATGCAAAAATCCTCAACAAAGTACTAGCAAACAGAATCCAACAGCACATTAAAAGGATCATACAGAATGATCAAGTGAGGTATATCCCAGTAATGCAAGGATTCTTCAATATACACAAATCAATCAATGTGATACACCATATTAAGAAAATGAAGGACAAAAACCATATGATCATCTCAATAGATGCAGAAAAAGCTTTTGACAAAATTCAACAGCCATTTTTGATAAAAACCCACCAGAAAGTAGGCATAGAGGGAACTTACCTCTACATAATATAGACCATATATGACAAATACACAGCCAACATCATTCTCAATGGTGAAAAACTGAAAGCATTTCCACTAAGATCAGGAACAAGACAAGGTTGCCCACTCTCACCACTATTATTTAACATAGTTTTGGAAGTTTTAGCCACAGCAATCAGAGAAGAAAACGAAATAAATGTAATACAAATCAGAAAAGAAGTAAAACTGTCACTGTTTGCAGATGGCATGATACTATACATTCAGTATCCTAAAGATGCTATCAGAAAACTATTAGAGCTAATCAATGAATTTGGTAAACTAGCATGAAACAAAACTAATGCACAGAAATCTCGCATTCCTATACAATCATGATGAAAAATCTGAAAGAGAAATTAAGGAAATACTCCCATTTACCACTGCAACATAAATAATAAAGTACCTAGGCATAAAGCTACCTAAGGAGCCAAAAACTCTGTATGCAGAAAACTATCAGACACTGATGAAAGTTATTAAATATGATACAAACAGATGGAGATATATACCATGTTCTTGGATGGGAAGAATCAACATTGTGAAAATGAATATACTACCCAAAGCAATCTACAGATTCAATGCAATGCCTATCAAACTACCAATGTCATTTTTCACAGAACTAGAACAAAAAACTTCACAGTTTGTTTGGAAACACAAAAAACCCCGAATAGCCAAAGCAATCTTGAGAAAGAAAAACAGAGCTAGAAGAATCAGTCTCCCTGACATCCAACCCTACTACAAAGCTACAGTTATCAAGACAGTATGGTACTGGAACAAGAACAGAAATATAGATCAATGGAACAGGATAGAAAGCCCAAAGATAAACCCATGCACATATGGTCACCTTATCTTTGATAAAGGAGGCAAGAATATACAATGGAGAAAAGAGAGCCTCTTCAATAAATGGTGCTGGGAAAACTGGACAGCTACATGTAAAAGAACAAAATTAGAACACTCCCAAACACCATACACAGAAATAAACTCAAAATGGATTAAGGAACTAAATGTAAGTCCAGACACTATAAAACACTTAGTGGAAAACATAGGCAGAACACTGCATTACATAAATCATAGCAAGATCCTTTTTCACCCACCTCCTAGAGAAATGGAAATAAAAACAAAAATAAACAAATGAGACCTAATGAAACTTAAAAGCTTTTGCACAGCAAAGGAAACCATAAACAAGACGAAAAGATAACTCTCAGAATGGGAGAAAATATTTGCAAACAAAGCAACTGACAAAGGATTAATCTCCAAAATATACAAGCAGCTCATACAGCTCAATATCAAAAAAAAAAACAATCAACCCAATCCAAAAATGGGCAGAAGACCTAAATAGACATTTCTCCAAAGAAGATATACAGATTACCAACAAACACATGAAAGGATTCTCAGCATCACTAATCATTAGAGATATGCAAATCAAAAGTACAATGATGGGCTTCCCTGGTGGCGCAGTGGTTGAGAGTCCGCCTGCCGATGCAGGGGATGCGGGTTCGTGCCCTGGTCCGGGAAGATCCCACATGCCGCGGAGCGGCTGGGCCCGTGAGCCATGGCCACTGGGCCTGCGCATCCGGAGCCTGTGCTCCGCAACGGGAGAGGCCGCAGCAGTGAGAGGCCCGCGTACAGCGCAAAAAAAAAAAAAAGTACAATGAGGTGCCACCTCACACCTGTCAGAATGGCCATCATCAAATATCTACAAACAATAAATGCTGGAGAGGGTGTGGAGAAAAGGGAACACTCTTGCACTGTTGGTGAGAATATAAATTGATACAGCCTCTATGGAGAACAGTATGGAGTTTCCTTAAAAAACTAAAAATAGAACTACCATATGAACCGGCAATCCCACTACTGGGTATATTCCTTGAGAAAACCATCATTCAAAAAGAGTCATGTTCCACAATGTTCATTGCAACACTATTTACAATAGCCAGGACATGGAAGCAACCTAAGTGTCCATCAACAGTTGAATGGATATAGAAGATGTGGCACATACATACAATGGAATATTACTTAAACATAAAAAGAAATGAAATTGAGTTATTTGTAGTGGGGTGGATGGACCTAGCATCTGTCATACAGAGTGAAGTAAGTCAGAAAGGGAAAAACAAATACTGTATGCTAACACATATATATGGAATCTAAAAAAAAAAAAAGTTCTGAAGAACCTAGGGGCAGGACAGGAATAAAGATGCAGATGTGGAGAGTGGACTTGTGGACATGGGGAAGGGGAGGGGTGGGTTTGGACGAGGTGAGAGAGTGGCTTTTGCAAATATACACTACCAAATGTAGAATGGATGGCTGGTGGGAAGCAGCTACATAGCACAGGGAGATCATCTCAGTGCTTTGACACCACCTAGAGGGGTGTAATAGGGAGTGTGGGAGGGAGACGCAAGAGGGAGGGGATACGGGGATACGTTTATACTTATGGCTGATTCACTTTGTTATCCAGCAGAAGCTAAGGCACCACTGTAGAGTAATTATACTCTAATAAAGTTGTTGAAAAAAAATAGATGTATTTATTGTTGATAACATTGTGTGGGGTATTATGTTTCTTACAGCCACACACTTCCCAACTGGTATTCAGGTTTTCCCACCTGAAGTCCCTCAAAATGAGGAAAACAGACACGACTAGAATCTAATATGTGAAGGAGATCAAGTGTCAGAGAGACCAGTTTCAAATGCCAAGACTAGTCAAGAGTGATTAGTAAAGAGAGTGGGCTAGAGCTAATAAACAGGACAAAATGAGAACTTGACAGAACATGGGTGAGAACAAAGGAGAAAGGTTTAGGATTATTATTGACTATTCATTTCTTGCATTTATGGGTCAGTGGTTATGTAATTGGCTCATAATTACAAATTGTAAGTAGATGGCTCCCACCAAATTTGTCTGTTCCTTGGGTAAAAATAATTTAAATTGACATATGTCAAGATTTTTAATTAAAAGTTTCTGGTGTAGCACTTAAAACAAAATATGGCTTATTCCCTTTCATTCACACATGAGAAATATTGAATTTGAATTTGCTTGCTTTTACTGGACTTCCAGAGAATAGATTCCAGATGAATACCTAATAAAGCTTGCAAGAAGAGTTGGAGGAAAATATAAATATAGACAAAAAGTTAAGGATAAATAACAAACAGCATTCTAAGACAGAGGTTTTCAAACTTTATAGTCTACTAGAAGGCTTGTTAAAACACAGATTATTGGACTTCTCACCCAGAGTTTCTGTTTTTGGCCAAATGGGACTAAATAATTTGCATTTCTAAAAAAAATCCTTAGGTGTTGCTGATGATGATGGTGGCCTTAGTATCACATTTGGAGAACCACTATTCTAAGAGGCAGTACAAGGCAATGAACATGGAGTAACAAATGATTGGTAAAGTAGCCATGTGGAGAATACTGAGCTCCACATAGTCTGGTGACTTCACTGATTCTCTGCAAACAATGAAACAGCAATATCGATAGCCAAATTCTTGCCCAGAATATGAGATAGCTCAGGAATTTGTTGGCAGCTAATATCTAACTAGAAGCATGCAGTGCAGCTAAGTGAGATGATATATGCCCAAGAAAAGCTATCCCTTAAGATAATGCATATGTTCTTGAAGCAAAGAACTGTTTCTAGTTGAAGTTTCTTAAAAACAATTGTTTTTGTTACAATTAATCAGTAGGCCTACATACTGCAATACACTTGAGCTACAATTTTCATGGCTTTTACAAGCAACTCTCTAGTTCCTTCCCAGGTTAAAACTCAGCCTAAAGGGCTGTATTGAGTGGTTTCAACATCTGTATTCTCACCAACTGGAAGAACTCTTCTCTCTTTCTGATTTAGTGTCATACTCTCTCTACCTTCTGTGATAATATTTCTACTGCCCTTCACTGCCACAAGTCTTGGTTAGAAACATTCTATCTAATAGTTTCCCATGAACTCTAAATATTAGGAAGAACAGGTTGGTGGTATCAACAACTTCTCTCCCCATAGTATTCATGTAATTGGTCCAGCCCTTCCCACTGACTTCTTTTGATTCACAATGAGTTACTTTTTTGGCCTGGAATAGAGTTTATCTAAAGTAAAAAACCAAAAAACAAATGGGGCTTCCCTGACGGTGCAGTCATTGGGAATATGCTTCCCAATACAGGGGACGTGGGTTTGAACCCTGGTCTGGGAAGATTCCACATGCCATGGAACAACTAAGCCCATGCACCTCAACTACTAAGCCTAAGTTCTAGAGCCCGCAATTCACAACTACTGAAGCCTGTGCACCTAGAGCCTGTGCTCTGCAACAAGAAAAGCCACTGCAATGAGAAGCCCACGCACCGCAACAAAGAGTAACCCCTGCTTGCCACTAGAGAGAGCCCGTGTGCAGCAATGAAGACCCAACACAGCCAAAAATAAAATAAATAATATAAATAAATTTATTTTAAAAAATGAAGGGGAAGTAAATCTCTGGTTATATTCCCTTCTGTCAATGCACATCACTAACCTATCTCTTACTGGTATCTCTTTCCCTTTGTCCACACTGTCACCTAGAAATTGGTTGATGAAACTGTAAGATATTTTCCCTTCTTTGGTATGATGAATGTGTTTTCTCTGCAATATTTATTAATGTGACAGAAATCTATCAGGCAAAGAATCCATCTGAACATAATTAAAGGTGACCATTTATTGTGGGTTATCCGTATCATTTCAGACTCATTTATCAAAGATAATTTTCAATGGATAATCATGCATGCTATGAACTTAGGAAAAGATGAACTATCTGCTGGCATCCTTACTCATTAACACTAACTTAAAATGCCTCAATTTTTTGCAATTATTTAAAGTGATAGAGAAATGCCCTTCCCCTTAATTTTGTTATAGTAACCTATAGGGTTTCTCCATTATTATTTTATTCCTTTCCTGAACACCAACAAAATACTTGTAGTATTCTCACAAAGCTATTTGTGGTGTATTTTAGGAAGTTGGTTAACATCTCACACTTTTTCTTTTTTTTTTTTTTTTTTTTTCTGTATGCGGGCCTCTCACTGTTGTGGCCTCTCCCGTTGCAGAGCACAGGCTCCGGACGCGCACGCTCAGCGGCCACGGCTCACGGGCCCAGCTGCTCCGCAGCATGTGGGGACCCTCCCGGACTGGGGCACGAACCTGTGTCCCCTGCAAAGGCAGGCGGACTCTCAACCACTGCACCACCAGGGAAGCCCTTCATCTCACACTTTTTCTATTTAAGAATATATTGTTCAGAGTTCTGTTTTAGATGGCCCAATTTAGAGTTGATTGAATCTTTAATGTGGAATCCTCACTACTCCTATCATTTTACCTGTAAGAAGCCAGGCAGAAAATAATGCTGATTACCCCCTACATGACATCTTTTTGTTTAAGAAAAGGAGCTAATAAAAGAGGATATTTACTCATCAGATCACACTTATTATGCTGCCAGGGCAGACTTAGAGTTATTTCTGTTAGTTAGGGTACTTTCAGCTATAGGTAGTAGAAACCTAAGTGGATTAGCTTAAATAATAAAATTTAATTATCTTATATGCATACAAGAACAGAGTGGAATGGAGTTCAGGCATGATTTGAGCAAAACTCTTCCAGATTTATCTGGAAATCTTTTTTTTTTTTTTTTTTTTTTGGCCACACCGTGCAGCATGTTGGGTCTTAGTTCCCCAATCAGGGATTGAACCTGCACCCCCTGCATTGGAAGCACAGAGTTTTAACAACTGGACCACCAGGGAAGTCCTTTTTGCAAATCTTATGGCTCTGCCCTTAGTTTCTCTCATAGTCTCAGTATTCCTTAGTCCAATAACTTTCACCAGGAATTGAATTTATGCTGATTAATTTAAACCTGAATTCCTAAAACAAACACTAACAAAAGTAAAGGAAATAAAGAAATTGAATTAACTGGCTTAGAATAATCAGAGGACTTGCCTTGGTATTGGGTCAAGTCTTAAGACCACATTCTTCTTAAGACCTCTCCTAATGAGAGAAGAGTAGAATACATATTGGGATCCAAATGACAGTGTTCATTTGAAAGAATAATCTTTTCTATGCCTCAGTATCTGAAAGTCCTACCTGAATATTCATTCTCATGAAGCTCATCTCCCCACAAGTGGAAGTTCACTGATCTTACGTTTAGTTTACTTAGATGTCCTTATTTCTTCAATTTTTATAAAAGGATACTAATTCTAACCACAAATCAGCTAATCACTAAAGTTTGTATTAACAAAATAACTTTAACTAAATGTTAAATTTCTTTCTTTTATCATTTTATGACAGTTTTGCTACTGTTTGGCACAGTGGATATTTCCGCCTCTCTTCTCTTTGCCATCTCTAATCTTCCTATTCATATCCTCTAATTTTCTTCTCTGATATTACCCAGTTGGAAATTGCTTGGTGGTTTGCTCATTGCTGACAGCATAATATTTACATACCATCCTTCATTCCTTCATAAGAACCAAGGGCCCCCTCATTATTCTGCTGAAAAATCAGGTTACAATATAAGGTGTTTCCACAAATAAATTTATCTATAAAAATGTCACCTGCCAAGCAGTTGTCAATAGATTATCACAGAAGCAGGCTGAAGCAAACACAATCATTCTTCTTTTCTTTGGGGTAGACATTGCAGGTCCCCCTATTCCAACCATGTTGAGTTATGCAAAGTGACTTTAATATCTCATACTCATTTATCTTTGCACATATTCAGCTATACTCTTTAAACCTGACTGACAGAATCCCTTAAGATTAGCTCAAGAATCTGCTCTCTGTGAATTCTTCTTTGATCCTCCCAAGCATGGTATATAACTACTTTCTTTGTTTTAATTATTTTTCTAAATGTAATTATTACTGGCCCCAAACACTCACATTATTAGGAGTCCTAAGAGGGTACTAATCATAACTTTTTTATGTATCATAGAACCTAATACAAAGAATGACATATATTAAATGTCAAATTGTGTGGGATTGAATGGAGTTTAAAGGTAAAAAAGGGTAAGAACTTTTAAATGACCATTATACAAAATTTCAATTAAAAATATCTTGTGTTTTTATGAAAAAGGAAGAAGTAATAATAATAGCAAGTTAGCATCTGCCTTTCTTTTGTCAGAAATTATTCAATTGTTTAACTATAACTTTCCAGTTAGGGAATATTGTTACAGAACCAAACTTGGGTCCAGTCACCTGTGCACAGTAGAGCCAATCTACTGGCACTGGGTTGTGCTGAAGGAAACTGCAGAATTTACTGCAGGTGCCAAACAAGGAATAAAGGCAGATAATGCTCAAAAAACCTTAACTTCCCAATGGCTTTCAGGGAAAGGTTTTTTAAAGACTGTGTGAGGGAGAGGGTTGTGAGTTTTGTGATCAGTTCATGAGCATTCTTGTGATTGATTGGTGCTGAGGTAACCAGAAATCAACATCATCCACCTTCTGGTTCCAACTTGTTTGGGGTCTATGTGCTTGTGGTCAATATAGAATTAATGTCTTCCACCTGGTGGGGGTTTCAGTATCTGCAAAACAGCCCCAAATATATGGCTCAGAATATTACCTATAGCTCTTGAGAAGGAACAAAATGTCTATAAATTTGTTTAATGGTTAAACTATTATTTTGTCTTGGTTGACTCCTGTTTCTGGATTTTCTCACTTCCGATTAAATTTATTATTTGGAACTCAGGGAAGTCCTAGAAATATAGTTTTTCTACAAACAAGAGGGATGCAGAGGACATGGGGGCATCTGTTCTGGGAGGGCCTCATAGGTTCCTACTCAGTTACTATATCATTCTTATAGGTATATGAATATTCATGTTCCTAGTTGGATGTATTGCTTAGATACCTGGATAAAAATTTAAATTAAGCTTTGCACAACCAGAATCAATCAACTAAATCAAACAATTGTATCAATAGAATCACTACTAAAGATGATTAATTGTAGAACACTTTTTATCTTAGAAAATTATACATTTGGGTATAATATACAGCTCATCCTTGTTATTCGTGAGTGTTATGTATTATAAAGTTGCTGCAAATACTGAATTAGAAAATACTGAACCATTACTCCTAGGGGAAATACTGATTTTGGTTTTTCTGTGGCCTCTGGTCACAATATTTTTTTATTAAATTACCAATATATACATTTTTCTTCAGTGTGTGCTTCTGTTTAAAGACATGTTATTTAATATATATTGTTGATTCATACATTGAACTCATGATCAATAGTACTATAACTCATGCCTGAATGAAGCCTGTCTAACACATGTATTTTCTCCATCAGACACATCATATCCTTCTTATGCTTAGAAGCATTACACAGCACTTCAGCACCATGCTTGAAAGCCATTTTAAACAGAAAAAAAATACTAAAAGAAAAATATTACACTAAATAGACCACAGAGAGGAAACTTGTTTATAATATGAGAGTTGAAACAAGGAGGCTGAACATTACCTTATTTGACATCGGGGGAAACATGCCTGTTGGGTGACTCAAATTTTCAACACTCTTCCTATATCCCCAAATGACTGTGAAAATGGTACAAGTATTGCTTTACGGGTAACAAATAAATTTTAGCAAGTAGGTCAATTCACATATATGGAATCTAGGAAGAATGAGGATTGACTCTAATACTTGTAGGATAATGTTCATAGAATCAATCTATAAGCACAGTTCTTCTCCTTTAGAAGACAATAGATTTATCATTCATAACAAATGACTTAATAACTGTATAGTACAAAGATGGACTAAATTTGTGGGAACAGCAACAGTGGAAAGTGAAAAAACATACTAAGTGTCTATTCTTAAGTCTTGGCTCCTCAAGCTATGTAGTCCTCTCTAACATAGTTGTTGCTGGGAATATTTTCTTTCCACATCTCTCTCTGTATAGCTCTGTGCTCTTGTACTTACGCAGAAAAAGCTAAGTAAAGGAACATACTTTGGATTGTGGGCCAACTCAGAAATATACAAAGATCAAATTTACACCTGCACAATCTAAGATAGTTTAAAACAAATGATATTGTAATTTTTTTGTGTTACAGCAACAGTTAACTTCTTAAAAAGAAAAAAAAGTTTTGTAACATGTATTTACTAGCATAACTACTTCTAGAAATCTAAAACTTGGCTATCAGTGTGTTACTCCAATTACAAATAATAATTTGTATAAGATTTCCACAAGGAAAACCTCTGTTACCATATCTGAAGTCTTGCATTTACCTAGGTGAGCATATTTATACCAGTGTTCTTAGTACCCTTGTACGCAAATATACGAGAGAAAAATGTGTCTCAGATTTGTTTTTCACCCCACTGAAAAATATTATACTTTTCTTAGGCATTGTGTTATATAACTAATAGTTTTCCTACTTGATTTGGGTACTAGAAAGCTCTAAATGATTCTAAGAGCATTTCACAAATGTAAAAGATATTCTATTAAATACCTGTTTGTCTTTATTTTCCCCACAATTATTTTCCAATTCCATCACTATTTTCTACTGCCTTGAATGCTTTCCAATTTGTATTCTATTCTGTGATAAGTATTTGTGTCCACAGGCACAAATCCTTTCTGGAATGAAAATCAGGTTGTTTAATTACTTTGATAATATGAAAAGTGATAAAGTAGTGTTTATATTAAAATAATAAATATAGTTTAGTAATGTGTGCCTATCATCCTTATTAAAATAGTAATATTTTACTCTATATACAATTTGAAGTCATAGAGTTACAGAATACACATGTTTCAAGACCCAGGGAAAAAGAAGTAATTTGAAAGGAGCCTGGGTCAGAATCACTTGTTGATCTTGAAGAACCTCCCAGAGAGGCAGGAGGCAACTGGACTCCCCTTAGAAACAGAGATACTCACGGTAGCCACTTTGAGAGGTCATGCTACTGAGAATTGGACTGTAAGTTAGTATGTAAAAAATTGAATACAATGACCCTTGAACAACATTTGTTTGAACTGCACAAGTCCACTTATACTTGGATTTCTTTCCACTATATATGTATTACAGTACTACATGATCCATGGTTGGTGGATATGGAACCACAGATACAGATACAGAAAAAGTTATACTCTAATATTTTACTGCATGGGGAATCAGCACCCCTAACCCTCACATTTTTCAAGGGTCAACTGTGTAATGAAAATATATCAGTGAAAAATCCTAAGAAAGTTGACCAACCAAAGTCCTTACCTGGCATTAAAGAACCATTACACAGGGAAAACATGGCTTTTAATCTTGGACTTATGTTATTTCAGGAGATGCTTGCATCAGCAGAATCATGTGGAAACTGAGATTTATAGAAGAAATAACTGATTCACAGCTCTCATCTCAAGAGGACTTAAGGGTATAGACTCATCAAGTGGAACAATAAATTGTTATTTCACTTTCCTTTGAATCAGTAATTAAATACATATATATATATATATTTATAAGGTATATGATTTGAATCATATATCACATTATGATCTATATGATATATGATGTAGATCATATATTATATATTATTTTTCACTAAAAGGTTTTCCATGCAGGGAAGGATTTTTTTTCTTTTTACTTTAATCACTAATGTCCTCCACAATGCCTGTCACATAATGGGTACTCAAATATTTATAAATTCATGAGCACAACTCTATACTATATGTATATAATATTTTGTCCATGTAAAAAATAAATTAATTTCCAGTCTCATTGCATGAATAGAATTGAATATCCTTATTTAATTTTTTTCTTTAATGACTTAAACACATTCAGAAAAAAAGTAAACCAGGATATATTAACCTACTTATATTCAGAAGTGCCATCTTTCATCTCCTTTTATCTACAAGATATACAGTCAGAGAAATCACCTAAGTGATTTCATCCTCACAGGGCTAGTTTTGCACTTTTAGGCACATTTATAGGAAAAAAAACATCTTTAGGACCTTAAGCTAGACAAAAATATGACATTCTTAAATTTTTAAATATGACACCAAATATGACACCAAAAGCATGACTAGAAAAGGAAAAAAAAAACTATATATGATAAATTGTACCAGAGGAAAATATTTGCATATCACATATCTGGGAAAAGACTTGTATCAAAAATATTTTAAAACTCTCAAAACTGAACAGAAAGAAAACAAGTAAACTAAATTGAAATATATAGGCCAACACAATACTGACAGAGAAGAACAAAGTTGGAGAACTGATGCTACTTGATATCAAGACTTACTATAAAGCTAAAGTAATAAAGACAGTGTACTATTGGTAAAAAAAAAAAGAAAAAAAAACCAGACAAATCAGTTGATAAAACAAGAGTAGAGAGCCCAGAAATATACCCATATAAATATAGTGAAATAATCTTTGACAAAGGAGCAAAGACAATACAATGGAGAAAAGATAGTCTCTTCAACAGATGGTGCTGGAAAAACTGAACATCCACATAAAAAAATTAAAAAAAAAAAGAAAGAAACTAGACACAGAACTTACACACTCATAAAAATTAACTCAAAATGAATCATGGTTGGGCTTCCCTGGTGGCACAGTGGTTGGGGGTCTGCCTGCCGATGCAGGGGGCACGGGTTCGTGACCCAGTCTGGGAGGATCCCATGTGCCGTGGAACAGCTGGGCCCATGAGCCATGGCCGCTGGGCCTGTGTGTCCAGAGCCTGTGCTCTGCAGCAGGACACAGCAGTGAGGGGCCTGTGTACCACAAAAAAATAAATAAATAAATAAAAGAATCATGGTCTTAAATGTAAATTGCAAAATTGTAAAACACTTAGAAGATAATACAGGAGAAAATCTAGATGGCCTTAAGTGTGTAAAAAACTTTTTAGATGCAACATCAAGGGCACAATCAATAAAAGAAATAATTGATAAACTTGACTTTATCAAAATTAAAACTTCTGCTTTGCAAAAAAAAGTATCAGGAGCAGAGATGTGACCAAGAAGACAGAGTAGGAAGACCCTGAGTTTGCCTCCTCCCAGGGGCACAGCAAAATTTAAACTATTTATAGAGCAACTATCTTTGTAAACAACATGATGATAAACAGAAAATATTTTCCACAATTAAAGATATAAAGAAGAAATAACATGAGAGGTGGAGGCAAGGTATAGTAAAGACCCACACCCAAAAAAAGGCAAACCAAAATGGGAGAATAATCACAATTGCAGAGGTTCTCCACAGAGAGTTAGGAGCATGAGCCCTACATTGAGCTCCCCAGCCCAGGTGTCCCACATTGGGATGAGAAGCCCCCAGGGCATCTGACTTTGAAGGCTAACAATGCTTGTGTATGGGAGAGCTATAGAGTTGTGAAAAACAAAATTCTGATCTTCAAGAGCACACACACACAAAACTCACATGTTTCAAGACCCAGGGAAAAAGAAGTAATTTGAAAGGAGCCTGGGTCAGAATCACTTGTTGATCTTGAAGAACCTCCCAGACAGGCAGGAGGCAACTGGACTCCCCTTAGAAACAGAGATACTCACGGTAGCCACTTTGAGAGGTCATGCTACTGAGAGGACACTGGTGAATATAAATCCCATTTTGGAGTTCTACCTCTAGCCTATTAAAACCAGAGGCTCATCTGCTCAACAGCAGGAGGCCAGAACCAGAACTGAGGATACATGGGCCATGCAGCAAGCCTGTCCTACTAGTGTACCCATAATATTTAGACCCACTACAACAAAAGGGATGACACAGCACATATAGGGGGAACCCTAGAACGTATACCTCTGGCAACCAGAATGGAACATGTGGCTGGGCCCCATTGGACATCTCCTACATAAGGTTATTTCTATAAGATCAGGAAACATAACTGACCTACCTAATACATAGAAACAACAAAGAGTTGGGCAAAATTAGGAGACAGAGGAATACATTATAAACAGAGAAAAAGGTCAAAGCCTCAGGGGGGAAAAACAAACAAACAAACAAAAAAACAAAAACCTAAGCAAAGTAGAGACAAACAATCCACTTGATAAAGAGCTCAAGGTAATGATCATAAAGATGCTCAACAAACTTGGCATAAGAATGGACAAACACAGTGAAAAGCTTAACAAAGAGTTAGAAAACATAAAAAGTAGCAGAGAGAGCTGAGGATGCAATAACAAAAATTAAAAATACTCTAGAAGCAATCAACAGGGATTAGATAACTCAGACGAATGTATCAGCAAACTGGAAGACAGAGTAGTGGAAATAACGCAAGCTGAATAGGAAAAAAAAAAAAATTAAAAAAATGAAGACAGGGACTTCCCTGGTGATCCAGTGGTAAAGAATCTGCCTTACAATGCATGGGACACTGGTTTGATCCCTGGTCAGGGAACTAAGATCCCACATGTCACAGGGCAACTAAGCCCATGTGCCACAACTACTGAGTTTGTGCACCTCAACTAGAGCTGTGTATCACAAACTACAGAGCCCCCCACACACACACAACAAAGAGCCCACATACCACAACTAAGACCTGACACAACCAAAAATAAATAAAAATAAAATAAAAATGAAGATAGTTTAAGAGACATCCAGGACAACATCAGGTGCACTACCATTTGCATTATAGGGCCCCAGAAGAAGAAGAGAGAGAAAAGGACAGAGAACTTGTTTGAAGAAATAATAGCTGAAAACTTCCCTAACCTGGGAAAGGAAACCAACATTCAGGTCCAGGAAGCACAGAGTCCCAAACAAGATCAACCAAAAGAGGTCCACACCAAGACATGTTGTAATTAATATGGCAGAATTAAAGATAAACAGAGAATTTTAAAACACATACACACCAAAATAAACAAACTAGTTACATATAAGAGAACTCCCATATGACTGTCAGCTGACTTTTCAGGGGGAACATTGCAGACCACAATTTACTCAAAATGATGAAAGGACAAAACATACAACCAAGAATCCTGTACCTGATAAAGTTATCATTCAGATTAGAAAGAGAGAAAGAGATTTATAGACAAACAAGAGCTAAAAGAAATCATTCTACTGGCTTTACATGAAATGTTAAAGGGACTTCCCTAAGCAGAAAAGAAAAGAAAATAACTAGAAATATAAAAAATTACAAAAGGAAAAATCTCATAGGAAAAGGCAAAAAATATAGTAAAGGCGGTTGAACAACCACTTATAAAGGTAGTAGGAGGTTAAAATACAAAAGTAGAAAAATCATTTATATCCACATTAAATAGTTAAGAGACACACAAAACAAGATGTAAGATATTACCTACCTCAAAAAAAAATGATGAAACATTGTAGGATTGTAGGGGATGCAGGATTGTTAAAATGTATTATTAGAATGTATTCTACTTAAGCAATCATCAACCTAAATAATTATATATATATATATATATATATATATATATATATATATATAAAATACCAAAAGCCTATAATAAATGCACACACAACAAACAGAAAGGAATTCAAACATAATACTAAGACAACCATCCAATCACAAGGGAAGAGAGCAAAGGAAGAAGGAACAAAAAGAACTTAAAAAAAACAACTGGAAAATATGAACAAAATGGCAATAAGTACATACGAATAGATAATAACTTTAAATGTAAATGGATTAAATAATCCAATCAAAAGACATGAGTGGTTGAATGGATAATAAAACAGGGCCTGTATACAGTTGATCCTTGAACAACATGGCTGCATGGATTAATGTATATGCAGAGTTTTTTCAAAAAAAAAACAACACTACAATACTGTATGATTTGCAATTCTTAAAATCCACAGATGCGAAACTGTGGGATGGAGGGGCCAATAATAAATTTGTACATTGATTTTTGACTATACAGGGTGTCAGTGTCCTTAACCCCTAGACAAGGGTTAAAAGTATATGCTACCTACAAGAGACTCACATCAGATCTAAAGACACACAGAGACTGAAAGTGATGCAGTGGAAAAACTTATTCCATGCAAATGAAAAGGAAAATAAAGCTGGGTAACAATATTTATATCAGGCAAAATAGACTTTAAAACAAAAACTGTAACAAGAGACAAAAATGGACAGTACATAATGTTAGAGGAATCAATCTAACAAGAATATATAACCATTGTAATATATATGTACCCAACATAGGAACCCCTAAATACAGAAAGCAAATATGGAAAAACATAAAGAATAACATGGACCATAGCACAGTAATAGTAAGGGATATTAACACCCCAATTACATCAATATGCCTTAAAGATGTCACCAAAAAACTATTAGAAATTATCAATACATTCAGTAAAGTTGTAGGATACAAAATATATAAAGAAAGTTGCATTTCTATACACTAACAACTAAAGAGAAATTAATAAAACAATCCCATTTACAACTGCATCCCTTGTAAGATGCAAAGAATAACATAACAGGAATAAATTTAACTAAGGAGATAAAAGACCTGTACTCAGGAATCTATAAGGCACTGTTGAAAGAAATTGAAGATGACACAAACAAATGGAAAAATATACCATAATCAGGAATTAGAAGAATTAACATTGTTAAAAGGACCATACTACCCAAGGCAATCTACAGGTTCAATGCAATCTCTATCAAAATACCAATGGCATTTTTCATAGAACTAGAGCAAAGAATCTTAATATTTGTATGGAAACACACACACACACAAACCCAATTAACCAAAATAATCTTGAGAAAGAACAAAGCTGGAGGTGTCACTCTTCCTGATATCAAACTATACTACAAAGCTACAATAATCAAACAATGCAGTACCAGCACAAAAACAGACACATAGATCAATGGAACAGAACTGAGAACCCAGAAATCATCCCACATTTATATGGTTATATAATCTAACACAAAGGAAACAAGGATATACAATGGGGGGAAAGACAGCCTCTTCAATAAATGGTGTTGAGAAAGCTGGACAGTCACATGTAAAAGAATCAAAATAGACTAATTTCTCACACCACATACAAAAATAAATTCAAAATGGATTAGATATTTAAATGTAAGACCTGAAACCAAAAAATTCCTAGAAGAAAACATAGGCAGTACACTCTATGACATCATCAGTCTTAGCAATAAATTTTTGGATATGTCTCCCCAGGCAAGGGAAACAAAAGCGAAAAATTAACAAATGGGACTACATCAAACTAAAAGGCTTTTGCCAGAGAAGGAAACTATCAACAAAACAAAAAGGCTGCCTACTGAATGGGAGATGATATTTGCAAACAATATATCTAATAAGGGGTTAATATCCAAAATATACAAAGAACTCATACAACTCAACATCAAAAACACAATAAACTCAATTAAAAAATGAGCAGAGGACCTGAATAGATTTTTTTTTGAAGAAAACATACACGTGGGCAACAAGTATATGAAACGAGGCTCAACATCACTAATCATCAGGGAAATCAAATCAAAACCACAATGAGATATCACCTCATACATTTCAGAATGGCTGTCTTCACAAAAAGCAGGAAATAATAAATGTTGAGGATGTGGAGAAAAGGGAACTTTCGTGTACTCTTGATGGGGACGTAAAACCATGCAGCTACTATTGGAAAACTGTATGGAGATTACTCAAAAAAAATAAAAATAAATTAAAAATATGATCCAGCAATTCTACTTCTGGGTATTTATTTGAAGAAAGTGAGAAAAACTAATTGGAAAAGATATATGCGGTCTTATATTCATTGCAGCATTATTTACAATAGCCAGGATATGGAAGCAACCTAAGTGATGAATGGATAAAGAAGACGTGATATATATATATATATATATATATATATATATATATATATATATATATATATACACACACACATATACATATATATACATATATATATACATATATATACATATATATGTATATATAGTGATATAGATATGTATATAATAAAATATTACTTAGGCATAAAAAGAATGAAATCTTGCCACTTGTCAAAACATGGATGGGCATATACTGTATTATGCTGAGTGAAATAAATCAGAGAAAGACAAATACTATATGATTTCACTTATTTGTGGAATCTATAAAACCAAAGGAATGAATAAACATAACAAAACAGAAAGAGTCATATATCCAGAGGACAAACAAGTGGTTGTCAGATGTGATGGGGCTGGGGAAGGAGAGAAATATGTAAGGAAAATTAAGAAGTACAAATTTACAGTTACAAAATGAATGAGTCATCTGGATGAAATGTATAGAGTAGAAAACATTGTCAATTCTAATGTAATATCTTTGTATAGTGACAGATCATAACTAGACTTATCATAGTGATCATATTGCAAAGTATAGAGCTATGTAATCACTGTGTTATGCAACAGGAACTAACATGGTGTTGTCAGTCAATTATACTTCAAAAACAAACTAAAACAAACTCATAAAAAAAGAGATCAGGTTTATGATAACCAGAAGTGGGGAGTTGGGGTGTGGGAATTTGATGAAGGTGGTATATTTAGTACAAACTTTTGATACAAACTACTAGTTATCAGATAAATAAGCACTAGGGATGTAATGTACAGCATGATAAATATAATTAACACTGGTGTGTTATACATGGAATTTGATAAGAGAGTAAATCTAATAGTTCTCATCACAGGGAATTTTTCCTTTTATTTTTAATCTATTTAAGATTATGGATGTTCACTAAAATTATATAGTAATCTTTAAATGATATATACATCAAAGCATTATGCTGTACCCCTGAAACTTATACAGTGTTGTTTGTCAGTTATATCTCAATAAAACTAGAAGAAAAAACAAATAAATCAATTTACATTAAAAAAAAAGAATATAACTCAGGAATAGCCAGATGGAAGAGATACATTGGGCAAGGAATGGGGAAATACTGCAGAGCTTCCGTGCTCTCTCCAGGAGCACCACTCTCCCAACACCTCCATAATTTCACCAACCTGGAAATTCTCTGAATTCCCTCCTTTTGGGTTTTTGGAGGCTTCATTACAAAGGCATGATTGACCGATAATTGGCCAGTAGTGGTTAAACTCAATCTCTATCTCCTCCCGCTCCCTGGAAATCAGGGTGTGAAACTGGAAGTTCCAACCCTCTAATCACAAGATTGGCTGTCCTGGCAACCAGGTCCCCCACCTCCTTAGAGGCTTTCCAAAGTTTACGTCATTATCATAACAAAAAATATATTTTTTGCCCTTATCAGTTAGGAAATTCCAAGGGCTTTAGGAGCTCTGTGCCATAAAAGAGTCAAAGACTAAATATATACTTTTTATTATAAATCACAATATCACTACCAGTTTTGTCAGTTTACTACGAAGTTAAACATTCAATTACCACATGATTTTTAGGTATTTGTCCTAGAAAAATGAAAACTTTATTGTAAGTAAACCTAGAGAAAGTTTCCCTCCTGAATTTGCTTTAAGAGAACACTGTGTGCTAAATTGAACAAAGTGAAAATACATTTTTATGTGACTGGAATGTCTCATTGCTCACCAACTCAGGCATACAATGCAATCAAATTTATGTTAATTTATCTTGGTAGCTCCAGGTCTTCTGATCCTATTGGAATTTCTGTCTCTGCAAAGATTTTTTTCCTCAAGCATTTCTAAGCCTCCATATTTTCATTTAGAAAGCTGTTCTAGTAGTTGCTCAGAGTCAGTGGGAGGTATGGCAGGGTTCTATTATGGGCTACACAAAGGTGAAGTGCATTCACTAGCCTAATTGCAATTGTCAATGGTGTTTTATTCAATGTTTTTCTATCAGGTAGCTGGATTATGGCAGATTCCATCAGCAGGTGAAGCCCCTGAAACACTAAAGTGTTGACTGACTCCTTCCTTCCTACATTTATTCAGGGGACCTGTATTTCTCCTGCATTATGGTTTCTATTGTCTTCTGCACCCCTATCATAATTCCACTAAATATGATTGCTTATGGGCAGACACCAATCCTGATCAAAGACCTCTTTCCTTTTTCTTCAAAGGCTCCTCAGGTACTGTATACATCAATGGCTATAAATCATTGCTTGAAATGAGGAATGTCAGCAATTTCACCACAAATACAATAGTAAGTTTTGTATAGTTGCCTTTAATAACATCCCTCACTGCAAAGAGAAAATGTACCTAACACTAAAACAATGGCATTGGCAGTGGGTAATTTGAAATCATATGTTCTGGCAAGGATATGGAGTGTAGATTGACTATAGTGCCAATTACGGAAGCAGCTGTGTGCTTTGGGAAATAAACCAAAACAAAACTGTAGCAATTCCATCTCAATAAGATGGATTTAAAAAAGGTATGAAGGAGAGATTCAAGATTCTTTTTAGAAATTTAACTGCTAAGCTCCCAAAACTTTGTCAGAATTAATAAAAATTTCTATAGAATATTAGAGATTAGTACAGCATAAGGATTAAGAAATCAAGCTGTTAATCCAGTCAGACCTGAGTTGGAACTCAGCCAGCATAATGCTTTGGATGAAATAAATGATAAATAAATATGAACAAATATCAGTAACATTATTAAAAGTCTACAAATAATAAATGCTGGGGAGGGTGTGAGAAAAGGGAGCCCTCCTACACTGTTGGTGGGAATATAAGTTGGCGCAGCCACTGTTGAAAATAGTAGGGATGTTCCTCAGAAAACTAAAAATAGAATTACCATATGATCCAGCAATCCCACTCCTGGGCATATATCTGGACAAAACTATAATTCAAAAAGGTATGAGCACCCCTATGTTCATAGCAGCACTATTCACAATAACAAAGACATGGAAAGAACTTAAATGTCCATTGACAGATGGACAAATGGACAGATAAAGATGTGGTACATATATACAATGGAATACTTCTCAGCCATAAGAGAGAACAGCAACATGGACACAACTAGAGATTGTCATACTAAGTGAAGTAAGTCAGAAAGAGAAAGACAAATACCATATGATATCACTTATATGTGGAATCTAAAATATAACACAAATGAAACTGTCTATGGAACAGAAACAGAATCATGAACATAGAGAACAGACTGACAGTTGCCAAGGGAGAGGGTGTTAGGGGAGGGATGGAGTGGGAGGAGGTTGGGGTTAACAAATGTAAGCTTTTATATAAAAAATGGATAAGCAACAAGGTCCTACTGTATAGCCCAGAGAACTATATTCAATATATTATGATAAGCCATAATGGAAAAGAATATTTACAAAAAGAATGTATATATATGTATAAGTGAATCATTTTGCTTGCAGCAGTAATTAACACAACATTGTAAATCAACTATACTTCAGTAAAAATAAGTAAAACAAAAAAAATAAATAATAAATTAAAAAAATATCGGTAACATTTTACTAATACCCATATTCAGAGTCCTGTGCTCAAAGTAGTTTTGGAAACACAAGTGTAAATTAATTTAAGTAGACTTCAAAAAATGTTTTTCATAACCTTAATCAGTGCACACTGAAGACTTGCAAGACAGTGGTAGTATGTAGTATTTTTCAAAATAATTTGAACTTAGACCCCTTATTTCTCAGAATATCCCAATAGGAAAAGTGTGGCTTAAGAACCTTCTTTAATACTTACTATTACATGTTATAGGAGTTTGTCGTAGATCTTTATGGGGATAGATATTTTGATTTAGCAGTTTTAATATAGTCATTTTTAAGAAAAAATTATATTTTAATATAATATATTGGCATAATTACATCAAAATGGCTCCATTTTTTCTTAATTACCTGATAATATGCACAAAATATACCTCTGACCCTCACCCATTACAATGTCTCCTTTTTTTTTTTTTGCGGCACTCAGTCCTCTCACTGCTGTGGCCTCTCCCGTTGCAGAGCACAGGCTCCGGACGCGCAGGCCCAGTGGCCGTGGCTCACGGGCCCAGCCGCTACACGGCATGTGGGATCTTCCCGGACCGGGGCACGAGCCCAGGTCCCCTGCATCGGCCGGCAGACTCCCAACCACTGCGCCACCAGGGAAGCCCTCTTCATTTCCATGTCATTTTAGAAATTTTTATGAGTCTGTGTTAAATTTATAAACCAGAAAAATATGCTGTCTATATTTGATTGGGTTATGTGACCTTAGATATTTATCCTAAAACCATTATTTTTAAGTTTATTTATAGCACTCTATTTTACTGAAACAACAGAAAAATATTTAATTGAGAATTGACTATAGAGTTGACAGTTGGGTTTAATGGATCTTTTTATGAACCCACATTTTTTTCTCCTTTCTACTTCAGTGCCTAATATAGATTCAATCAAACAAAATTACCACAGTTAGGAAGCTTACAAAAAGGAGAGTAATATGCCATCTAGATTTTCAAACAGAAAGTGAAATAAAATCCATTCGTATTCTGAAATTATTACTGGAAAGTAAATAAGTATGACCATCATAATGTTTATAAAGTAATTAGTGAATGTGATAGGCAAATCACTCAGGATATCAGGAATTGCTAGAAAATGAGCAAACATTATACTTAAAATGATTGAAGAGCTTTTCTGAATTAAGTTGCTGTAGTACACATATCTTCTGCTTATACGTAATTTGACTTGGGCAGTGTCAAACTACTACGTCCTCCCTTAACCCAACTTTGACCAATCCTCCTCCTTGATCCCTACCCAATTCCATGAAATTCATCCTCACACTTATTCCTAACCCACACTATTCTTTATCCCTAACCATCTGTAACCCAACACCATCTTCAAGACTATGCCAGGGTCAGGAGAGAGTTTCAACAATGGGATGAGGCTAAGGGATTGGTTAAAATATTGGTTTTATGTTCTGGTTTCTGTGGCATCACATTTTGCTGTTGTTTTCTTATATTTCTTTGATAACTACTGTTCAGATTCCTTGGTCAGCTCATACTCCTTGACCTAATTTTCAACTTCTGGTGTTTTAAAAAAAGATAGTCCTAGGTGCTAGGTTCAAGTATACAAGTATTCACAAGGAGTAAAACAAGCAAGGATAAATTTAGACTGCCATGGCAAGCTCTCACATCCTTTCTCATCACATTAGGACATATGAGCCATATATACACACATATAAAATCTCTGAGAAATCTAAGTGATGTGCATGTGTGTTTTAGTTACTCAAATAAGAATGACAAAAAATCCTTATTTTATAGTCTAGTAGTGACATAACTTATGGGACATTTTCCATGGAGCCATGCTCACAGAACCATAGATATCAGGTTTGTTTATCTTTTTTTTTTTTAACATCTTTATTGGAGTATAATTGCTTTACAATGGTATGTTAGTTTCAGCTTCACAACAAAATGAATCAGTTATATATATACATATATTCCCATATCTCTTCCCGCTTGTGTCTCCCTCCCTCCCACCCTCCCTATCCCACCCCTCCAGGCGGTCACAAAGCACCGAGCTGATCTCCCTGTGCTATGTGGCTGCTTCCCACTAGCTAACTACCTTACTTTTGGTAGTGTATATATGTCCATGCCTCTTTATCGCTTTGTCACCGTTTACCCTTCCCCCTCCCCATAGCCTCAAGTCCATTCTCTAGTAAGTCTGTGTCTTTATTCCTGTTTCACCCCTAGGTTTTTCATGACATTTTTATTTTAAATTCCATATATATGTGTTAGCATACGGTATTTGTCTCTCTCTTTCTGACTTACTTCACTCTGTATGACAGACTCTAGGTCTATCCACCTCATTACAAATAGCTCAATTTCGTCTCTTTTTATGGCTGAGTAATATTCCATTGTATATATGTGCCACATCTTCTTTATCCATTCATCCGATGATGGACACTTAGGTTGTTTCCATCTCTGGGCTATTGTAAATAGAGCTGCAATGAACATTTTGGTACATGACTCTTTTTGAATTATGGTTTTCTCAGGGTATATGCCCAGTAGTGGGATTGCTGGGTCATATGGTAGTTCTATTTGTAGCTTTTTAAGGAACCTCCATACTGTTCTCCACAGTGGCTGTATCAATTTACATTCCCACCAACAGTGTAAGAGGGTTCCCTTTTCTCCACACCCTCTCCAGCATTTATTGTTTCTAGATTTTTTGATGATGGCCATTCTGACTGGTGTGAGATGATATCTCATTGTAGTTTTGATTTGCATTTCTCTAATGATTAGTGATGTTGAGCATTCTTTCATGTGTTTGTTGGCACTCTGTATATCTTCTTTGGAGAAATGTCTATTTAGGTCTTCTGCCCATTTTTGGATTGGGTTGTTTGTTTTTTTGTTATTAAGCTGCATGAGCTGCTTATAAATTTTGGAGATTAATCCTTTGTCCGTTGCTTCATTTGCAAATATTTTCTCCCATTCTGAGGGTTGTCTTTTGGTCTTCTTTATGGTTTCCTTTGCTGCGGAAAAGCTTTTAAGTTTCATTAGGTCCCATTTGTTTACTTTTGTTTTTATTTCCATTTCTCAAGGAGGTGGGTCAAAAAGGACCTTGCTGTGATTTATGTCATAGAGTGTTCTGCCTATGTTTTCCTCTAAGAGTTTGATAGTTTCTGGCCTTACATTTAGGTCTTTAATCCATTTTGAGCTTATTTTTGTGTATGGTGTTAGGGAGTGATCTAATCTCATACTTTTACATGTAGCTGTCCAGTTTTCCCAGCACCACTTATTGAATAGGCTGTCCTTTCTCCACTGTACATTTCTGCCTCCTTTGTCAAAGATAAGGTGACCATATGTGCGTGGGTTTATCTCTGGGCTTTCTATCCTGTTCCATTGATCTGTCTTTCTGTTTTTGTGCCAGTACCATACCGTCTTGATAACTGTAGCTTTGTAGTATAGTCTGAAGTCTGGGAGCCTGATTCCTCCAGTTCCTTCTTTCGTTCTCAAGATTGCTTTGGCTATTCGGGGTCTTTTGTGTTTCCATACAAATTGCAAAATTTTTTGTTCTAGTTCTGTGAAAAATGCCAGTGGTAGTTTGATAGGGATTGCATTGAATCTATAGATTGCTTTGGGTAGTAGAGTCATTTTCACAATGTTGATTCTTCCAATACAAGAACATGGTATATCTCTCCATCTCTTTGTATCATCTTTAATTTCTTTCATCAGTGTCTTATAATTTTCTGCATACAGATCTCTTGTCTCCTTAGGTAGGTTTATTCCTAGATATTTTATTCTTTTTGTTGCAATGGTAAATGGGAGTGTTTTCTTGATTTCACTTTCAGATTTTTCATCATTAGTATATAGGAATGCCAGAGATTTCTGTGCATTAATTTTGTATCCTGCCACTTTACCAAATTCATTGATTAGCTCTAGTAGTTTTCTGGTAGCATCTTTAGGGTTCTCTATGTATAGGATCATGTCATCTGCAAACAGTGACAGCTTTACTTCTTCTTTTCCGATTTGGATTCCTTTTATTTCCTTTTCTTCTCTGATTGCTGTGGCTATAACTTCCAAAACTATGTTGAATAAGAGTGGTGAGAGTGGGCAACCTTGTCTTGTTCCTGATCTTAGTGGAAATGCTTTCAGTTTTTCACCATTGAGGATGATGTTTGCTGTGGGTTTGTCATATATGGCCTTTATTATGTTGAGGAAAGTTCCCTCTATGCCTACTTTCTGCAGGGTTTTTATCATAAATGGGTGTTGAATTTTGTCAAAAGCTTTCTCTGCATCTATTGAGATGATCATATGGTTTTTCTCCTTCAGTTTGCTAATGTGGTTTATCACATTGATAGATTTGCATATATTGAAGAATCCTTGCATTCCTGGAATAAACCCCACTTGATCATGGTGTATGATCCTTTTAATGTGCTGTTGGATTCTGTTTGCTAGTATTTTGTTGAGGATTTTTGCATCTATGTTCATCAGTGATATTGGCCTGTAGTTTTCTTTCTTTGTGACATCCTTGTCTGGTTTTGGTATCAAGGTGATGGTGGCCTCGTAGAAGGAGTTTGGGAGTGTTCCTCCCTCTGCTATATTTTGGAAGAGTTTGAGAAGGATAGGTGTTAGCTCTTCTCTAAATGTTTGATAGAATTCGCCTGTAAAGCCATCTGGTCCTGGGCTTTTCTTTGTTGGAAGGTTTTTAATCACAGTTTCAATTTCAGTGCTTGTGATTGGTCTGTTCATATTTTCTATTTCTTCCTGATTCAGTCTTGGCAGGTAGTGCATTTCTAAGAATTTGTCCATTTCTTCCAGATTGTCCATTTTGTTGGCATAGAGTTGCTTGTAGTAATCTCTCATGATCTCTTTTATTTCTGCAGTGTCAGTTGTTACCTCTCCTTTTTCATTTCTAATTCTATTGATTTGAGTCTTCTCCCTTTTTTTTCTTGATGAGTCTGGCTAGTGGTTTATCTATTTTGTTTATCTTCTCAAAGAACCAGCTTTTAGTTTTATTGATCTTTGCTATTGTTTCCTTCATTTCTTTTTCATTTATTTCTGATCTGATTTTTATGATTTCTTTCCTTCTGCTAGCTTTGGGTTTTTTTTTGTTCTTCTTTCTCTAATTGCTTGAGGTGCAAGGTTAGGTTGTTTATTCGAGATGTTTCCTGCTTCTTAAGGTGGGCTTGTATTGCTATAAACTTCCCCCTTAGAACGGCTTTTGCTGCATCCCACAGGTTTTGGGTCGTTGTGTCTCCATTGTCATTTGTTTCTAAGTATTTTTTGATTTCCTCTTTGATTTCTTCAGTGATCACTTCATTATTAAGTAGTGTATTGTTTAGCCTCCATGTGTTTGTATTTTTTACAGATCTTTTCCTGTAATTGATATCTAGTCTCATGGCGTTGTGGTCAGAAAAGATACTTGATACAATTTCAATTTTCTTAAATTTACCAAGGCTTGATTTGTGACCCAAGATATGATCTATCCTGGAGAATGTTCCATGAGCACTTGAGAAAAATGTGTATTCTGTTGTTTTTGGATGGAATGTCCTATAAATATCAATTAACTCCATCTTGTTTAATGTATCATTTAAAGCTTGTGTTTCCTTATTTATTTTCATTTTGGATGATCTGTCCATTGGTGAAAGTGGGGTGTTAAAGTCCCCTACTATGAATGTGTTACTGTCGGTTTCCCCTTTTATGGTTGTCAGTATTTGCCTTATGTATTGAGGTGCACCTATGTTGGGTGCATAAATATTTACAATTGTTATATCTTCCTCTTGGATCGATCCCTTGATCATTATGTAGTGTCCTTCTTTGTCTCTTCTAATAGTCTTTGTTTTAAAGTCTATTTTGTCTGATATGAGAATTGCTACTCCAGCTTTCTTTTGGTTTCCATTTGCATGAAATACCTTTTTCCATCCCCTTACTTTCAGTCTGTATGTGTCTCTAGGTCTGAAGTGGGTCTCTTGTAGACAGCAAATATATGGGTATTGTTTTTGTATCCATTCAGCCAATCTGTGTCTTTTGGTGGGAGCATTTAGTCCATTTACATTTAAGGTAATTATCGATATGTGTGTTCCTATTCCCATTTTCTTAATTGTTTTGGGTTCGTTATTGTAGGTCCTTTCCTTCTTTTGTGTTTCTTGCCTAGAGAAGTTCCTTTAGCAGTTGTTGTAGAGCTGGTTTGGTGGTGCTGAACTCTCTCAGCTTTTGCTTGTCTGTAAAGGTTTTAATTTCTCCATCAAATCTGAATGAGATCCTTGCTGGGTAGAGTAATCTTGGTTGCAGGTTTTTCTCCTTCAACACTTTCAATATGTCCTGCCACTCCCTTCTGGCTTGCAGAGTTTCTGCTGAAAGATCAGCTGTTAACCTTATGGGGATTCCTTTGTGTGTTATTTGTTGTTTTTCCCTTGCTGCTTTTAATATGTTTTCTTTGTATTTAATTTTTGACAGTTTGATTAATATGTGTCTTGGCGTATTTCTCCTTGGATTTATCCTGTATGGGACTCTCTGTGCTTCCTGGACTTGATTAACTATTTCCTTTCCCCTATTAGGGAAGTTTTCAACTATAATCTCTTCAAATATTTTCTCAGTCCCTTTCTTTTTCTCTTCTTCTTCTGGAACCCCTATAATTCGAATGTTGGTGCGTTTAATGTTGTCCCAGAGGTCTCTGAGACTGTCCTCAGTTCTTTTCATTCTTTTTTCTTTATTCTGCTCTGCAGTAGTTATTTCCACTCTTTTATCTTCCAGGTCACTTATCCGTTCTTCTGCCTCAGTTATTCTGCTATTGATCCCATCTAGAGCAGTTTTAATTTCATTTATTGTGTTGTTCATCGTTGCTTGTTTCATCTTTAGTTCTTCTAGGTCCTTGTTAACTGAATCTTGCAATTTGTCCATTCTATTGTCCATTCTATCTCCAAGATTTCGGATCAACCTTACTATCATTATTCTGAATTCTTTTTCAGGTAGACTGCCTATTTCCTCTTCATTTGTTAGGTCTGGTGGGTTTTTATCTTGCTCCTTCATCTGCTGTGTGTTTTTCTGTCTTTTCATTTTGCTTATCTTACTGTGTTTGGGGTCTCCTTTTTTGCAGGCTGAAGGTTCATAGTTCCTGTTGTTTTTTGTGTCTGTCCCCAGTGGCTAAGGTTGGTTCAGTGGGTTGTGTATGCTTCCTGGTGGAGGGTACTAGTGCCTGTGTTCTGGTGGATGAGGCTGGATCTTGTCTTTCTGGTGGGCAGGTCCACGTCTGGTGGTGTGTTTTGGGGTGTCTGTAGACTTATTATGATTTTGGGCAGCCTCTCTGCTAATGGATGGGGTTGTGTTCCTGTCTTGCTAGTTGTTTGGCATAGGATGTCCAGCACTGTAGCTTGCTGGTCGTTGAGTGAAGCTGGGTGCTGGCGTTGAGATGGAGATCTCTCGGAGATTTTTGCTGTTTGATATTATGTGCAGCTGGGAGGCCTCTTGTGGACCAGTGTCCTGAAGTTGGCTCTCCCACCTCAGAGGCACAGCACTGACTCCTGGCTGCAGCACCAAGAGCCTTTCATCCACAGGGCTCCTTAATTTGGGATGATTTGTTGTCTATTCAGGTATTCCACAGATGCAGGGTATATCAAGTTGATTGTGGAGCTTTAATCCGCTGCTCCTGAGGCTGCTGGGAGAGATTTCCCTTTCTCTTCTTTGTTTTCACAGTTCCCAGGGGCTCAGCTTTGGATTTGGCCCCGCCTGTGCGTGTAGGTCGCCGGAGGGCGTCTGTTCTTTGCTCAGACAGGACGGGGTTAAAGGAGCCGCTGATTCGGAGGCTCTGGCTCACCCAGGCCGGGGGGTAGGGAGGGTCACGGAGTGCGGGGCGGGCCTGCAGCAGCAGAGGCCGGCGTGACGCCGCAGCCTGAGGCGCGCCGAGCGCTCTCCGGGGGAGCCGTCCCTGGATCCCGGGACCCGGCAGTGGCGGGCTGCACAGGCTCCCCGGAAGGGCGTGTGGCTAGTGACCTGTGTTCGCACACAGGCCTCCTGGCTGCGGCAGCAGCGGCCCTAGCATCCCATGTCCGCCCCTGGGCTCCGCACTCTTAGCCGCGGCTCGCGCCCGTCCCTGGAGCTCTCTCAAGCAGTGTTCTTAATCCCCTCTCCTCGTGCACCAGGAAACAAAGAGGGACGTAAAAGTCTCTTGCCTCTTCGGCAGGTCCAGACCCCTCCCCGGACTCTCTCCCGGCCAGACGCGGCGCACCAACGCCCTGCAGGCTGTGTTCACGCCGCCAACCTCAGTCCTCTCCCGGCGCTCCGACAAAAGCCGGAGCCTCAGCTCCCAGTCCCGCCTGCCCCGGCGGGCGAGCAGACAAGCCTCTAGGCTGGTGAGTGCCGGTCGGCCCGATCCTCTGCGCTGGAATCTGTCCGCTTTGCCCTCCGCACCTCTGTTGCTGTGCTCTCCTCCGCAGCTTCCAAGCTCCCCCACTCCGCCTCCCGAAGTCTCCACCCGCGAAGGGGCTTCCTAGTGTGTGGACACTTTTCCTCCTTCACAGCTCTCTCCCACTGGTGCAGGACCCGTCCCTATCCTTTTGTCTCTGTTTAGCTTTTTCTTTTGCCCTAACCAGGTACGTGGGGGGTTCCTTGCCTTTTGGGAGGTCTGAGGTCTTCTGCCAGCGTTCAGTAGGTGCTCCGTAGGAGTTGTTCCACGCGTAGATGTATTTCTGGTGTATCTGTGGAGAGGAAGGTGACCTCCGCGTCTTACTCTTCCGCCATCTTCTATATTCTTATCAGGTTTGTTTATCTTAATCCATCCCAGGAAGACCATTTACCTAGGAAGACCAGGTAAATCCCCTAAAAGAATTACATACATAAGGACTCTCCAGTTAGTAAACACTACTAGTGTGCTTGCCAGGAAGTCTATCATTAGCATATTTACAATGAAATTTGATCAGGTTACCTTTCTTTTTTTCTTGTGTTCCCCAGTAAAGTGAGGGAATAGATTGCAGGCCTGCTGTTAACCCCGTTCTCCATGTCTACTTACTGCTGCTATAATGGTGAGCAAGTTGATCCAGCTCTCCATGCCTCAGTTTCCTCTTCTGCAAAGTATAGGTAATAATAATAATTTCCTCATAGTGTTGTTGTAATGATTAAATAATTAATACATGTAAGGTTTTAGAAGAATATTTGGTATTTGGTGAATGCCTTATAATAATAGATATCAGTATAGCTCCAGTTTAAATTTTTCTTCTTGGTTTCAGCCCCACACATTCAACTGCCTGCTTAACAATTTCACTTGGATATTTCATAGGGATTTCAAATTCAGGTATAAACTGAGTTCATAATTTCTTCCCTCAGCCCCCAAGCCCACCACAGATTCTACCTTAAAAAAAATACTAGTTCTAGGGGCTTCCCTGGTGGCACAGTGGTTAAGAATCCTCCTGCCAGTGCAGGGGACATGGGTTCAAGCCCTCGTCCGGGAAGATCCCCCATGCCGTGAAGCAACTAAGCCCGTGCGCCACAACTACTGAGTCTGTGCTCTAGAGCCTGTGAGCCACAACTACTGAAGCCCGCGTGCCTAGAGCTCATGCTCTGCAACAAGAAAAGCCACTGCTGTGAGAAGCCCATACACCACAATGAAGAGTAGCCCCCGCTCGCCACAACTAGAGGAAGCCCGCACACAGCAACAAAGACCCAGCACAGCCAAAAATAAATAAAAATTTAAAAAATAAATTTATTTATAAAAAGTACTAGTTCTATAGGAGAGTATATTACTCTCTTATTCATATAATAGCTCTTGAAAGAAACCTAGCAATCCTCCAAGACTTCTGCCTTTCTCATATACCCTGATACCCAATTTCTGTAGATGGTTACTGCCCAAATATGTCACTTCTTTGATTCCTTTGCCAACACCATTACAGTCTCCTTTAGTCTCTGATCTGAATGATTGTTAAGGTGTTCCAATTAGCTTTTCCAAATTCATTAATATACTCTATCCTTCCTCCACTGAAAGCACAAGTCAAATCATCTAATTACCCTACTAAAGTGGTCAGTGGGTGCCCGTCATTTCTAGGATAGAGACCAAAATCCTCAATGTAGATTCACACCCCTATATCATCCAGGCCTGCCTTCTTCATGAGACCCATTTGTCCCTGCTCTTGCCTCAATGTTTTATTTCAATCCATTAAATAATTTATTATTCTTCCTGACTTAAGATCCTCACACATTCTGTTCCATATTTGGAAAGCTCTTGCCTACCCTTGACCCAGTTAAAAGTCCTCCTAATTCTTGTGAGCTCATAATGAGCATTAGTTCCTCAGTAAACATTTCCTTGATTCCCAAGAGAGACCAGGTATTCCTATAATTTCCACACATAGCCTGCTTCACAATGAAAATTAAATAAAAATCAATAAATTGATCAAATTAATAAAATAAGTAAGAAAATTAAATAATAAATGTATTCCTAAGGTCTTCCTCAGTCTTTGACTCTTGCTTAAACAGTATTCTTTTATTTACCCTTGTACAATGCCCAAAATGGAATGGCTTGCTCTTGGTCATAGTAAAAATGTTTGTATGTGGAAAATCACATCGAAGTGTCTGCATCAAAATGCCATTGCTTTAATTGTTTCACACTATAAAAAATCTCAATATTACATACAGAAAATATATAGTTGTTTTGCAACGCAAACTCCTGGTCAAATATTTTTAACCTCTTAATTTCCGTCACTTATTTCTATCCTCCCCCAACTCCCTCCCTTATGGCAACCACTTGTTTGTCCTCTGGATCTCTGAATCTGTTTCTGTTTTGTTATGTTTATTCATTTATTTTGTTTTTCAAATTCCACTTATCAGTGAAATCTTAGAGTATTTATTTTCTCCACCTGACTTATTTCACAGCGTAATATACTCTAGGCCCATCCATGTTCTCACAAATGGCAAGGTTTAATTATTTTCTATGGTTTATATATATACCATTTTATATACATACCACACCCATCTGTTCATGGGCACTTAGGTTGCTTCCATAGTCTGATTATGGTAGATAATACTGCAGTGAACATAGGAGTGCATATATCTTTTCCAATTAGTGTTTTCATTTTCTTCAGATAAATACCCAGAAGTAGAATTGCTAGATCATATGATAGTTCTTTATTTAATTTCTTGAGTAATCTCCATACTGTTTTCCATGGTGGCTACACCATGGAACAGTGTACAAGAGTTCCAACCAACAGTGCACAAGAGTTCCCTTTTCTCCACATCCTAAACAACATTTATTATTTCTTGCTTTTTGTGAAGATAGTCATTCTGAAACGTGTGAGGTGATATCTCATTGTGGTGTTGATTTGATTTCCCTGATGATTAGTGATGTTGAGCACTGTTTCATATACTTGTTGGCCATTTGTATATCTTATTGGAAAAAATGTCTATTCAAGTCCTCTGCTCATTTTTTAATTGAGTTTATTGTGTTTTTGATGTTGAGTTGTATGAGTTCTTTTTATATTTTGGATATTAACCCCTTATCAGGTATATTGTTTGCAAATATCTTCTCCCATTCAGTAGGCAGCCTTTTTGTTTTGTTGATAGTTTCCTTCTCTGGCAAAAGCCTTTTCGTTTGATATAGTCTCATTTGTTTATTTTCTGCTTTTGTTTCCCTTGCCTGGGGAGACATATCCAAAAATTTATTGCTAAGACTGATGATGTCATAGAGTGTACTGCCTATGCTTTCTTCTAGGAGTTTTTTGGTTTCAGGTCTTACATTTAAACCTCTAATCAATTTTGAATTTATTTTTGTATGTGGTGTGAGAAATTAGTCTATTTTGATTCTTTAGCAAGTGACTGTCCTGCTTTCCAAACACAACTTATTGAAGGGACTGTCTTTTCTCCATTGTATATTCTTGCTTCCTTTGTGGTAGATTAATTGATCATATAAGTGTGGGTTCATTTCTAAATTCTCAATTCGGATTCATTGATCTATGTACCTGTTTTTGTGACAGTATCATACTGCTTTAATTATTGTAGCTTTGTAATATAGTCTGAAGCCAAGGCGTGCAATATCTCCAGCTTTGTTCTTCTTTCTCAAGATTGTTTTGTCTATTTGGGGTCTTTTGAATTTTCATAAAAATTTTAGTATTATTTGTTCTAGCACAGTGAAGAAATGCCATTGGTATTTTGACAGATGTTGCACTCCTGGCAAATTTTACAGGAAACATTGATCTTAGTAACTAAATTAGTTGATAGGAGATATATAAATAGAATTCAGCTTCCCCAAAAGTTGGTTTGTTTTAGAAGAGTTGGTCTGAGCCACTGTTTCTTAATTTTAATAGATAGGATGATAAGTTATCTATAGTGGCTATTTATAGTTTAAAGTAGTAAAATAATCATCACTTTGGAGGATAACACTTATTTTTCTGTCAATATATCAGTAGATCTTCAATCTTGATCCACCAAGTATGATTTCATGTCACTAGAATAAATGATTTTTTAAAAAGTGAAGATGAAAAAAAAAAAGTGAAGATGGGATAAAAATAAAACCTTTAAAAACCAGTGCCTTATAACAACCTCAGTTTTCAAGTTGTCTATCAGCAACGATCCTGGCCCTCATAGTTTTAGTAAATTTTATATTCTGCATAAGAATCATTGCCCAATAACTTATTTTGAGGTTATACTGCTTGTTTAATCATTGTTTGCTGTCCAGAGTCAAAAAAATTCTAGCAGAAACACAAATTCAAACTGGAAACAATCTCATTTTGTTCCGAACAGATTTCTCCATGTGGTATTAATAATAGTCAATATTGGTCTATGTGCTTAAATTCTCCTTCCTTTTTAGTAGTGTACTGTCCTGAGAAACATAGATTAGTAGTTTTTTTTGAAAAGGAAACCATAATACAATTTAGAAGATATGTCCAAATAACTGCTAAATCCATAATATAGGAGAAATAAGAAAGATGTTCCTTTTTAAAATTGTAGCCTCTTACCTGCTTTATCAATTAAGATAATTGGCAGTGTTTAAACCTTTTTTTGTGCCAGTATCATACTGATCCATCTGCGTGACAAAAAATCTTCACTGAACAATTTTTTAAAGTTGAGATTTATAATCAATTGTGGTATTATTACTCATATCAAATCAAAAAGAAGCTTGGGTACCAATAAAGTTCTGGGCACATTTTCTTGATTATAAATCTGAAATACATGTACTTACCACTTTCCACAATTCATTTAAAGCTAAGAATCATACTTATTATTTTCTTCAGTCCACAAATCCCAGAGATTGGGTTATTCCACACATTAGTTCTCTTATTTCCTTCCAGAATTGTTTCTGAATTTTTCCAGATGACTTTCTGATAAGAAATAAATAACAAAGCAAACACTTGCTTATTTGTTAGAAAAGAGAAAATAACTGTAATTACCATGTGTATAAAGTAGTTAATCTCCTCTTGGGCAGTCTGTCTGTAAAATGAGGACACCCTAGTGTTTACTCTTAAACAGATAAAGCTATTTTGTGGTAGGTGGAAACAATGTGTTGGCAGCCAGTAATCTCCATGTACAAACCCAAATTTTTCAGAGTCCATGAATAACATTTTCAATGTTCTTGAACCAAAAATTTGTCCATTTTTCAAAGTCTTCAATACCATCCCCAGATTCATTTTTCTTTGCTTCTCTAAGGAGTTTTCTGTTCCCTCTCCTTCTAAAGTGAATTCCCTAGGTGACCATTTTACAAAGGAGAATTTTACCTGCCACCATGAATTAAGTTCAAGGAGAACTGTGAAATAAATTACCAATCATTTATCAGACTGATAAAGCCACAGAATCAGCTAACTCAGTTCTCAGAAGACTCCACATTTTTCATTAATACCAATGCTGTGGGATAAGACACCAAAATGATTGATTAAATTTTTCATCCACTTTGCGTATGTAGACATTCTCAAGATTTTATCTTCTCAGGATAGAATTTTCCTTTCCTTTCTTATGTAACTACATTGTGTACCCCTTTATGAGTACCTGCTTTTGAAAAACTGTATAGAATTTTTGGAAGTTTGGATTGCTATTTCAGGGTGTTCAATGTTGCCATTTTATGATAGTGAATACCCTCAGAAGTATACAATAAGTTTTTTGTTTGTTTGTTTGTTTTCCACTAATCTCCTTGAAGTGTCATATGATTTGAAAATATGCTGGTTTTTATTCAATGTATGAATTTACTAATTTTATTATTTAAAATTGTAGCTAAGTATCTCTTATAAATAAGAAACGCTTACCATAGTTGGGTAGTATTTTTTATATTTATCTAAAACAAACTAAACAAGCAGACCCCAGAAATCCACAATATACTAATCCCACATCATTGCAGGATTGAATAAATAAATAAATGAACAAATACAGCACTATTTAGGGATAAAACAAAAGGACTAAATTACATGTAGACCAGGTACTATAAATGAGCACACTTCTCTGTGGGGTGTTTAGGTATGATAAAGTCTGTTAACTCATATCTTTAACAGATAAAGTCTGTTAAAGATAAAACAGAATAACTATCATCAAGATGATTTGCTTAAACCTATGTCTTCAGGGAGATATAGAAATTCACTCCAAAACCATGAGGATAAGAACAGCACTGTGGAACTGTGGAACACTACTGTGGACAATGTTGTTTTTGCATTAAGACAGTCAATTAATAATGACTCATGGTTACTAAGACAGATTTTATTTCTTTAATAGACATTTTAAAAATGTGATCCCAAAGCCAGCAGCATCATCAACACCTTGGAATTTCTTAGACATGCCAATTCTTGGACCTTGTATTAGTTTCTAGGGATGCCATAACAAAACTCCCATAAACTTGTTGGTTTAAACTACAGTAATTTATTTCCTCACAGTTCTGGGGGCTAGAAAGTCCAAGATAAAGGTGCCAGCAAATTCAGTCTCTGGAAGTTTCTCTTCCTGACTTCCAGACTGCCATCTTCTTGCTGTGTTCTCACACAGTCCAGAGAGTAATCTCTGGTGTCTCTTCCTCTTATTTTAATGTCAGCAGGCTTGCTGGATTAGGGTTTTATCACCTCCTCACAGAGCCTACCACCAAATGCAGTCACATTGGGAGTGAGGGCTTCAACAGATGAATTTCAAGGGGACACAAACATTCAGTTCATAACAGGCACCAACCCAAATGTAACAAGTCAGAAACACTGGGTTTAATAAGCCCTCCAGTAATTCTGATGCACACAAAAATGTGAGAGCCAATGCTAAGGGAGTGGTGTTCAACCCTAGTTACCCATTAGAACTACCTGAGGATTTTTTAAAACTTACCAATACCTGGGGTTCACCCAACAACAATAAATTCAAACTATCTATGAGTGGATCTTCAGCACTGATATTTTTACAAGCTTCAAGAAAATTCTTATTTTCTGCCAAAGCAGCAAACCCCCATTCTAATCCCAAATTCTGTGTGTGTGTGTGTGTGTGTGTGTGTGTGAAGTTATCTATATTCACCACTGTATTGTCAATTGCTCTCCTGATTCTGCTTTCCTCAATCATCTTCCCCAAACCTCATTCTTCCTGATACTTGTTTTATCCTTCTCTTGCAATCTTCCTCCAATAACTCACAAATTATAACCCAATTTCTCCAGCCAAATTAAAAAAAAAAAAAACCTGTAAAGGCATAGTCATAAAAGGTCTGGAAAAAATTTATTTTCTACTCTCTACTATAAAATCCAGCCTCATCAGTAGGCTTATTTTTCAAATATGAAACTGACTATAACTATTAAATCTTGCTTCTAAATTCCTCCTGCATAAAACATATCCCAGCAAATTTAGTATATCTTTGTAAATTATCTCATTAGGAGATAATACATGTTAAAGTATTTTCATTAGCTGTAAAGGACTGTATTAATGTAAGGTATCATTACTGTTAACTGGAATGTAAGTTCCTAGAAGACAGAGAATATGTTTATTTACCAGTGTAGTCTCAACACCTCAAAAAGCCCAGGGGTGTTCAGAGCTCAGTTAGTTTCTTTTTAATTACATATTTCATTGATTTATTTAATTGTGAAATTAAAGTCAACACAAATAAGAATTTTGAAAACTTGACTTTAATAACTGAGTTACTATGAAATAAGCATAAGATCATGTATAAATCATAACATCTAAGAGAGAAAATTAATAATAGAACATTTATAAAAGTTGATGACGTGATGTCAATAGTGATAATGATAATTGGAAGAATAAAAGATTTCTTAGGAAAACATTAAAAAAACTATTTTGAAAATACAACACTTGTTGCATGCCACTCAAATAAATAAAGATAACGAGGAATAAAAGGAGAAAAAGGAAGAGATGGAAAAAGGGGAAGGAGGAAAGGATTATAATTGGTGCAATCTCCCTATTATCTATGCTAAAAAAGTTGTATCTGAGAGTTCCTTTACCAATTACTTAAAAAAAAAAGGCATATATATATATAATATATATTATATATATATATATTTACAGGCAAACAACAAGGTGTATATATATGTAATATTGTAATATATATGATAGTGTAATAATATATATGTTTCATACATATATATGTGTGTGTATATATATATTCCTCATCAATTGAAACATTGAAGTCAGGCTAATTGGGTATCAGATTCTATTTCTCTCTTTGATTTTGCTTTTCCATGTGACTTTGGGTAGGTTAAGTGACTCCTCTGAGACTTTTTTCTTGCTTTGGAGCTTAAATAAAGTCACACACATAAATTGCCTTGTAGAATACCTAGCATATAGTTCTCTTCCCTATTTTCCCCTGGAAATATTTATACCTGCATTTAAGTAAAGTTGTAGGTGTTGTTTTATTTAGAGGTATTCCAGCTCATTTGTGAAAGCAAAACTTAGAAAATAGAAACAACATTTTTAATCACATTTCTAATGAATTATTTTCATCAACTTTTGTCCTAAGGACTGATTCTATTTTCTGTTACTTTACTGATTGTTATTTCACACTGGTTTGAAGAAGAGACAGGTGTTTAAAAATTGAAATAATGATGAATTCTATATTGTTCATTTAATATTTCAGTAGTCAGAGCATCACCATTATCACCTGTTATTAGTAAAGAATTATGAAAAGCCTTGGTTCTCTCTCCATTTCCAGAATATTTGAATAAGCACTGCAATTCAGAGTAAAACAATGCCCCCGTTACATTTTACCAACAACCCCTCAACTTCCTCAAAAGCATTAGTACACTGAAAGACATGTTTTACTTACCTTGATGTGTAGTACAAGTTGTCTTGAATAAATCTTCATGAAGATCTTTTTGGAGGGAAAAAAACAACTTTAGGAAAGGTTATTTCTCATTATCAATGTAGAATGACTGGGACTATAGATGAGAAAGTGGTTATATAAATGAAAGGACATACCTAGACATACATAGGAAAATTCTGTAGTGATCTTCAGGAGCTTGTTTATGTCTGATTGCTATTTCAGCAGAAATCAAAAATACAACTGACCTTCCCTAACTTTCAGCAACATTTTGAGTGAAAACCATAAAGAGCTACATAATGTACTTTGAAAAAATAAAAATATTTTCAACACATTCTAAATATCTCATTTTCATGACTATTAGTTGGATTTAGGAATATGATACTGTGGAAAGAAACTTACTTAGACTGGGAATATGGAGACTTAGTTTTATTATTGGCTCCACTCTCTAGTTTGTTGCATATTTCTGGGTCCAACTGACTCATCTATAAAGTGAGAAAATTGTACTATATGACCTCAAACAGCACTTTTAAAATTTAAGATACTGATATGCAGTAAAACTCATCAAAGTTTTCTCATATCCATGATCCTTAGTGTGCTTTTAAATCATTGATCATCATTTTGATATCTGAAGATATGTCAAAACTTACCTTCAAGGGTATTCAAAGCCTGCATAGAGAATTATGAAAACACTCCGATGATAGCAATGCTATTTAATTTAAAATAAGCATGTGTACAGCTGATTCACTTTGCTTACAGTAGAAACTAACACAACATTGCAAAGCATCTATACTACAATAAAAATTAATTTAAAAAAATAATTTAAAAAATAAAATACGCCTGTGTTTTTATATTACCCACAAAACTGAAAAAGAAATGAAAGTAATGATCCAAAGACTAAAATTCATTTAGTTCTTCCTAAGGAAGGATTTCCATATGCATCTTATATGAAATGATAGGAAGAGAAATCAACCTTCTCCTTCCCCACCCCTCCTAAATGCCTCACAAAATGTCATTGTTTAATGTTTAATAAATTCTTTCAAGTTGATGGCAGAAGCCAAAATAATTAAGAAGGTCAACACAGAAGAAAACCCAGGAGGTCCACTAGAGGAAATAATTTTGAGGAACGAAAAGATTTAAATCTATCAAACATTAGGGATGCCACAGAAAAATTCCTTTAAAATATTAGATACTTCAGGGTCCTTCTTGACCAGTTTCCATTTTACTTTAAGTTTTAAGGGAAGGAGGGAAAAGTACATTTGTCTGGTGCAACAATTAAAAGGAGCGGATAATGTCTGTATATTACAACTAGCCCATAACTTACAAGGGATTTCTTACCAGGACAAAATTTAACTCATTTTTCCATAGTCTTGCAGCCAGTTGAGCTGAGGAGAAGAGAATTGGAGGAGTAAGGAAGATTTCTCATAGAATTCCTGTGTTATCCTTAAATCCGTAGTCATACTTCTGAGTTAAGAACACAGATTCCATGACTAGTACTCTAGCCCTGAAAAAAATAGTTTACATTTCAGGCCATAACAAGGGGCTGGAATAAAGCATGTGCAGGAAAGAGAAATAGAGTGAGACTCTGGGGGGTGGGGGTGGGGGAGGGGAAGAAGTGACTAATGTACACTAATGCAAAAACTAATTATGTATACTTGAGCTAATGGAGTAAAACAGAGACAACTCCGAAAAGATGTATAATATTACTGAAAATTTAGCTAAACTACTTGAAATGCAATTAACAGTCATTTCACTTCCCATGACCAGGTTTCTTTCATTATCTGAAACTTACTTCTTTTTGGAATAAGGTTAATATTTGTAGAAGTGTTAGTACATTAAAGCATAACATTTGGGACTTCCTATGCATTAATATCTTTTAACCATCTCCAATTTGTTACTTGCCTTCATACCAGGCTAGTATAGAGAATAACTCAGAAAGTTTAAAACACACTAATAATCATCTTTGCACCCACAAAAATGAAACTAATAGAGTATTCACAATGATTGAATGCTTAATGACATAATTAGTGATTGCCCTTTTCTCACCATCTTGTGAATGCACATAGAAATTTATTTTTTCTTGAAAGAAGTATATGGGTATTAGAAATAGTTTTTGAATTTTGATTATGATGATACTTATACATCTCTATTTGTCAAAAATCATTGAAAATTCAGAAAATGTGGATTTTATACTGTATGTATATTTTACCTCAATAAACTAGACTTTTTAAAAAACGCTCAGAACTTTAAATAAGTATATAGTAAACAAAAATTTTAATTTTTAAGTAACATTTAAAAAATCAATTTTAAGTAGGTTATAAATGTTCATGAATCAAAATTCAAATAGTGTGAAAAAGTATATGATAAAATCTCTGTCCCAACTTTTTTCTCCACCCACCATATTTCTATCCTGAAGACAATTGCCCTTCTAGTTTCATGAATGTTCCTTTAGAGAAAGTATTCCTTATATATAGAACTGTATATATGTTCCATGCATGTACACTTGTATGTGTGTTGCATATGCACCCTAATTGGAGTACAGTTTGCACCTTGATTTTTGTACTTAATATATTTTGGAGATGACTCCATATCATTACACATAGATCTGACTCATTCTTTTTAATGGCTATTCCATTTTAACAATGTGCTATAAAAACATCTTTATCCAGACTTTTGAGATTATTATTTAATATTTTGTTTCAATTTTGTGTTATTGAGACAGTACCAAAATGAATATAATAATAGATATTTGTATATATGTAGTATAAATTCCTAGAAGTGAAATTCTGTGTCAATGAATATGTGCATATTTAGTTTTAATAGATACTGCAACATTTCCCTTATGACTTGTACTATTTTACACTCCTGCCTGTAATTTTGATCACCTGTTTAGCCATATTTTTGCCAATAATAGAAGGTTATTAAGACTTTTTTGGCAATGTTATGCAAAAATGCCATAGCGTTATAGTCATAACTTGTATTTCTCTCAATGTAAGAACAAGCATATTTTCATATATTCAAAAAATAAAGTTTCTGTGTGATAAATAAAGTTTACTTTATATGGTAATTCATTTAGCTGAACATAATGCTTTAATTATTTATTTATAATTAGTGTTTTCAAAATTACATTTTCTAGCTTCAGTTTCACCTTGGGTCTTGGGTGAAATTTAGATTTGGCCAGCCAAACGCACTTGGATATCATTGCTTGAAGACAGAAATTAGATAGAGGTCATATTTCTTCTATTTCTGCTTCTGCTTTTACTGCTGTCAAGTATGGTTATGGAGACATTGAAATTTTCTATGGCAGTCTTAGAAAAGTTCCCAGAAATCAGTCATATGCTTTAAAGGCAAGAAACAGAGTCCTCTTTTGGCCAATACCTCTTCCAGGTCCAATATATCTCTGCAGAAAATAATTACAGTCTCAGTGATCCCTCAGTGGAATATTTTTCATTTTTAACTTATATAGTATCCTTATAGATCCTGGGATGATATCCTTCCCAACGTTTTCTAATCTATGACTGAGGTGAGATACTTGCCATCAAGATATTTTCAGGAATATTGTGTTGGGGGAAGGAACAGATACCAAGTTCTGAATAATTTTCCCTAGTTCTGAGTGAAGCTCCTTGAGGCCCAGGGTTGTATATTATGTGTGTGATCTATTTTAGCCTCTACTTCTCCCCAGCCAATGGAAGGCAATTTTTCTCCTTCACCTTGCCTCAATTACAGACCACTTCCCACAGAGATATGGCATGTCTGCATGTTTCCTCATTCAGCACTTCCTCCCCTGCTATTCTGTTAGCCAATGGTATTCAGAAAAATGTTCCAGGGCCAGCTTACACTGCTTGTATCTTTTGTTCCAAAGAAGGGGCTGTTAGTTTTAGCTCACAGGATAAGTCATTTATAACAGAGAGCTGTGCAAGGCTTGTTGAAAGCCACAACTGTAGGCATTTCTTCTGGTGTCTCCTAGTTTTTTTATTTTTTGGTTTTTCGGTTTTTTTTTTTTGCGGTATGTGGGCCTCTCACTGTTGTGGTCTCTCCTGTTACAGAGCACAGGCTCCGGACGTGCAGGCTTAGCTGCCATGGCTCACGGGCCCAGCTGCTCCACGGAATATGGGATCCTCCCGGACTGGGGCACGAACCCGCGTCCCCTGCATCGGCAGGCGGACTCTCAACCACTGTGCCACCAGGGAAGCCCTGTGTCTCCTAGTTTTATTGAGAATATTATCCAATATTTCTGAGAGGACAAGGGACCATCACCACTTTACTCTTCAATCTTATTAACCCAAGTTTTCTTAACTTTCAAGAGTGTAAAGTATTTGCCTCATAAGCACATCAAGGAATAAAAGTAAATTTATTGTATGAGTAGTTAGGGTTAGAAAAGTGTTCTAGATCTATTTATTTTTGCTTTAGGGTTGGTAGACATGACTCTCATAAAATAGGAAGAGATTTGGATTGCTGTGAATATATCTCTAGCCTTGTCAGGTTTATTTTGTCATCTTAAACCTACTATTTTTTCCTGTCCAATAAATGTACCCGAGGGTCCAGTGCACACAAAAATTTGTGGTAATAAAATTCATTGGTTTTCCCTTCAGCCATGTGAAAATAAAACCAGAAGATGGAAATGTGGAAGAGTGTCCTCACATGGAAGAAGGCCTCATGTTGGTACCCTAGTCTTGGACTTCCAGCCTCCAGAACTATGAGAAATAAATTTCTGTTATTTATAAGTGAAAAAAAAATGGCTTGTTATCCTGATTTTTATTCCCTTGGCCCTCCCTTTGATTTTTAAATCCATTATTGATTGCTAATACCAGTCTAACTGTATAAAAATCATTTATTAAAAATATATATGCCTGAGTTTCCCCCTAAGCCCAATGGATAAAAATCACGAGGAACATATCTTTAGCAAAATAGTTTAAGAAACTACTAAGGTGATTCTGATAGCTAGCCAGTTTTGAGAACCGCTGTGCCCTAAATTATAGAATCAGAAACCATCAGAAAATTCAAAGACCAACCTAAGAGCCTTTCAAATTAATTCAATTTTTGCACAATCAATAAGGCATAGCAGTTAAACTTAAAGGTCAAAAACAGTAGTTTGTCTCCAGATTCTCTGAACATGAATATAATTAATAAATTTAAACTGATGTTAACCTCTTTGGAAACACATATCATAAGAGCATTTCAGGCCCAGTGAATTTTATTTTATCTTTTTTAAAAGGCATAAGAATTTGGGATACTCTTTAACATCTGCTTTTAGCAGAGTGACAAAACCAGATGATAAGTTCCATCAAAAGAGAGAGATAACTTGTTATTCATAAAGGAGTAGGACATTTACTTACAGAAAAAAAGAAAACAAAATAAAAAGAAACCTGAAAAGAAAAGAAATTGGGAATGTCTACAATGTATTCAAGCATTTAGTCAATTATTTTGACAACATGTAGAAGAGAAAACTTAAGTGTTTTCATTTACCAGAGACCAAAAAAAAACCCAAAAGTCAAAAGCACTGGTTATGTTTTGTGATTAAGTTTGCACTTGGAAATCATATAAAATCTAACACTAGGAAGAAATAATCCAGTGAGGGTGTCTGAGACCATATCATTCAACTAGAATTTGTTGTTACTATGCACTAAGAACTCTGTTTGACATTTCCTACATGTTATTTCATCCAACCCTTATAAAAACCCTGTGAGTTAAGTGTCATCTCCATTCTACAGATGATGGAATGGAGAATCAGTGGTAAGTTACTTACTCAAAGACACATGACTAAAAAGAAACAAAGGACCACACTTGGACCCCATGCAACAAATTTAGTGCCTTTTTTTTGCTACAACACAATTGCCTATTTTGTTATATGTGTTGTCCTCTATTAACCTGTTCCCTCTTCTGCAATTTCCCCTTTGCTTATTTCTCTGGCATCTCCAATCTCCTTATTCCTTCTTTGTCACATGTTTCTCTAACTGGTAATACCACTTCATCTTATTGTCAATCACCAAATATGTGCAACCTCCTTGGAGTCTTAGTGTAATCCGAGTAACATGTGAGGATGGAGACAAGGCTGGTTTGCAGAATCTTAAGAAAATAAATCAGCTTCATGATGCCTGCTGGTATAAAGAAAACAGGGAATGTGATGTTTAAAGTCAATTCAAAGATGCAAGCATACACAAAATTTACATAAATGTTAAGACTCTCTTCCTCCTTTCACAATATAATCTAGAGTTACGTCTACCTGCCTTCTACATTGTGAAAAGTACACACTATAATTAAAAAGTAAGATCATTTCAGGAGAGATAGGAAAAACAAGATTATGTATGGGAACACTGACCTCAAGTGGAAAAGTCTTGCCATCAAGGGCCACATTCACTGATCTCATTTAATTAATTTTTCTTACAAGCACTTCATACTTTTTGTGGAAAAAAGTAGACACTCACTAACATTGAGGGGGAAGAAAAGGTTTACCTGGATGCAGACATTCTTGAAATATAAGTCACCATGCGTTGGCCTCTCCATTGTCTAACAGCCATGAATAGAACATAAATTCATGGCTCACATTCACCCTGTAAATAATAACAGACCCTTAATGACTGTGTGAAGCTGGCTTCCATCCTGAAAGATTTGTTTGTACACCTATATGATTGTTAAATATGTTGACTATGACCTCAGGATAAATCATAAGAATCCAAAATTAACCTAACTATATAAAAAGGTAAGCAGGATCATAGTAAATGCTTAATTAACTCATTAACAAACAAAAATGAGATAGAGATATAGTTCAAATGAGTTTGAGGTATACACTATAAAATTTTCCCAGTTTTACATCTGTGCATCATTATTTTTAAACTAATTAAGAGTGCAAAGGAGGAATATGGATCTTACTTTTAGATAGAACAGAAAGCAAATCCTGAGTCTATGATCTTGATAAGCTATTTTAAATCTGCCTCCTCAAAAATAATGTTAGCATTATTTTAATATCTATATTACAAACTCTTTCTAAAAGTTAAGTGAAAAAAAAGAGCCCAGTTACAACTCATACACGCAAGAGTAAATGTTAACTATTGTCCTTTTAAAAAAACACATTGGGAAGATAAAGGGCTTTAGAGTTTTATGTCCATATGTATTTACAACAGAGTGACTTTGGATTTTTGTTTATGTTGACCATAGTACAAAGAAATAGAGCATCAATGGCAGTCAAATATATTTCCATTTCCCCTACAAGGAGGCTAAGTACTTGTTTAAAATATTTTTCCTTTGGTAATTTGAATCCAAGTGTCAAAAATTAAGTCAAACATGTCAGAAATAATTCATTGTTTACTTTTATTTTTATGTGCCATTTGAAGAATGGAAACAGGCACTTCATACATTATCAAAGTGGCACTGATACTTTTTCACATTACTTATTTGAGAAACAAGAATTTCTGGAAGGAACTCAATTTCAAACGTGGAGCAATGCTAAGTCTTTCCATAAAACAACAAATCTTCAACTAGACATTGTACAGATCATCTTCTATATCATTAATTTATATCATACTGTATACAGCAATTTGACACCTTCATTTGCACCAACCCCTATAACAAGATTCTATCTAAGATATAGTCCAAAGGCAATAGCAATTAGTTTACAGAAGTGATTGAATGTAATATTTATAAGGCTTTAATTTTGAAACATGATGGGTTCTAAGCTCATATGTACCAATAGAAATTCTAGGGTTGAGTCACCTCCTACTAAACTCTTTTTACTACCATCCCATAAATGACTCTGTTAGCACTTTATTCTACAATTGCTATATTAATTCCCAACAAAACACTACACTATCCTTACCAGCTACCACTCTCAATATTATCTATATTATCACAACCCTCTACACTGCCTGTCTTTATCACTTCTTTTTTATTCTTCCTTCAGAATTCCTTTGTTTCTGACATGTTTTACAGAATTAAATAGTAAAAGTGATATTTATTTCTTTCTATTGGTTCTTCATGAATATTCCCACTATTTTTCTTAATTTCTGAAGCCTGCCATAGATTTTATATTTCATCCTCTCAAGCAAATTAGAGTATCTGTACCTAAGAATAGATTCACAGAGGAGTTATTTGTATGATACTTTATTTCAGATTTAAACATGATCTAGGTTTTCATCCATTTTATGTTTCAGTTGATTGCATGCTTTGGCATGAGGTTGGCAGTGAGAAGGAAAATGTTTTTCCAACAATTTGGCTTTCCTGGCTAGATATCCAGGTGTTTCTTTTTATTCTTTTATAGCTAACTGATGCAATAGCGAGGACATTTAATCTGTCATCATGTTCACAAAGAGATTGCCCATGGCTGAAGTTTCAATCAAATATATGAAAGCTTCTTCCCATCTGTGAGATGATCAGATAACACTGCATAGGCTTTTAGGTTTCTTCATTCCCTAGCATTATATGGACCTCTTTATATAACAAAAGGAACTCAGTATATATTCAATGATTATGAATCTGAATATAGTTTTCACTCACTGAAAGACTTTCCTCTTTTAAAATCCAAAAGATTTACCTTATCAAGAATCTGGTAACTTCAGGAATTTTATATTAGGATTTGAGCAAAAGGAAATAGCTACTTACAAAAATCTAATGATTCTCTTGGAGTTTGGAGTGTTTTTAATACTTGTTGCTTACAGGTTCTATATAATGAAGAAAACATGCACAATTAATAAAAGGGTGATTAAAGTAAGCATCCCAAAACTCTATGGTAAAATTGGATAGGACAATGTAGCTTGGACTTAAAGTCTTACTGTTGCCTTCCACATAACTGAATTGAAGACAAAGATACTCAGAGCAAATGACTAGTCTCAATCACAGGTAAAAAAAAAGCAAGAGCTATTCCCATCACATCCCACTTCTACCATTTCTAAGAGACTTTATTAAGAAACGTCTGAACTTGGAAGTCCAGAGTTCTTCATACAGATACTTGAGGGGAAAATAATACTACTCATTATTAAGGAGATGGCTTAATTAGATAATTTCACTTGGTGGAGAAAATAAATAGGCTCTGAATTAGTGCTCACTGTTAAAAATATACGTTGAGACAAGAAGAAACTAATACAAATTCCTTTAAGGAGACATCTCTTTTTTGTGTGGTTCCTCCACCATAAGTATATGGAAATAAAGGAATGCCTGATGGAAATCAACAGCATCATACTTTGTTATCTCTTCAGGCTTTCCTGTGAGAAAACAGTAAAAACTAACATGATGTTTAATATCTCTGAGAATTCTTTCAGTGAAAGGTTTTTTAACTCATCATTTTTTACTTTATCTGAATCAGGATCATGGAACAAAAATGATATGGAAGATAAAAAATTTCTGGATCTTAATGCTGATTCAATAAATTCCAGCAATGCAAATACTCTATATCAAGCAGAAAAATAATATTATTTCAATCAGAATCATGGAAACTAGAGCTTATTTCTTATTCTTTAGAATTATATAGTCCTCTTCTTTAAGCAAAGAAAGAATTGCCAAGATGTCAGAGGAGAACAAGGATGTGGAGTCCATCTCTCCCCACAAACAAATCAAGAATACATCTACAAGTGGAAGAATTCTCACAGAGCACCTGTTGAACATTATTAGAGGAACTCTGACACCTAAAGGACAAGAAAGATCCCCACACACCTGGGTAGGATGAAAGAAAGAAAAAGGGAAAAGGAAGAGGAGAGGAAGCAGGATGGGACGTATGCCCCTGGCAGGGACCTGAAGGTGAGGAGAGGTTTCAACATCTGGGGAAATCCCCACACCAATGGGGAGATCAGCTGCAACAGAAGGGGAGCTTCAGGGGCTCAGAGGAGAGCCCAGAAACTGGTCTGTGGCAGTCAGGACAGAATGAGACCTACACAGACGGTCCATGCCACAGCAATGTGCAGCCAGCCTGAAGCAGGTGTCCACTGGTGCACATGGGCCTGGGTGTTGGAATGTGGAGTTTGGAGAGCAGACCCAGGGAGGGGACAGCTGTTGGCTGTGAGGAGACAGCCTGAGGGGACAGGAGTGAGGAGCTCCACAACCAGGAATACTCAGAGGGCAAGCCCAGACCCCACCACAGAAGCAAAGCACCATTGTTGAGTGACATGCAAAGGGCTGGGCCACCATTTCGGCCTCTCTCCACACACGCCAGCCCCTGCCTCCACAGGAACTAGGGAGGACTCCCACCAGAGCCAGCTAGGGTGCCCCTGACATCGCCTCTTCTGCCCCACCCAAACCTGGGCAATATGCTTGCCCTGATAGCCACCTGATGAGCTTGCACACTGCAAACTCTACCCCAGCACTCTCACACTTGGGTGGCCCACTGACACCAATCACCTCCTGAAGGAGTTACACGTTTCAATCTCTAGGCCAGCACCCTCCCGCCTGGATGGACTGCTCACCCTGGATGCTGCCTCAGCTCCTTCCTGCATGATGGGCTCATGCGCTCCTGCAACATCTAGAGGAGACTCTGGCATGAAGGACAAAGGCAGAGGGTGGATGTGGAAACCACAGCTGAGCACCAGGGGTCATGTGACTAAGGAAGAAGAGCTGAAATCTCTCCTCACAGCTGCACAGACCACGGAGTTACATCTCTGCTGGCACCTTCCTAAATTCAGTGCCTGTAAAATATCTGAAAGGACAACATGTGCTCCTGCAACTGAGATGGGACTGGCTTTAGCAGCTCTGGGCTCTGTGGGCATACACATGTGGGGGTTGGGCCAGGCCAGAGTCTGAGTTGCCTCCATAGCTCACACAGTGGGTTCATGTGCATGACTACTGCAGTCCTGGGACCTGAACTCAGAGGACCTGCACTGGTGACATGGTAAAATAAAATAAAATAAAATAAAAATGCCTGAGAGTTGCCAGGGCCAATTGCTGGCATATTCATAGTTGAGGTGGGACCAAGAGCAGTGCCAACAACAGTGTACTTTGTGAGCCCACACAACAGGTGAAAGATGACACAACAGAGCACATTCCCCGGTGAACAGCTGCAGTGGAGGAATACTCAGTGGCTTCTCTCCCAGTGGGAGTGCTCCAATCCTACCTACCTCACACCACAGATCAGGAACACAGCTAAGAAACAGATCTGGGGATTTCTACTCCAACAACTAGGAAGAAGACCCCACCCCTGAGAGAGCAAAGGGGAGGCCCTGCTCAATTTCCAGGGCAGGCTCTTATCACCACAACACCAGTCAAACCCCTTATCAAGAGGATAATGGCACAAGCCTCTGGACCAATCTCATCCACCAGGGAGCAGACAGCAGAAGCAAGAGGAACAATTATTGTGCAGCCTGTGGCAAGGAGACCACAAACATGGTAAGTTCAACAAAATGAGAAAACAAATATGTTGTAGAGGAAGGAACAAGATAAAAACCTACAAGAACAACTAAATGAAGAGGAGGCAGGCAATATACCTGAAAAATAATTCAGAGTAATGATAGTAAAGATGATCAAAAATCTCAGAATAAGAATGGAGGCACAGATCTAGAAGACACAAGAAGTGTTTAACAAAGACCTAGAAGAACTAAAGAACAAACAAACAGAGATGAACAATACAATAACTGAAATGAAAAATACACTGAAGGAATCAACAGCAGAATAACTGAAGCAGAAGAATGGATAAGTGACCTAGAAGACAGGATGGTGGAAATCTCTGCTGAAGCACAGAATAAAGAAAAAAGAGTGAAAAGAAATGAGGACAGTCTCAGAGATCTCTGGGACAACATTAAATGCACAAACATTCAAATTATAGGGGTCCCAGAAGAAGAAGAAACAAAGAAAGGGCCTGAGAAAATATTTGAGAGATTATAGTCAAAAACTTCCCTAATATGGGAAGGAAATAGTCACCCAAGTCCAGGAAGTACAGAGAGTCCCATACAGGATAAACTCAAGGAGGAACATGCCAAGACACATATTAATCAAAGTAATAAAAATCTTAAATACAAAGAAAAATATTTAAAGCAACTGGGGAAAAATAACAAACAAGGGAATCCCCATAAGGTTATCAGCTGATTTTTCAGCAGAAACTCTGCAGGTCAGAAGAGAGTGGCATGATATATTTAAAGTGATGAAAGGGAAAAAACTACAACCAAGAGAACCCTACCCAGCAAGGCTCTCACTCAGATTCTGTGGAGAAATCAAAAGCTTTACAGGCAAGCAGAATGTAAGAGAATTCAGCACCACCAAAGCAGCTTTACAAAAAATGCTAAAGGAACTTTTCTAGGTGGGAAACACAAGAGAAGAGAACAAAAGAGGAAGGGAAGAAAAAAGACCTACAAAAACAAACCCAAAACAATTAAGAAAATGGCAATAGGAACACACATATTGATAATGACCTTAAATGTAAATGGATTAAATGCTCCAACCAAAAGACATAGACTGGCTGAATGGATACAAAAACAAGACCCATATATATGCTGTCTACAAGAGACCCACTTCAGATCTAGGGCCACATGCAGACTGAAAGTGAGGGGATGGAAAAAGATAATCCATGCAAATGGAAATCAAAAGAAAGCTGGAGAAGCAATACTCATATCATACAAAATAGACATTAAAATAAAGACTGTTATCAGAGAAAAAGAAGGACACTACATAATGATCAAGGGATCAATGCTAGAAGAATCTATAACAATTATAAATATACATGCACCCACCATAGGAGCACCTCAATACATAGCAAATGCTAACAGCCATAAAAGGGGAAATAAAGAGTAACACAATAATAGTGGGTGATTTTAACACACACACACACACCCCTTACACCAATGGATGGATCATCCAGACAGAAAATTAATAAGGAAATGCAAGCCTTAAAAGACACATTAGACCAGATAGACTTAATTGATATTTATAGGACATTCCATCCAAAAGCAACAGAATACACTTGCTTCTCAAGTGCAGTGAAACCTTCTCCAGGATACATCACATCTTGGGTCACAAATCAAGCCTCGGTAAATTTAAGAAAATTGAGATCATATCAAGCATCTTTTCTGACCACAACGCCATGAGATTAGAAATAAACTACAGGGGGAAAAAAAAAACTGTGAGAAAACACAAACACATGGAGGCTAACCAATATGTTACTAAATAACAAATGGATCACTGAAGAAATCAAAGAGGAAATCAGAAAATACCTAGAGACAAATGACAGCAAAACCACGATGATCCAAAACCTATGGGACACAGCAAAACAGTTCTAAGAGGGAACTATATAGCAATACAATCTTACCTCAGGAAACAAGAAAAAAATCTCAAATAAACAACCTAACATTACACCTAAAGCAACTAGAGGAAGAAGAACAAACAAAACCCAAAGTTAGTAGAAGGAAAGAAATCACAAACATCAGAGCAGAAATAAATGAAATACAAAGAAAACAATAGCAAAGATCAATGAAACTAAAAACCGGTTCTTTGGGAAGATAAGCATAATGGATAATCCTTTAGCCAGACTCATCAAGAAAAAAGGGGAGAGGATTCAAGTCAACAAAACTAGAAATGAAAAATGAGAAGTTAAAATGGACACCCCACATATACAAAGGATCATGAGAGACAACTACAAGTAACTATACACCAATACAATGGACAACCAAGAAGAAATGGACAAATTGTGAAAAGGGTACAACCTACCACATCTGAAACAGGAAGAAACAGAAAATATGAACAGACTAAACACAATTACTGAAATTGAAACTGTGATTAAAAATCTTCCCACAAACAAAAGTTCAGGACCAAATGGCTTCACATATGAATTCTATCAAACATTTAGAGAAGAGTTAACAACTACCCTACTGAGAGTCTTCCAAAAATTTGCAGAGGAAGGACCTCTCCCAAGCTCATTCTATGAGGTCACCATCAACCTGATACCTAAACCAAAGATATCGTATAAAAAGAAAATTACAGGTCAATGTCTCTGACAAACATGACACAAAAATCCTTAACAAAATACTAGCAAAGCAAATGCAACAGCACATTAAATGGATCATACACCATGATCAACTGGGATTTATCCAGGTATGCAAGGATTTTTCAATATCCACAAATCAACCAGTGTGATACACCACATCAACAAATTGAGGAATAAAAATCATATGATCATTTCAACAGATGCAGAAAAAGCCTTTGACAAAATTCAACATGCATTATTAGTAAAAACTTTCCAGAAAGTGGGTATAGAGAAAACCTACCACAACATAATAAAGGCCATAAAGGTTTCTTGTAACACCATTCTCAAAGGTGAAAAACTGAAAGCATTTCCTGTAAGATCAGGATCAAGAAAAGGATGTCCACTCTCACCAGTCATATTCAACATAGTTTTGGATGTCCTGGCCATGGAAATCAGAGAAGAAAAAGAAATAAAAGGAGTCCAATTTGGGAAAGACATAAAATTCCACTGTTTGCAGGTGACATGAAAACTCTAAAGAGTTTACAAGAAAACTCTAAAGATGCTACCAAAAAAACCATTAGAGCTCATCAACGAATTTGGTAAAGTTGCAGGATAAAAACTTAATATACAGAAATGTCTTTTATTCTTATACACTAACAACCAAAGATTAGAAAGAGAAATTAAGGAAATATTCCCATTTACCATTGCATCAAAAGAATAAAATATCTAGGAATAAACCTACCTAAGGAGGCAAAGGCCTATATTCAGAAAATATAAAATACTGATTAAAGAAATAAAATAAAAGATGGAGAGATATTCCATGTTCTTGTATTGGAAAAATCAATATTGTAAAAATGACTATACTGCCCAAAGCAATCTTCTATGCAATCCTTATCACATTATCAATGGCATTTTTCACAGAATTAGAACAAAAAAAAAATCATTTTGTATAGAAACACAAAAGACCTCTAATAGTCAAAGCAATCCCAAGAAAGAAAAACAGAGCTAGAGGAATCAGGGTCCCTGACTTCAGACTATACTACAAAGCTACAGTCATCAAAACAGTATGGTACTGCCACAAAAACAGAAATATAGATCAATGGAACAGGGTAGAAAGTCCAGAGATAAACCTACGCACATATTGTCACCTAATCTATGACAAAGGAGGCAACAATATACAGTGGAGAAAAGATAGTTTCTTCAATAAGTGGTGCTGAGAAAACTGAACAGCTACATATAAAAGAATGAAATTAGAACACTCCATAACACCATACACTAAAATAAACTTAAAATGGATGAAAGACCTAAATGTAAGGCCAGATACTTTGAAACTCTTAGAGAAAAACATAGGAAGAACACTCTTGGACAGAAATCATAGCAAGATATTTTTCGATCCACCTCCTAGAGTAATGAAAATAAAAACAGAAGTACAAATGGGACCTAATCAAACTTAAAACATTTTGCACAACAAAGGAAACAATAAACAAAATAAAAAGACAACATTCAGAATGCGAGAAAATATTTGCAAATGAAGAAACTGTTAAGGAATTAATCTCCAAAATATACAAACAGCTCGTGCAGCTCAATATCAAAAAAATAAAATAAAAAAATTAAAATATGGGCAGAAGATTTAAATAGACGTTTCTCCAAAGAAGATATATAGATGGCCAAAAGGCACATGAAAAGATGCTCAACATCAGTAATCATTAGAGAAATGGGAATCAAAACTATAATGAGGTATCACCTCACACCAGTCAGAAAGGCCATCATTAAAAAACCTACAAACATTAAATTATGGAGATGGTGTGGAGCAAAGGTAACCCTGGTACACTCTTGGTGGGAATGTAAATTGGTACAGCCACTATGGAGAACAGTACAGAGGTTTCTGAAAATGCTAAACAAGAGCTAGCATATGATCAAGGAATCTCACTCCTGGGCATATATCAAGAGAAAAAAATAAATCGAATAGATACATGCATGCCAATGTTCATTGCACCACTATTTAGAATAGCCAGAACATGGAATCAACCTAAATGCCTATCAACAGAGGAGTGGATTACTCAGCCATAAAATAAATGAAATAATGCCATTTGCAGCAACAACCTTTGTATATGTGGGGTGTCCATTTTAACTTCTCATTTTTCATTTCTAGTTTTGTTGACTTGAATCCTCTCCCCTTTTTTCTTGATGAGTCTGGCTAAAGGATTATCCATTATGCTTATCTTCCCAAAGAACCGGTTTTTAGTTTCATTGATCTTTGCTATTGTTTTCTTTGTATTTCATTTATTTCTGCTCTGATGTTTGTGATTTCTTTCCTTCTACTAACTTTGGGTTTTGTTTGTTCTTCTTCCTCTAGTTGCTTTAGGTGTAATGTTAGGTTGTTTATTTGAGATTTTTTTCTTGTTTCCTGAGGTAAGATTGTATTGCTATATAGTTCCCTCTTAGAACTGTTTTGCTGTGTCCCATAGGTTTTGGATCATCGTGGTTTTGCTGTCATTTGTCTCTAGGTATTTTCTGATTTCCTCTTTGATTTCTTCAGTGATCCATTTGTTATTTAGTAACATATTGGTTAGCCTCCATGTGTTTGTGTTTTCTCACAGTTTTTTTTTTCCCCCTGTAGTTTATTTCTAATCTCATGGCGTTGTGGTCAGAAAAGATGCTTGATATGATCTCAATTTTCTTAAATTTACCGAGGCTTGATTTGTGACCCAAGATGTGATGTATCCTGGAGAAGGTTTCACTGCACTTGAGAAGCAAGTGTATTCTGTTGCTTTTGGATGGAATGTCCTATAAATATCAATTAAGTCTATCTGGTCTAATGTGTCTTTTAAGGCTTGCATTTCCTTATTAATTTTCTGTCTGGATGATCCATCCATTGGTGTAAGGGGTGTGTGTGTGTGTGTTAAAATCACCCACTATTATTGTGTTACTCTTTATTTCCCCTTTTATGGCTGTTAGCATTTGCTATGTATTGAGGTGCTCCTATGGTGGGTGCATGTATATTTATAATTGTTATAGATTCTTCTAGCATTGATCCCTTGATCATTATGTAGTGTCCTTCTTTTTCTCTGATAACAGTCTTTATTTTAATGTCTATTTTGTATGATATGAGTATTGCTTCTCCAGCTTTCTTTTGATTTCCATTTGCATGGATTATCTTTTTCCATCCCCTCACTTTCAGTCTGCATGTGGCCCTAGATCTGAAGTGGGTCTCTTGTAGACAGCATATATATGGGTCTTGTTTTTGTATCCATTCAGCCAGTCTATGTCTTTTGGTTGGAGCATTTAATCCATTTACATTTAAGGTCATTATCAATATGTGTGTTCCTATTGCCATTTTCTTAATTGTTTTGGGTTTGTTTTTGTAGGTCTTTTTTCTTCCCTTCCTCTTTTGTTCTCTTCTCTTGTGTTTCCCACCTAGAAAAGTTCCTTTAGCATTTTTTGTAAAGCTGCTTTGGTGGTGCTGAATTCTCTTACATTCTGCTTGCCTGTAAAGCTTTTGATTTCTCCACAGAATCTGAGTGAGAGCCTTGCTGGGTAGGGTTCTCTTGGTTGTAGTTTTTTCCCTTTCATCACTTTAAATATATCATGCCACTCTCTTCTGACCTGCAGAGTTTCTGCTGAAAAATCAGCTGATAACCTTATGGGGATTCCCTTGTTTGTTATTTTTCCCCAGTTGCTTTAAATATTTTTCTTTGTATTTAAGATTTTTATTACTTTGATTAATATGTGTCTTGGCATGTTCCTCCTTGAGTTTATCCTGTATGGGACTCTCTGTACTTCCTGGACTTGGGTGACTATTTCCTTCCCATATTAGGGAAGTTTTTGACTATAATCTCTCAAATATTTTCTCAGGCCCTTTCTTTGTTTCTTCTTCTTCTGGGACCCCTATAATTTGAATGTTTGTGCATTTAATGTTGTCCCAGAGATCTCTGAGACTGTCCTCATTTCTTTTCACTCTTTTTTCTTTATTCTGTGCTTCAGCAGAGATTTCCACCATCCTGTCTTCTAGGTCACTTATCCATTCTTCTGCTTCAGTTATTCTGCTGTTGATTCCTTCAGTGTATTTTTCATTTCAGTTATTGTATTGTTCATCTCTGTTTGTTTGTTCTTTAGTTCTTCTAGGTCTTTGTTAAACACTTCTTGTGTCTTCTAGATCTGTGTCTCCATTCTTATTCCGAGATTTTTGATCATCTTTACTATCATTACTCTGAATTATTTTTCAGGTATATTGCCTGCCTCCTCTTCATTTAGTTGTTCTTGTAGGTTTTTATCTTGTTCCTTCATCTACAACATATTTCTTTGTTTTCTCATTTTGTTGAACTTACCATGTTTGTGGTCTCCTTGCCACAGGCTGCACAATAATTGTTCCTCTTGCTTCTGCTGTCTGCTCCCTGGTGGATGAGATTGGTCCAGAGGCTTGTGCCATTATCCTCTTGATAAGGGGTTTGACTGGTGTTGTGGTGATAAGAGCCTGCCCTGGAAATTGAGCAGGGCCTCCCCTTTGCTCTCTCAGGGGTGGGGTCTTCTTCCTAGTTGTTGGAGTAGAAATCCCCAGATCTGTTTCTTAGTTGTGTTCCTGATCTGTGGTGTGAGGTAGGTAGGATTGGAGCACTCCCACTGGGAGAGAAGCCACTGAGTATTCCTCCACTGCAGCTGTTCACCTATGAATGTGCTCTGTTGTGTCATCTTTCACCTGTTGTGTGGGCTCACAAAGTACACTGTTGTTGGCACTGCTCTTGGTCCCACCTCAACTATGAATATGCCAGCAATTGGCCCTGGCAACTCTCAGGCATTTTTATTTTATTTTATTTTATTTTACCATGTCACCAGTGCAGGTCCTCTGAGTTCAGGTCCCAGGACTGCAGTAGTCATGCACATGAACCCACTGTGTGAGCTATGGAGGCAGCTCAGACTCTGGCCTGGCCCAACCCCCACATGTGTATGCCCACAGAGCCCAGAGCTGCTAAAGCCAGTCCCATCTCAGTTGCAGGAGCACATGTTGTCCTTTCAGATATTTCACAGGCACTGAATTTAGGAAGGTGCCAGCAGAGACGTAACTCCGTGGTCTGTGCTGCTGCGAGGAGAGATTTCAGCTCTTCTTCCTTAGTCACATGACCCCTGGTGCTCAGCTGTGGTTTCCACATCCACCCTCTGCCTTTGTCCTTCATGCCAGAGTCTCCTCTAGATGTTGCAGGAGCGCATGAGCCCATCATGCAGGAAGGAGCTGAGGCAGCATCCAGGGTGAGCAGTCCATCCAGGCGGGAGGGTGCTGGCCTAGAGATTGAAACGTGTAACTCCTTCAGGAGGTGATTGGTGTCAGTGGGCCACCCAAGTGTGAGAGTGCTGGGGTAGAGTTTGCAGTGTGCAAGCTCATCAGGTGGCTATCAGGGCAAGCATATTGCCCAGGTTTGGGTGGGGCAGAAGAGGCGATGTCAGGGGCACCCTAGCTGGCTCTGGTGGGAGTCCTCCCTAGTTCCTGTGGAGGCAGGGGCTGGCGCATGAGGAGAGAGGCCGAAATGGTGGCCCAGCCCTTTGCATGTCACTCAACAATGGTGCTTTGCTTCTGTGGTGGGGTCTGGGTTTGCCCTCTGAGTATTCCTGGTTGTGGAGCTCCTCACTCCTGTCCCCTCAGGCTGTCTCCTCACAGCCAACAGCTGTCCCCTCCCTGGGTCTGCTCTCCAAACTCCACATTCCAACACCCAGGCCCATGTGCACCAGTGGACACCTGCTTCAGGCTGGCTGCACATTGCTGTGGCATGGACCGTCTGTGTAGGTCTCATTCTGTCCTGACTGCCACAGACCAGTTTCTGGGCTCTCCTCTGAGCCCCTGAAGCTCCCCTTCTGTTGCAGCTGATCTCCCCATTGGTGTGGGATTTCCCCAGATGTTGAAACCTCTCCTCACCTTCAGGTCCCTGCCAGGGGCATACGTCCCATCCTGTTTCCTCTCCTCTTCCTTTTCCCTTTTTCTTTCTTTCATCCTACCCAGGTGTGTGGGGATCTTTCTTGTTCTTTTAGGTGTCTAAAGTCCTCTGCTAGTGGTCTGAGTATTGTTCCACTTGTAGATGTATTCTTGATTTGTTTGTGGGGAGAGATAGACTCCACCTTCTGCTACTCCTCTGCCAACTTTGAAAGTGTCCTTCACTTTCTATTGCTCATTTGTGAAATTCATTAAAGAAAACTGTAATTTTATCTGTTCAAGCCCACATAACACATGGGAGGTAAGTTCTGGTTATTACAGAAATCACCATTTCTTTCACAATCAATAATCACCGATTGTTCAATCTCTGTAGCTAAATATGTAGTCAGAAATAATATGTGTCAGGCAAAAGCTGAGGTTTTTAGTTGAAACACAGAACCCAGAAAAAAAACATAAATGTGTTGACTACATTCTCCTCGCAGTTGCCAAGCACTTATTTGTCAGTGACCTGAGAGTGGGAGGGAATCTTGGAGCTCAGCTTAAATAAGATTACATCAGTTAATTGTAAATATTACAGCTCACAAACTGAAACATCTAATTTTAATTAGATTCTTTGTAGCTGTATATCTTTGATGTTATTTAGTTCAATAAATCACAACCTCCCAGTGTGTTTATTGTTGCTTTCTCATCTCCTGGTGCATGGGTTAAATTTATATATTATATTTGGTTGATAGAAACATGGGTTGGCTTGCTTGCTAGTCCTACCAGTGAGTTTAAGAAATGATATATTATTCATTCTGAGGCTCAGTTTCCTCTCTATTAAGCTGTTGTAAAACCAGATATCCATGTACCCACTTTTTATCAAAAGGCTCAAATCCCTATTTCCTTCTCTATATTTGGGAAATAGGGTCTTTATTGAGAAGCATAGCATTAAAATTAATTAAGTTTCTGAAACTAGAAAAGTATGTTAATGACAAAATATCATTTTAGGATCATCGGATTTTCTTAAAAAAATAACCCTCTTCATTCATTCATTTATTAGTTTAGCTGATATGTTTTAAGCATCTACTATATATGTAACACTGTTGCATCTGGAATTCTCAAATTAATTGTGTTCTGCTTTCATGGAGCTTATGATTCAACTGGAGAGACAAAAAGTTAAACAAACAGTGCTATGAAATGAGAGTTTAGAATGTCATAGAAGCACCTAAGCACCTAGTTAGGGGAGGGGGGGTCCATGCAATGAGGAAAAGAGAGATAAGGACATTTTTAAGTTGCATGGAGTTAGCCATAAGTACCTATTGATAACTTTAAGGAGAAAACCTCAATGGAATAATGAATGTTAAAATACAACTAGAATGGTTTATAATTGATTTAATAGTTAGGAAATGAAAACAAAAATATTGACAAATATTTTAAGAGATTTAGGAGTAGATGGAAGAAAAATAAATGGTGTACTAGCTAAAGTGAGAAATGAAGAATGTTTTGAGTGTGTGATCATTTATAAAATACTTTTCAGGATGGAGAACATGATTAGAAGTTTTCAAGTGTTATAAAAGTCAGTATTACATAGGCAGTGAGTGGTTAAGAAATATAAATTGGCAAAAATAATCTTTTGTAATGGTCACCTATAATCCTACTTCTTAGATTTAAACACTAGTATCATTTTGGTGTCTTATCTTGTAATTTTATATATATATATATATATATATATATATATATATATATGTAAACACACATATACACATGTGAGTAATTTTAATTAATATCAGTTCACTCCATACATATTGTTTTGTAACACTTTTTCCAGGGAAAAAATATATACTGAAAATCTTTCCAGGTCAATAAATGTACACACTTATTCTTTAAAACTACATATAATCTTTTCTAATATATTTAGTCACAATGTATTTTATCATTCTTCTGTTATTAGAATTAAGAAAGTTTAATTGTTCATAAATATAAACAATAGAGTTATGAGATGTACACTTGTGATTATTTCATTGAGATAATTATATATTTGTCCAATTTTTTCTTCAGGATAAATTTCTAAAGGTATGTTAGATTTTGCACTAAAATTTTTCACTGAGTTTGAACACTTACTCTAGGGTTGTCACAAGGGATATACTCTGAGAAAAATAATAACAAATTAACTAAACCCAGGTTCAGACTGATTTAGAGCCAACCACACTTGGGAAGGATAGCAAGTCAATACTGTAAAACAGTACTTGAACACTTGGGAAGTTACAGAAATCCTATCCATAACTATAGAAGAGAAGAAATAGGTAAACAGCTAATTAACTAAGGTGCAGTAGAAAGAAGACAATACAAGGGAGAGATTAGAAGGTCAAGCTGGTATTGACATTTGTGAAATGTGGAACCTGCAGAGTGTCCTGTGTGAGAAGCAGCTGATTTGACTGAATTGTAGTTAAAAAAAATTGTAATTCACCTGGAAGTCTGGTAGATTGGCTACTTTTGACCAGGTCAGCTGGGGAAAAGCTAAGCAATTGACCACACTGGTTAAGCTGACACAAAGATGGGGGAAATACAACAAAAATGAAACCTATATTTCTGAACTACCAGCATCACTTTCTAGTGTTTCAAGTTAGACAATGATCATGACTTTGCTTTCTCTACCACAGAAGCTCATAACTAGCAAAGGATGTTGTCTAGCAGTCATTGTAGAATAACTAAGGTATATACTTAAAATGAAAAACATAAATTAATCAGAACAACAATAACAACAATAAACATTCAGTATAAAATTATTTTATATTTGATATATCCATTTATTTTAATTGTTAAAACTAATTAAAGTATGTTAAAAATAAAGATGTGCTGCAATCTTCGAAATGCATTTCTGAAGTTACATTAGTTCAGAATGGTTGCAGAGGTGGTGAAGTTATGGGACTGAGGGTGGTTGATGGGTTTTGATACTCTATCAAACTGCTTTACTCTGTGTTTAACAAACAAGACCAGCAGGGCAATATTTTGTTTGTTGAATGTTTTTAAACTTTACATTTCTTTAATTTTTTTCCCACAGAGTGGAATAGCATAATAGTGTGAATATTTGAGTTTTTGTAAAAATCCAAGGGTGATCTTTATTTTAAAGTAATCATAATATAAATACTGGGAAGGACCTTAGATTGGGGTCCTTAACTTTTTATTTGTGTAATATGTAAGGCTTTATAACTTGAGGAAGTTCTGTCAAAGAAACAGTATAACACGAGATTTACTTTTATGTCTCTTATTATATTCTTGAATTTTTCTGACTATGTCATCTTATAATTTAGAGTCACTGTCCAGTTTATTCAGATCCTTTCTACAAATGATTAAAATTACTTTTTGTTAAATAATGTTCCTCTCTTTTTCATTAAATACATTTTAGAAGATAAGACCTGGAAATTTTTTATATACTCTGTTTTCTTTTCTTTATAAATTTGGCAAGTTAATTACAAAATAAATGAATAGAAATTTAGCTTTTAAACTTACTATGTACTTGATAATTGTGTAATTGGCTTTTTAAATTTTACTTTTGTTTTTTTTTGTTTGTTTTTTGTTTTGTTTTTTTGTGGTACACGGGCCTCTCACTGTTGTGGCCTCTCCCGTTGCGGAGCAGAGGCTCCAGACATGCAGCCATGGCTCACAGGCCTAGCCTCTCCACGGCATGTGGGATCTTCCCAGACCGGGGCACGAACCCGTGTCCCCTGCATTGGCAGGCAGACTCTCAACCACTGTGCCACCAGGGAAGCCCTTACTTTTGATTTTAATTTTATTGTGGTAAGAACATCTAATATGAGATCTACCCTATTAACAAATTTTAAGTATACAATAAAATAATGTTCACTATCAGTACAATGTTGTACAGCAGATCTTTAGATCCTGCTTAATTGAAACTCTAAGCCCATTGATTTGTAATTCCCCAATTTCCCCTCCCCCAGCCCCTAGCAATGATAATTACACTCTTTGATTCCATGAATTTGACTATTTTATATATCTCATATAATTGGAACCACACAGTATGTTTTTCTCTCTGAAACTGGCTTATTTCACTTAGCATAACATCCTCAAGGTTCATCTGTTTTGTCTAATATTGCAGAATTGGTTCTTTTTTAAGGCTGAGTAGTGTTCCATTGTATGCATGTACCACATTTTCTTTATCTATTCATCTGTTATTTAAGTTGTGTCCATATCTTGGCTTTTGTGAATTGTGCTGCAATAAATATAGGGGTTCTAATATCTCTCTGAGATCCTGATTTAGTTCTAGTTTTAATTTTTTGAGGAACCTCGATACTGTTTTCCATAGCAGCTGCATGATTTTGCATTCCCACCAGCAGTGAGTAAGTGGTCCAATTTCTCCATATATTTGCCAGCACTTGTCTTTTGTTTCTTTAATAATTGCCATCCTGATAGGTGTGAGGTGATATCTAACTGCAATTCTGATTTGCATTTTCCTGATGATTAGTGATGTTTAGATTTTTTCTTCATATATCTATTTGCCACTGCTATGTCTTCTATGAAGAAATGTGTTTTCAAGTCTTTAGCCAATTTTTAAATTGGTTTATTAGGTTTTTGTTTTCTTTTTGCTATTGAGTCATGGGAGTTCCTTATATATTTTAGAGATTAACCTTTTGTCAAATATATGGTTTGCAAATATTTTCTCCTATTTAGTAGGTTCCCTTTTCATTCTGTTTTCTTTGCTATACAGAAGATTTTTAGTTTGATGTAATTATTTTTGTTTTTGATGTATGTACCTTTGGTGTCATATTCATGAAATCATTGTCAAGACCAATGCCATGAAGTTTCTCCCCTATGTTTACTTCTAAATAGTTTTATGGTTTCAAGACTTAAATTCAAGTCTTTAATCCATTTTGAATTCATTTTTATATATGGTATAAGATAATGGTCCAGTTTTATTCTTTTGCATGTGGGCATCCAAGTTTACCAACATCACTTGTTGAAGAGACTATTCATTTCCTATTCTGCCTTATATTCTTGCCACACATTTTTTTGAACTGTAGAATTTTTTTTTAATTTTTATTTTATATTGGAGTATAGTTGATTTAGAATGTTGTGTTAGTTTCAGGTGTACAGCAAAGTGATTTAGTTATACATATACATATATCTATTCTTTTTCAGATTCTTTTCCCATGTAGGTTATTACAGAATATTAAATAGAGTTCCCTGTGTTATACAGTAGGTCCTTCTTTATCTATTTTATATATAGTAGTGTGTATATGTTAATGCCAACCTCCTAATTTATCCCTCTCCCCCTTCCACCTTTGGTAAGCATAAGATTTTTTTTAAGTTTGTGAGTCTGTTTCTGTTTTGTAAATAAGTTCACTGGTATTATTTTTTAGATTCCACATATAAGTGATATCATATGATATTTGTCTTTCTCTGTCTGACTTACTTCACTTAGTATGATAATCACTAGGTCCATCCATGTTGCTGCAAATGGAACTTTTTGAAGATCATTTGAGTATGTATATGTGATTTTATTTCTGGGTCCTCTATTCTGTTCCATTAGTTAATATGTTTGTCATTATGCCAGTACCATATTTTTGATTATTTATCTTTGTAATTTATTTTGATATCAAGAAGTATGATGCCTCCAGCTTTGTTTTTTCTCAAAGATTGATCTGGCAGTTTGTGACCTTTTGTGATACCATATGTATTATAGAATTTTTTTTCTATTTCTGTTGAAAATAAGGGCCATTGGAATTTTAGTAGAGATTGCATTGTCTCTGTAAGTCACTTTGGATAGTATAGACATTTTAACATTAATTCTTCTGACCAATATGTCTTTCCAATCCATTGTATATCTTTTCCTTTCTCTGTGTCTTCTTCCATTTACTTCATCAGTGTTATGTAGTTTTCAATAGAAAAACCTTTCATCTTCTTCCCATTTATATGTCCAGTGAGAGGGTATCCTATTCCCTCTGGTGAGTTATTTTTGTGTTTCGCTGGGGTACATGCGCCTTTCAATTAGCTTCTGAGTTCTCACAAAGAGAATTTTATCTATGAGCTGTTGCTGAATTTGGTGTGTTTGTGGGAGGAAGGAGGATTCAGTGATATTTTCTCCACCTTCTTGTTGATGCCACTCACTCCTTCTGAAATCTTAATTTATATTTTTTAAGTTTGGGAATTTCCATAAACTATACACCCCTCTTTGAAATTCACAATGTATAGTTATTTATCAAAATATCTGCAAAGTGCTTCAGTAACTCCTGTTTTCCAAATGCCTACAAGGTGGAGCCAGGCATTAACTACTTTAAATGTTTAATCTTAACAATTAGCATACATTACATTACATTTACTTTGCAGGTGAAGACAGTAATTTCCTAAATTCACTTAAATAATAATGAACTTAGAGATACTGGGAATCATAAGTGTCTAACATCAATGCCCATGCTCTTCTTACAATGTACTTGCATATATAAAAATTAAATCATTCATAATTTTGTATATATTTATATTCAATTTGACTTCAGGATTTCAAAATCAAATCATTTAATAATTCTAGGTTTTAACTGTTTCTCTAATAATTGAGAAGCATCCCAAAACTAAGACATGTGATTTGACTAGTATGCATAGTACCTATGGCTTTATTAGCATTTATCATTCTTTGCAATTATCTGTAAACTTATGAGTCTCCAGAGCTAGGTTCATATCAGGAGACTCTTGAGGTATAGGATGGTGTCTGGCTCATTAGTGCATTCTCAATGCCAAACAAGAATGGCTGGCACCCAGTATGCCTTCAATAGACATTGACTGAAAATGTGAATGAAAAACTAAGTCAAACTGGAGGGCTGATTTAACAGGCCCCTCTCTTTTCACCCATACTGACACTGAAGTAGAACTCAACACTTTTCACAATTAATATAAAAATCCACTCACTCCCAAAGCTGTACCTAGTGGTTTTGAGTTTACAGGTATCTATTGGGAGGTTGTGAAGAAGTTTTACAAAAAATGCAAACTCAGTTTCAAAGAGCATTGCACATTCTTCTTCTCTGCAAATCAATTTTAATAATGCTTCCAAAAATGTTTCTATCTCTCTGATGCCTCACCATCTCTCTGGATCTAGTAATCCATTCTCTATGGTCCTTCAAGAGATGTCCTTAGCTTAAAATGCACACACAGCCACACACACAAAGAATGATAGACAGATATATAGATAAATACACATATACATATATTTTAATATAGGAATATAAAGTACATCTGATGATGTGATTTTTACTGCGATAAAACATTTTGTGGTAATAATTTTTATTAATAACTTGACTATATATTTTTTTTTATAGCTGGAGAAACAAGAACTATGAGACTCTTTGTCAAAATAGAATAGGCAATGACATATGTAGAGAGGATGATACAGACTATTAATGCAGCACCAAAGAATAAAGAATTTCAATATGAAAAAATCATAAAGGAAGACAAACATAATTTGTTTAATTCTGCTTGACACATTACCATATTTTAATATACATTTTTTGAATCTGTCAATTAACCAATAAATATTAATATATATAAGGCAAAAATAGAAATGATTTGTCCAAATCCCAACAATAGCTGGGTACTGTGATCTCCAGCTTTCAGAATTTGACAATTAAGTTTAACAAGTAATAAATATGGATTTAGATGATTTGAATAACATAATTTTAAATCTTGATTTTTATATAAACTATGTCATAGAACTTTATACTCTTCAAATATTTATGTTATAGAAACTGATTGTTTACTGTAACAAAGCATATTGACCAAAACTAATAAAATTTAAAGTACACCAAGCACTATTTCAGACTTCTCACATACAGGCATATCTGGGAGGTATTGCAGGTTTGGTTCTGGACCACTCCAATTTTTTTAAGTGAATATCACAATAAAGCAAGTCACACAAATTGTTAAAATTTCCCACTGCATGTAAAAGTTATGTTATATTGAAAATAATCTTTTTTACTGAGTAGCAGATCTCAATAGTGGACTTAAAATATTTAGTAACTATGTTACCAACAGATGTGCTATCATCTAGGCTTTGTTGTTCCATTTATAGAACACAGGAAGAGTAGATTTAGCATAATTATTAAGGTCCCTAGGATTTTCAGAATGGTAAATGAGCACTGGCTTCAACGTAAAGTCACCAGCTGCATTAGCTCCTAACTGACAAGAGAGTCAGCCTGTCCTTTGAAGTTTTGAAGCCAGGAATTGACTTCTCCTCTCTAGCTATAAAAGCCCTAGATGGGGTCTTTCTTCCAACACAAGGCTGTTTCATCTATATTGAAAATCTGTTGTTTAGTGTAGCCAATTTCATTAATTATTGTAGCTATATCTTCTGGTTAACTTGCTGCAGCTTCTGCATCAGCACATGCTGTTTCACCTTGCACTTTTATGTTATAGAGATGGCCTCTTTCCTTAAACATCATGAACCAACATCTGCTAGATTCAAACATTTCTTCTGCATCTTCCTCATCACTCTCAGCCTTCATAGAATTGAAGGGAGTTAGGGCCTTCTTCTGGATTAGGCTTTGGCTTAAGGGAATGTTGTGGCTGGTTTTGTCTTCTATCTAGACCACTAAAACTTCCTCCTATCAGCAATAAGGCTGTTTTGCTTTTTTATCATCCATGTGTTCACTGGAGTAGAACTATTAATTTTCTTCAAGAACTTTTCTTTGAATTCACAATTTGGCTGTTTGGCACAAGAGACCTACATCTGGACCTATCTCAGCTTTCAACATGTCTTCCTCACTAAACTTAATCATTTCTAGTTTCTGATTTAGAAGGAGAGATGTGTTATTCTTTCACCTCTTGAACACTTAGATACCATTATAAGATTATTAATTGGGCTAATTTCAATATTGTCATGTCTAAGAGAATAGGGAAGCCTGAGGAGAGGGAGAAAGATGGGGGACCACTCAGTCAGTGTATCAGTTGGGACATAATCAACATTTATAGAGTAAGTTCACCATCTTATATGGGCATGGTTCATGGTACCCCAAAGCAATTACAATAGTAACGTCAAAGATCACTGATCACACATCACCATAACAGATATAATAATAATGAAAAAGTTTAAATATCACAAGAATTACTGAAATATGACATAGAGACATGAGGTGAGCAAATGCTGATGGAAAATGACACCCACAAACTTGCTAAATGCAGAATTGCCACATACCTTCAGTTTGGAAAACATGCAATGTCTCCAAAGTGCAATAAATAAGGGATGCCTGTATATTAAATGATGTAATTCTCACAGCAGCTCTATAAGGTAGGAGCATTACTATTCCTCATTTTATAGAAGAAGAAATAGACAAAGAAACTTTAGCTAAGTCGCCGAAGATCACTCAGTTACTATGATGGGGAATGATACTCCCAGCTGGTCTGGTTATTGTGCCTGTGTTATTAACTACTACATTTACTATATTTCTATTTTTTTTTAATTTTTATTTTATAATGGAGTATGGTTGAATAACACTGTTGTGTTAGTTTCAGGTGTACAACAAAGTGATTCTGTTATAGATATACATGTATCTATTCTTTTTCAAGTTCTTTTCCCATTTAGGTTAATACAGAATATTGAGCAGAGTTCCCAGTGCTATACAGTAGCTCCTTGTTGGTAATCTATTTAAAATATAGCAGTGTGTGTATGTCAATCACAAAGACCCAATCTATCCCTCCCCACCTTCCCCTGCTAGTAACCATGAGTTTGTTCTCTATGTCTGTGAGTCTCCTTCTGTTTTGTATATAAGTTCACTTTTTATCATTTTTTTAAGATTCCACCTATAAGTTATATTACATGATATTTGTCTTTCTCTGACTTACTTCATTTAGTACAAAAATATCCAGGTGCACCTATGTTGCTGAAAATGACATTATTTCATTATTTTTAATGGCTGAGTAATATTCAATTGTACTATATATGTACCACATCATTTTTTTCTTTTTTTTAAACATCTTTATTGGAGTATAATTGCTTTACAATGGTGTGTTAGTTTCTGCTTTATAACAAAGTGAATCAGTTATACATATACAAATGTTCCCATATCTCTTCCCTCTTGTGTCTCCCTCCCTCCCATTCTCCCTATGCCACCACTCTAAGTGGTCACAAACCACTGACCTGATCTCCCTGTGCTATGCAGATGCTTCGCACTAGCTATCAATTTTACATTTGGTAATGTATATGTGTCCATGCCACTCTCTCACTTTGTCACTGCTTACCCGTCCCCCTCCCCATATCCTCAAGTCCATTCTCTAGTAGGTCTGGGTCTTTATTCCCATCTTACCCTAGGTTCTTCATGACCTTTTTTTTTTTCTTAGATTCCATATATATGTGTTAGCATATCGTATTTGTTTTTCTCTTTCTGACTTACTTAACTCTGTATGACAGACTCTAGGTCCATCCACCTCATGACAAATTTCTCAATTTCATTAATTTTTATGGCTGAGTAATATTCCATTGTATATATGTGCCACATCTTCTTTATCCATTCATCTGTTGATGGACACTTAGGTTGCTTCCATGTCCTGGCTATTGTAAATAGAGCTGCAATGAACATTTTGCTACATGACTCTTTTTGAATTATAGTTTTCTCAGGGAATATGTCCAGTAGTGGGATTGCTGGTCGTATGGTAGTTCTATTTTTAGATTTTTAAGAAACCTCCATACTGTTCTCCATAGTGGCTGTATCAATTTATATTCCCACCAACAGTGCAAGAGTGTTCCCTTTTCTCCACATCCTTTCCAGGATTTATTGTTTCTAGATTTTTTGATGATGGCCTCTCTGACCAGTGTGAGATGATATCTCATTGTAGTTTTGCTTTGCACTTCTCTAATGATTAATGACCTTGAACATGCTTTCATGTGTTTGTTGGCAATCAGTATATATTCTTTGGAGAAATGTCTATTTAGATCTTCTGCCCATTTTTGGATTTTTTTTGTTGTTGTTGTTGTTATTGAGCTGCTTGTAAATCTTGGAGGTTAATCCTTTGTCAGTTGCTTCATTTGCAATATTTTCTCCCATTCTGACAGTTATCTTTTACTCTTGTTTATAGTTTCCTTTGCTGTGCAAAAGCTTTGAAGTTTAATTAGGTCCCATTTCTTTATTTTTGTTTTAATTTCCATTTCTCTAGGAGGTTGATCAAAAAGGATCTTGCTGTGATTTATATCATAGAGTGTCTGCCTATATTTTCCTCTAACAGTTTGATAGTGTCTGGCCTTACATTTAGGTCTTTAAGCCATTTTGAGTTTATTTTTGTGTATGGTGTTAGGGAGTGTCCTAATTTAATACTTTTATATGTAGCTCTCTAGTTTTCCCAGAACCACTTACTGAAGAGGCTGTCTTTTCTCCACTGTATATTCTTGCTTCCTTTATCAAAGATAAGGTGACCATACGTGTGTGGGCTTATCTCTGGGCTTTCTATCCTGTTCCATTGCTCTATATTTCTGTTTTAGTGCCATTACAATACTGTCTTGATTACTGTAGCTTTGTAGTATAGTCTGAAGTCAGGAAGCCTGATTCCTCCTGCTCCATTTTTCATTCTCAAGATTGCTTTGGCTATTTGGGGTCTTTTGTGTTTCCATACAAATTGGGAAATTTTTTGTACTAGTTCTGTGAAAAATGCCATTGGTAGATTGATAGGGATTGCATTGAACCTGTAGATTGCTTTGGGTGGTAGAGTCATTTTCACAATGTTGATTATTCCAATCCAAGAACACGGTATATCTCTCCATCTATTTGTATCATATTTAATTTCTTTCATAAGTGTCTTATAAATTTCTGCACACAGGTCTTTTGTCTCCTTAGGTAAGTTTATGTCTAGATATTTTATTCTCTTTGTTGCAGTGGTAAATGGGAGTGTTTTCTTGATTTTACTTTCAGATTTTTCAACATTAGGGTATAGGAATGCCAGATATTTCTGTGCATTAATTTTGTATCCTCCTACTTTACCAAATTCATTGATTAGCTCTAGTAGATTTCTGGTAGCATCTTTAGGATTCTCTATGTAGAGTATCATATCATCTTCAAACAGTGACAGCTTTACTTCTTTTGCAATTTTGATTCTTTTTATTTCTTTTTCTTCTCTGATTGCTGTGGCTAAAACTTCCAAAACTTTGATGAATAATAGTGGTGAGAGTGGGCAACCCTGTCTTGTTTCAGATCTTACTGGAAATGGTTTCAGTTTTTCACTATTGAGGATTATGTTGGCTGTGGGTTAGTCATATATGGCCTTCATTATGTTTAGGAAATTTCCCTCTATAACTACTTTCTGCAGGGTTTTTATCATAAATGGGTGTTGAATTTTGTCAAAAGCTTTCTCTGCCTCTATTGAGATGATCATATGGTTTTTCTCCTTCAATTTGTTAATATGGTGTATCACATTGATAGATTTGTGTATATTGAAGAATCCTTGCATTCCTGGAATAAACCACACTTGATTATGGTGTATGATCCTTTTAATGTGCTGTTGGATTCTGTTTGCTAGTATTTTGTTGAGATTTTTGCATCTATGTTCATCAGTGATATTGGCCTGTAGTTTTCTTTCTTTGTGACATCCTTGTCTGGTTTTGGTATCGGGTGATGGTGGCCTCGTCAAATGAGTTTAGGAGTGTTCCTCCCTCTGCTATATTCTGGAAGAGTTTGAGAAGGATAGGTGTTAGCTCTTCTCTAAATGTTTGATAGAATTCACCTGTGAAGCCATCTGGTCCTGGGCTTTTGTTTGTTGGAAGATTTTTAATCACAGTTTCAATTTCAGTGCTTGTGATTGGTCTGTTCATATTTTCTATTTCTTCCTGATTCAGTCTTTGCAAGTTGTGCATTTCTAAGAATTTGTCCATTTCTTCAAGGTTGTCCATTTTATTGTCATAAAGTTCCTTGTAGTAATCTCTCATGATCTTTTTTATTTCTGCAGTATCAGTTGTTACTTCTCCTTTTTCATTTCTAATTCTTTATTTGAGTCTTCTTCCTTTTTTTCTTGATGAGTTTAGCTAATGGTTTATCAATTTTGTTTATCTTTTCAAAGAACCAGCTTTTAGTTTTATTGATCTTTGCTATTCTTTCCTTCATTTCTTTTTCATTTATTTCTGATCTGATCTTTATGATTTCTTTCCCTCTGCTAAATTTGGGGTATTTTTGTTCTTTCTCTAATTGCTTTTGGTGCAAGGTTAGGTTGTTTAATCGAGATATTTCCTTTTTCTTAAGGTAGGATTGTATTGTTATCAACTTCCCTCTTAGAACTGTTTTTGCTGCATCCCATAGGTTTTGGGTTGATGTGTCTCCATTGTCATTTGTTTCTAGGTATTTTTTATTTCTGCTTTGATATCTTCATTGATCACTTTGTTATTAAGTAGTGTATTGTTTAGTCTCCATGTGTTTGTATTTTTTACATATCTTTTCCTGTAATTGATATACAGTCTCATAACATTATGGTCGGAAATGATACTTGATATGATTTCAATTTTCTTAAATTTACCAGTGCTTGATTTGTGACCCAACATATGATCTATCCTGGAGAATGTTCCATGAGCACTTGAGAAAAATGTGTATTCTCTTGTTTTTGGATGGAATGCCCTATGAATATCAATTAAGTCCATCTCGTTTAATGTATCATTTAAAGCTTGTGTTTCCTTATTTGTTTTCATTTTGGATGATCTGTCCATTGGTGAAAGTGGGGTGTTAAAGTCCCCTACTATGATTGTGTTACTGTCAGTTTCCCCTTTTATGGCTGTTAGTATTTGCCTTATGTATTGGGGTGCTCCTATGTTGGGTGTATAAATATTTACAATTGTTATATCTTCTTGTTGGATCAATTCCTTGATCATTATGTAGTGTCCTTCTTTGTCTCTTGTAATAGTCTTTATTTTAAATTCTATTTTGTCTGATATGAGAATTGCTACTCCAGCTTTCTTTTGATTTCCATTTTCATGGAATATCTTTTTCCATCCCCTCACTTTCAGTCTGTATGTGTCCCTAGGTCTGAAGTTGGTCTCTTGTAGACAACATATATATATAAGTCTTGTTTTTGTATCCATTCAGCCAATCTGTGTCTTTTGGTGGGAGCATTTAATCCATTTACATTTAAGGTAATTATCAATATGTATGTTCCTATTCCCATTTTTTAAATAGTTTTTGGTTTCTTATTGTACGTCCTTTCCTTCTCTTGTGTTTCTTGCCTAGAGAAGTTCATTTAGCATTTGTTGTAAAGCTGATTTAGTGGTGCTGAACTCTCTCAGGTTTTGCTTGTCTGTAAAGATTTTAATTTCTCCATCAAACCTGAATGAGACCCTAGCTGGGTAGAATAATCTTGTTTGTAGGTTTTTCTCCTTCATTACTTAAAATATGTTTGGCCACTCCCTTCTGGCTTTCAAAGTTTCTGTTGAAAGATCAGCTGTTAACCTTATGGGGATTCCCTTGTGTGTTATTTGTTGTTTTCCCTTGATGCTTTTAATATATTTTCTTTGTGTTTAATTTTTGATAGTTTGATTAATATGTGTCTTGGCATGTTTCTCCATGGATTTATCCTGTGTGGGACTCTCTGTGCTTCCTGGACTTGATTAACTATTTCCTTTCCCATATTTGGGAAGTTTTCAACTATAATCTCTTCAAATATTTTCTCAGTGCCTTTCTTTTTCTCTTCTTCTTCTGGGACCCCTATAATTCGAATGTTGGTGTGTTTAATGTTGTCCCAGAGGTCTCTGAGATTGTCCTCAGTTCTTTTCATTCTTTTTTTTCTCTTTTTATTTGCCCTATATGGGCCTCTCACTGTTGTGGCCTCTCCCATTGCAGAGCACACCTCCGGACGTGGAGGCTCAGTGGCCATGGCTCACAGGCCCAGCCACTCCGCAGCATTTGGGATCTTTCCGGACCACGGCACGAACCCGTGTCCCCTTCATCAGCAGGTGGACTCTCAACCACTGTGCCACCAGGGGAGCCTCATTCTTTTTTCTTTATTTTGCACTGCAGTAGTTATTTCCACTGTTTTATCTTCCAGGTCACTTATCCATTCTTCTGTCTCAGTTATTCTTCTATTGATCCCTTCTAGAGTATTTTTCATTTCATTTATTGTGTTGTTCATCATTGCTTGTTTCCTCTTTAGTTCTTCTAGGTCCTTGTTAAATGTTTCTTGCATTTTCTGTATTTTATTTCCAATATTTTGGATAATCTTTACTATCATTATTCTGAAATCTTTTTCTGGTAGGCTGCCTATTTCCTCTTCATTTGTTAGGTCTGGTGGGTTTTTACTTTGCTCCTTCATCTGCTGTGTGTTTTTCTGTCTTCTCATTTTGCTTATCTTACTGTGTTTGGGGTCTTCTTTTTCAGGCTGCAGGTTTGTAGTTCCCATTGTTTTTGACGTCTGTCCCCAGTGTCTTAGTTGGTTCAGTGGGTTGTGTAGGCTTCCTAGTGGAGGGGACTAGTGCCTGTGTTCTGGTGGATGAGGCTGGATCTTGTCTTTCTGGTGGGCAGGTCCATATCTGGTAGTGTGTTTTGAGGTGTCTGTGGCCTTATTATGATCTTAGGCAGCCTCTCTGCTAATGGGTGTGATTGTGTTCCTGTCTTGCTTGTTGTTTGGCATAGGGTGTCCAACACTGTAGTTTGCTGGTCATTGAGTGAAGCTGGGTCTTGGTGTTGAGATGGAGATCTCTGGGAGATTTTTGCCATTTGATATTACGTGGAGCTGTGAGGTCTCTTGTAGACCAGTGTCCTGAAGTTGTCACTCCCACCTCAGATGCACAACACTGACTCCTGGCTGGAACACCAAGAGCCTTTCATCCACATGGCTCAGAATAAAAGGGAGAAAAAATAGAAAGAAAGAAAGAAAGAAAGAAAGAAAGAAAGAAAGAAAGAAAGAAAGAAAGAAAGAAAGAAAGAAAGAAAGAAAGAGGATAAAATAAAATAAAGGTAAAATAAAATAAAGTTATTAAAATAAAAAATAATTATTAAGAAAAAATTTTTTTTAAAAAGTAAAAAAATAATACGGATGGACAGAACCCTAGGACAAATGGTGAAAGCAAAGCTATACAGACAAAATCTCACACAGAAGCATACACATACACACTCACAAATAATATATCTTGCTCCCAAAGTCCACTTCCTAAATTCAGGGTGATTCATTGTCTATTCAGGTATTACACAGCTGCAGGGTATATCAAGTTGATTGTGGAGATATAATCCTCTGCTCTTAAGGCTGCTGGGAGGGATTTCCCTTTATCTTCTTTGTTCGCACCGCTCCCAGGATTCAGCTTTGGATCGGGACCTGCCTCTGCATGTAGGTCTCCTGAGGGCATCTGTTCTTCACTCAGACAGGATGGGGTTAAAGGAACAGTTGATTCGGGGGCTCTGGCTCACTCAGGCCGGGTGTGGGAAGGGTACAGATGTGGGGCAAGCCTGCAGCATCAGAGAACGGCATGACATTGCACCAGCCTGTGGTGCATCGTGCGTTCTCCTGGGGAAGTTGTCCCTGGATCACGAGACCCTGGCAGTGGTGGGCTGCACAGGCTCCCGGGAGGGTATGTGTGGATAGTGACCTGTGCTCGCAGACAGGCTTTCTGTTGGCGGCAGCAGCAGCCTTAGCATTGCATGCCCATCTCTAGGGTCTGCACTGATAGTCGTGGCTCGCACCCATCTCTGGAGCTCCTTTAAGCAGTGCTCTTAATCCTCTTTCCTTGCACACCCGGAAACAAAGAGGGAAGAAAAAGTCTCTTGCCTCTTCTGCAGGTCCAGAATTTTTCCAGGACTCCCTCCCAGACTTTTTCCTGGATTCCCTCCCGGCTAGCCGTTGTGCACTAACCCCTTCAGGCTGTGTTCATGCCACCAACCCCAGTCCTCTACCTGTGATCCGACCAAAGCCCAAGCCTCAGCTCCCAGCCCCCACCCGCCCCAGCGGGTGAGTAGACAAGCCTCTCGGGATGGTGCGTGCTCGTCGGCACTGACCCTCTGTGTGGGAATCTCTCCATTTTTCCCTCCACATCCCTGTTTCTGCACTCTCCTCCGCAGCTCTGAAGCTTCCCCCCTCCACCACCTGCAGTCTCTGCCCGTGAAGGGGCTTCCTAGTGTGTGGAAACCTTTCCTCCTTCACAGCTCCCTCCCACTGATGTGGGTTTCATCCCTATTCTTTTGTCGCTGTTTTTTCTTTTGCCCTACCCAGGTACGTGGGGAGTTTCTTGCCTTTTTGGAGGTCTGAGGTCTTCTGCCAGCATTCAGTGGGTGTTCTATCAGAGAAGTTCCATGTGTAGATGTATTTCTGATATATCTTTGGGGAGGAAGGTGATCTCTGCGTCTTACTCTTCTGCCATCTTCCTCAACTCCCCCCCACATCTTCTTTATCCATTCATTTGTCAATGGATATTTAGGTTGCCTCCCTGTCTTGGCTATTGCAAACTCTGCTGTAATGAACACTGGGCTGCAGGTATTCTTTTGAACCATGTTTTTCTCTGGATATATGCTCAGGAGTGGGATTTCTGGATCATAGTTTTTTTTAGTTTTTTAAGGAACCTCCATACTGTTCTCCATAGTGGCTGTATCAATTTACATTCCCACCAACAGTGTAGGAAGATTCCCTTTTCTTCACAACCTCTTCAGCATTTATTGTCTGTAGACATTTTGATTATGGTCATTTTGACTGATGTGAGGTGATATCTCATTGTAGTTTTGATTTCAATTTCTCTGATGATTAGTGAAGTTGAGCATCTTTTCATGTGCCTCTTGGCCATCTGTATATTGTCTTTGGAAAGATGTCTAATTAGGTTTTATGCCCTTTTTTTTTTGATTGGGTTGTTTGTTTGTTTTTTATATTGAGCCACATGAAATGTTTATAAATTTTGGAGGTTCATCCCTTGTTGGTCACATGATTTGCAAATATTTTCTCCCATTCTGTGGGTTGTCTTTTTGTTTAGTTTATGGTTTCCTTTGCTATGAAAAAGATTTTGAGTTTATTTAGGTCCCATTTGTTCAGTTTTGTTTTTATTTCTAGTACTCTAGGAGATGGATAGAAGAAGATATTGCTCCAATTTATGTCAAAGAATGTTCTGCCTATGTTTTCCTCTAAGTGTTTTATAGTATCCAGTCTTACATTTAAGTCTTTAATCAATTTTGAGTTTATTTTTTCTGTATGGTGTTAAAGAATATTCTAATTTCATTTTTTTTACATGTAGCTGTCCAGTTATCCCAGCATCATTTATTGAAGAGACTGTCTTTTCCCCATTGTATAGCCTCGCCAAATTTGTCATAGATTAATTGACCATAGGTGTGAGGGTTTATTTCTGGAATTTCTATCCTGTTCCATTGATCTATATTTCTGTTTTTCAGCCAGTACCGTACTGTTTTGATGTCCATAACTTTGTAGTATAGTCTCAAGTCAGGAAGCCTGATTCCTCCAGCTTCGTTTTTCTTTCTCAAGATTGCATTGGTTATCAGGGTCTTTTGTGTCTCCATACAAATTTAAATTGATTTTGTTCTACTACTGTGAAAAATGCCATTGATAATTTGATAGGGATTGCATTGGGTAATATAGTTATTTTGACAATATTCATTTTTCAAATTTAAGAACACTGTGGATCTTTCCATCTCTTTGTGTCATCTTTGACTTCTTTCATCAGTGTCTTATAGTTTTCAGAGTATAGGTCATTTGCCTCCTTAGGGAGTTTTATTCCTAGGTATTTTATTCTTTTTACTGCAATGGTAAGTGAGACTGTTTCCTAATTTCTCTTTCTGATCTTTCATTGTTAGTGTATAGAAATGCAAGAGATATCAGTCTATTAATTTTGTATCCTGCCACATTATTGAATTCATTGATGAGCTCTAGTAGTTTTCTGGTAACATCTTCAGGATTTTCTATTTGTAGTAAAATGTCATTTGCAAACAGCAGCAGCTGTACATCTTCTTTTCAACTTGTACTCCTTTTATTTCTTTTTCTTCTCTGATTGTCATGGCTAGGACTTCCAAAACTATCTTGAATAGCAGTAGCAAGAGTGGACATCTTTGTCTTGTTCCTGATCTTACAGGAAATGCTTACAGTTCTTCACCATTGAGAATGGTGTTTGCTGTGTTTGTCATACATGGTCTTTATTATGTTGTTATGTTCCCTTTATGTCCACTTTATGGAGACTTTTTATCATAAATAGTGTTGAATTTTGTCAAAACCTTTTTCTGCATCTATTGAGAAGATCATATAGTTTTTATTCTTCAATTTGTTAATGTGATATGTCACATTGATTGATATGTGGATATTTGTCTGCAATTTTTTTTGAATAGTTTCAGTAGGATAGGTGTTAATTCTTCTCTAACTGTTTGATACAATTTGACTGTGAAGCCATCTAGTCCTGGACTTTTGTTTGTTGGAAGATTTTTAATCACAGTTTCAATTTCAGTACTTGTGATAGGTCTGTTATTTCTTCCTGATTCGGTCTTGAGAGATTGTACTTTTCTAAGAATTTGTCCATTTCTTCTACGTTGTCCATTTTATTGGCATAGAGTTGCTTGTAGTCTCCCATGATGCTTTGTACTTCTGTGGTTTCTGTTGTAATTTCTCCTTTTTTGTTTCTAATTTTATTGATTTGAGATCTCTCATTTTTTTTTTCTTTATGAATCTGGCTAAAGGTTTATCAGTTTTATCTTTTAAAGAACCTGCTTTTAGTTTCATTTATCTTTTATATTGTTTTCTTCATTTCTATTTCATTTATTTCTGCTGTGATCTTTATGATTTCTTTCCTTCTACTAACTTTGGGTTTTGTTTGTTCTTCTTCCTCTAGTTGCTTTAGGTGTAGGGTTAAGTTATTGATTTGAGATTTTTCTTGTTTCCTAAGGTAAGAGTGTGTTGTTATAAACTTCCTTCTTAGAACTGCTTTTGCTGTGTCCTATAGGTTTTAGTTTGTCTGCTTTCATTTTCATTTGTCTCTAGGTATTTTGTGATTTCCTCTTTGATTTCTTCAGTGATATATTAGTTGTTTAGTAACATATTGTTTGGTCTTCACATGTTTATGTTCTTTGCAGTTTTTTTTTTTTCTTGTAGTTGATATCTAATTTCATACTGATGTAGTTGGGAAAAATACTTGATATGATTTCAATTTTCTCAAATTTACTGAGGCTTGATTTGTGACCCAAGATGTGATCAATCCTAGAGAATGTTCCATGTACACTTGCAAAGAATGTGTATTCTGATGCTTTTGGATGCACTGCTCTATAAATATCTATTAAATCCATCTGGTCTAATGTGTCATTTAAGGCCTGTTTCCTTATTGATGTTCTTCTGTCCATATGATCTGTCCATTAATAAAAGTGTTACTGTCGATTTCTCCTTTTATGGCTGTTAGTATTTTCTTTATATATTGAGGTGCTCCTATGTTGGGTGTATACATATTTACAATTATTATAACTTCTCTTGCATTGATTACTTGATGATTTTGTAGTGTCCCACTTTGTCTCTTGTAACAGTCTTTATTTTAAAGCCTATTTTTTCTGGCATCAGTATTACTATTCCAGTTTCCTTTCAATTTCCATTTGCGTGGAATACCCTTTTCCCTCCCATTACTCCCTAGATCACAAGTGAGTCTCTTGTAGGCACCATATATATGGGGTTTTATTTGTATCCGTTAAGCTAGTCTATGTCTTTTGGTTGGAGCATTTAATCTATTTCCATTTAAAATAATTATTGATATGTATGTTCTAATTGCCATTTTGTTAATTGTTTTGGACTTGTTTTGTAGGTCTTTTTTCTTCCCTTCCTATTTTGTTCTCTTCTCTTGTAATTTAATTGTTATCTCTACTGCTGTATTTGGATTCCTTTTTCTTTGTGTGTGTGTGTATCTATTGTAGAGTTTCAGTTTGCCATTACCATGAGGTTTTGATAAAACCATCTATATAGAGATAAGATTTTTTTTTTTTTGGTGGTATGCAGGCCTCTCACTGTTGTAGCCTCTCCTATTGCAGAGCACAGGCTCCGGATGCGCAGGTTCGGCAGCCATGGCTCATGGACCCAGCTGCTCCATGGCACGTGGGATCTTCCTGGACCGGGGCATGAACCCACGTCCCCTGCATCAGCAGGCAGACTCTCAACCACTGGGCCACAAGGGAAGCCCAATATGATTGTTTTAAGTTGCTGGTCTTTTCATTTCAAATGCATTTCCAATATCCTGAATTTGTACTCTCCTTCTCTCACCATTGCTGTTTTGAATATCATATTTGTGTATAGATGATTTCCTACCTTCACTGTATGTTTGCCTTTACCAGTTAGCTTTTCCATTTGTAACTTTCTTGTTTCTAATCATGGCCTTTTCTTTTCCACCTAGAAAATTTCCTATAGAATTTGTTGTAAAGCTGGTCTGGTGATGCTGAATTATCTTTGCTTCTGCTTGTCTGTAAAGCTTTTGATTTCTCCAACAAATCAGAATGAGAGGCTTGCTGGGTAAAATATTATTTGTTGTAGGTCTTTCCCTTTCATCACTTTAAGTATATCATGCCACAACCTTCTGGCCTGAAGAGTTTCAGCTGAGAAATCAGCTGATATCCTTATGGGAATTCCTTTGTAAGTTATTTTTTGTTTTTTCCTTGTTGTTTTAATATTTTTTCTGTATCTTTGATTTTTGTCAATTTGATTACTGTGTGTCTCATCATGTTCCTCCTTGGGTTTGTTTTGCCTGGGACTGTCTGCACTTCTTGGACTTGGTGACTGTTTCCTTTCTCTTTTTAGGGATATTTTCAGCTATTATCCCTTCAAATATTTTGTCAGATTCTTCCTCTCTCTTCTCCTTCTGGGACCCCTATAATGTGAATGTCTGTGTGCTTAATGTTGTCCCAGAGGTCTCTTAGACTGTTCTCATTTCTTCTCATTTTTTTAAATTTTTTTTATTTTGTTCTGCAGAAGAGATTTCCACCATTCTGTCTTCCAGGTCATATATCCATTCTTCTGCCTCAGTTATTCTGCTATTTATTCCTACTAGTGTATTTTTCATTTCAGTTATTGTATTGTTCATCTCTGTTTGTCCCTTAGTTCTTCTAGGTTTTGTTAAACATTTCTTGTATCTTCTTGATCTGTGCCTACATTCTTTTTCTGAGATGTTGGATCATCTTTACTATCATTATTCTGAATTCTTTTTCATATAGATCGCCTATCTCCACTTCACTTAGTTGTTCTTCTTTGGCTTTATCTTGTTATTTCATCTGGGACATATTTCTCGGCCATCTAATTTTGTCTGACTTGTTAATAGTTGTGGTTTCCATTCCACAGGCTGCAGGTTTGTAGTTCTTGTTTTTGGTGTCTGCCCCCTGGTGGATGAGGCAGATCTAAGGGGCTTGTGCAGGCTTCCTAGTGGGAGGAACTTCTTCCTGCCCACTGGTGTGTGGAGCTGGGTCTTGTCCTTCTGGTCAGCAGGGCCATGTCAGGGGTTGTGTTTACTGGGCAGCTGTGTGCTCAGGAAGACTTTAAGCAGCCTGTCTGATAATGGTTGGGTCTGTGTTCCCAGCCTGTTGGTTGTTGGCCTGAGATGTCCCAGCACTGGAGGCTAGAGCTGTTGGCTAAGCCTTGGTGAGAAAATGGCAGCCTCCAGGAGGGCTCACACCAATGAGTAGCCCCCCAGAACTACTGCTACAAGTGTCTTTGTTCTTACAGTAAGCCACAGCCACCCACCACCTTCACAGGAAAACCTCCAATACTAAAAGGTAGGTCTGGCCCAGGGTTATGAGGTCACTGCTTTTCTTCCCCTGGGTCCTTGTGTGTGCCCCCCAATAGTAGAGTTTCTGTTTCCCCCAGTCCTGTGGAATTCCTGTGGTCAAACCCCACTGGCCTTCAAAGCCAGTTTCTCTGGGGGCTCCTCCTCCTGTTGCCAGATCCTCAAGCTGGGAACCTAATGTGAGGCTCAGAACTTTTACTCCTGTGGGAGAAATTCTGTGGTATAATTATTTTCCAGATTGTGGGTCACCCACCTGGTGGGTATGAGATTTGATTTTATCATGATTGCACTCTTCCTACCATCTCATTGTGGCTTCTTCTTTGTCTTTGGATGTAGGACATTTTTTTTGGCAGGTTCCAGCCTATTTTTTCAATGGTTGTTCAGCAGTTAGTTGTGATTTTTGGTATTTTCATAAGAAGAAGTAAGCTCACCTCCTTCTACTCTGCTAGTTTGTCTTTGTCTCCTCTAAAATTTTAAACTCATTAGTTCCTAACTAATTAAATGAGAAGAGGAAAATTCCTTTTTAATTTTCAGTCAAGCTGTTTTTAAACATTTTCTTTAACTTTGAATATATTTTTTGCAACATAGGAATGTTAATTATAAAGAGTTATATAACTGAGAATATTCTGTTAAAATCTTTTCTTCTTTTTAAACCAAATGGAAAACTCTTTTCTTAAAACTATTTATCTCAGTTTGAATTAAAATGTACTTATTGTTATCACTTACACGAAAATTTTTGAGTTAATATTTACCTTGCTCTATATTCTACAGAAATAAACAGCATAGATTTCACATCAAGTAGTTAAGACATACACCTTTTGCACAATTTAACCTACAGCATTGATATAGCTATAAAGAGACTGCAGCTCATTTTTATTTCCCATAGTAATACTTGGAAAGGATAAAAAATATAAACAGTAAGAAGATATGGTTATTGTTAAAGTATTTTCTGATCCCATACTACTGCATAAAGGTGTTTAAAATGTGAATGTGCTAGAATCTTGAAGTCAAAGGACACAGAGTATAGTATGAAACATTATATTAATCATTAAAATCTTCCTATAATTTCTTTTAAAACTTTTATACTGCAATTGTCATGATAGTTTCCTTAGACTTCTTTTAATAACTCTATGGTAAACTATGCAGCACATCACAGTATGTTTGTTAAGTTGTATTATTGGAGAAAAAGACCCATGCTTTTTGCAATCATACACCCAAACCATTTCAGGCTCAATGATTTTATTATCATTACCACTATTTTCTCCAGTGGCCTATCTTCAATTACAAATGGAATCCAAAGAGTGGAATATTTTCCTATTATGTTGCTTTCTACTGTTTAAGAAATCATCTCTTTTAAAATCATGAAAAATGTGACAATATAGCTACTTTGGTATATATACTTAAAGACTTATCTATTTTTTCTAATGACCACAGATGCATATTCACTTTATATGCTTTAGGCCAGCAATTTTAGAATAGTAACTATAATTGGTTTCCTATAAAAATGTATATTTTATAGCTAAGAATCAATTTAATTCAATATACATTTTAGTGACTCTTTTTGCCCAACATTTCTTAAATTCAGGAGACACAGAGGTAAATAAGACAGAGTCCATGCCTTAAAGAACCTTACAGTTTAAAAACAGAGATGAGTATATTGTATGTGATGAGAGAATTGTGCACATGGTCCTGAGAGGTCACAAAGAAGAATATCAATCTTGGCAAAAGGGAGGCAAAAAGATATATTTCAAGTTTGATATTAGTTAAGTCTTAAAGAGTGAACAGTAATTGACCATGTGAATCCATGGAGGATTTTCTAAGCAAAGAATAGTAAGTGCAAAGACAATAATTTGTGAATGTTTATGTCATGTGTGACTGTTTTAGAGGAACACAGGCAGTTCAGAATGGCTGGATATCAGAGTGCAGATTTAAGAAAGAGTAAGAGATGAGTATGGAGAGATAGCATGATCATTTTTTTCCAAATTGAGTACCTCAGTGTCACCTCATGAGTAGGTTTTGAGAATTAAAATAGCATGTAGCCAACATTTTCCTTAAAATTCCATAAATTGCTCATAAAGTATGGTATATCTGCCTTTCATCCATCCAACCTTATTCAGTGGTGTGTTGGTATAAATGTCTGAGACAAATGATGAAACAGTGAAGATGGGTATTGGACATACTCTGAGAATTTGTCTTCCTTTCCCCCTTGCAACATTAATTACTTTTGATTTTTCTCTGTCAAAGTCAAAATTATTTAAATTAAATGCATATATGATGTAACTCCAATTTAATTCAAAACGTATGAAGTAAGATAATGTGAACCAACATTTATTTGACAGATTATTTTAGCAGAATTTGAATAGGATAGGACTGAAGGCAGGACCCTGATTAGAAAAGTAATACAACTTTCCAGTTAATATGAAACATCAATAAAATAAAATACATAGTGATAAATTTAACATATGCAATGCAAGATTTGTAAAAAGAAAACTGCAAAACACTATTAAAAGAACACAGGGGGGCAAGGGGAAACTGGGATGAAGTGAGAGAGTAGCATTGACATGTATACACTACCAAATGTAAAATGGATGGCTAGTGGGAAGATGCTGCATAGCACAGGGAGATCAGCTCGATGCTTTGTGATGACTTAGAGAGGTGGGATAAGGAGGATGGGAGTGAGGCTCAAGAGGCAGGGGATATGAGGATATATGTGTACTTATAGCTGATTCACTTTGTTGTACAATAGAAACTAACACAACATTGTAAAGCAGTTATACTCCAATAAAGATATAAAAAAAGGAGAAAAAAACACAATGAGATATCACTTCATAGACACTAAGATGGCTATAATAAAAGAGATAGATAATAATATGATGAGGATATAGAGAAACTGTAACTCGTGTATTACTGGTGGGAATGTAAACTGGTGTAACCACTGTGGAAAACAGTTTAATAGTTCCTTAAAATGTTAAACATAGAATTACCATATGACCCAGAAATTCCACTCATAGTCATACACCCAAGAGAAATAAAAATCTACATCTGCACAATAACTTGTACATGAATGTTCAAAGCAACATGGTTCACAGTAGCCAAAAGTGGAACAATTCAAATGTCCATTAACTGTTGAAAGGATAAACAAAATGTGATGTATCTACGCGATGGAATATTACTCAGCATTCAAAAGTAATAATATATTTTATAACATGGATAAACCTTGAAAACATTATGCAAAGTGAAAGAAGCCATCACAAAGGACCACATGGTGTATGAATTCATTTATGTGAAATGTCCAGAATAAGCAACTCTATGTAGACAAAAAAGTACATCAGTTGTTACCTAGGGCTGGGGGAGGGGGGGGCGTGTTGGGGGAGGGTGAGATGAATGTAGTGTGACTATTCATAGGTACCAAGTTCATTTTTGGAGTGATAAAAATGTTCTAAAATTGATTGTGGTAATTGTTACCCAACTCTGTGAATATACTAAAAGACATTGAACTGTACAAGTTAAATGGATGGATTGTATGGTATGTGAGTTATAACTCAATAAAGGTGTTATGGAAAAAAAACAGCTAAATAAAGGAATTACATCCCATGTCATTTATTGGAAAACTTGATATTGTTAAGATTGCAATACTTCCCAAATTCATCTACAAACTCAACTCAACAGCAAAACTTATTTGCTTCTGGACTTTGTACTGATACTAATATTAAGGATAAAGTTTAAGTGAAGGTTAGGGTTTAACTTTAGCATGAGAGTAAATATTAATCCTAGGGAGAGAGGCTTTAATTAGTCTCAGCATTAATATTAGGGTTTTGGCTTAGATTAGTGCTAAAATTAGGGTTAGCTTTAGATGGCATAGTTAGTTTTAGGCTACCGTTATGTCTTAGAACTTTTTGCTTAATATTAAAAAGGATGAAGTTAAAATTGGGTGTATTTTACTGTGACAGCCAAAGTCAGAATAGTGTCTTGAAAATATTGTGCAACCTTCCAAAGCTGACATATTTCTTCTCTTATTATTCATCTTGAGCATATATTTTAAAAGAATAGTAATGAAAGGTCTAAAAGAACTCTTAGATGATGCTAATAACTGAGCTCTTAAACTAGTAGAGTTCTATTTTGTAGGTTATTCTAATGACTCACAGATTTTATGAGTTAATTTTATATTTGCTTAATAACACTTGTTTGGCTATTTAAGAAACAAATTGCAAAATGTTTCAAATATCTTTTAATTGCCATTTAAGCAATTAAGAAAACAAACCAAATCAAAAGTAACACATAATAACAAACATAGAGAACTAATAAGCATATATGGTGAAATAATAATAAGTCAAACTGAACAGTCACATCTGCATTAGACCAGATGAGTTAGTTTTAGTCATAATGTAAAATTTATATTCTATGAACATGACAGCAACACATGCATTGCTGCTCAGTTCCACCAGCTTTATCCAATTTATCATTCTTGTTTCAAAATGGAAAGCAGGATATGATTTATAGGTATTAGGAGTCATGCCAAACAGGATGAAATTTTTAATCCCTTAAAGAAATTTCTCATTAACTTTAAAGAAGAAACTGTCTCTGATTGACACAATGCCATCGAATAAGAGTAGCTTGTTTTCTTTCTTGCTAACTAGCTCTCTACTTATATTCCTCCATTTTGCAAAAGGATTGGAAACAAGGTAAATAAATGCAATTAATTAAGAATAATAACAAAGTAAATATTTTTTAAAAAGCAGAGAATGAGAAAATAAAGGTAAAATATGTAAGTTAAGACCAGATAAAAAAATAATACTAAAGAATGCAAGTCATTAATTTTCTACGTTTATCTAAGAAGTGCTACAAATTGATCTCAGACTTCCCTAATTATAAACGTAAAGAGAAAACAAAATTTGAATGTTCCATAAGGCAAAATATTACCAGTTACTAAATGAAACAAATAATCAATGCATAATCACTTAAAATATTTCTCCTCTTGAAGCACTCTGCTCATATATGCTTCCATATGTTAAAATATGGAAAGATAAAATGACATTATTTTTTGTTATCTATGTACCCTTTAAAAAAATAAACCTCCAGTCTCAAGAGCAAAGTTACAGTGTGTTCATGCAGATTTCTTTAAGTAAAGCAAGGAACTATGGCATAATTAATCTATTTCTAGTCTTGTAAGATTTCAAAAGAATCTAAAATAGCATAATTTGTAATAAGAAAGAACCTTTGTATTCTAAGTTAATCACTAAAGGGATGTTGCCTATAAACTTAAATTATGTACAATGGCCCATCTCTGGGAACCCTGCCTCCCAGGTAATGAGCATTAAGCTAAAAATACTTTGGTTTAGCTCACAGGAAATATCCTGACCAGAACCACCTGTGAATGACTACAGGAAGGAAGAAATTAACACATCCCCTCTGGAGGCTGACAAGAACCAGGAAATGTTTGAATTTATTCCCTCCCCTATTAGTATAAAAGAAGCCTGAATTCTAACTTAGGCAAGCTGGTTCTTTGGGACACTAGTCCACCATTTTCTCAGTCTGCTGGCTTTCCAAATAAAGTTGCTCTTCCTTGCAGCAACAACTCATCTCTTGATTTATTGATCCATTGTACACTGAGCAGTATGAGCTTGGATTTGGGAAAAATTTCATGAGTGTCAAAGTTTTATGTCACATAGTGTGTAAAACCTAATAATACTCAGCAGGTGATAAAGGCAATGCATTGGGAAAATAAAGACTATATGAAAACATTACCAGGGACATTACAGTTGTGACTGAAGATTCCTGAATCTTTTGTTTAGATTATGCAACCATGTATAGGAAGAAAGAAAAGGATTCACAATCCTAGATACCATTTGTGGCAAGTGCAATTTTCTCAACCTTTTTTCCTTCTTATTTCCCTTCCATACTTTCATACATAGTGTTTAGGCATGTGACAGTCTCAGTGGAGACAGTGGATTGGAAAGAACACTTACTATGAAAGTCATAGAATCTGAACTCCAGTTTTAGCTTTGCCTTTTTCTTTCATCTCTTTCAGCTAATTTTCCCCATCTTTAAATGAGAAGGCAGTGCTAATTCACACTGCAGATCTACCTTCCAACAATAATATGACTTAAGTTGAATTACTTAACCTCTCCTATTATTTAATTATTTGCCTGTAAATAGGATACAACTCCAAATCTTACACAACTTTTGTAAGAATTGAGTGAGCTAACATGTCTGGAAAGCTTACCAAGTGACTAATACATAGTATATGCTTGATAAATATTATTTTCTTTCTCTTCATCCTTTCATTCCTCCCCTTTGAAGTCTCCTCAAGCTCTAAAATGTATTTATATTAAGACGCAATAGACAAAAATCAATGTCTTGCCAACGTGGAATATAAAATGGGATCACACTCTTTTTAGTTTTCAAGTTAAATTACACTATGGCTCCAACAGACTATTTATGGCAAAGCTGTTTTTCCTTCCATTGGAAGCCCTGGTCCCAAAATAAGTTCATGAACCCCAGGGAGCTAACTTGGTCCTAGTTCCTCAAAGAAGGAAGGAAACATAAGGAAAGAAAGGAAAACTTTATGCATCAAAGTCACAAAATCTTGTGTTCTTTGTTTCATATGTGTAACTGCCTCATGGCAAACATGGAAACTTGTTAGATGGGATTGCCCAAAGCAAAATTTCCCTTGATAGAAAGCCTCTTGCCCTGTTGGTGGGAATGTAAATTGATACAGCCACTATGGAGAACAGTATGGAGGTTACTTTAAAAACTAAAAACAGAACTACCATATGACCCAGTAATCCCACTACTGGTCATATACCCTGAGAAAACCATAATTCAAAAAGAGTCATCTACCACAAAGTTCATTGCAACTCTACTTACAATAGCCAGGACATGGAAGCAACCTAAGTGTCCATTGACAGATGAATGGATAAAGAAGATGTGGCACATATATACAATGGAATATTACTCAGCCATAAAAAGAAATGAAATTGAGTTATTTGTAGTGAGGTGGATGGACCTAGAGTCTGTCATACAGAGTGAAGTAAGTCAGAAAGAGAAAAACAAATACTATATGCTAACACATATAAATGGAATCCAAATAAAATGGTTCTGAAGAACCTAGGGGCAGGACAGGAATAAAGACACGTATGTAGAGAATGGACTTGATGACACAGGGAGGGGGAAGGATAAGCATGAAGTGAGAGAGTGGCACTGACATATATACACTACCAAATGTAAAATAGATAGCTAGTGGGAAGCAGCCACATAGCACAGGGAGATCATCTTAGTGCTTTGTGTCCACCTAGAGGGGTGGGATAGGGAGGGTGGAAGAGAAACACAAGAGGGAGGAGATATGGGGATATATGTTCATGTATACCTGATTCACTTCGTTATACAGCAGAAACTAACACACCATTGTGAAGCAATTATACTCCAATAAAGGTGTTAAAAAAATTTTTTTTAATTTAAAAAATTTCCCTTGACATAAGTTTCAGCATGTGTGTATAATAATGAAGGGGCAGAGGGGAGGAACTTCCTCTTCCCCAGTGTTGTGTTAAATAGTGTCTACTCTATACTAGTCTATGTGTAGGTGTAGATGTTCATTCATATATATATATATATATATATATATATATATATATATGTGTGTGTGTGTGTGTGTGTGTGTGTGTGTCTAGTTTTTAGAGTGTGCAATCAAAAACACACATGCACATCTATTTTCCCAAGAAATGGCAGGAGTGGCTGAGTTACAGAAAAACCTAGAAATATTAATAAATTGTGCCTGGAATTTGCATTCCTTTTTATAAGACAAAGGGTCACTGCTTTTTTCTCCTCACTGTTTTTTTTGTTTTGTTTTGTTTTTACATCTTTCTTAGAGTATAATTGCTTTACAATGTTGTGTTAGTTTCTGCTGTATAACAAAGTAAATCAGCTATATATACACATATATCCCCATATACCCTCCCTCTTGTGCCTCCCTCCCACCCTCCCTATCCCACCCCTCTAGGTGGTCACAAATCACTGAGCTGATCTCCCTGTGCTGTGTGGCTGCTTCCCACTAGCTAACTGTTTTACATTTGGTAGTGTATATATGTGCATGCCACTCTCTCACTTCGTTCCAGCTTACTCTTCTCCCTCCCTGTGTCCTCAGGTCCATTCTCTACATCTGTGTCTTTATTCCTTTCCTGCCTCTAGGTTCATCAGAACCAATTTTTTTTTTTTTAGATTCCATATATATGTGCTAGCATACAGTATTTGTTTTTCTCTTTCTGACTTACTTCACTCTGTATGACAGACTCTAGGTCCATCCACCTCACTACAAATAACTCAATTTCATTTCTTTTTATGGCTGAGTAATATTCCATTGTATATATGTGCCACATCTTCTTTATCCATTCATCTGTTGATGGACACTTAGGTTGCTTCCATGTCCTGGCTATTGTAAATAGAGTTGCAATGAACATTGTGGTACATATCTCTTTTTCAATTATGGTTTTCTGAGGGTATATGCCCAGTAGTGGGATTGCTGGGTCATATGGTAGTTTATTTTTTTGTTTTTTAAGGAACCTCCATACTGTTTGCTTGATTGGTCTACGTCTCAGGGACTTGCCCTTGAGGTTGGAGCCCCATGCCCACTATCCATATTATCAGCAATGCAGGGTGGAGAGGACATGAGGGGAAGATTGAAAACTCCTTCTTGATCTTCTCCATAATCTGTTAACCATCAGGGATCTTCCCAGACTCATCTGGTCTTTAAGGCCATGCTTTATCAGGCCTGATATAGTTTGCCCTAGAATGGGTAGGAATATAAAATCTCCTCTTGTCTTGTCATCATGGCTCTCAAGAGATAATCACAAAATAAGTTCACCTTGATTTTGGTGACTATTCAAAGAGGTGGTCTATAAATTTTATTATTTTGTTCAACATATAGAAAACTCTCAATATTTTCAAGTGGCTGTGTCTGTTATGACAGCCATAAAAACCTGGATCAAAAGGGAGCTCATTTCACACTCACAGACACAACTGAAAAAAGACTTTTTTCTTACATTCTCATCCCTCTGAACTCCTGTTTTCCAGCCTCCATCAGATTCTAATTCAGTGTTCCTATTCCATAAATCCCTTTGGAGAAAAGGAACTCTCTTGGCTCTAATGAGTGTACTGAAATTGGTTTTCCAAGAATGATTAAGACAGTCAGACTATATGGGTAGTGATTATTGCTCCCCACACTGTCCTGAAAGGAACAGAGCTGTTGGGAACAGTAAATGCTGCAGTGTTATGTAAGAACTCATTACTCTCCTTTGATCCTCTGCTTGCTGGCTCCCAACACAGTGATGGGCTACAATATGCAGCTATGAGACAACCTTGATGCAATTTAAGGATATACCACATGTTGCAGAAAAGAAAGAAAAGACAATTTAGAAGTAGAGAGGCAGAAACAGAGGTAAAGCAAGAAATATCATGGGATAAAGGTGTGGATCCACAGCAGTTGCTTCAGGTGCCAAAAATTATCCCTTCATGAGAAGCCAAAATGTCACCTGATTTATATTCCTAAATCATTTAATTTTATTACAAAATTTTCTCCTCCGCCACCCCATCTCCCTGTCACTCTCAGATCCTGTTAAGCAGTTTTTGTCTTCCTTTGAAAATAGATAGATTTGAGAGGAGAGAGAAGCCTACTTTCTAAGACTTTGAAACGATGGAGTAGTAACATCTACTCCAGCCATGTGTAAATCAAATAATGAATATGAAGTAGAAGACTATATGATATGGTATTGTAGACTCATTAACAATGGTGGAAGGTGTCTTAAATGCTGGAGTAGTACAAAGTCAAAACATAAAACATTTTTCCTGGTGAAATAAGGAACTTAAATCCTGAGTTTGGATCAAACTGCCATGGAGATTTAAGGGGATTTAAGAGGTATAGAAGCTTGCCAAAGCAATACATTATTCCAACATTTATTATTTAAAACACTAGTAAAATCTGGAGTCAGATGAAGCATGATTGGAGGAAGAAAGCATTTACTGAGCATTTAGTATGTGTTAGATGCTTTTGAACAAACTATTCAATTGAAGCCTACTTTCTAAAACTTTGAAACAATGGAGTAGCAACATCTACTCCAGCCATGTGTAAATCAAATAATGAATATGAAGTACAAGACTATATGATATGGTATTGTAGACTCATTAACAATGGTGGAAGGCAGCTTAAAAGCTGGAGTAGTACATGTTTATCTTCTATCCCCATTATTATCAGATGGCATATATTACCTCAAAGCTGCAAATAATAATAATAATACTTATAATATTTTTTAAAAATAACATTTTTTTAAAAATCACTTGTCTTTTTTTTAAGAATTTTTTAAAATTATTTATTTATTTATTTATCTTTGGCTGCACTGGGTCCTCACTGCTATGTGCGGGCTTTCTCTAGTTGCTGCAAGCGGGGACCACTCTTCATTGTGGTGCACAGGCCTCTCACTGCGGTGGCTTCTCTCATTGCAGAGCACGGGCTCTAGGCACGCTGGCTTCAGTAGTTGTGTCACGTGGGCTCAGTAGTTGTGGCTTGCAGGCTCTAGAGCACAGGCTCAGCAGCTGTGGCACATGGGCTTAGTTGCTCTGTGGTATATGGGGTCCTCCCGGACCAGGGATTGAACCCATGTTCCCTGCGTTGGCAGGCAGACTCTCAACCACTGCACCACCAGGGAAGCCCCGCTTATAATACTATTTAAGATAAGACTTCCCTTGTTATTTGACACTTGACCTTGAAAATCCACCTAATTTTTCTGAAATTTAGTTTTCAAATCTAAATAAATAGGGATAATCATATTCCCCACCTTGCATAGTTAATTATAAGGATTATCACTATGAGTTAATACATGTGAAGAAATCAATGATTAGCAGGAAGCTTGTACATGGTTGTAGCTCAAAATAATTTTGCTTGTTCTTCCTTTGATATTTTAAAGATTTTTTACTTTATAAAGCATTGTTTGCTTTTCTATGTTCTCATAGCACCTTGCAATGTATCAATTTTAACACCAATCACACAAGGTAACTGTTTTTTGTCTACCTCATGAAACTCATACTTCCTTGAGGGTAGAGGCTATGACGTATTTATCTTTGACTTACTGGTGTTTAGTACAGTGATGGTATAGAGTAGGCATGAGGAATTAAATAAGTTAAAAATATCTGAATGTTTTTCAAGTTTAAGAAACAAAGAATAAGAGAATGAGAGAGATGAAAACAGTTGAGAGGGAAGGAAGGAAAGAAGGAAGGAAGAAGGAAAAAACACAGAGTGAAGAAGAGAGAAAAACAAAAATAACAGCATCAACAAAAAATCCTATTGACTCAGAATCAAGTGACAATTCTTTGAGCTGAAAAACTGTTATGTTATTTAAAAGTTCCATGAAGAGTAACAAATAATTAAAATTTCAAATTTTTCTTTTTACAGCATGGGCAGCAAAACTTGAAGTTTTTGTTTATACTAAGTCTTATTTGGAATTTCTCCTACTCTTTAAAAATCTTTCCACTAAATATATAGAAATTATTTACCTTCCTCTTATAACTGAGGAGTCTCTCCTTAAAAACAAAGAACATGGTTGCCTTTGTCATGTCTCTGTCCCTGACACAATTCACCTTTGAAGTGAATAAAGAGATTGTGAATAGATTGAAAGCAAATGAAAGACCTTGACTTTTCCAGTGAGCTCAATTTTGGGCACATAGAGAGTGGAGAATTCAGGTAGCAGGAGGCACCAATCCATTGAATAATGCTTTTTCTTTCCTTTACAAATGAAATTTAAGAAATTTCATTTCACAAATATTTATAGAGTACTTATGGTGTATGGGCATACCCATACATGGATACAAACAAAAGGGACTTTTTCTTTCTGCCTTCAAGGGATTCATAACCTAAGATAGTTGTACAAGTAAATAAATTACATCAAAGTGATAGGGATAGAGTAGGATATTTAAATGGTCAGTTTAGAAATCCCACTAGGGGATTAAAGACAGAAAGAGAATTTTAAGGGAGTTTGGAAGACTGTTGTAAGCTAATGACCACTCAAGAAAAAAAATCCAGTAACCTAGCAACAATCTACACTACCTTGAAGGAAGACCAGGTTCATCCAAGTGCCAGACACACTCAAGCCACAAACCGTGATAGTTAAAATACAAGACAATAGATATGGTGCCTGAATCTTGTTACATGAAGTCAGAGAGTTAATAGTCCTTGAAGAGTAACATTTCTGAATGTAGCCAGACAGAAACTAGGTGAAAGGGGACATTTTACTGAAGCCTGAGATGAACTACCATATTTAATGTATATGTATATGTTAATGTATATGTATACATATACATTTAATGTATATGTTAATGTAGCAGGGAAGAACCAAATCTGACTACATGTTGTATCTGTTTTTTTACATTAACCTTTGCTTTCTGCTGCTTTTGTTCACTAAAAGGATACTGTCTATACATAATGGCCTGCCTTGGGGAACCCTGCTCCTCTGCCTGAATGTTAAACCAAAGTGCCTTTGTTCAGGCAAATATCTGGACTCTGTCCACCTGTGGATGGTTACAAGAAAGAAGAAATTAACACATCCCCTCCCTGAAGCAGGCCATTCCTGTGATATTTGCAAAACTTATGGCTTTTTTACTTTACTTCCTCATCTCCTCCCCCTCTCTGTGCTGTAAAAAAAAAAAAAAAAGAAAGAAAGAAAAAAGAAATGGGCATCCAAACCCCAAGAAGATGGTTATTTTGAGACTTTAGTCTGCCATCTTCTGGGTCTGCTGGCTTTCCAAATAAAGTCATATTTCTTGCCTCAACACCTCATCTCCAATTTATTGGCCTGTCATGTGGCGAGCAGAGTGAGCTTGGACTCGGTAACATTAACACCCTTTTGCTAATATACAGATGATTTAAATAACACCATGACAGTTCCAATTAAACCATATAGGACCAAAGGACAAACTGATGATGTAAGCCTTGACGTCTGCCCAAGAACAAGGAAGAAGGTTGTCTTCTCCCCTCTGCATTCTTTGATTATAAAAGTGTGGCCTTCTCTGTTATTGGGGCTGCTGTGCTCCCTTGCCAGCTTGCTTGTATCTCTCACAAGTGTCCTATGCTAATAAACTCACTCTTTACCTACAGGTTTGCCTCACGCTGAATTCTTTCTGTGACAAGACAAAAGAACCTGAGCTTCAGTAAGTCCTGACAACAGGTGAGTGGTTTTAATTAAAAAAACAAAACAAAAAAAAACAGTGGGATGGGGTCCCCTCCTAGTCAGGGATCATGGGTTCAAGTCCTAATCTGAGGTACAGGTGGATTCAAGTCCCAGCCTGTGGGTTCAGTCCAAATCTGAATTTTGGCTGGTTTCAAGTCCCACCCAAGAGTGTGGTTTCAAAAGGACATACATAAACCTAAAACTGCATGAGGTTTAAAGTTACAAAAGGAGGATATGCTATATGAATCATGGGCTATAAGCACCACAAAAAGTTTCCCAGTACAGGGATATCTGAAATGTAAGTAACAAGAGGGTAGGAAGACAAAGAGTATTTAGGTAGGGAAGGGCACAGAAGCATGACTTATATATAAGAGTAGAATTGGGAATCTATCATCAGTTTGGTATTACTGGCATGTAAATCAAAAGGAACAAACTATCAAGCAGTGAGTCTGGAGAGAAACAATAACTTGAGTTTGAAGTCCTCTAAGTCATGAATAAACCAGGATGTGGAAATATACAATTAGGTGTATGGTTTTGTTACCGAATTAGTCAACCAGACCTGCTGCAGGGCCCTAGCCTGGGCCAAGACCCCCTGTCTCTACCAGGGAGTTTCTTTTTCCAATTGGATTTGGGCAGCCAATAAGGAAACCAATGCTGAGACTGGAACAGCACAAGCTTTAGTCAATGGCCAAAGAATGGGGAAATGGGAACCTAGTTCACAAATCAACTTAACCCAATTCCGGTGACTGTACCAACGGTTGCCCTAGAGCAGGCTGCTGCTGAATCACTCCTGGTAGAACTATTTCCCACAAGTGTGATTTTCCCCACAACGTCTATGTCTGCCTTCTTTCACAAAAATATTAACTCAATATAATTCATTAAACTTCTTGACAAACTTCTCCACCATGGAACACAGCAATTCAAAAATAATTTCAAATTCATAGTAAATTAAGGGCTGCATTAAAAATCTCCCAGACAGAGGGAAGGCGGAAGATGGCGGAAGAGTAAGACGTGGAGATCACCTTCCTCCCCACAGATACACCAGAAACACATCTACACGTGGAGCAGCTCCTACAGAACACCTGCTGAAGGCTGGCAGAAGACCTCAGACCTCCCAAAAGGCAAGAAACTCCCCACATACCTGGGTAGGGCAAAAGAAAAAAAAAAAAAACAGAGACAAAAGAATAGGGACGGCACCTGCACCGGTGGGAGGGAGCTGTGAAGGAGGAAAAGTTTCCACACACTAGGAAGCCCCTTCGCGGGCGGAGACTACGGGAGGTGGAGGGGGGAGCTTCGAAGCCGCGGAGGAGTGCACAGCAACGGGTGCGGAGGGCAAAGCGGGGAGATTTCCGCACAGAGGATCGGTGCCGACCGGCACTCACCAGCCCGAGAGGCTTCTCTGCTCACCCGCCGGGGCGGGCGGGGCTGCGAGCTGAGGCTCTGAGGCTCGGGTTTCGTTTTCAGACAGAGCGCAGGGAGAGGACTGGGGTTGGCGGCTTGAACATAGCCTGAAGGGGTTAGTGCACCACAGCTAGCCGGGAGGGAGTCGGGGGGGAAAAGTCTGCACCTGCCGAAGAGGCAGGAGACTTTTCCTTCCCTCTTTGTTTCCTGGGGCGTGAGGAGAGGGGTTTAAGAACGCTGCTTAAAAGAACTCCAGAGACGGGCGCGAGCCGCGGCTGAAAGCGCGAACCCCAGAGATGGGCGCGAGCCGCAGCTGAAAGCGCGGACCCCAGAGACGGGCGCGAGCCGCGGCTAAAAGCGCGGACCCCAGAGGCGGGCGGGAGACGTTAAGGCTGCTGCTGCCGCCACCAAGGGGCCTGTGTGCGAGCACAGGTCACTCTCCACACCCCTCTTCCGCGGAGCCTGTGCAGCCCGCCACTGCCAGGTTCCCAGGATCCAGGGACAACTTCCCCGGGAGAACGCACGGCGCGCCTCAGGCTGGTGCAAAGTCACGCCGGCCTTTGCCACCGCAGGCCAGCCCCGCACTCTGTGCCCCTCCCTCCCCGCCAGCCTGAGTGCGCCAGAGCCCCCGAATCAGCGGCTCTTTTAACCCCATCCTGTCTGAGCAAAAAACAGACGCCCTCCAGCGACCTACACGCAGTGGCAGGGCCAAATCCAAAGCTGAGCCCTGGGAGCTGTGAGAACAAAGAAGAGAAAGGGAAATCTCTCCCAGCAGCCTCAGAAGCAGCGGATTAAAGCTCCACAATCAACTTGATGTACCCTGCATCTGTGGAATACCTGAATAGACAACCAATCATCCCAAATTAAGGAAGTGGACTTTAGGAGCAAGATCTATGATTTTTTCCCTTTTCCTCTTTTTGTGAATGTGTATGTGTATGCTTCTGTGTGAGTTCTTGTCTGCATAGTCTTGCTTCCACCATTTGTCCTAGGGTCCCAGGACGGATAGAAATCCGTCCATGTTTTTTTTTTTTAATTTTTTTTCTTAATAATTAATTTTAATAATGTTATTATACTTTACCTTCTTTCTTTCTTTCTTTCTTTCCTTCATTCCTTTCCTCCTTTAGACAACGAATCATCCCAAATTGAGGAGGTGGTCTCTGACAGCAAGATTTATGATTTTTCCCCATTTACCTCTTTTAGTGAGGGTGTATGTGTATGCTTCTGTGTAAGATTTTGTCAGTATAGCTTTGCTTCCAACATTTGTCCTAAGGTTCTATCCGTTCCTTTTTTTTTTTCCTAAATAAGAATTTTTTAATTCAATAACTTTATTATACTTTATTTTATTTTTACTGTATCTTCTTTCTTTCTTTTTTCCTTCTTTCCCTCCTTCCTTCCTTCCTCCCTCCCTCCCTCCCTCCTTTCTTTCCTTCTTTGCTTCTTTCTTTCTTCCTTCCTTCCTACCCTCCTTTCCTTCTTTCTTTCCTCATACTTCTACTAATTCCGTCTACTTTTTCTCCCTTTTATCCTGAGCCGTGTGGATGAAAAGCTCTTGGTGCTCCAGCCAGGAGGCAGGGCTCTGCCTCTGAGGTAGGAGAGCCAACTTCAGGACACTGGTCAACAAGAGACCTCCCAGCTCCACATAATATCAAACGGCGAAAATCTCCCAGAGACCTCCATCTTAACACCAGCACCCAGCTTCACTCAATGACCAGCAAGCCACAGTGCTGGAAAACCTATGCAAAACAACTAGCAAAACAGGAACACAACCCCACATATTAGCAGAGAGGCTGCCTAAAATCATAATAAGGCCACAGACACCCCCAAACACACCACCAGACGTGAATCTGCCCACTAGAGAGACAAGATCCAGCCTCATCCACCACAACACAGGCACAAGTCCCCTCAACCAGGAAGCCTACACAACCCACTGAACCAACCTTAGCCACTGGAAACAGACATCAAAAACAGGAGGAAATACGAACCTGCAGCCTGCAAAAAGGAGACCCCAAACACAGTAAGATAAGCAAAATGAGAAGACAGAAAAACACACAGCAGATAAAGGAGCAAGATAAAAATGCACCAGACCTAACAAATGAAGAGGAAATAGGCAGTCTACCTGAAAAAGAATTCAGAATAATGATAGTAAGGTTGATCCGAAATCTTGGAGATAGAATGGACAATAGAATGGACAAAATGCAAGAATCAGTTAACAAGGACCTAGAAGAACTAAAGATGAAACAAGCAACGATGAACAACACAATAAATGAAATTAAAACTACTCTAGATGGGATCAATAGCAGAATAACTGAGGCAGAAGAACGGATAAGTGACCTGGAAGATAAAATAGTGGAAATAACTACTGCAGAGCAGAATAAAGAAAAAAGAATGAAAAGAACTGAGGACAGTCTCAGAGACCTCTGGGACAACATTAAATGCACCAACATTCGAATTATAGGGGTTCCAGAAGAAGAAGAGAAAAAGAAAGGGACTGAGAAAATATTTGAAGAGATTATTGTTGAAAACTTCCCTAATATGGGAAAGGAAATAATTAATCAAGTCCAGGAAGCACAGAGAGTCCCATACAGGATAAATCCAAGGAGAAATATGCCAAGACACATATTAATCAAACTGTCAAAAATTAAATACAAAGAAAGCATATTAAAAGCAGCAAGGGAAAAACAACAAATAACACACAAGGGAATCCCCATAAGGTTAACAGCTGATCTCTCAGCAGAAACCCTACAAGCCAGAAGGGAGTGGCAGGACATACTGAAAGTGATGAAGGAGAAAAACCTGCAGCCAAGACTACTCTACCCAGCAACGATCTCATTCAGATTTGATGGAGAAATTAAAACCTTTACAGACAAGCAAAAGCTGAGAGAGTTCAGCACCACCAAACCAGCTTTACAACAAATGCTAAAGGATCTTCTCTAGGCAAGAAACACAAGAGAAGGAAAAGACCTATAATAACGAACCCAAAACAATTTAGAAAATGGGAATAGGAACATACATATCAATAATTACCTTAAATGTAAATGGACTAAATGCTCCCACCAAAAGACACAGATTAGCTGAATGGATACAAAAACAAGACCCTTATATATGCTGTCTACAAGAGACCCACTTCAGACCTAGAGACACATACAGACTGAAAGTAAGGGGATGGAAAAAGATATTCCATGCAAATGGAAACCAAAAGAAAGCTGGAGTAGCAATTCTCATATCAGACAAAATAGACTTTAAAATAAGGACTATTAAAAGAGACAAAGAAGGACACTACATAATGATCAAGGGATCGATCCAAGAAGAAGATATAACAACTGTAAATATTTATGCACCCAACATAGGAGCACCTCAATACATAAGGCAAATACTGACAGCCATAAAAGGGGAAATCGACAGTAACACATTCATAGTAGGGGACTTTAACACCCCACTTTCACCAATGGACAGATCATCCAAAATGAAAATAAATAAGGAAACACAAGCTTTAAATGATACATTAAATGAGATGGAGTTAATTGATATTTATAGGACATTCCATCCAAAAACAACAGAATACACATTTTTCTCTAGTGCTCATGGAACATTCTCCAGGCTAGATCATATCTTAGGTCACAAATCAAGCCTTGGTAAATTTAAGAAAATTGAAATTGTATCAAGTATCTTTTCTGACCACAACGCCATGAGACTAGATATCAATTACAGGAAAAGATCTGTAAAAAATACAAACACATGGAGGCTAAACAATACACTACTTAATAATGAAGTGATCACTGAAGAAATCAAAGAGGAAATCAAAAAATACCTAGAAACAAATGACAATGGAGACACAACGACCCAAAACCTGTGGGATGCAGCAAGAGCAGTTCTAAGGGGGAAGTTTATAGCAATACAATCTTACCTTAAGAAGCAGGAAACATCTCGAATAAACAACCTAACTTTGCACCTCAAACAATTAGAGAAAAAAGAAGAAAAAAACCCCAAAGCTAGCAGAAGGAAAGAAATCATAAAAATCAGATCAGAAATAAATGATAAAGAAATGAAGGAAACAATAGCAAAGATCAATAAAACTAAAAGCTGGTTCTTTGAGAAGATAAACAAAATAGATAAACCACTAGCCAGACTCATCAAGAAAAAAAAGGAGAGGACTCAAATCAATAGAATTAGAAATGAAAAAGGAGAGGTAACAACTGACACTGCAGAAATAAAAGAGATGAGAGATTACTACAAGCAACACTATGCCAATAAAATGGACAATCTGGAAGAAATGGACAAATTCTTAGAAATGCACAACCTGCCAAGACTGAATCAGGAAGAAATAGAAAATATGAACAGACCAATCACAAGCACTGAAATTGAAACTGTGATTAAAAATCTTCCAACAAAGAAAAGCCCAGGACCAGATGGCTTCACAGGCGAATTCTATCAAACATTTAGAGAAGAGCTAACACCTATCCTTCTCAAACTCTTCCAAAATATAGCAGAGGGAGGAACACTCCCAAACTCCTTCTACGAGGCCACCATCACCTTGATACCAAAACCAGACAAGGATGTCACAAAGAAAGAAATCTACAGGCCAATATCACTGATGAACATAGATGCAAAAATCCTCAACAAAATACTAGCAAACAGAATCCAACAGCACATTAAAAGGATCATACACCATGATCAAGTGGGGTTTATTCCAGGAATGCAAGGATTCTTCAATATACGCAAATCTATCAATGTGATAAACCATATTAACAAACTGAAGGAGAAAAACCATATGATCATCTCAATAGAGGCAGAGAAAGCTTTTGACAAAATTCAACACCCATTTATGATAAAAACCCTGCAGAAGGTAGGCATAGAGGGAACTTTCCTCAACATAATAAAGGCCATATATGACAAGCCCACAGCAAACATCATCCTCAATGTTGAAAAACTGAAAGCATTTCCACTAAGATCAGGAACAAGACAAGGTTGCCCACTCTCACCACTCTTATTCAACATAGTTTTGGAAGTTTTAGCCACAGCAATCAGAAAAGAAAAGGAAATAAAAGGAATCCAAATCGGAAAAGAAGAAGTAAAGCTGTCACTGTTTGCAGATGACATGATCCTATACATAGAGAACCCTAAAGATGCTACCAGAAAACTACTAGAGCTAATCAATGAATTTGGTAAAGTGGCAGGATACAAAATTAATGCACAGAAATCTCTGGCATTCCTATATACTAATGATGAAAAATCTGAAAGTGAAATCAAGAAAACACTCCCATTTACCATTGCAACAAAAAGAATAAAATATCTAGGAATAAACCTACCTAAGGAGACAAAAGACCTGTATGCAGAAAATTATAAGACACTGATGAAAGAAATTAAAGATGATACAAACAGATGGAGAGATATACCATGTTCTTGGATTGGAAGAATCAACATTGTGAAAATGACTCTACTACCCAAAGCAATCTATAGATTCAATGTAATCCCTATCAAACTACCACTGGCATTTTTCACAGAACTAGAACAAAAAAGTTTGCAATTTGTATGGAAACACAAAAGACCCCGAATAGCCAAAGCAATCTTGAGAACGAAAGAAGGAACTGGAGGAATCAGGCTCCCTGACTTCAGACTATACTACAAAGCTACAGTTATCAAGACGGTATGGTACTGGCACAAAAACAGAAAGATAGATCAATGGAACAGGATAGAAAGCCCAGAGATAAACCCATGCACATATGGACACCTTATCTTTCATAAAGGTTGCAGGAATGTACAGTGGAGAAAGGACAGCCTATTCAATAGTGGTGCTGGGAAAACTGGACAGGTACATGTAAAAGTATGAGATTAGATCACCCCCTAACACCATACACAAAAATAAGCTCAAAATGGATTAAAGACCTAAATGTAAGGCCAGAAACTGTCAAACTCTTAGAGGAAAACATAGGCAGAACACTCTATGACATAAATCACAGCAAGATCCTTTCTGACCCACCTCCTAGAGTAATGGAAATAAAAACAAAAATAAACAAATGGGACATAATGAAACTTCAAAGCTTTTGCACAGCAAAGGAAACCATAAACAAGACCAAAAGACAACCATCAGAATGGGAGAAAATATTTGCAAATGAAGCAACTGACAAAGGATTAATCTCCAAAATTTACAAGCAGCTAATGCAGCTCAATAACAAGAAAACAAACAACCCAATCCAAAAATGGGCAGAAGACCTAAATAGACATTTCTCCAAAGAAGATATACAGACTGCCAACAAACACATGAAAGAATGCTCAACATCACTAATCATTAGAGAAATGCAAATCAAAGCTATAATGAGATATCATCTCACACCAGTCAGAATGGCCATCATCAAAAAATCTAGAAACAATAAATGCTGGAGAGGTTGTGGAGAAAAGGGAACACTTTTGCACTGCTGGTGGGAATGTGAATTGGTTCAGCCACTATGGAGAACAGTATGGAGGTTCCTTAAAGAACTACAAATAGAACTACCATATGACCTAGCAATCCCACTACTGGGCATATACCCTGAGAAAACCGAAATTCAGAAAGAGTCATGTACCAAAATGTTCATTGCAGCTCTATTTACAATAGCCCAGAGATGGAAACAACCTAAGTGCCCATCATCAGATGAGATAAAGAAGATGTGGCACATATATACAATGGAATATTACTCAGCCATAAAAAGAAACGAAATTGAGCTATTTGTAATGAGGTGGATAGACCTAGAGTCTGTCATACAGAGTGAAGTAAGTCAGAAAGAAAAAGACAAATACCGTATGCTAACACATATATATGGAATTTAAGAAAAAAAAATGTCATGAAGAACCTAGGGGCAAGGCAGGAATAAAGACACAGACTTACTAGAGAACGGACTTGAGGTTATGGGGAGGGGGAAGGGTGAGCTGTGACGGGGCGAGAGAGAGTCATGGACATATACACACTAACAAACGTAGTAAGGTAGATAGCTAGTGGGAAGCAGCCGCATGGCACAGGGATATTGGCTCGGTGCTTTGTGACAGCCTGGAGGGGTGGGATAGGGAGGGTGGGAGGGAGGGAGACGCAAGAAGGAAGAGATATGGGAACATATGTATATGTGTAACTGATTCACTTTGTTATAAAGCAGAAACTAACACACCATTGTAAAGCAATTGTACCCCAATAAAGATGTTTAAAAAAAAATAAAATTAAAAAAAAAAAATCTCCCAGACATACTGTTCTCTGAAATCTCCCAGACATACTATTCTCTGAAATCCAACAAGGATCCTAGTTTTTGAATGTTTAAATAATATTCTAAAATGTAAAACACATTTTTAGAAAACTATGAATTTTTAACATAGTCATCCTCTACTGATTTTTTTTTTTTTTTTTGCGGTACGCAGGCCTCTCACTGTTGTGGCCTCTCCCATTGCGGAGCACAGGCTCCGGACGCGCAGGCTCAGCGGCCATGGCTCACGGGCCCAGCCTCTCCATGGCATGTGGGATCTTCCCAGACCGGGACACGAACCCGTGTTCCCTGCATCAGCAGGCAGACTCTCAACCACTGCGCCACCAGGGAAGCCCTCTACTAGTTTTAAAATATTATATTATGTAGCCATTTTGTTTGTCCAACACTGCTTAAAAGAATGTCTAAGTGTTTAAAAAATGGTCTATAATGACATTAATAAGAAGCATCTTAATATTAAAACTAGCTAAATGAGAGCTCAAGAGAGGGACAAAATCCTATAGGTTATAAAAAGATTGCATAGAAGCAAGTCTTAAGATGGAAACCCAAAATGTTTTCTAAGGATGTTAATACAGTTTAAAGTCAAAGAATATAACCTTTGACAAATGTCTTAATTTTGCACAGCATCAGACACATTCAGACACATTATATTCAATCTCACGTGGGTTTCTCCACAGATACTTAAGCATCCTTATGTTATGGCAGATGGCTTTGCACAGAGAGATAACTCCAAAGACAAAACAGGCCATGCAAAGTCTTTATGACCTAGCCTCAAAAGTCACATGCCATCATTTTTGCACTATCCTATTGATGACACAAACCAGCCATGACTGAGTATGGGAAGTAACTGCATAGGGACATGAATACCAGAAGGCAAGGATCATGGGGGACCATTTTGGAGACTGTCTCTCTCTCTTCCTTTCTCTCTCTTTCTTGCTCTCTCACTCTCATTTATCTATCTATCTATCTATCTATCTATCTATCTATCTATCTATATTTCTACCTATCATCTATCTATATCAATACCTGTACACATACATACACATGCACACTACTGAAAGTACACTTTCTCAAAGTAACATGTAGACTTACACCTTCATATTCTGTATTCTACTTTGCTTTTAAATGCCTCTTTTGAACCACTAAATAGATTTCACAACCCACTAATTAGTTGCCACCCTAATCTGAAACATAATTATGAACATGGTGTTGAAAACAAAGTTATTATTGATATTCTGGTACCATACACATATGGATTTACGCAATACTGTTAAATCATGAAAAAAACATCTGCATTTTAAGTTTAGTTCTAAAGAAAAAGTGACTGCTCCACAATACAAGCTGTTGGGGAAAAAATCCTTTGACAATCTTATTGTTCTGTATTACACATGAGAACTGATTAAGGCAGAGTCTATTTGCCAAAGCAAAGAAAATGCTGGCAAGATACAGTAGGCCAAGGAAAAGCCAACCTCAAGAAAGTAAGACCCAGCATTGTCCATGACATACTGGAGATAAATACAGGTCCCATAACCAGGGAACCATAAAATTTATTGTTCAGACTGAATGAAAGTAAAAGGGAGACCCATGACTAATTACACTGGCACAACAAGTCTAAACTTAAAACCATCCCAGGTGAACCTGAAAGTAGAGTTACCCTCCCTATAACCATTATACTGGAGGAAAATTTTTCAGAAATAGAAGATGGAGACACGAAGTATTATCTACAAATAGTTATTAGTCCCTTTTTCAAGAAGGAAATATCTCACACTTGTTCATCTGTGAGAAATAAATGAAATAGAATGAATGAACGTAATGAAATAGAAACTGCCTGTATGTAATGCATACTACATAAGTTCAATTTAACTGTGCTTGAATAGTGTTTTCTTACAAAAAAAAAAAAAGGGAGGGGCCTGATTTCTACTTTCAAATTTGTGCCTAGAACCAATCGTAACAGACTCATTTGAGTCCTATCAGGAACAATGATTATCAATTCCTCATAAGGAAGATTTAGGAATCACTATCATATATATATATATATATATATATATATATATATATATATATATATATATATATATACATTACAAGGTCACTGTTTAGAGTTCTCATTACAAACTACTGTTTAGTTATTCCCAACAAGTCATCTGTTTGTCTCCTCAACCAAATGTACATACATACATTCCCTTGGCCACATAGAACCCAGCTGACAGTTATTGCAAGATGAGGGTTTCTAAACTGAGTAAAATTTATTAAATAATATGCCACATTTTTCTTGCTTTAACATATTTTATGTGTCTTCTACATGGTAAACAATCTCAGCATATGTTGATCCTTAAAATTTCAGGAAGTTCAAATGAAGAGTTACTGGCCATTCTGACCAATCAGCACAATAAGAGGAAGAAAATTAATAAATTAATATGGAGCACTCTTCTATGGAGCATAACAACTCCACAGAGGTAGATAAATTAAAAAACAAATATAGTATTATTTATTGAGAATTATCTTTGTGATAAGCATTATATTAAGCTATTCTCCTATCTTAAATCATTTATTTTTAGATCTAATCATCTCAGTTTCGCTCCTTATAGAAAGATAGGGGAGGTTAAAAATGTAAAATAATTTACTTAACTTCAATAGTAAGTGATAATGGTGTGGTCACCTGACTATGAAACCTGGGCTTATTTCACTACTCTAGTGCTTCAGTGGAATGCTTTCTAGTTTGTTTATTTCCATGAAACACAGTCCCTGGGCTGTTGGGTGGGTTTGAACAAATTTTGGTTTAACACTTCAATCCAAGTGCTTATGCTAGAGCACTGGCAGAGTGGAGACAAACGACACCTACCAGCAATGTAATGAGTTAGGGACATTATCCTCCCTATGATGGAAGACTGAAACTCCCCTGGAATAAATAAATCTATAGGAAACATTCTTGCAATCAATAGTCACCATGCCTAAGGACAGGAATTCAGTGCTAATTGATACAAAAAGAGTGGTTTTGTGGTACCTGCATATAAAAATGTCCAAAGGAAATATGTTCCTCTTTACCCCCATTCTCTATGTGTCTATGATAAAGAAGTGAGCAAATATAGGACTCAAAGACAGAAAAGGAGTTAGCATTCTTTGTGTTTACCAGTCACCTCAGTTAGTTCTATATCATGCAAGTGGCAATATGAAATTTTCATTTTACTCCCTTTTTCCCCCCTGGAGCATTCTAAATACTGTACTTGTAGATATTTCCAAGTTAAGATGGTGCTCAGTGCTCAGACTCTCAATAATACATATAATCTGTTGACATTCCATTTTAGAGATGCATAAAAACCTCTGCAAATGCAAGGAGCTCTACAGCAAAGTGGAAGGTATTAATATAATGGGTACAATAATTCTGAAGGAGAAAAAAAACTGTATATTACAATTTGAAGTCATTTGGCACCTCTGGGTCTATTCTGGAAAAGACTTTAAATGAGACAATAAGAGGAAACTAATTTACAATTTTAAATAAGCAGAGCTCATGTTTCCATATTGCTAAAAGGCAAGGTTAGATGAGCACTGTACAGTTATCATAAAATTTTTATCAAGAAGCTGCAGTACTTTTAATAATTCATTATTTTACCTTCTTGCAAGAACCCCTCTAAAGGTTGGGTTATGTTTTATTCTTGGAAGAATTGATTTTGGAGAGAAATATTTCTCTAATTACATGGTGACAAATCTATTATCAAGGAGTCATTATTAGTATAAACTAATTCTATCCCTCCTCTTTATACATCTTTCAATCATTTGTATTGATAAAGTATTCTCCTTCCTACCTACATCAACTTAATGGCATATTGAGGGAAATACAAAATTGCATATTTAAATCACCCTGAGAGGTTTAAAAATTTTTTAATATATATGCTGATGTTTCTTATGAAGATCTAACATTAACAGGCATGTACCTTGCTTCACTAAATAGAGGATTCCCTTCTCACATCTTAATGAATGCAATTCTGCACATAAATACATAACCTAAATACATAATCTGTCAAGAACCTGACAATCCATCTTAGAAAGCATTTTATTTAAAGAATAGTAAGAATAAAGTAGAAAAATAGTAAAAAAATATAGTAAAAAATTACGTAGCCAGTCATCCCAACTTCAGCGCACAGATGAATGATCAAATGTGGGCATGGTTGGCTGACCATTCTTAGATGTAAAGATGCCACGGGTCTTTTGTTAGACACAAGTTAATTGCACAACACATCTTCCTAACTATAATCCTGACTTCAGGGTATCTTGTCAGATTATTCTTGAAGTCATTATCTAGTGACTGAATGAGTTGATGTCAAAAATGAAAATATGGCTCACAGTGGGGAGGAACAAAAACCCAACACTTTATTAACTAAAAATATATATATAAGTCAGGGAGCTTGATTCCATAATAAAATTTTCTGGCCTGAGCTTAACATCCCGAAATTAACCAAATGTGTAATTTTAAAAAGTGTTAGAGCATTCCAGCATCCATGCCATGATATGTAATTTCCACATTATGGATTTTAAAACCTTAACCTAGGGAATAAGGAAAGACAAAACAACACAACAAAAAGTTTTGGCAGTTTCCTCATTGGGTGATCCAAATAATTAGCAAATAAATATTTATGAAAAATAAACATTTTTCTTTCAAATGCTATATTTATGAAACAAATTATGAATGTTATGTATGGTAGGAAGAAAATGTGTTTTCATTGAAAAATCATAAGAAACAATTTTGTTCAATTTTCATATAAAATCGTGAATTCATCAGTAGAGAGATATTTTGCAAAGCATCAGCCCAGTTTCTGACCTCTCCACTTTGGCTGCATAATTCGATCTTTTAATAAGCTAAACACACACAAAATGTCCAGTACACCAAAGAACATTTATTCATTTACTCAAAGGGCCTAAAGAAGTGGGAAGTCACTTGACAAGAGCCCAAAGGGAATTCCCAAAGGGAATTTTTCTCTTTAAAACAAATAAGATTTTGGCCTCAAGAGAAAAACAAAAGCCCATTTTTGTTTCCTCCCTCCACGTCCTCCACCCCCACACCCTCAGAGCTGATCTGTGAGGGGAATGAGAGGAACACATGAATGAGAGGGACCTTTCTATAGCAGCACTAAGAGTGAAGTCCTCTTTGAACATAATTCCTTTCAGACCCTTGCAAGTTGGGAACACAGTATGTGTGTAAATGTATTTGTATATTTGATAGAGAGAGAGCTGGGAATGCAGAGGCCTGTAACTATAAGGGAAAAAACTGTTTGTAGGGCCTACATTACTGGTACTATAGTTGGTAGGTGGGTATCTCTCTCCCCATCTCATATGTATATGTCTGTGATTGTGCATGTATATATATATATATACATATATATATATATATATGTATATATATATATATATATATAGAGAGAGAGAGAGAGAGAGAGATGGAGGGAGATTATATATTATATATACATAGAAATTTGGAGAACAGAGGTTCCTTAAAAAACTAAAAATAGAATTACCATATGACCCAGCAATTCCATTACTGGGCATATACCCCGACAAAACCATAATTAAAAAAGACACATGAACCCCAATATTCATTTCAGCACTATTTACAATAACCAGGACATGGAAGCAACCTAAATGCCCATCGACAGATGAATGGATAAAGATGTGCTACATATATACAATGGAATATTACTCAGCCATTAAAAGGAATGAAATTGGGTCATTTGTAGAGACATGGATGGATCTAGAGACTGTCATATAGAGTGAAGTAAGTCAGAAAGAGAAAAACAAATATTGTATATTAACGCATATATGTGGAACCTAGATAAATGGTACAGATAACTGTACCATTTGCAGTTTGCAGGACAGAAATAGAGACACAGATGTAGAGAACAAACATATGGACACCAAGAAGGAAAGTGGCAGAGGAGGTGGTGGTGGGATGAATTGGGAGATTGGGAGTGACATGTACACACTAATATGTATAAATGTAATTCTTAATTTTATAAAGAACAATCTCCCTTCTCAGAACACACCCTCTGATGTCCATTTTGTATTCATACAGAGGATGCTCAGTGTGGCAGATCCTCTGGAGTTCTGAAGTCAGTGCATTGTAAAGAAAGGGTACCAAATTCTTGGTCAAAAGAGCCAGCAATGAATTCTAACTCTGCCACTTCTTTGAAATATGGTCTTAGACTATTGCAACCATTTTAGGATTCAATTCTCCAATCCTTAAAATAAGGATATTAATAGCTACCTATTACTGATTGCCTACTATAAACCAGTGCAGGTATGCTACATTTTAAAATATCTTTTCTTTAAAATATGTCTGAGAAAGAATTTTGTAAACTGTAAATGCAGCAATCCATATTTCCACATTTAACAATCAAGGGAGGTACCATGAAGGAATAAGGATTAGAAAATCAGTAATTATGAAAGTATATTTTGTCAATTAGCATTCAGGGATAGAAATAAATGACATTTCTTCCAGTTAATTTCTCTGGAGTCCTAGATAAAGCTGTCCCAGAAGCTGACCTTGAGTCAAGGGTTTGGATGCAAAAATTTCATAAAGGAAACATGCCTAGGAAAAAGCAGTAACCTCTGACAGGAAATAGGACAGATAAAAGGAAAAGCCAAATCAGGTTCAATTTCAGGGGAAGTGTCAGATTCAGCCTCAGCCTTCAGAAACCTCCAGAAGAGTCTTGTTCAATAGAGTTTTATAAGATTATGAAAATGTTCTATACCTGCACTGTATGAGCACTTGAAATGTGGCTGGTACATCTGAGAAAGTAATTTTTTTTTTATTTCCTAGGGACTCACAGTGTTGTAATCAAGGGGTTGGCTAGACAATGTTCCCATCCTTGTACTCAATTAGGAAATATTCTATTTAATTCACTTAGGTTGCTGACAGAATGAATTTCCTTGTGACTGTATGACCAAGGGCCCTAGTTTCTGGCTGTCAGCTGGAGACCACAGTCAGGTCCTAGATGCTGCTCACAGTTCTCTTCCATATGGCCTTTCCCATAGGCAGTTCACAATAGGGCCACTTACTTCTTCAAGGCCAATGGGAGAATCTCTCTCTCTCTCACCCTCTCATTCAGCTAAGACATATAACCAGATCTAATTAAGGAAGTTTGATCCTATCACCTTTGTTTTTCATATTCTATTGAACAAAAGCAAGTTATAGGTTCTGGCCACATTCAGGTGAGGGAACTATTAAGGGAATGACCCAGTAGGGGCCTTCTTAAGGTTTATCCACAACACTTCTTCATTTTAACACTGGATATTTTAAAAAGAATATAGAATATATTATCCCATTGAATCTTCACAAAAAGTACTATAAATTAGCTAAATTGAGGATTATTATCAATATTTTTATTTTTTTAAACATCTTTATTGGAGTATAATTGCTTTACAATGGTATGTTAGTTTCAGCTTCACAACAAAATGAATCAGTTATATATATACATATGTTCCCATATCTCTTCCCGCTTGCGTCTCCCTCCCACCCTCCCTATCCCACGCCTCCAGGCGGTCACAAAGCACCGAGCTGATCTCCCTGTGCTATGCAGCTGCTTCCCACTAGCTATCTACCTTACATTTGGTAGTGTATATATGTCCATGCCTCTTTATCGCTTTGTCACCGTTTACCTTCCCCCTCCCCATAGCCTCAAGTCCATTCTCTAGTAAGTCTGTGTCTTTATTCCTGTTTCACCCCTAGGTTTTTCATGACATTGTTTTTCCTTAAATTCCATATATATGTGTTAGCATACGGTATTTGTCTCTCTCTTTCTTACTTACTTCACTCTGTATGACAGACTCTAGGTCTATCCACCTCATTACAAATAGCTCAATTTCGTCTCTTTTTATGGCTGAGTAATATTCCATTGTATATATGTGCCACATCTTCTTTATCCATTCATCCAATGATGGACACTTAGGTTGTTTCCATCTCTGGGCTATTGTAAATAGAGCTGCAATGAACATTTTAGTACATGACTCTTTCTGAATTTCGGTTTTCTCAGGGTATATGCCCAGTAGTGGGATTGCTGGGTCATATGGTAGTTCTATTTGTAGCTTTTTAAGGAACCTCCATACTGTTCTCCACAGTGGCTGTATCAATTTACATTCCCACCAACAGTGCAAGAGGGTTCCCTTTTCTCCACACCCTCTCCAGCATTTATTGTTTCTAGATTTTTTGATGATGGCCATTCTGACTGGTGTGAGATGATATCTCATTGTAGTTTTGATTTGCATTTCTCTAATGATTAGTGATGTTGAGCATTCTTTCATGTGTTTGTTGGCACCCTGTATATCTTCTTTGGAGAAATGTCTATTTAGGTCTTCTGCCCATTTTTGGATTGGGTTGTTTGTTTTTTTGTTATTAAGCTGCATGAGCTGCTTATAAATTTTGGAGATTAATCCTTTGTCAGTTGCTTCATTTGCAAATATTTTCTCCCATTCTGAGGGTTGTCTTTTGGTCTTCTTTATGGTTTCCTTTGCTGCGCAAAAGCTTTTAAGTTTCATTAGGTCCCATTTGTTTACTTTTGTTTTTATTTCCATTTCTCTAGGAGGTGGGTCAAAAAGAACCTTGCTGTGATTTATGTCATAGAGTGTTCTGCCTATGTTTTCCTCTAAGAGTTTGATAGTTTCTGGCCTTACATTTAGGTCTTTAATCCATTTTGAGCTTATTTTTGTGTATGGTGTTAGGGAGTGATCTAATCTCATACTTTTATATGTAGCTGTCCAGTTTTCCCAGCACCACTTATTGAATAGGCTGTCCTTTCTCCACTGTACATTTCTGCCTCCTTTGTCAAAGATAAGGTGACCATATGTGCGTGGGTTTATCTCTGGGCTTTCTATCCTGTTCCATTGATCTATCTTTCTGTTTTTGTGCCAGTATCATACTGTCTTGATTACTGTAGCTTTGTAGTATAGTCTGAAGTCAAGAAGCCGGATTCCTCCAGCTCCATTTTTCATTCTCAAGATTGCTTTGGCTATTCGGGGTCTTTTGTGTTTCCATACAAATTGTGAGATTTTTTGTTCTAGTTCTGTGAAAAATGCCAGTGGTAGTTTCATAGGGATTGCATTGAATCTGTAGATTGCTTTGGGTAGTAGAGTCATTTTCACAATGTTGATTCTTCCAATCCAAGAACATGGTATGTCTCTCCATCTATTTGTATCATTTTTAATTTCTTTCATCAGTGTCTTATAATTTTCTGATACAGGTCTTTTGTCTCCTTAGGTAGGTTTATTCCTAGGTATTTTATCCTTTTTGTTGCAATGGTAAATGGGAGTGTTTTCTTGATTTCACTTTCAGATTTTTCATCCTTAGTGTATAGGAATGCCAGAGATTTCTCTTCATTAATTTTGTATCCTGCTACTTTACCAAATTCATTGATAAGCTCTAGTAGTTTTCTGGTAGCATCTTTAGGATTCTGTATGTATAGTATCATGTCATCTGCAAACAGTGACAGCTTTACTTCTTCTTTTCTGATTTGGATTCCTTTTATTTCCTTTTCTTCTCTGATTGCTGTGGCTAAAACTTCCAAAACTATGTTCAATAAGAGTGGTGAGAGTGGGCAACCTTGTCTTGTTCCTGATCTTAGTGGAAATGCTTTCAGTTTTTCACCATTGAGGATGATGTTGGCTGTGGGTTTGTCATATATGGCCTTTATTATGTTGAGGAAAGTTCCCTCTATGCCTACTTTCTGCAGGGTTTTTATCATAAATGGGTGTTGAATTTTGTCAAAAGCTTTCTCTGCATCTATTGAGATGATCATATGGTTTTTCTCCTTCAATTTGTTAATATGGTGTATCACGTTGATTGATTTGCATATATTGAAGAATCCTTGCATTCCTGGAATAAACCCCACTTGATCATGGTGTATGATCCGTTTAATGTGCTGTTGGATTCTGTTTGCTAGTATTTTGTTGAGGATCTTTGCATCTATGTTCATCAGTGATATTGGCCTGTAGATTTCTTTCTTTGTGACATCCTTGTCTGGTTTTGGTATCAGGGTGATGGTGGCCTCGTAGAATGAGTTGGGGAGTGTTCCTCCCTCTGCTATACTTTGGAAGAGTCTGAGAAGGATAGGTGATAGCTCTTCTCTAAATGTTTGATAGAATTCGCCTGTGAAGCCATCTGGTCCTGGGCTTTTGCTTGTTGGAAGATTTTTAATCACAGTTTCAATTTCAGTGCTTGTGATTGGTCTGTTCATATTTTCTATTTCTTCCTGATTCAGTCTTGGCAGGTTGTGCCTTTCTAAGAATTTGTCCATTTCTTCCAGATTGTCCATTTTATTGGCATAGAGTTGCTTGTAGTAATCTCTCATGATCTTTTGTATTTCTGCAGTGTCAGTTGTTACTTCTCCTTTTTCATTTCTAATTCTATTTATTTGAGTCTTCTCCCTTTTTTTCTTGATGAGTCTGGCTAATGGTTTATCAACTTTGTTTATCCTTTTAAAGAACCAGCTTTTAGTTTTATTGATCTTTGCTATCGTTTCCTTCATTTCTTTTTCATTTATTTCTGATCTGATTTTTATGATTTCTTTCCTCCTGCTAACTTTGGGGTTTTTTTGTTCTTCTTTCTCTAATTGCTTGAGGTGCAAGGTTAGGTTGTTTATTCGAGATGTTTCCTATTTCTTAAGGTAAGATTGTATTGCTATAAACTTCCCTCTTAGAACTGCTTTTGCTGCATCCCATAGATTTTGAGTCGTCGTGTCTCCATTGTCATTTGTTTCTAGGTATTTTTTGATTTCCTCTTTGATTTCTTCAGTGATCACTTCGTTATTAAGTAGTGTATTGTTTAGCCTCCATGTGTTTGTATTTTTTACAGATCTTCTCCTGTAATTGATATCGAGTCTCATAGCGTTGTGGTCGGAAAAGATACTTGATACAATTTCAATTTTCTTAAATTTACCAAGGCTTGATTTGTGACCCAAGATATGATCTATCCTGGAGAATGTTCCATGAGCACTTGAGAAAAATGTGTATTCTGTTGTTTTTGGATGGAATGTCCTATAAATATCAATTAACTTCATCTCGTTTAACGTATCATTTAAAGCTTGTGTTTCCTTATTTATTTTCATTTTGGATGATCTGTCCATTGGTGAAAGTGGGGTGTTAAAGTCCCCTACTATGCATGTGTTACTGTTGATTTCCCCTTTTATGGTTGTCAGTATTTGCCTTATGTATTGAGGTGCACCTATGTTGGGTGCATAAATATTTACAATTGTTATATCTTCCTCTTGGATCGATCCCTTGATCATTATGTAGTGTCCTTCTTTGTCTCTTCTAATAGTCTTTGTTTTAAAGTCCATTTTGTCTGATATGAGAATTGCTACTCCAGCTTTCTTTTGGTTTCCATTTGCATGGAATATCTTTTTCCATCCCCTTACTTTCAGTCTGTATGTGTCTCTAGGTCTGAAGTGGGTCTCTTGTAGACAGCAAATATATGGGTCTTGTTTTTGTATCCATTCAGCCAATCTGTGTCTTTTGGTGGGAGCATTGAGTCCATTTACATTTAAGGTAATTATCGATATGTGTGTTCCCATTCCCATTTTCTTAATTGTTTTGGGTTTGTTATTGTAGGTCTTTTCCTTCTTTTGTGTTTCTTGCCTAGAGAAGTTCCTTTAGCAGTTGTTGTAGAGCTGGTTTGGTGGTGCTGAACTCTCTCAGCTTTTGCTTGTCTGTAAAGGTTTTAATTTCTCCATCAAATCTGAATGAGATCCTTGCTGGGTAGAGTAATCTTGGTTGCAGGTTTTTCTCCTTCAACACTTTCAATATGTCCTGCCACTCCCTTCTGGCTTGCAGAGTTTCTGCTGAAAGATCAGCTGTTAAATTTATGGGGATTCCCTTATGTGTTATTTGTTGTTTTTCCCTTGCTGCTTTTAATATGTTTTCTTTGTATTTAATTTTTGACAGTTTGATTAATATGTGTCTTGGCGTATTTCTCCTTGGATTTATCCTGTATGGGACTCTCTGTGCTTCCTGGACTTGATTAACTATTTCCTTTCCCCTATTAGGGAAGTTTTCAACTATAATCTCTTCAAATATTTTCTCAGTCCCTTTCTTTTTCTCTTCTTCTTCTGGAACCCCTATAATTCGAATGTTGGTGCGTTTAATGTTGTCCCAGAGGTCTCTGAGACTGTCCTCAGTTCTTTTCATTCTTTTTTCTTTATTCTGCTCTGCAGTAGTTATTTCCACTATTTTATCTTCCAGGTCACTTATCCGTTCTTCTGCCTCAGTTATTCTGCTATTGATCCCATCTAGAGTACTTTTAATTTCATTTATTGTGTTGTTCATCGTTGCTTGTTTCATCTTTAGTTCTTCTAGGTCCTTGTTAACTGATTCTTGCATTTTGTCCATTCTATTGTCCATTCTATCTCCAAGATTTCGGATCAACCTTACTATCATTATTCTGAATTCTTTTTCAGGTAGACTGCCTATTTCCTCTTCATTTGTTAGGTCTGGTGGGTTTTTATCTTGCTCCTTCATCTGCGGTGTGTTTTTCTGTCTTTTCATTTTGCTTATCTTACTGTGTTTGAGGTCTCCTTTTTTGCAGGCTGAAGGTTCGTAGTTCCTGTTGTTTTTTGTGTCTGTCCCCAGTGGCTAAGGTTAGTTCAGTGGGTTGTGTAGGCTTCCTGGTGGAGGGTACTAGTGCCTGTGTTCTGGTGGATGAGGCTGGATCTTGTCTTTCTGGTGGGCAGGTCCACGTCTGGTGGTGTGTTTTGGGGTGTCTGTAGACTTATTATGATTTTGGGCAGCCTCTCTGCTAATGGGTGGGATTGTGCTCCTGTCTTGCTAGTTGTTTGGCATAGGGTGTCCAGCACTGTAGCTTGCTGGTCGTTGAGTGAAGCTGGGTGCTGGCGTTGTGATGGAGATCTCTCGGAGATTTTTGCTGTTTGATATTATGTGCAGCTGGGAGGCCTCTTGTGGACCAGTGCCCTGAAGTTGGCTCTCCCACCTCAGAGGCACAGCACTGACTCCTGGCTGCAGCACCAAGAGCCTTTCATCCACAGGGCTCCTTAATTTGGGATGATTCGTTGTCTATTCAGGTATTCCACAGATGCAGGGTATATCAAGTTGATTGTGGAGCTTTAATCCGCTGCTTCTGAGGCTGCTGGGAGAGATTTCCCTTTCTCTTCTTTGTTCTCACAGTTCCCAGGGGCTCAGCTTTGGATTTGGCCCTGCCTGTGCGTGTAGGTCGCCGGAGGGCGTCTGTTCTTTGCTCAGACAGGACGGGGTTAAAGGAGCCGCTGATTCGGAGGCTCTGGCTCACTCAGGCCCGGGGGTAGGGAGGGTCACGGAGTGTGGGGTGGGCCTGCTGCGGCAGAGGCCGGCGTGACGTTGCAGCCTGATGCGCGCCGTGCGTTCTCCCGGGGGAGTTGTCTCTGGATCCCGGGACCCTGGCAGTGGCGGGCTGCACAGGCTCCCCGGAAGGGCGTGTGGCTAGTGACCTGTGTTCGCACACAGGTCTCCTGGTGGCGGCAGCAGCGGCCCTAGCGTCTCATGTCTGTCTCTGGGCTCCGCAGTTTTAGCCGCACCTCGCGCCCGTCCCTGGAGCTCTCTCAAGCAGCGTTCTTAATCCCCTCTCCTCGTGCACCAGGAAACAAAGAGGGACGTAAAAGTCTCTTGCCTCTTCGGCAGGTCCAGACTTTTCCCCGGACTCTCTCCCGGCTAGCCGCGGTGCACTAACGCCCTGCAGGCTGTGTTCACGCCGCCAACCTCAGTCCTCTCCCTGCACTCCGACAAAAGCCGGAGCCTCAGCTTCCAGTCCCGCCCGCCCCGGCGGGCGAGCAGACAAGCCTCTCGGCTGGCGAGTTCCGGTCGGCCCGATCCTCTGCGCTGGAATCTGTCCGCTTTGCCCTCCGCACCTCTGTTGCTGTGCTCTCCTCCGCAGCTTCCAAGCTCCCCCACTCCGCCTCCCGAAGTCTCCACCCGCGAAGGGGCTTCCTAGTGTGTGGACACTTTTCCTCCTTCACAGCTCTCTCCCGCTGGTTCAGGACCCGTCCCTATCCTTTTGTCTCTGTTTAGTTTTTTCTTTTGCCCTAACCAGGTACGTGGGGGGTTCCTTGCCTTTTGGGAGGTCTGAGGTCTTCTGCCAGCGTTCAGTAGGTGCTCCGTAGGAGTTGTTCCACGCGTAGATGTATTTCTGGTGTATCTGTGGGGAGGAAGGTGATCTCCGCGTCTTACTCTTCCGCCATCTTCCTGTCCTGATTCTATTATCAATATTTTTAAACAAAGAGAAGAAAACTGAGGTTAAGCAAGTTTAAACCACTTGTCCACAATGCATAGGTTGTTATTAGCAAAGATGAGCATCCATAAACTTTTTATTTTCAATCCTGTTTTTTTCTGCCACATCATGTTATATACAGTGACTCCCAAATTTCAGCCACTTGAGAGCCATCTTCACAAATTTTACCTATCTGCAGGCTGACCTAATGATATAAAGGCAGTTATTTCAAAAATAGTTTTCTTGTTTAAATACATTAATTTTAATAATAATATTGATTCTGCAAATGAAAGACATCAGTTGTCATAAAAAGAAAAAGAAAGAGATAAATATACAGATATTAAAGTCAATATTATTTGTTTGTGTCCTACTTAAATTCATATTGCATGTGGCTAGTATATGCCACGCAGGGGAAAAATAAATAACAAGTACATTGTAGAATATTTCAAAAGGCATCCTCCCTTCTGTTCCTAATTTTAACTTGCAAGGAGGATTTAGGGTGTATAGGAATGTATTTCTACTTTCCAAAGAAGATACGTTTTCTATAAGGTAGCAAGGAGCCCAGCACATGCCCTGGACACTCCTCTGGCTGCCTCAAAAAACAAGAGTGGTGTCTCTCCATAGGCACTGGTGTGACTTGGAATGAGGGAGCATCAATAGAAGAAAATGCAATTAGCTAATATAATTAACTCCAGCACGTTTAGCACATCTCCTTTCCTTTCCATCTCCAAGCTATACAAAGCTCTATGTATTTTGCCTATCAAGAAATGCAAACACGTTGTAACTTCCTCCTCCTACCTCTTTCCGTCAACATCTTTCCTCACAAATTTGGAGAGTGGCAGGGAGAAGCCTTATCCTTATACTTTTTCTTTCCATCTTTTTTCCACAAATGAGTTGTCCCAAGGCTCTGCCTCTCTAGAGATGGCTCTATTTCTGTTCAAATTCACTCTAAATAGCTTCCATAACACTCTTTCATGTCATCTACTTTTAGTGTTGCTTTTTAATGGAGATTCCCACAGTTGTATTTGCTACTGAAACTTTATTCTATCAGGCTTACCACATACTACTAGGAATATGCTTTCCTAAATTAGCATATAAATCTTAAGCTCATATTTTGTCACAACAAGTGGGACAGATATGCTAATTCTATTCTCTTATCTTTACTTAGTTTACTGATGGGAAGTAAGGTTTATAAAAAATAAATATAAATGTACTGAGACAGAACAAATATGCTGCTTATGTATAAAAAGCATGTTTGAATAGTTGACCAACCCCAGCTGGTTTCTCCATAATTCTCTTAACCACTAAAGAAACAAGGAAGGAAACATTTACCTGGGTGTAGGAGAAAGTAGGAACCCCATAATATCAGTACTGCCTATAACATCAAGATGGGCCATTTAAATCAAGAATAGTATCAACAGCTGATATTTGCATTGGAAAGCTCTTCTGCATTAATGCCATGCTTGTATTTGATCCTTGGCGTAACCCTGATATGTATTTGCTTGACCCAAGACTCCTGAAATAAATCAAATCCTTCATGCAAACCTGAAATATAGGTTTGGGGTAATGACCTCTGAATGATTATTTGCCACTACTAAGAATCTTCCTGTTTGCCTACAAGATCTATTGCTCATTGCTTGTATCACCTTGGATAGCTGACTTCTTAATACCAAAACCCTATGTCTACTTCTGAAGCATCTATTTATTTAAATGACCCCTGTAGATTCTCTTCCAGTTTTCTGCCCCACCCCAATTGCAACTTTGCACACTCCTTTAATTTTCATGCATCCAAACTTTGACAAGAAACACATCCTGCATTAGCCTTAACTTGATGGAATTGACAGACTAGACTATCATAATTACCCTCTGGAAGGATCAGAGTTTGTAGCTATACATGAGCATGTTTATACTCATGATTTGAACATAGTTATTGTGAATGACCATATTAAGAATAAGTTTATAGGAGTTGGTGATTGAAGTGGAGTAGAGGAAAGATTACCAAAAGTAAAGAAGCCCTAGCTAGCTATTAAGAGGTTGGTAAATAATCCATTTGGATCTTGAAGTCACTAAATGTGAAAAGGAATTAGCGATAGGAAAACAATGAATCAAGTGCTAAACTTATAAGTTAATAAGTTTACTATATAAAAGCAAAAAAGGATGCTACCAAATGTAAAGTTGTAATGGCATGGATTTTCCCAGAGACTATAACCCTAACCCTTACCACTTTCTAAAAAGCTTCTGATTCTCTATCTAGATTTCTTTCTTCTGAATCAGATGGAGATGGGTTTAAATCTCAACTCTGTTATTTAATTCTGTGTTCATTTGGCAGGTTGTCCTACCTTTTCTGCCATGTAAGATAGCAATGCTAATTCCCACCTATTAGCAATGTTAGACAAATCAAACAAGGTTATGTATGGAAAATGTCATTTCTTCTTGTTGGAACCTATTCTTAGGAAGATCTTAGGAACTTTCACTAAGATGCCTATCCCAGAAGCATTTTCCTGTGACCTTAGGTAAGCTAGGTAACCTTTGGTAAGCAGTTTATTTAACATTGATACTACTTTTCAGGGATGATTCTGGACTAAATATCATACATATATGCAAAGTGACTTGGATTTAGTATATACTCAAAATTAAATAGAAAGATATGTCAATGTCTTAAAATAATGACATCCTCAAGGACAAATTCAGTTGGTAGAGGGTTGGCATTGATTCCAAACCACCAAGGTATTCCTATACTTTCCAGTAAAACAGACAGGTTTTACTTCTGAAAAATGACTAAAATGAGGAAGGTAGGTATTTACGTATGTCTATTGTAGTACTTGGTTCCTCCCTCTTTTCCAGCTCCTTAACCCTCTCTCCAAATAGACAAGAAAACCCATTCTTTAATCTTTCATTCCCTCAAACTCTGTTCTGGTTTGCAGTTTAGATCAATAGTCTTTTATATGTAGTGCTTTTTGTTGAGTCAAAGTATCCTTGACCCCTCCTTTGGAAAAGACTGTGTGTGTTTGTATGTGAAAGTAAGTAGAGAAGTCTGGGAGTAGAGAGGCCTGGGAGTAGAGGGGTTGCTGATGGAAAATTAGGGCAAAAACTAGACAACACTGGTAAGAAGACAAAAGAACAGCAAGTTGGATTTTTCCCTATGAAAGGGAAGTCTCAGTTTAGCATTTGTAAATGATGCTTTATGAGATGATAGAAACACTCAAAATCCTCACAGGTATAGAATAGGTACAGAGTAAACTGTTTTTATAATGTGAGAGAGTAGACTAAACACATTATAAATCAGTGCCATCTATATGTCATTCCACAAACATTTAGGGGTACCTAATATCTGTGCCAATTGCAATACTAGGCAGATGGATTTGAACAAAGTCTTTGTCCTCCAAAGGCTCACAACCAAGTGAAAGAGATACACACATAAATAACTACTTATTAACATGTTATCTGGATCCAATTGCCCTGCACAAAGAAAAAGAGAAAAAAATGCATGACTCTGAGGAAATAGTGCCTGGATTCAGTGCTTAGGCTCATAGTAAAATCATTAGGGACTACATAAAAATGTATTAAAAAGTAAATAAAAGCCACTCATAAATTCACCTCCAGTAGGTGCTATAATTAGTTTGCTAGGGCTGTCGTAAGAAAGTACCATAGTCTTAAACAACAGAAATTTATTGTCTTATAATTCTGGAGGCTGGAAGTCCAAGATCAAGATATTGACAGGGTTGGTTTCTTCTGAGGCCTCTCTTCTTGGCTTGAAGACAGCCATTTTCTCCCTGTATCTTCACATTGTCTTTCCTCAGTTTATGTGTCCATGTGCCAATCTCTTCTTCTTACATGGACACCGGTCATGTTGGATTAGGGCCTGCTCTAATGACCTCATTTAACTTTAATTACTTCTTTAAAGACCTTATCTCCAAATATAGTCACATTGTGAGGTACTAGGGAAAATGAATTTAGGAAGGACATATGTAGCCCATAATAGGTACATGCTTTAATATTTTTATATACTTTTTAAAATATTTGTACAAATACATATTTTAAATGTATATGCATGTAAACAAACCTTGGATGAAAATACTTAAAATATCCATCTATTTTCTTGTAATGTTGTAAAGGCAATTATTTCCATGTATCTTCAAATATTCTGTGAAAACTTCATTTTGATATCTGAGTATTTTTTGTGTACCTATACAATTTCCTTATTGAAAATTTAAATTGTAACTGCTTTTTGACATTATAAATGAAACTATCATTTAAAAAATGGTATATAATTCCTTGATTACAATTGTTGTTTGGTCAAATTTCTCAAAGTAGTGTTATTGCATCAAAAGTATACATACTTTAAAGGGTTTTTATAAATGTATTGGCAAATTATTTTCTGGAAAGGACATACCATTCACATTCTTACAAGTTGCACACATCAGTGCTGGTTTAACATGTTTCATTTAGAAATGCAATATGAAAACTCAGTCATAATAAAAATAACATCTGTGCAGTTTTCAGAGAAGGGAAACAATAAGTGGGTATGTCACCAGGAAAAAGTACAGTCAGTTGACTACCAGAGAGCCTCTACCTTAATGAATTCACTAAAAGCCAAACATGGGTTCTTAATGTGGCTAAATCATTTGTTAAACATACTATGAATTATACATGGCTGAGGCAGAATTGGAACCTGGGTCTCTTCTTAGTGGTCAGTGAATGTGTCTCAGGGACAGGGATGTTTTTACAGCACCCTTGCATAATTTTTTGAATGCACTGTAAACTCAAGAGAAAAAAAAAGAACTATAATGTATATGGATGAGACCAATATTTCACTATTTAATTTAAAAGTAAGAATGAGAGTTCAGTGTAGGTTTGCCTTACCTCATGTATTATAACATTTGCAACCCAAAATTTGTGAAGTCATTTGTCTCTCTGAAAGACAGAAAGACATTCAAAGTTCCTGCATCTGCATAAAATCAGGAAACATAAAAAGTAAAACTGAATCTTTTTAGACTAAGAAAATATGATTTAACTCTATTGAAGTTTGCAAACATTATGTATGCAAAGTTTAACCCAATCTCAGAACTCAACAGTAAAAGGTTAAAAAAAAAAAAAAAGAAGGGCTTTCCTGGTGGCACAGTGGTTGAGAGTCCACCTGCTAATGCAGGGGACATGGGTTCGTGCCCCGGTCCGGGAAGATCCCACATGCCGCGGAGCAGCTAGGCCCATGAGCCATGGCCACCGAGCCTGCGCGTCTGGAGCCTGTGCTCCGCAACGGGAGAGGCCACAACAGTCAGAGGCCCGCGTACCGCAAAAAAAGAAAAAGTCTTGTATTTATATAGTTCCTGCAAAAAAATTGGGGATAAGAATACACAGGGCTATTCTGAGGCTATTTCAGTTTCTTTTATTAATCCATTCAGTAAGTTTTAATTAAATAAGGATTTATGTTTAGCATGTGTTATCAAGATGATTAGACATTGTCACTGCCCTCAAGTGAGGGGTAGTTATTGCTATCATGGGGTTCAAAAAAATTAGGGCAGAGCAAGGTGATAAGAGCCTTGCAGTGATGGAAGTGGAGGAGTTAAAGAGTGATTTATTCTTTCTGGAGGTTTTGGTTGTAAACTCTATGAAGGCCAAGATTAGTGTCTGTCCTTTTACAGCTTCATCCCCAGCACCTAGCATAATGTCATTCTCTAGGTTAAAAATAAATAAGTAAATAGGTACAAAAATTTATTTAGAATATTCTAATTTTGTAATTAAATTAATAAAAAGGCCAACTGAATGTGAAACATCACAAATGAAGAAAAGTTGCAGATGAGTCTTTCATTAGTATGAGAAAGTTTTATTATTAATTTTGAAATTTTATGTAATAGCTGATCATTTAAAAACTTAATATATTTTAAAATAATTATTGTAGTATAATTGGCATACAATAAGCTGCAAATACTTAAACTGTAAAATAAATAAATAAATAGTGTAATGGGTGAAGTACTTGTTCAAAAATGAAATGTATCTTTTTGCACCCCAATGTTCATAGCAGCATTATTTATAATTGCCAAGGTATGGAAGTAACCTAAGTGTCCATCAACAGATGAATGAATAAAGATGTGGTATATATATATATATATATATATATAATGAAATACTATTCAGCCATTAAAAAAAGAATGAAATTTTGCCATTTGCAGCAACATGGATGGACTTGGAGGGCATTATGCTAAGTGAAATAAGTCAGGCAGAGAAAAACAAATACTGTATGATATTACTTATATGTGGAATCTAAAAAAGTACAACAGACTAGTGAATTTAACAACAACAAAAGAAGCAGACTTACAGAGATAAAGAACAAATTAGTGGTAACCAGTGAAAGGGAGGGGAAATATGAGGTGAGAGGGTGGGAGGTACAAACTATTGCATGTAAGATAAACTCAAGGATGTATTGTAAAACACAGGGAATGTAGCCAATATTTTGTAGTAACTGTAAGTGGAAAGTAACCTTTTAAAATTATATAAAATTTTTTAAAATTAATAAATTACTGCCAAAAATGAAATGTATCTTTAATTATTAAATAATTTTTATTTATATCACTATAGTAGCTGTACCTGTAGCTGTACCCAGTGACTACTGAAAGGTTTCTTGAAACCTCAGGAAGATTAGCTTTCAAATTTAAGTTTCCATGTCATTAATTTGATTATCTCTCCTTATAGAAATGAAAACTGAAAGTGTATCCACTTGTTTAGTGTGTACTGAGAGATCAGAGAACTCTAGCATAGATTGTTTCCGAATCTTCCTAACTAACACTAACAGATTCATATTCTTAACCTACCAGTTTCATCCTTACAATTCTCCTGACTTTCAAAGCCCCTTTAAATTTAACCCATCCCAGAAACTTGCATGAAGATGGTGGAGTAAGAAGACCCTGACCTCACCTCCCCCACCATGAACTAGCAATAGAGCAACGCTCCCTGAGAATTACCTGAAGACTAACAGAATGGCTCTTCTACAGCCAAGGTTATAAAGAAAGAAGTAGCCTCTGGTGGGAAAAGAGAAGTGAACTAATTAGGACCCACACCATGGGTGGGTGATCCAGAAGAGAAGAGGGATATCAGAGGCTGAGGGATGCTCTCTAAGGAGCAAGATGTTAAGCCCCCTAATGGGAACCCCAAACCTCAGGTCTGGGACTGGGAAGCCCAGCCAGCCTGGCTGGTTTGAAAACTAGCAAGGCTTACCAGAGAGCTGTAATGAACCTACACTCAGCCCTTGAAGAGTGCACATGCAGAATTTCTTGCTCCTAGTCCCAGCATAGAAGCAACAGGTTGAGAATTTGTTGTGCTCTGGCCAGCCTGACAGAACCTCCCCAGCATGCCCCTAGCCTGCACAGGGCTCCTGCTCCAGGCCCTCTTGCTCTGACACTGTTCTCAAAAGGTGGAAACCATCATTTTGCCCAGGGAGAAGTAGAGCTAGCTCAGATTTATGGCTGCTGCTCCTGGGGCCTTGGCTATGACCCCAACCAAGGCAGAGACTGCCATCACATCAGGGAGAAGCAGAACTAACTTAAATTTGCAGCTGCAGTCCATTGGGCCCTGACCCTGCCACTGACTAAGGTGAAGACTGCCATCTTTCTGGGAAGAAGTGGAGCTAGATCAGATTTGTGGCTGCAGTTCCTGGGGCCTTGGCTATGATCCTAATCAAGGTAGAGACTGCCAGCACACCAAGGTGTGGAGGAACTAGCTTAGTACTATGGCTCTAGCCTCTCAGTCCCGGCCCTGACCTAGTCAAGGCAGAGATAGCCATCACACAGGTGAGAAAAAGAGCTAGCTTAGAAACATGGCTCCAGGTTCTTAGGCTCTGGTGCCACCCCAGACCATGCCCCTAACTAAGGTGGATGCCAGCATTATGCCAGGGATAAGTAAAGTTAGCTCATATTTTAGTTAGGAGCCCCTTGGACCCCAGCCCTACGTGCTGACAGGGCTGTGACTGTCATCAAGCCTGGAGAAGCCCTGGCTCACACCTTGTTCCAGCTCCAGCCCTTCTCACTACCGCCCTAGGCCTCACCATGGTGGCAGCTGCTAGCACATCCCACCAAAACCACTAGGCATATGTGGAAAAGTATAGGGCCACATACAAGGGAACCCCCATAAGACTATCAACTGATTTTCAGCAGAAACTTTCCAAGCCAGAAGGGAGTGACTTGACATATTTAAAGTACTAAAAGGGAAAAAAATATAAAACTACAACAAAGAATGCACTACCCAGCAAGGTTATCATTCAGAATTGAAGGATATTTTCTGAGACAATGAAAAACCAAAAGAGTTTATCACCACTAAACTGGCCTTCAAGAAAAAAAAAAAAAAAAAAAAAAAAAAAAAGAAATGTTAAAAGATCTTCTTGTAGTGAAAAAGAAACGGTTATAACAAGTTTTCTTTAATTTGAGGAAAAAACTCACTGGTAAAGGTAAATATATAGTAAAGGCAGTTGATCAACCACTTAAATAAGCTAGTACAAAGATTAAAAAACAAAAATTGTTTAGCCAACTATAACAATAATAAACAATTAAGTAATATACCTAAGATGTAAAATATGATACCTAAACATAAAACATAGGGAGGAGGAGTAAAAAGAAAAGACCTTTAGAAATATGTTTGAACTTAAATGACTATTAGCCTAAGACAAGTAGATATATTTATAGGTTGAAATAATTAACTTCATGGTAACCACAAATCAAAATACTACAAAAGACAAACAGAAAGGAATGCAAACATAGTAATAAATTTTTTAAAAATTATCAAAACACAAGGGAAGAGACTAAAAGAAGAATAAAAGAACAGAGAACTACAAAAACAGCCAGAAAGCTGGTAACGCAATGGCAATAAGCACATATTTATTAATAATCATTTTAAATGTAAGTAGACTAAACCTGCCAATCAAAAGACATAGGGTGGCTGATTGGATTAAAAAGAAAAAGACCTCTCTCCATCCTGCCTACAAGAAACTCACTTCAGAGCTAAAAACACACATACACTGAAATTGAAGGGATGGAGAAAAGTATTCCATGCAAATGGAAACAAAAAGAAGCCACAGTATCAATACCTATATCAGACAAAATAGACTTTAAAACAAAATCTATAACAAAGGACAAAGAAAGGAATTAATAATGATAAGTGGGATAATCCAAGAAGGAAATATATATTTATATATATGTGCACCTAATAAAGGAAAACCTAAATGTATAAAGCAAATATTAACAGACATAAAGGAGAAATTGACAGTAATACAATAATAGTGGGGTATTTTATTATTTTTTTAATAAATTTACTTATTTATTATTTTTGCCTGTGTTGGGTTTTTGTTGCTGCACGTGGGGTTTCTCTAGTTGTGGTGAACTGGGACTACTCTTCGTTGCACTGTGCGGGCTTCTCATTGCAGTGGCTTCTCTTGTTGCAGAGCACGGGCTCTAGGCATGCAGGCTTCAGTAGTTGTGGCATGTGGGCTCACTAGCTGTGGTTCATGGGCTCTAGAGCTCAGGCTCAGTAGTCGTGGCACATGGGCTTAGTTGCTCTAAGACATTTGGGATCTTCCTGAACCAGGGATAGAACCTGTGTTCCCTGCATTGGCTGGCAGATTCTTAACCACTGCACCACCAGGGAAGCCCCAATAGTGGGGTATTTTGTTACTCTACTTTCATAAATAAATAGATCATCCAGAAAATTAATAAGGTCCTAAATGACACATTGGGCCAGATAAACTTAATAGATATCTGAAAAACATTCCATCCAAAAACAGCAGAATACACATTATTTTCAAGTACACATGGAACTTTGTCCAGGATAGATCACATGCTAAGCCACAAACAAGTCTCAATAAATTTAATAAGATTTAAATTATATGATATATCTTTTTTTTTAACCCAACTGTATGAAAATAAACATCAGTTAGGAAGAAAACTGGAAAAAAAAAACGCAAAAATGCAGAGACTTAACAACATGCTACTAAACAACCAATGGGCCAATGAAGAAATCAAAATGGAAATTAAAAAAATACATTGAGATGAATAAAAATAGAAATACAACTTTCTAAAATCCAAAGGGTGACGTGAAAGCAGTTCCAAAAGGGAAGATTATAGCAGTAAAGGCTTACCTCAGGAAACAAGAGAAATCTCAAATAAACAACCTAACTTTCCTTCTGATGTACTTAGAAAAAGAAGAGCAAACAAAGTCTAAAGTCATCAAAAGGAAGAAAATAATAAAGAACAGAAATAAATAAAATAGAGACAAAAAAATAGAAAAGCCCAATGAAACCCAAAACTGAATATTTGAAAAGATAAAAAATGGATAAACCGTGAGCTAGACTCATTAAGAAAGAAAGAGGAAGTCAAAATAAACAAAATTATAAATGAAAGAAGATACAACCAATGTTACAAAATTACACAAAGTCATAAAGGAATATTATGAGAAGTTAAATGCAACAAATGGGACAACCTGGAAGAAATAAATAAATTCCTAGAAACATACAACCTTCCAAGACTGAATCAGGAAAAAATAGAAAATCGATGACTAGTAGTGAAATTGAATCAGCAATAAAAACTCTCAACAAACAAAAATCTAAGACAAGACAGCTTCATAGTGGAATTCTATTAAACATTTAAAGATGAGTTAATACCTATCCTTTTCAAACTATTCCCAAATATTTAAGAGGCAAAAACACTTCCAAACTCATTATATGAGGCCAACATCACCCTGGTACCAAATCCAGACAAAGATGTTGAAAAGGAAAAAAAAAATACATGCCAATACCTCTGATGAACATAGATGCAATAATTCTCAACAAAACATTAGCAAACCAAATTTAACAATACAGTAAATTGATCATATCATGATCTAATGTGATTTACCCTAGGAATTCAAGGATGGTTCAATATCCACAAATTAATCAATGTGATAAACTACATTAACAAAACAAAGAATAAAATCACATGAGAATCCCAAATGATGTAGCAAAAGCATTTGACAAAATTCAACATTCATTCATAATAAAAACTCTCAACTGTGGTATAGAGGGAACAAACCTGAACATAATAATGCCATGTATGACAAACCCACAGCTGATATCATATTCAAAGGTGAAAAGCTAAAGTCTTTTCCTCTAAGATCAGGAAAAAGACAGATACCCACTCTCACTACTTTTATTTAGCATAGCACTGGAAGTCCTATTCACAGCAATCAGACAAGGAAAAGAAATAAAAGACATCTAAATAGAAAGAAAGAATAAAATTGTCACTGTTTGAAGAGGAAATGGTACTGTTTATCGAAAACCCTAAAGTGTCCACAAAACAAACAAACAAACAAACAAAAATTATTAGACATAAGAAACAAATCCAGTAAAGTTTCAGGAAACAAGACTAATATAAAGTAATTTGTTGCATATCTATACACTAATAATAAACTATCAGAAAGAGAAATCAAGAAAACTGCCCAATTTACAATTGAATCAAAAATAACAAACTACCTAGGAATAAATTTCACCAAGGAGATGAAAGGCCTGTATTCTGAACACTAAAGACAGTGATATAAGAAACTGAAAATGATACACATAAATAGAAATCTAGCTCATGAGTTGGATGAATTAATATTGTTAAAATGTCCATACCACACAAAGCAGTTTTCAGATTTAATGTGGTCCCTACAAAATACTCATGACATTTTTCACAGCCAAGAAGATATAATCCTAAAATTTGTAAGGAATCACAGAAGACCCTGGTCTTGAGAAAGAAGAACAAAAATGGAGGTATGAGGCTTCCTGATTTCAAACTATACTACAAAGCTACAGTAATCAAAACACTATGGGGCTTCCCTGGTGGTGCAGTGGTTGACAGTCTGCCTGCCGATGCAGGGGACGCGGGTTCGTGCCCCAGTCCGGGAAGATCCCACATGCCGTGGAGCAGCTGGGCCTGTGAGCCATGGCTGCTGGGCCTGCGCGTCCGGAGCCTGTGCTCCACAACAGGAGAGGTCACAACAGTGAGAGGCCCGCATACCACACACACACAAAAAAACCCCACTATGGTACTGGCACAAAAATAGACACATATATGAATAAAACAGAATAGAGAGCCCAGATATAAACCCACACTCATGCAGTCAATCTATGACAAAGGAGGCAAGAATATGCAATGGGGAAGTGATAGTCTCTTAAATAAATGGTGTTGGCTAAACTGGACAACTGCATGTAAAAGAATTAAATAGAATATTTCTCATACCATATACAAAAATAAGATAAAATGCATTAAAGACCTAAATGTAAGACCTGAAACTATAAAACCCCTAGAAGAAAGCATAGGAATACACTCTTTGACATTGGTCTTAGCAATTTTTTGGATCTATTTCATCAGGCAAGGGAAACAAAAGCAAAAATAAACAAGTGGGACCCAATCACACCTAAACACTTTTTGCACAGTGAAGGAAACCATCAAAATATGGAAAGACAAACTAATGAATGGGAGAAGATACTTCAAATGTTTTGTCTGATAAGGAGTTAATATCCAAAATATATAAAGAACTTATACACTCAATATAAAAAAATAATAATAATGGGTAGAGGACCTGAATGGGCATTTTTCCAAAGAAAACATACAGATGGTCAAAAGGCACATGAAAAGATGCCCAACTTCACTAATCATCAGGGAAATGCAAATCAAAATTACAATGAGAGGGCTTCCCTGGCGGCACAGTAGTTGAGAGTCCACCTGCCAATGCAGGGGACACGGGTTCGTGCCCCGGTCTGGGAGGATCCCACATGCCGTGGAGAAGCTAGGCCCGTGAGTCATGGCCGCTGAGCCTGCGCCTCCAGAGCCTGTGCTCCACTATGGGAGAGGCCGCAGCAGTGAGAGGCCTGCATACCGCAAAAAAAAAAAAAAAAAAAGTACAATGAGATACCACCACACACCTATCAAATTGGCTATTAACAAAAAATCACAAATAACAAATGTTGGTGACCATGTGGAGAAAAGAGAGCTCTTGTACACTGCTGGTGGGAATTAAATTGGTATTGCCACTGTGGAAAACAGTATGGACATTCCTCCAAAAATTAAAAATAGAACTATTAATGATCCAGTAGCACCCACCCCCACTGACCTGGAAAGGAACAGACAGATCCAGTCACTAGCAATTCCACCAGTGAGTCCCAGGACACACCGCTGCTGACCTGGAAGGGCACAGACAGATCCATCTGCTGGGAATTCTGCCAGCAGATCCCAGGACCTGCCCATACTCTCCTGGGAAGGTACAGACATCTCTCCCTATAAGGAAATCCACGAGTGGGTGCTGGGACATGCCCCACTGTCCCAGGAGATTGCAGAAAGCTTCCACAACTGGGAAAAACATCAGTGGGTGCCAGAACCTGCCCTGCTGTCCTGGGAGGGCACAGATAGCTCTTGCTACTGGGAAATCTGTCAGTGGGTGCTGGGACCTGCACTGCTACCCTGGGAGGGTCATGATAAATCACCCCACTAGGAACTCCATCAGCAGGGACAAAGAACTGCCCCAAAGCTCTGGGAGTGTGCAGAAAACTCTTGCTACTAGGAAATCTGCCAGTGGGTGCCAGGACCCACCCTGCTGTCCCGGAGGTCACACATAGCTCTCCCCACAAGGAAATTTGCCTAGAGGAAGGTCTGAAACCACAGCTGAGCCCCAGGAGCTATGTGACTAAGGAAGAAGAGCTGAAATTTATCCTTGCAGCTGCATGAACTCTGGAGCTACACCTCCTCTGATGACTTCCTAAATTCAATGCCTGTGAAACATCTGAAAGGACAAAAAGCAATCTTTCTGCTGGGACAGGTCTGGCTTTAGCAGCTCTGGGCTCTGTGGGTATGTACATGGTGGTGGTGGGGGGGTGGTTTGGGCCAGCCCAGAGTCTGAGCTGCCTCCATAGCTCACACAGCAGTTCCAGGTACACAGCTACTGCAGTCCTGGAACCTGACCTCAGAGGATCTGTTTCAATGACCTGGTGAAAACAACACCTGACAGTCACCAGGGCCAATTGCCAGCATACCCACAGTTAAAGAGAGACCATGAGCAGTGCCAACAACAGTGTACCTTGTGACCCCACCCAACAGGTGAAAGGGGACACAATAGAGCACACTCACAGGTGAACAGCTCCAGAGGAGAAATACTTGGTGGTTTCTCTCCTAGTGGGAGTGCTCCAATCCCACCTACCTCGCACCACAGATCAGAAACACAGCTAAGAAACAGATCTGGGGGCCTCTACTCCAACAACTAGGCAACACACCCTACCCCTGACAGGGCAGTGACAACCACAGAGTAAAGGGAAGGGCCTGCTCAATATCCAGGGCAGGCTCTGATCACTATAACACCAGTCAAACCCCCTCTCAAGGGGATAATGGCACAAGCCTCTGGACCAACCTCACACACCAGGGGTCAGACAGCAGAAGCAAGAGGAACTATGATCCTGCAGCCTGTGGAAAGGAGACCATAAACATGGTAAGTTCAACAAAATGAGAAGACAAAGAAATATGTTGCAGATGAAGGAGCAAGATAAAAACCTATAAGAACAACTAAACAAAGAGGAGATAGGCAATCTACCAGAAAAATAACTCAGAGTAATTATAGTAAAGATGATCCAAGATCTCAGAATAAGAATGGAGTCATGGATCAAGAAGATACAAGAAGTGTTTAACAAAGACCTAGAAGAACTAAAGAACAAACAAACAGAGATGAGCAATACAATAACTGAAATTAAAAATACACTAGAAAGAATCAGTAGCAGAATAACTGATGCAGAAGAATGGATAAGTGACCAGTAAGACAGAATGGAGGAAATCTCTGCCATGGAACAGAATGAACAGAAAAGAATGAAAAGAAGTCAGGACAGTTTCAGAGGACTCTGGGACAAAATCACCAACATTTGAATTAAAGAGGTCCCAGAAAAAGAAAAAAAAAGGGGGGGGGGCTGAAAAAATATTTAAAGAAATTATAGTTGAAAACTTCCCTAACATGAGAACATAAATAGTCACCCAAGTCCAGGAAGTGCAGAGAGTCTCATACAGGATAAACCCTAGGAGGAACACACTGAGACATATAGTAATCAAACTAATCACACAGGATGAGACACACACTAATCACTTCCCCTTGTTGCTAACATTAAAAGCAGCAAGGGAAAAGCAGTAAATAATGTACAAGGGAATCCCCATAAGATTGTCAGCTGATTTTTCAGCAGAAACTCTGTAGGCCAGAAGGGAGTGGCATAATATACTTAAAGTGATGAAAGGGAAAAACCTATAATCAAGAATACCTGGCAAGACTCTCATTCAGATTCTATGGAAATTTCAAAAGCTTTACAGACAAGCAAAAGCTAAGAGAATTCAGCACCACCAAACCAGCTTTACAACAAATGTGAAAGAAACTTCTCTAGACAGGAAACACAATAGAAAAGAACAAAAGAAGAAAGGAAGGAAAAAGACCTACAAAAACAAACACAAAACAATTAAGAAAATGGCAATAAGAACATACATATTGATAACTATATTAAATGTAAATGGATTTAATGCTCAAACCAAAAGACATAGACTGGCTGAATGGAAACAAAAAAGCCCAAAAAATATATATATATGCTGTCTACAAGAGACCACTTCAGACCTAGGGCCACATACAGCCTGAAAGTGAGGGGATGGAAAAAGATATTCCATGCAAATGGAAATCAAAAGAAAGTAGGAGGAGTGATACTCCTACCAGACAAAATAGACTTTAAAATAAAGACTGTTACCAGAGAAAAGGAAGGACACTACATAATAATCAAGGGATCAATGCAAGAAAAGTTATAACAGTTGTAAATATATATGCACCCAACACGGGAGGACCTCAATAAATAAGGCAAATGCTAACAGCCATAAAAGGGGAAATTGACAGTAACACAATAATAGTGGGGGACTTTAAGACCCCACTTACACCAATAGACGGATCATCCAGACAGAAAATTAATAAGGGAACACTAGCTTTAAATGACACAATAGGTCAGATAGACTTAATTGATAATTATAGGACATTCCATCCAAAAGCAGCAGAATACACTTTCTTCTCAAGTGCACAGGAACATTATTCAGAAGAGACCACATCTTGGGTCACAAATCAAACCTCGGTTAATTTAAGAAAATTGAAATCATATCAAGCTTGTTTACTGACAACAATGATATTACATTAGAAATAAATTACAGGGAAAATACTGTAAAAAACACAAACACATGGAGGCTAAACAATATGCTACTAAATAACCAAGAGATCACTGAAGAAATCAAAGAGGAAATCTAAAAATAAGTAGAAACAAATGACAATGAAAACACAATGACCAAAAACCTATGGGGTGCAGTAAAAGCAGTTCTAACAGGGAATTTTATAGCAATGCAATTTTACCTCAAGAAACAAGAAAAATCTCAAATAAATAACTTCACTTTACACCTAAAGCAACTAGAGAATGAAGAAAAAACAAAACCCATAGTTAGTAGAAGGGAAGAAATCATAAAGATCAGAGCAGAAATAAATGAAATAGAAATAGCAATAGCTATTAAAAGCAATATATTAAATATATATTATTAAAAGCAATATATATTATTATATATTAATATATATTAATTATATTATTATAAATATTATATATTTTATAATATATATAATATATATAATATATATATAATATATATATATAATATTTATAATATATATATTATATATATTATAAATATTAATATATATTATTATATATTAATATATATTATATTAAAAGCAATATATGTTATTAAAAGCAATAGCAATAGCTTTGCAATAGCAAAGATCAAAGAAACTAAAAGCTTGTTCTTTGAGAATAAACAAAACTGATAAATCTTTAGCCAGACTCATCAAGAAAAAAAGGGAAAGGATTCAAATCAACAAAATTAGAAATGAAAAAGGAGAAGTTACAACTGACACTACAGAAATACAAAGGATTATAAGAGAATACTACAAGTAACTATATGCCAATAAAGTGGACAACCCAGAAGAAATGGACAAATTCTGAGAAAGGTACAACCTTCCAAGACTGAACCAGGAAGAAATAGAAAATACAAACAGACCAATCACAAGTAATGACATTGAAACTGTGATTAAAAATCTTCCAGCAAGCAAAAGTCCAGGACCAGATGTTTTCACAGGCAAATTCTATCAAATATTTAGAGAAGAGCTAAAACTGTCCTTCTCAAATATTCCAAAAAATCTCAGAGGAGGGAACACTCCCAGCTCATTCTATGTGGCCACAATCACCCTGATACCAAAACAAGATAGAAGTACCACAAAAAAAAAAAAATTACAGGCCAATATAAATAATAAACATAGATGCAAAATCCTCAACAAAAATACTAGCAAACAGAATCCAACAACACATTAAAAGGATCATACAGCATGATCGACTGGAGTTTATCCGCAGGGATGCAATGATTTTTCAATATATGCAAATCAATCAATGTGATACATCATATTAACAAATTAAAGAATAAAAACCATATGATCATCTCAGGGCTTCCCTGCTGGTGCAGTGGTTGAGAGTCCACCTGCCAATGCAGGGGACATGGGTTCGTGCCCCGGTCTGGGAGGATCCCACATGCTGCGGAGCAGCTGGGCCCGTGAGCCATGGCTGCTGAGCCTGCATGTCCGGAGCCTGTGCTCCGCAACAGGAGAAGCCACAACAGTGAGAGGCCCACGTACCACAAAAAAAAAAAAAGCAGAAAGAGGAAAACAAAGACTCACATGCAAAGGAACCCCTGCAAGGGTATCAGCTAATTTTCTGACAGAAACTTTGCAGGCCAAAAGAGAGTGGCATGATATATTTAAAGTGCTGAAAGGGGAAAACATGCAATGTACCCAGCAAGTCTTTCATTCAGAATTGAAGAAGAGATTAAAAAAAAATTCTTCTCAGACAAACAAAAACTAAAGGAATTAATCAGTTCTAAACTAACCTTACAAAACATGTTAAAAAAAGTCTTGTTAAAGTGGAAATGAAAAGACTACCACACGAAATAAGAATTTATAGGAAAGGAAAAATCCCACTAGTAAAGGCAAATACATAGTAAAGGCTGTAGATCAACCACTTAAGCTAGTACAAAGATGAAAATACAAAAAAGTGTAAAATCAAATTATAACTACAATTAACAGTTAAGGGATAAACATCAAGATGAAAAATATGACATCAAAAACACAAAATATGAGGAAAGGGAGTAAAAAACGTAGATTTTTTAGAATGTCTGTGAACTTAAATGACTACCAGTTTAAAACAAGTAGAAATAGTTGTAGGTGAACATATATAAACTGCAGTGTAACCACAAATCAAAACCCTACAATAGATACACAAAAACTAGAGAAAAAGGTTCACAAACATAACACTAAACAAACAAAAAATCATCAAACCACAAGGGAAGAGAGTAAAAGAAAAAGAAAAGAACAGAGAAGAATGACAAAAGCTATCAGAAAACAAATACCAAAATGGCAATAAGAACATACCTATCAATAATCACTTTAAATGTTAATGGGCTAAATGCTCCTCCAAAAAAATGTAGGATGGCTAATTGGGAAAAAAAAAAAAGACCCATTTATATGCTGCCTACAAAAGACTCACTTCAGAGTTAAAGAAAGATACAGACTGAAAGTGGGAGGATGGAAAAAGATATTTCACACAAATGGAAATGAAAAGAAAGTTAGGCCAACAATACTTATATCAGACATAATAGACTTTTAAACAAAGTCTTTAACAAAAGACAAAACAGGGCACTATATAATGATAAAGGGATCAATACAAAAAGAGGATATAACATTTGTTAACATATATGTACCTAATATAGGAACACATAAAAATATAAAGCAAATGTTAATACACATAAAGGGAGAAATTGACAATAATGCAATAATAGTAGGGGACTTTAACACCTCACATCAATGGACAGATGATCAAGACAAAAAATAAATAAGGGAACAGTGGTCTTATATGGCACATTAAACCAATTGGACTTAATAGATATCCATAAGACATTCTCTCCAGAAACAGCAGAGTATATGAAGTATAATCCATAGAAATATTGAATCACTATGTTGTACATTGAAACATATAATATTGTAAATTAACTATACTTCAAAAAAGTGATAATAATAAATCTCCAGGGAACTTCAATGTACAAATGTTTTATAAAAATTATAACTTAAAAAGTTAAAAATTTGATATGTATATGGAACAGCTAGAATCTTAAACGTTGTTGGTGGGCATGTGAAATGAATCAACTGCTTCAGAAAACTTCTAAATTGTTCAACAGTTTCTTAGATATTTATTTGTTCTATGACTCAGAAACTAATTCCATTCCAAGGGACATGAAATCATACACCCACTAAAGACTTGCACACAAGTGATCATAGCAGCTTTATTTATAATAGTCAAAGACTAGAAGCAATCCAAATGTCCATCAGTAGGAGATTGAATAAGCAAATAGGTACTTTTATGTAATTCAGTGTTACTCAGCAATAGAAAGGATTATATGTCATGCAAACTAACATTTACACAAGCAGACACTGTTAAAAACTGTTTACCTTGTCTTACCCTTGTCATGACTATTTCCCGTTTAGTCACTATGTTCCAGCCACAGTGTCCTTTTGGTTACTTATAAGACTCATAAGATTTGACAGATGAATGAGAATTTAATAACATGGAACATGTTTCTATACCAAGAATGCCTTCACTCATTTTCTACCATCTCTAGTCCTCCTGAAAGCCCACTCTTATCTTCTTCAATATTTTATCATGAAAATGTTAAAAAGTTGAACCACTTTACAGTAAATATATGTGTACCTATCACCTAGATTCTCTCATTAACAATTTATTATGCTTGTTTTATTACATATCTATCCATTCTTCTATTCAATGGCCCACTTCTATTCTATCAATTGCTCAGGGGAGCTTTCTTTGAATTCCCAAAGATCTTACATGTTATTCCGATACCCTCTCTAACAATTTCTCATTCTTCTCCAATGACACTTGATTTAATTCCCACAGATAACTTTGTTTAATATTTGTCTTCTCTGCAAGACCAGTGATTCTCAAAATTGAGCTTACATCAGAATCACCTGAGAGGCTTGTTAAAACACAGGTTACTGAGCCCCATCCTCCAAATTTCTGATATAAAATATCTTAATGGGGTTGCATTTCTCATTAGTTCCCATGTGATGCTCATCCTGGTGGTCCACAGACCACACTTTGATTACAGCTGAGGTTGATTGTAAGGACCATGTCTGCAGAGATCAGGTCATTTTATTTATTGCTGATTTCCATTAACTATCACAGACACAGAGAGGGTACTCAGGACACAGTATGGATTTGATGAGTGAAAAAATTTATGTATATATATTTATATATATGTTTATATATGTACTTTTACATATGCTTTTATTATATATATCATTTACTGTATTATAGGAGTTCCTCATATTCATTATTGTCAATGAAGTAGCTCCATCAATAGGTATATCTTGTTTATTTAACTTTCCCTGTTGTTAATATCATTCCTAATTATATCCTGTTACATTGATTATTATACTTTTCCCAAATAGGTTTTGCTTTTCACAGAGATTCCTTAACATCAGAAAAAAAAAATTGTAACTAACAAGAATGAAGTACTCTTTCTGATTTTATTTCTTTTCTTATGAACCCAGGCTGTAAAATTAGCACGTTGTTCTTACTTAAATAAGGTAGGAATTATTCAAAAGCATTTTATTTAAAGGAAGGAGCAAACAAACAAACAAAACCTATGCATACTTTGACTAATTGCAAACAATATAATGTTTGTGTTGGATTTGTTGTACAGGTGTGAAGGGGGAGGTGAGACCACAGAATGTACCCTGAGCTATCACTGTGCATTATCCTAACTATGAAGACACCTGGTTCTAAATGACTGAAGGGATCCACTGTAACTGAAGGAACTGTCTGGCCCCAGGTCTGAGTTCTTCAGATAAAGCATGCAAAAAATATGCCCTTGAGGGCTCCCCTGGTGACGCAGTGATTAAGAGTCTGCCTGCTGATGCAGGGGACAAGGGTTCGTGCCCCAGTCCAGGAAGCTCCCACATGCCGCGGAGTGGCTGGGCCCGTGAGCCGTGGCCGCTGAGCCTGCACGTCTGGAGCCTGTGCTCTGCAATGGGAGAGGCCACAACAGTGAGAGGCCCGCATACTGCAAAAAAAAAAAAAATGCCCTTGAATTTAGTGTGACTTATTAAAAAATAGACTTTAATTTTTAGAGCAATTTGAGATTTACAGCAAAATTGAGAAGGCACAGAGATTTTCTCATGCCCCCACATATGCAGAGCCTCCATCATGATCAACAGTCCACTCAGTAATTGAGTAATACCTTTGTTATAGTTGATGAACCTACATTGACATCACCCAAAGTTCATGGTTCACATTAGGATCCACTCTTGCTCTTATACATTCTATAGGTTTGGCTAAATGTATAATGACATGTATCCATCATTATAGTATCATGCAGAGTATTTTCACCATCCTAAAAATCCTCTGTGCTCTACCTATTCATCCCTTCCTCCCCACCAACCCCTATTAATCACTAATCTTTTTTTTTGTATTGATATTTTTCCCTTTCCAGAATGTTAATCACTGATCTTTTTATTGTATCGATATTTTTCCCTTTCCAGAATATTGTAATTTTTCCCTTTCCATGCCATTTGTAACATTTTCAGATTAGCTTCTTTCAATTATTAATATACACCTAAGGTTCCTTCATGTGTTTGCATGTGTTAGTAGCTCATTCATTTATAGCATTGAATAATATTCAATTTTCTGGATGTACCACAGTTTATTTATCCATTCACCTGCTGAAGGACATCTTGATTGCTTCCAAATTTTGACAAGTTTGAATAAAGCTGCTATAAGCATATGTGTGCAAGTTTTTGTGTACACATAACTCTTTCACTACTTTGGGTAAATACCAAGGGGTACAATTGATGGATTGTATGGCAAGAATATGTTTAGTTTTGAAAGAAACCATCAAACTGTCTTCCAAAGTGGCTGTACCATATTGCATTCCCACCATCAATGAATGAGAGTTTCTATTGCTCTGTATCCTCACCAGCATTTGGAGTTGTGAGTGTTCAGGATTTTAGGCATTCTAATAGGTATGTAGTTTTTCACTGTTGTTTTAATTTATAATTCCTTGATGACATATGATGTAGGGAATCTTTTCATATGCTTATTTATGACCTGCATATCATCTTTGGTGAGGTGTCTGCTAGGGTCTTTGGCCCACATTTTAATTGGATTATTTGTCTTCTTGTTGTTGTATTTTAAATGTTGTTTGTGTACTTTGTAAAAAATTTCTTCATCAGGTATATCTTTTACAAATATTTTCTCCCAGCCTCTGGCTTGTCTTTTCATTTTCTTGACAATATCTTTCTCAGAGTACAAATTTTTTTTCAATTTTAATGAAGTCTAGCTGCCTTGACATTTTTTGTTTATAGCTGGATATTATATATTGTGTAAAAGGAACTGCTGTAAATAGGCTATTAGTAATGTGGTGGTAAGGTTTAGGGGGAGGTAAATCATTCTATAGTTCTCTGATGCCTCTGGACTGTGAACTTCATGAGTATTTTTCAGTTCCCTCTGCTTTTTGGTGGAACAGTATGGCTACAGTGGGCTGAAGTTATATTATTTCCCTTCCTTCCTGTGAAAGGCTGGAGCCAGTTGATGTTCATATTTCTCTTCCCCCAGGTCAGTTAGGCTGTGATAAAACTCCAGTAGGTTAAGCTATAGGTAACTAGTTTCTTCTTGAGGGCAGAGCTTGTTAGGAAGAACTGAATGCTCTGGGATATTTCAAGATGGTTTATTTTACCCTCCTCCTACCGAAAACTGGAGGGAATTTTTCCTTTGGTGTTCACTATAAGAACCTAGTGGGGTCTCTGTAAGTAAAACTCACAAAAGTGTGGGGTCCCCCTATGAGTGTGTGCCCACTGGAGTTTTTTACTCTCAGACCTGTTCACACTGAGCTTTACTGTAACTGTAATTGTAATTGTAATTCATCACTTAGAGTTCAGATTTTCTACCCTGGCACTGGTTCCTGTGAAGATTTTTGCTCATGGGTTTCTGCTTCAGTAAGTTGTACTTCTCTGTACTCACCTGTTTGTCTATACAATTTTGGGGAATGTGGTTTGCCTTGTGACCTCACTTCTTTTACATATCTAAGAGGAGTTGTTGATTTTCCAGTTTGTTTAGCTGGGGTCACTTCCAAGCTTTTTACACACTGGACTGGAAACCAGAAGCCTGAATAAGACTTTTCAAATCTGCTTACACTATAGTTCTTTTGTTGTGATATGGAGGTGTGAGGGAGGCATTCATTGCATAATTTCTTTGAAGTTTGGTACTTAATTCTGCCTTATTGAAATGATAAAAAAATTTCCAAAATGATTTTTATTTCTTTTACATTGCAATTAGGGAACAAAAATCACTATAGGCACCATTCTTACCTGATATTGGAAATTGCTCTCCTCAACTGAAAGCTTTCATGAGCCTATTTATAATGTTCTTTATATGATACAAGATAAAATCATTCAAGTAGAAAGCACAACATTCATCCATCCATAAATTTATCCAATATCCCTTTACTGAGTACCTCCTTTTTCCCAGGTGTTGTGGGAAAACAAGTTACATGAAACACTATCTTTTCTCAAAGAACTTATAGTCTAGCAAGGAATAGAGTTAATAATCTCAGTGCAATGTGATGTAATCTTCAACTAAAATATGCATGAATCTTGTGGGGAAAGATTAGTGTTTAAATGAGACTAGGGCATCAGGGGAAGCAATTACCTGAGTTTCAAAGGCAAAGTAGTTGCTATAAGAAGAGTGGCCATAGTACACCTTAAACTTACATAAGTTATATGTCAATAATATCTCAATCAAGATGGGGGGGAAAAGGGGGTGACCAAAGCAATTTTAAGTGGAGGATTTTATCTAAGAAGACAACAGATATAAAAAGAATGTCCCTCCTGCACTAGCCATTTCTTAAATAACTTTAATTCAAAATAATCAACATGTCATTGTGGTATATTTTAGGATGGCCATCCCTGAGTCTCAATACATGTCTACCTTTAAAATGAAATTAAATGGCTAAATTATAGGCTCTGGGAATATAGCAGTGAGTAATGCCAGCCAAGTTCAAGAGCCTGTTTTCATGGATGTTGTGCTCTAGTTGGAAGTTCAATTAGGCCCTAAAAAAAACAATCTCAGCTATAAAGTGGTAAAACCACCCTTTAAATTTATTTCTGCTTGTCTCTGAAGCCTTTCAAAGGTTCTATGCAGTCTCCCTAATACAGGCTTCAAAATAAGTATATTTTTTCTTTTGATCACATACAGTCTAATGTAAGCCTTGGCCATTACTCCTTCCCTGAGAGCCCTCTTTTCAGTTTATAAGGTGACCCAAATTTTCTTGCCTGTCTTGAAATGAAAAACATAGATTTCATTTTCACCCCCTCCATTATTCCCTTGCTTTTTAGCATTTATTCTTATTTCAAAAGCAATGAACATATCCTCCTTAAATTTCAATTAAGCATCCCAGCTTTAGAGGGACTAATTGTGTTTTTTGCTATAAAAGTGAGTATGTTTAACTTCCCTTATTAAAATATACAGCAGAAATGCAGTCAATTTGTCTGGTGTATTCTTTTTGTTTTGAACCTGTTTTCTAGAGATTTGGTTACTTATCCTCCAAAGTACATATTTCCTTTCCCAGAGGCTTGCCCCTCTTAACACTGTTCTTCAAATCAGATTCAGAGAAGGTGCTTCATCTTTAAATAGTGTTTTACTTTTATGTACATTTATAATTCTGTTTTGATTACCTAATTCACATTTTCCTACTCAGAATTCACGTCTCTTAAACATACTATTTTGTTTTAAATAATACACTTGCCTATATTGCTCTTTCTTGTATTGTATTTCTCATTAACCATTGAAAGTATCATCCAGTTAGTTCCATTGTGGAAAAAATAACAAAATAAAATAAGAAATACTCCCCCTGATTTTTATGTATTTAGAATTTTTCCTAAGAGCTCTTCAGGTTAAACTCTAAAATTATCTGGTCTTTTGTTGCCTGTGCTATAGTTAGCTAGGAAATGAGTCCGCAGAAGTATTTCTGTGACTTTAGGTCACCTACATAATTTCCTTGGTATCCCTCTTTTCTTCTCTTTTGGTATATTTCTTTGTTCCTTTTTCTAGTTATCAGTTCCTGCAAGTTTTGTTAATCTAAGATTCAAGTTTCTCAAGCATAGCCCTCCTCTTCAAATTATCTTTGATCTTTCCTGTTAAGTTCACTGCCCCCCACTTTCTTCTTTATTTTCTTTGTGAACTATAGTCAAGGCTGAATTTTGTACAGAAAACCGTTCCTCGTCTTTCTGCTTCAGAAAGAGCCTGCCTTCTTCTAATTTCCTAGTGTACTCTTTTCTCAAGACCAGCTATTATATTTCTCTCTCTCTTCAATACCTCCTGAAATTACCTTTACTTTTCTTCTATTATTAACATGAAGACCCTTCCATTCTCTTCTCCTTTAGGTCCAATAATATTCTCTGTATAATTTGGGGAAGATGTTAAGCTTCAGTTTGTGAGTCTTTTCCTCAGAGCTTTCTTTGTTGCTTTTAATAAATGTTCCTGAATCTTTTGGGTATCTATCTCTCTTTTCCACAAGGGTGACACAGCTACTCCCTTTTTTAAAGGGCACAGCTGTGTTCTTTTTCACATCACCTATTTTTAGGATTATGTAGTAAGTCATATTATATCATATTCATAGCATGTGTTTTCTTAATTCCAGGAATAGCTGTTGTCTTTTAGAAAACTTAAAAATAACATTTGATAATTATTTATATATGTTATTTTATTTCATCTCAAAATATCTCTATGGTATATTAGTCATCTTATTCCACTTTATAGTTTAAAAATAGTTGCCTTTTTAACTAGAAATATTATAAAGCCAATATAAAATGATTGATCTCAAGAATTTAAATTTTTGAAAATATCTTATTTTGGTTATTCTTTGATTTATTTGACTACCTAAATATGCCGGATAGTGTTCTATGTTGGGAAAACAAAACATTTGTTTCTGCTTCTCAAAATTTTATGGAGACACTGAAATATAAATAATTTTGATTCATGTGCTAAATAAAACTGTGATAAAGAATTTGGGGGCTTCCCTGGTGGCAGAGTGGTTGAGAGTCCGCCTCCCAATGCAGGGGACATGGGTTCGTGCCCCGGTCCGGGAAGATCCCACATGCCACAGAGCGGCTAGACCCGTGAGCCATGGCCACTGAGCCTGTGCATCCGGAGCCTGTGCTCCGCAATGGGAGAGGCCACAACAGTGAGAGGCCTGTGTACCGCATTAAAAAAAAAAAAAAAAGAATTTGGGAAAACAGAGGAGACAAATTCATCTAGAAAATTAGAGAACGCTTCATAGAGGAACATATTTTTTATCTGTGTATGAAAAAAGATGAATATATATATGCAATATGAAAAGAAGATTAAAGAGATGTCCATGTTGCTGTAATATATACTATATGCCAAGGTAAAAGGTATAAAAGAGCATGGTAGAATTAGAGAAAAGAAACAAGTATAGATTATATGAGGTGGTGAGATAGAGATGAAAATAAATTAAGAATACATTATACCTATCTTACAAGAGTTTGGGCTATAGACAAATGTGATTGCAAATAAACCCTGGAAACTTGCTAAGTAAACATGTGGAAGGGGCAAAGTCAAGATGGCAGAGTAGGAGGACATGGAGTTTGTGTCTCCTCACAAGTAAGGCACCTACTAGGCACTGGTGGGGGACTTCAGACACCTAAGGGGACAGGAGGAATCCCCGAGTTACCAAGTAAGATGTGGGAGAAAAGAAGGGTGAGAAAAAAGTGGAGGCAGGACAGGACTGGCACCCCTGAGGGGTTACTGGGGAAAAGGAGAGGTTCCCATGCTTGGAGGGGTCCACACATGGAAAGGGGGTCAGCGGGAATGGAGAAGGACATTTGGGGTATCAGGGGATCGTAGGGTAACGAGGCCAGGGTCTCGCCTGCCTGCTTGGGTCTGGTGAGCCTGCTGTGGCTCCAGGCCTGAAACACCCCTGGGCCCCCTCCAGCCACGTGGGTCTTGGGCTTGAATCCCCCTACCTGCCAAAGCCTCTTCTGACCCGGGGTGTCCCATGCCTTAACCCTGACACAGTGGTGTCTCCTCTGGCTGTGCAGGTCCTCGCAGACCTGCGTACCACTCCTCACCATGCCTCCACAGGCAATGTAGGTCCTGACAGCACATGCGCTGCCCTGACAAAGCCTCTTCTGGCCAAGTGGGTCATGGACCTGAGCCCCACACCAACCAGGGTGCTCTCCATCTGTGTGGCAACTGGGCCAGAGCCCCACCACCATCAAAATCTCTGAGAGTCGCACAAGTCCCAGCCCTGAGCCCTGCCTCTGCCAAAGCCTCCTCTGGCTGTGTGGGTCCTGGCAGCTTAAGTGCGGTCACTGACAGAGCCTCCTCTGGTCACGTGGGCCCAGGCAGGCTGAACACTGCATGCATACAAAGCCTGCTCTTGCTGTGCCAGCCTCTGCAGACACTCCTGTGTAAACCTGTGCAGGCACGTGTGCTCTGGGCTAGCTTTAGGAACAGACACTGGTGAGAGGAACTCACACAGAAGCAGGGCTGACACAGCAGGTCCAGAGACCTACCTAGAGGTCTTGGAGGCCTACTGGGGAGGTGGGGGTTGGCTTTAGCTCACCATGGGGGCAAGGACACTGATAGAACAGGCACCAGGGAATTTTTATACTTTAAAAAATTTTTTTTTATTTTTTATCTTTTATTTTTATATTTTTAATTATTTTATTTTATTATTATTTTTTGCTATTGTGGTTCTATTTTGTTTTCTTGTTTCATTTTTAATGTTATTTTTTCTAATTTATTTTTTATTTTTCTAATTTTATTTTATTTTATTTTATTTTTTTTTTTTTTTTTTTTGCGGTACGCGGGCCTCTCGCTGTTGTGGCCTCTCCTGTTGCGGAGCACAGGCTCTGGACGCGCAGGCTCAGCGGCCATGCCTCACGGGCCCAGCCGCTCCGCGGCATGTGGGATCTTCCCGGACTGGGGCACGAACCTGTGTCCCCTGCATCAGCAGGCGGACTCTCAACCACTGCACCACCAGGGAAGCCCCTAATTTTATTTTTTTTTTATTATTTGTTATTGTTCTGCTCTTTTCTGATTGTTGCCTGTTTTTAAAATTTTCTTCGCAATGCCACGTGGCTTTTGGGGTCTTGGTTCCAAGGTCAAGAGTCAGGCCTGAGCTTCGGTGGTGGGAGCCCTGAGTCCAAGCTGCTGGACTAACAGAGAATTTCAAGTTCCAGGGAATATTAATCAGTATGAGGTCTCCCAGAGGTCCTTATCTCAGAACCAAGACCCAGCTCCACCCAACTGCTTACAAACTCCAGTGCTGGACACCATAGGCCAACAAACAGCATGACAGGAACACAGCCCCACCTATCAAAAAACTGAGATGACCAAAAAAAATGTTACAAATGAAGGAGTAAGGTAAAAACTGACAAGACCAAATAAATGAAGAGGAAATAGGCAACCAACTAAAAAAGAATTCAGAGTAATGATAGTAAAGATGATCCAAAATCTCAGAAACAGTATGAAGGCACGGATTGAAAAAATAGAAGAAATGTTTAACAAAGACCTAGAAGAACTAAAGAACAAACAGTGATGAACAAAACAATATCTGAAATAAAAATACACTAGAAGGAATGAATAGTAGAATTACTGAGACAGAAGAACTAATCGAATAAGTGAGCTGGAAGACAGAATGGTGGAAATAACTGCCAAGGAGCAGAATAAAGAAAAAAGAATGAAAAGATATGAGGACAGGCTCAGAGACTTCTGGAAAACATTAAGTGCACCAACATTTGACTTATAGGGGTGCCAGAAGAAGAAGAGAAATAGAAAGGATCTGAGAAAATATTTGAAGAGATTATAGTGAAAAACATCCCTAACATGAGAAAGGAAATATCCACTAAAGTCCAGGAAGCGCAAAGAGTCCCATACAGGATAAATGCAAGGAGAAACATGACGAGACACATACTAATCAAACTAACAAAAAATAAATTCAAAGAAAACATATTAAAAGCAGCAAGGGAAAAGCAAAAAATAACATACAAGGGAGTCTCCATAAGGTTATCAGCTGATTTTTCAGCAGAAACTCTTCAGGCCAGAAAGGCACAGCAGGACATATTTAAAGTGATGAAAAGGAAAAACCTACAAACAAGATTACTCTACCCAGCAAGGATCTCATTCAGATTTGATGGAGAAATCAAAACCTTTACAGACAAGCAAAAGTTAAGAGAATTTAGCACCACAAAACCAGCTTTACAACAACTACTAAAGGAACTTCTCTAGGCAGGGAACAAAAGAGAAGAAAAATACCCACAAAAACAAACCCAAAACAATTAAGAAAATGGTAATAGAAACATACATATCAATAATTACCTTAAATGGGAATGGATTAAATGCTCCAAACAAAATACACAGACTGGCTGCATGGATACAAAAACAAGACCCATATATATGCTGTCTACAAGAGACCCACTTCAGACCTAGGGACACATACACACTAAAAGTGTGGGAATGGAAAAAGATACTCCATGCAAATGGAAATCAAAAGAAATCAGGAGTAGCAATACTTGTAACAGATGAAATAGACCTTAAAATAAAGACTATTACAGTAGACAAGAAAGGACACTACATAATGATCAAAGGATCAATCCAAAAAGAAGATATAACAATTGTAAATATTTATGCACCCAACATAGGAGAACCTCAATACATATTGTAAATGCTAACAGCCATAGAAGGGGAAATTGACAGTAACACAATAATAACAGGGGACTTACACCAATGGATAGATCATTCAGACAGAAAATTAATAAGGAAACACAAGCTTTAAATGACAATAGACCAGAGAGCCCTAATTGATGTTTATAAGACATTCCATCCAAAAGCAGCAGAATACACTTTCTTCTCAAGTGCACACAGAACATGCTCCAGGATAAATCATATCTTGGGTCACAAATCAAGCCTCGGTAAATTTAAGAAAATTGAAATCATATCAAACATCTTTTCCAACCACAATACTATGAGATTGGAAATCAATTACAGGGAGAAAAAACTATTAAAAAACACAAACCCATGGAAGATAAACAATACACTACTAAATACGAAGAGATCACTAAATAAATCAAAGAGGAAAGGAACAAAATACAAAGAAACAAATGAGAATGAAAACACTATAACCCAAAACTTATGGGATGCAGCAAAAGCAGTTCTAAGAGGGAAGTTTATAGCAATACAGTCTTACCTCAAGAAACAAGAAAAAATCTCAAATAAACAACCTAACCTTACACCTAAAGCAACTAGAGAAAGAAGAACAACAAAATCTAAAGTTAGAAGAAGGAAAGAGATCATAAAAATCAAAGCAAAAGTAAATGAAATAGAAATGAAGAAAACAATAGCAAAAATCAATGGAACTAAAAGTTTGTTCTTTGAAAAGATAAACAAAACTGGTAAACCTTTAGCCAGACTTATCAAGAAAAAAAAAGAGAGAATTCAAATCAATAAAATTAGAAGTGAAGTACGAGAAATTACAACTGACACCGAAGAAATACAAAGGTTCATAAGAGACTACTAGAAAAGTCAACATTTCAACTGAACCAGGAAGAAATAGAAAATATGAACAGACCAATCACAAGTAATGAAATTGAAACTGTATTTTTAAAATTTCCAACAAACTAAAGTCCAGGACCATATGGCTTCACAGGTGAATTCTATCAAATATTTAGAGAAGAGCTAACACAAATCCTTCTCAAACTCTTCCAAAAAATTGCAGGGAAAGCTGCCAAACTCATTCTATGAGGCCACCATCACCCTGATACCAAAACCAAAGATATCAAAAAATAAAATAAAATTGCAGACCAATATAACTAATGAACATAGACACAAAAACCCTTAACAGAATATTAGCACACTGAATCCAAAAACATATTAAAAAGATTGTGAAACATGATCAAGTGAGATTTACCCCAGGGAGGGAAGGATTCTTCAATATCTATCCATCAGTGTGATATATTATATTAACAGATTAAAGAATAAAAACCATATGAACAACACAATAGATGCAGAAAAACTTTTGACAAAATTCTACATATATTTATGATAAAAACTCTCTGGAAAGTGGGCATAGAGGGAACCTACCTCAACATAATAAAAGCCATATATGACAAACCCACAGGCAACATCATTCTCAATGGTGAAAATTGAAAGAATTTCCTCTAAGGTCAGGAACAAGACAAGGATGTCCACTCTTGCCACTGTTATTCAACATAGTTTTGGAAGTCCTAGCCACGGCAATCAGAGAAGAAAAAGAAATAAAAGAAATCCAAATTGGAAAAGAGGAAGTAAAACTGTCACTGTTTGCAGATGACATGATACTATACATAGAGAATCCTAAAGATGCCACCAGAAAGCTACTAGAGCTAATCAATGAATTTGGTAAAGTTGTAGTATAAAAATTAATGAACAGAAATCTTTTGCATTCCTATACACTAACAATGAAAGATCAGAAAGAGAAATTAATGAAACAATCCCATTTACCATTGCAACAAAAGGAATAAAATACCTAGGAATAAACCTACCTAAGGAGAGAAAAGGCCTGTACTCAGAAATCTGTAAGACACTGGTGAAAAAAATCAAAGATGACAAAAACAAATTGAGAGATATACCATGTTCTTGGACTGGAAGATTCAATATTGTGAAAATGACTATACTACACAAAGCAATCTACAGATTCAATGTAATCCCTATCAAATTACCAATGGCATTTTTCACAGAATTAGAACAAAATTTTTACAATTTGTATGGAAACACAAAACCCCAAATAGCCAAAGCAACCTTGAGAAAGAAGAACAAAGCAGGAAGAATCAGGCTCCCTGACTTGACTATACTATAAAGCTACAGTAATCAAGACAGTATGGTACTGGCACAAAAACAGAAATATAGATCAATGGAACAACATAGAAAGTCCAGAGATAAGCCCACCCACCTGTGGTTACCTAATCTATGACAAAGGAGGCAAGAATATACAATGGAGAAAAGACAGCCTCTTCAATAAGTTGTGCTGGGAAAACTGGACAGCTACATGTAAAAGAATGACATTAGAACACTCTCTAACACTATACACAAAAATAAACTAAAAAAAACTCTAAATGTAAGACCAGACACTATAAAACTCTTAGAGAAAAACATAAGAACACTCTTTGACATAATTCATAGCAAGATCTTTTTTGACCCTCCTCCTAGAGTAATGAAAACAAAAACAAAAATAAACAAATGGGACCTAATGAAACTTAAAAGCTTTTGCACAGCAAAGGAAACCATCAACAAACCAAAAGGTTAACCCTCACGAAGGGGGAAAATATCTGCAAACGAAACAACCAAGGGATTAATCTCCAAAATATACAAACAGTTTATGTAGCTCAATATAAAAAAAAAAAAAACCCAAATAACCCAATCAGAAAATGTGGAGGAAGATTTAAATAGACATTTCTCCATAGAAGACATACAGATGGTCAAAAAGCACATGAAGAGACGTTCAACATAATTAATTATTAGGCAAATGCAGATCACAACTACGAGTTATCACCTCACACTGGTCAGAATGGCCATCATTAAATATCTACAAACAATAAATGCTGGAGAGGGTGTGGAGAAAAGGGAACCCTCTTGCACTGTTGGTGGGAATGTAAATCGATACAGCCACTGTGGAGCACAGTATGGAGGTTTCTTTAAAAACTAACAATAGAACTACTATATGACCAAGCAATCCCACTCCTGGGCCTATACCCAGAGAAAGCCTTTATTCAAAGATACACATGCACCCCAATGCTCATTGCAGCACTATTTACAATAGCCAGGACATGGAAGCAACGTAAATGTCCATCAACATAAGAATGGATAAAGAAGATGTGGTACATATGTACTATGGAATATTACTCAGCTATAAAAAGGAATGAAATTGGGTCATTTGTAGAGACGTGGATGGACCTAAAAGTGTCATACAGAGTGAAGTAAGTCAGAAAGAGAAAAACAAATATCATATATTAATGCATGTATATGGAATCTAGAAAAATGGTACAGATGAACCTATTTTCAGGGCAGGAATAGAAATGTAGAGAATGGACATGTCAACATGGGTGGGAAGGGGGTGGAATGAATTGGGAAATTAGGATTGACATATATACACTACCATGTGTAAAATAGATAGCTAGGGGGAACCTGCTGTAAAGTACAGGGAGCTCAGCTTAGTGCTCTGTGGTGACCTAGATGGGTAGGATGGGTAAGTGGGAGGGAGGTCCAAGAGGGAGGGGACATATGTATACATACAACCGATCCACTTCTTTGTGCAGCAGAAACTAACACAACACTATAAAGCAACTATACCCCAATTTTTTAAAAAAATGTAGAAGTCTATTCATTGGATTTGTTACATTTGACTAAGTGTTCTAGATTAGTGGTGGGGGAAGATCTTTTGCTCTGCACAATTATGTTGGGGCTCAGACTAAAATAAGTTCTGCCAATCTTCAGCTTCCTGGACATTGACACTTACCCAGCAGAGGGAGAAAAAAAGAGACAGTAAAAGATTAGTACATAATGTTTTTATGAGCCAGTCTTAGGTGTAGGGCACTTTACTTCTATCCATATTCTATTGGTTAAACTACAAGACTATATATCTACCTGAAAGGGGCACAGAGGAACATAGTAAAGCTTTGTGCCCAGGATAAAAGACTCTGCCCCACAGAACATTCTTTGACATGAATAGCAGCAAAATCTTTTTTGACTTACCTCCTAGAGTAATGAAAATAAAAGCAAAATTAAACAAATGGGATTTAATTAAAGTTAAAAGCTTTTGCATAGCAAAGGAAGCCATATACAAAAAAACAAAGACAACCCTCAGAATGGGAGACAATATTTGCAAATGAAGAAATGGACAAGGGATTAATCTCCAAAATATACCAACAGCTCATGCAGCTCAATATCAAAAAAACAAATAACCCAATCAAAAAATAGACATTTCTCCAAAGAAGATATACAGGTGGCCAAGAGGCATATGAAAATATGCTCAACATTCTAATTATTACAGAAATTCAAATCAAACGGCAATGAGGTAACACCTCACTGTGGTCAGAATTGCCATCATCAAAAAATCTACAAACAATAAATGCTGAAGAGGGTGTGGAGTAAAGGGAACCCTCCTACACCACCAGTGTGAATGTAAATTGGTACAATCATTATGGAGAACATTACGGAGTTTCCTTAAAAAAAACAAAAATAGAGTTTCCATATGATCCAGCAATCCCAATCCTTGGTATATATCCAGAGAAAACTATTATTTGAAAAGATAAATGCACCCCAGTGTTCATTACAACACTATTTACAATAGTCTAGACATGGAAGCAACCTAAATGTCCATTGACAGGGGAATGGATAAAGATGTGGTACCTATATACAATGGAATATTACTCAACATGAAAAGGAACAAAATAATTCCATTTGCAGAGATGTGGATGGACTTAGAGACTGTCATACAGAGTGAAGTAAGTCAGAAAGAGAAAAATAAATATCATATTATATTGCTTATATGTGGCACCTAGAAAAATGGTACAGATGAACTTATTGGCAAAGCAGAAATAGAGTTACAGATGTAGACAAAAAACATGGTTACCAAAGGGGAAAGTGGAAGGGATGGATTGGGAGAATGGGATTGACATATATACAGTACTATGTATAAAATAGGTAACTAATGAGAACCTACTGTTTAGCACAGGGAACTCTGCTCAATGATCCGTGGTGACCTAAATGGGAAGGAAATCTAAAAAAGAGTGGATATATGTATATGTATAAGTGATTTGTTTTGCTGTACAGCAGAAACTAACACAACTTTGTAAAGCAACTATACTCCAATATTTTTTTTTTAAAAAAAGTCTCTGCCCCAGCAATGCAAAAAGTTTAAGGTGGTAAGGTTTTCAAGTAGAAATATGACCTATCTAGTTCTGATTTGGATGCAGAAAACCTACACATCAAGCTTGAAGGGAACATAGCAAGTTTAAGATTTGTATACACGGAGTTTGAGATGACTTTGGCATAAGAATACAAAAAGAGACTAAGCTTAGAGCTTGGAGCAGTTAAAATTATTGTTAAACCTTTGTGAACTATCTAAACAAAAGTGAGATAATTAACATTACAAAAATTGATTATTTGGCCAGGGCAAAGAGAAAAAAGAGAAAGTGTATCTTAAATATTTTTATTTAAATAATTGAACAAAGAAAAACGAGTCAAAAGAAAGCAATGACTGTCACAAAAATGGGAAGAAAACTAAGAGTAAAGCTACCAAAGCCAAGGGAAAACATGTTTTCAAGGGAGATTTATTCGATAGCATAATATGCAATAGAAAATCCAGAAAAGGATACGCTAATGAGCTCAATAATTAGAGGTTGTTAATAGCCTATTAAAAAACAGTTTCAACTAAGTCATTGGAGTAAAGGCTAAAATGCAGTGGTTTAAAAAAAGAATAGGAGAGAAATATATAGAAACTGTTGATTGAAAAAAATTCACAGCCTAAAATGAGAATTATGTTTTATTCGGTGGATTTTCTGAGGACTTCCCCCCAGATCGCCAAGGTGAAGGAGGTGCCAGAATATATAGGAGTTTTTAACAAAAATCAAATAGTGGAAATATCAAAAGATTACTGTTAAAGAAAACCAGACATCTCAAGTTAATGAATTTAACACTTTTTTATGTATGGGAAGATGCAAGAGTTTGTGCTCATTGAAATAATTTCTTTGATATGCACCTTAACTAACTAAGGCCAGTATCCTGCTTTTCTACATCCTGAAACCCCACAGGATGCACAGCTGTGGGTGGATACAGTGGCTGTTGACTGCAACATCCTTTGTTTACTTACATGCAGGCAACGTTTTTCATCCACAAAAAAAGAGTATTGACTTTCAAGGAACCTGGAAAGAAAAGGAGAGAGAGAGAGAGAGAGAGAGAATAACTTTAGGGAGAACCGGGTTGAGACAAGGTTTTATTCTGATTTTTTAAAGGATAACAGATATTTGAACATGTCTGTAGCACCCCAGGAAGAAGCCAATGCAGGAGGTCTGAAATATCTAACAGACAGAATGATTGATGGAGTAATATTTAAGAAAGGAAAAGTTGCAAACATAGATAGGGCATCAGCTTTAGAAAGAAAATGTCAATATCTTCTTTTGGACTGGCAAGAAGAAAGAAAAGTGTAAAGGATATATGCATTTCAGACCAGAGTGACTATGATTCAGAAACTCAAGTTCTATAGGTATTTTCCCAAAGAAGTAGGAGGCAAGGTCTTCTGATGAGAGTGAGGAAGGTGTGAGAGGAGAGTTGATGGCTGGGTAAAACAGAAAATGTTTAAAAGATTCAGAGTGAAGAGCAGAAGGAGGAAACCAAGGTCTAGTGAAAGAGTTTCCAGACATCATTGGAGACCCACCCAGAACAGAAGTTATATTATGTCATGTATCTTGAGACCAAATCCTCCATTTAAGGCTACCCTATTCAGTGTTCCCTCTCCCAGAGACTGTATGGGTCTTCTGTAACTTCATTTCATGCACAGTTCTTTATGAGATCCTTTTGGAAGACAAACAAATTTGAATACCATAATCAGCCAAACAATCAAGTTTGTTTTAATTGAAGTATAGTTCATTTACAATATTATATTAGCTTCAGGTGTACAACATAGTCATTCAATATTTTTACAGATTATACTCCATTTTGTTATTATAATGGCTATATTTCCCCGTGTTGTATAATATTATATATCCTTGTATTTATTTATTTTGTACCTAGTAATTTGTATCTCTTAACCTGCTTCCCTTATCGTTCCCCTCCTCCCACAACTTTCCACCCCCGGTAACCACTAATTTCTTCTCTGTATCTATGAGTCTGTTTCTGTTTTGTTATATTCATTAATTTACTTTATCTTTTAGATTCTACATATAAGTGCAAACATATAGTATTTGTCTTTCTCTGACTAATTTCACTTAGCTAGCATAATACCCTTCAGGTCCATCCATGTTGTTGCAAATGGCAGAATTAAATTCTTTTTTATGGCTGAGTAATATTCCATGGTGGTGTGTGTGTGTGTGTGTGTGTGTGTGTGCGCGCGCACGCTCACATATGCATGCACATGTGTGTATCGCATCTTCTTTATACATTTATCTGTTGATGGGCACATAAGTTGCTTCCATATCTTAGCTAATGTAAATAATGCTGCAATGAACGTTGGGTGCATGTAGCTTTTAAAATTACTGGTTTCATTTTCTTCAGATATATACACAGTAATGGAATTGCTAAATCATATGGTAGTTCTATCTTTAGTTTTTGAGGAACGTCCATACTGTTTTTCATAAAGGCAGCACTAATTTACAACCCTCCCCCACCCATCAGTGTACTAGGGTTAGCTTTTCTCCACATTCTCACCAATACTTGTTATTTGTAATCTTTTTGATGATAGCCTTTTTGACATGTGTGAGGTGATACCTCATTGTGGTTTTGTTTTTCATTTCTCTGTTGATTAGCAATGTTGAGCATTTTTTCATGTATCTGTTGACCATATGTATATCTTCTTTGAAAAAAAATGTCTACTCAGGTCTTTTGCCCATTTTTTAAAGTGGGTTCTTTGTTTTTTTGATATTGAGTTGTATGAGCTGTTTATATATTTTGGATATTAACCCCTTATCAGTCATATCATTTGCAAATATTTTCTCCCATTCAGTAGGTTGTATCTTTGTTTTGTTGATAGTTTCCTTTGTCATGAAAAAGTTTACTTAATTAGATTACATTTATTTTTGCTTTTATTTCTTTAACTTAGGAAACAAATCCCCCCAAAATATTGCTATGATCTCTGTCAATGAGTGTTCTATGTTTTCTTCTAGATGATTTCAGCTCTTACATTTAGGTCTTTAATCCATTTTGAGTTTATTTTTCTATATGGTGTGTGGAAATGTTCTAATCTCATTCTTTTATAAGTAGCTTTCCAGTTTCCCCAGCACCACTTATTGAAGAGACTGTCCTTTCTTCATTGTATATTCATGCCTATTTTGTTTTAGATTAATTGACCTTCAGAGTGTGGGTTTATTTCTGTGCTCTGTATTCTCTTCCATTGATCTATGTGGCTATTTTTGGGCCAGTACCATGGTGTTTTGATTACTGTAACTTTGTAGATCCAGATTGGTGCCTCATCTTCTCTCTGGGGCATTGCTAGTCTCATGTCAGAGGAAACAAAAAGTGTAGCAAAGCATCCTCTGCCTCATAACTTCCACGTAGAATTGACACATAATACTTAAATTTACATTATCTGTCTAAAGTAAAAGTACCATGACTATTTCTGATGTTAGTACATCCCAGAAAGGGATGTATAATCCTGCAACAAAAAGGAGTGGCAAATAATTTGAACATATCTATAATCCATGTCAAAGACATATTGGTCTTGTGTGACCTGTTGATACTATCTCCAAGTATCTTTCCAAAAAATTACTTCTCTACATTCCCATTGCCTACACTGTTGTCCAAACCACTCTTATGGCTCATTTGGTTTGCTGCAAGAAAGTTCTTAATAGATCCATCTACATCCACTTGGGCTCCCTGGCAGCAGGTAGAATTTTTAACAAAAATCTGAGCATGCCACATACATTCTCTTCCTACCAAATCAATTACTATCCACCAGCCTCTGTATTTAACCCCACTTAATGGCTTCTCATTGTATTTAAGTTAAAATGCAACCTTTACATATGGTCCCAAAGACCTTGCATAGCTTAGCTTCTGTCTATCATTTCAGGCTCACTCTAATTACTCTGGTTCTCTTTCACCAGCCTTGTGGCTCTCTCAGTCCCTTGAATGCATCAGTCTATTCAGAGGACCATGGACTTTGTACAGGCTGTTTCTGTGGTCTGAAATGTCCTTTCCTCCACTTTCACCTGGCTCAATTTAACATCTATGTTAGAGCTCCCCTACTCCCCTTCTTCTTAATAATAACATAGTTTTCTTATATTCACATCAGTTATTATGATTTGTAGTTATATATTTATTTGCATGATTATTTTTTCCCCTTCATGGACCACAGAATTGAGTTAATTATGCTACTCAGTTCAGGAGTATAATTATCTATGGTCCATGTCAGAAGATTCTTTTGTTTTTGTTTTCATTATTTTTATCACTCCTTTCCCATCCTTGGCCATAGACCTTCACTCTAGTCCATTTAAAGGGTGTTGCTCCAATTTTCACCATACACACATGGAGAGAGCACATTAGGTGTATTCTGATTCTTGCTTTCCTCATTCAGTGTTAAATGTCTGAGCTCTATATATGTTGCCACGTGACTATCAAACTTATTATTTCTGGCTAACCTGTAGTATTATTACCACTTTATAGATGAAGAAATCAAATCAAGGCTGAGTAGCATTTTTAGTTTTCACAGGTGGAGCTTTGTAGGTTTATGAATGGAATCTAGGCTTATTTCATTCCAATAATAGTACTTCCCTTTCTATCAAGTCATCTTTTCTGTCACCATATCCTTATCATAGATACAGAAATTATTCATAAATTTGATATCACAAAGGTCAGATGACTTGCCCAAATGGTAGAGTCAGCCTTAATGTAATAGAAAAGAAGAAAGCTGACTCCATATTTGATCTATTCCTTTAGCTCTAACCTGTGTGCCTGTTGCCTGTGCTTGGTCATGCTGACTCTGTACCTTTGTAAAATAATGTTCCTTATAGCCTAAAATATACATAATAGACACTTCTCAAGGCTCTCTCCCAGGTTTGACCTTTAAAGGTATAACACTTTTCATTCATGTAGAGATAAAAAGTTGCAGAACAGAGAATAACATTCATCTTGTTGGAGGTCTACAGGAACAGCATGACTAGACCTTCCTGGATAGCTGCAAGAACAAAGGGTTATCACTTCTCCTCCAGGATCTGACTGCCACCAAATAGTTTGCAACAACCAGCCACACTCCCTCCTCTTTTACTCTAAAAGAAATATGATTCTAACTTTGGTAAGATAGTTTTTTGAGACACTTGTCCACCATCTTCTTGGCCTGCTGGCTTTCCAACTAAAACCGCTATTCCTTACTCCAAAACATCATCTCTCAAGTTATTGGCCTGTTACGTGACAAGGGTAAGAGCTCAGATTCGGTAACATTAACATCCACTTCCCTCTCATTCTTATATCGTGCCATCTGATTACTTGCATATGGTGAGTGCTCCCTAAACACACTGATTGAATTCAAGTTCTAATTTCCTGCTCTGATTTTAGAATACAGATTTCTTTTTCCCCTCCTGAAGCCAACTGCAGAAACTTACTCAAAACTCCAAGCCCTGTGCCAGCTCTTACCTTTGTGTAAAGCTTTCCTGGTTTCCCAACCTCTAAACCAGTTATGTGGAGTTGGCAAAGCTGTTTATTTTCAAGCCTCCATGGTCAATAGATCAAGTAGAAACATAATCTACTTGATAGATCAAGTAGAACTCAATGAAGTTCTGGGCAGCCTGCCCATCAAGAGCATCAACATGATACATTTCTATGTACAGGAAGATTTACTCTTGGAACCTAAGCAAACAGGAATTCCTGGTTTTGATTCAGAATGAGTATTAGGGTTGTTAAACTCCACACTTGCCCAGGGAGTGAGGAAGCTGTGCAAACATCCATCTTGGTTAAAATAGCCTTTTGTAACATGTAGAGTACTAATGGGCTTGAGACATAACTGGCATAGTGAAACAACTTACAGGGACTGAAGCTGAGATTCTCAAATGATAGATGAGACACGCCATGACTGTTACTTTTGTAACATGTAGAGTACTAATGTGCTTGAGACATAACTGGCATAGTGAAACAACTTACAGGGACTGAAGCTGAGATTCTCAAATGATAGATGAGACACGCCATGACTGTTACTCCCTCGACAATTATTTATTGACTGTCTACTATGAGGCAGGCACTGCGTTAGAGATGAGTGATGCTCAGGATGGAATACAGAGTTCCCTGTGCTCAACATAGTCATAGTCCAGTAGGATAAATAAGTAAATCAAGTGAAGGAAGAAAAACAACCTGGCAATGCTGTGAAATTCCCTCCAACGTCTAAGGTCTAAGCCTTACCTGAGAAGGTAAACCTCATTGTGAGATAAAGAACAAAGTTGCTATTCCTGGGAGCTATTTAAATATGTTTTTGAACACCTCAACAAGTCAAGTGGAAGCAGATCATATGGCTGAAGCAGGTGTGGGACTGGGATTTAAGGGTGATGCTGCCGAGATTAGATATTCTGGAAATTAATCACAAAGGGTGTCAGAAAACACAATACTTCCTTTCCTCAATTCTTTTATCACCTATAAAACTAAACTACTGTGCTACTCTTTCTGCAACTTAGCAAGCTACATAAGATGACTCACTAAGGAGTATTACATAAATCTAAGATTTTACATATGTGTGTGTGTGTGTGTGTGTGTGTGTATATATATATATATATATATATATAATTATTATTCTGACACCTGCTTTCCATTAGATGTTCTCTGAGTAGTTTTTCCTTTGCCTCTATCCTCTTTCTAAATACTTCAGTGTCACTCACTGCTTCTCCTCTGTCCCCACCCTCTTTTTCTACTAGTTTTTAATTATTTACTAGAGAAGATGAAGTTTTGAAATTAGGGATATAATATAGGTTTTTACTAGATAACTGTAACATAGTCATCCTAGCAATTTATTTTATAATGAAACGTGTTTTAGAGACATAATATACCTTTCAGGCTTTAAGATTTATACTCTTTTGATTATTACATTTTAATCACTATTCTCAGCTTCCTTAGAACATGTAGCTACCACTTCTAGGGGAAAATAAATTAAATATTGTTATGTCTAATAAGGGCTACTATCTATGGCTGCATAGATTACTTTGGGGGTGCTATTCACAATCAATTCACATCATAGTCTAGTGAAAGACACCTTGCACTCATGTAGTGCACAACTTGGGAAGCTATGCATGATAGAAATGTCTAGGCCTACTCAAATATTTTAGTAAAACTCTGCTATAAAATTAAGATTGAACATGATGATATCTAAGCCAATTCCTGATGTCTCAAGCCAGACAAGAAGTAAGTAGCAGTGAGATAAAGTCAGTGGTTCGATTTTGGCTTTGAGAAAGCGAAATGGCATAAGTGAAGTGACTAAGTGGTAAGCAGAATATTCTACTCAGCAGAAGTATTTGCAAACTATTGCTCTGATCGGATTACTCTTCTCTGTCTTTCTCACTAGACTGATCACATTGAGAGCAGAACACTTTATTCCTTGTCCTGCAATCGTGCCCTCTGCCTAGCTCTCCCCTCTAGGAGATTAACGATAAACATTGGCATAGTAAGCATCTAAGAAGTCCTACAGTGATTAAACTGATCTCATTCTGCTTAACTCACTGTTTCCAGACTAATAGGACCACAGAAACACTTCTTCACAGACCATGTATTAATATCTCACAAAACCTCAAAGGAATAGCCTGGACAACACTACTCCAAGTGCTACTCTATTTGCTGCAAGTGAACTATAAATTCCTACAACTAGATTGTGGGAAGCAGTCAGCCTTGAGAGCAGGCTGCGGACATGCCAGGCATGCCACAGCTGCTCCAAGGGACTGTCTCTACTTGTTCCCCTCCTTGTTCCATTCCATGGGAGATAAATCACCAGGGCCCAGAAATCAGAAAGAATGAAAAATGAGACAAGCAAAGCTGTCTCCCCGCTGCACGTGCATGTTATTTTTGATGATTCTGGGTTTATGAGTTTTCTCCCAGGGAAGTAAACCTTGAGCCGAGACAGTCTGTAGATAATGTAAACCACCATCTGGCAACCTTCCTTTTTCTAGTCTATATAATCTGCAACTGTAGCATAATAAAATTTGCCTTGCAACCATCAGTTGTCTTGGTCTTTCTGACCCCATCAGTCAGTGCTACTTCAGTTCCTTACCCCTTCCCTTCTGACCCTGGGCAGTGAGATCCTCCTTCTCTGGCTGGTCCGCAGCAAGTGGCACCTGAACAGGGACCTGAAGCGTGAAGGCAATTAAAAGAAAAAGAAAGTGCAGGTAAGAGAACGCTTGTGCAAAATATGTGTGGCCACCAGTAAAAGTGAAACTAATAGAGGCATAAGGCAATAGTCAGAAGTAAAATAAGATGGGGCAAAATGGCTCAAATGAGTGTGAATTATTTGCTCAGGTTTTACTTTCGATGCTTAAAGCTCGAGGTAATAAAGTTTCTACCTCACAGTTGACTGAATTTTTGCAGCATATCCATGATGTATCTCCCTGGTTTCCTGATGGCGGTTCTGTTGACATAGAAATCTGGCAGAAAGTTGGAGAAGATTTTAAAAAATTATTGAGTCTTGAGGGCCTACTCATACTCCTGTTGTTACATTTAGTTTGTGGAATCTGATAAAAATATGTTTAGATTCTTCTCATGATAGTGTTGATTTGAATGTAAAGTCAGAAAAAACATAAGCCTCTGACAGAAGAAAAGACTGTATTATCAGCTACTGCATCACCACTTCCTAAACTGAAAGAGCTAATTAATTTAAATATTTCAGATGAAGAGGAACATTTTGACTTAACAGATGAGGCTTTTAAATACAAAATAGAGAAATATCCTGAGGATGATTTTCTAATGGCTATGATAGATAAGTCAGTGAAAAAGCTGCAAATTAGTAAGGACTGTCTTCCTCAAAAATCTACATCTGTAAAAATGCTCAGTCCCTTGCAGCGTGCTATACAAGGAACAATAAAGCGAGGAGAAGATCCTATTTTCTGTTGTCCTGTCATAGAAAGACCTGATCCTAATAATCCTCAACAGGCTATTAGGGAGCATCAGGCTCTTCCTTTTAAAGTTTTGAAAGATTTAAAATCTGCTTGTGCTCAATATGGACCCACTGCTCCTTTTACTACTGCTATGGTTGACACTATTGCAGGATAAGCTCTTTCCCCCGCTGAGTCTATTGCACGAGCTTGTTTAAATGGTGATTATTTGATATGGAAATCTGATTTTTATGAACGGGCTGCTGAACAAGCAGAAAAGAATGCTGCCCATAATATTCCAGTTGATTATCATATGCTGATTGGGGAAGGACAATATATTTCTTTACAAGATCAATTAACTTATCCCTTTGTTGATTATCCTCAAATAAATCATTTGGCATTACAAGGCTGGAGGAAATTACCTTCTACACACAAAACTGAGGATCTTTCAAAAATTAGACAGGGACCTGATGAACCATATGCTGATTTTGTAGATAGATTGTTACAGGCAGTGGGGAGACTCATTGTGGATGGACTCACTGGTACAATTGTAGTTAAGCAACTTGCTTTTGAAAACACTAATAATGCATGAGAGGCTGTGATTCGATCTTGGAGAAAACGGGGAACATTGGAGGATTATATTTGCCTTTGTGCAGACATTGGGCCTGCTTATATACAGGGTGCTGCTATGGCTGCAGCATTAATTAAAGTGGGGTTTAAAAACAATCAAAAGAAAACAAAGACTTGCTTTAAATGCGGAAAGGCAGGTCATTTTGCTAGAGAATGTAGATCTTTTAATTCTAACCCTAGTCCTTCCTTCCCTACTCAAAAAGCTCCAGATGGTAGGAAAATCCCTGGCTTTTGTCCTAAATGCAATAGGGGAAAACATTGAGCACGAGATTGTCACTCAGTGGCCCACAAGGATGGGACACCACTGTCGGGAAACTCCTCCTGGGGCCTTCCCCGGCCCCAACAAACAATAGGGGCAATGTCTGTGTATCCTCCTCAAATTATCAATCAGACATTAGACAAGAATAAAACATACAATATCCCCGCTCTCCAGAGCAACACAAGGAAGCGCAGGACTGGAGTTCAGTACCTCCGCCCGATATGTATTAACTCCTGAAATGGGTCCTCAGGCCCTCTCTACGAGCATCTATGGACCTTTATCCAAGGGTTTGATTGGACTATTATTGGGAAAAAGTAGTGTCACCATGAAAGGTTTAACTATTATGCCAGGAGTCATAGATTCTGACTACGAAGGAGAAATAAAAATCATGGCACAAACTATTAAAAATATAATAACTATTTCTCCTGGTGATAAAATTGCACAATTGCTACTTTTGCCCTTTGTACCTCATGGACAAATTTTACAACATCAAAAGAGAGAAACAAAGGCTTTTGGATCATCTAATGATGCCTACTGGATTCAGAAGATAGGGAAAGAACGTCCAGAAATGAAATTAACCATTAATGGAAAATTTTTCTTCAGGTTTGTTAGACACTGGAGCTGATGTCTCTGTTATAACGCAGATGCACTGGCCTAAACATTGTCCCATTAGTCCTACTATTACAGAACTTCAAGAAACAGGACAAAGTTCTCCTATACAAAGTAGTCAATTATTATTATGGCAAGATAGTGAGGGCCATTCAGGATACTTCCAGCCTTATGTTTTGCCTGGGCTGCCTTTAAACCTCTGGGGTCAAGATATATTAAAAGAAATGGGAGTATTGCTTTACAGTCCAAACTCTCAAGTCTCTAATATGATGTTGGATCAAGGATTTCTCCCCACAAAAGGGCTGGGAACAAATCAACAAGGAACTGTCTACTCTATTGATGTGAAAATAAAAAAATAATAGACAAGGTTTGGGCTTTTCTTAGGGGCCTTAGGGCCTAGGATTTTTCTTAGGGGCCTTAGGGCCTAGGATTCTCCTCCACTCACTGCTGATCCAATTACTTGGCTAACTGATGACCCAGTATGGGTGGACCAATGGCCCCTCACTAAGGAGAAATTAGAGGCTACAGAGCAGTTAGTTATAAAACAATTACAATTAGGGCATTTAGAAATTTCCAATAGCCCTTGGAATACTCCTATTTTTTATTATCAAGAAAAAATCTGGGAAATATAGGTATTACAGGATCTAAGAGCTGTCAATAAAACTATGCTAATAATGGGAGCTCTTCAACCAGGCCTACCCTCTCCAACAGCCATACCACACAATTATCATATTTTAGTTATAGGTTTAAAAGATTGTTTTTTCACTATTCCTTTGTTTCATAAAGATAAAAAACATTTTGCTTTTAGCTTGCCTTCCTTAAATTTTAAGGAACCCATGAGGAGATTTCAATAGAAAGTATTGCCTCAGGGCATGGCAAACAGTCCTACATTATGCCAAAAATACGTGGCTCAGACCTTGACTCCTGTGAGAAAAGTTTCCAACGTTATATCTCATACATTATATGGATGATATACTTTTAGCCACTGATAATATTTCTTTATTAGAGACTGCTTTTCAATTTTTACAACAATCCTAACAATCATTTGGCTTGGTCATTGCCTCAAAAAAAATTCAAAGACAATCTCCATTTTTATATTTGGGAAAATATATTGATAACACTACTATTAGGCCTCAAAAACTGCAAATTTGAGTTGATAATTTAAAAACATTAAATTATTTTCAAAAATTACTTGGAGATATTAATTGGCTAAGGCCTTCCTTAAAACTTACTACTGCTCAATTACAGCCTTTGTTTGATATTCTTAAAGGTGACTCAGATCCTTCTTCTTCACGCTCTATGACTCCAGAAGGATTTCAAGCTTTACAAATAGTCAATAGATCTATCAGTTCTACACAATTAACTAGAATTCATACTCACCTTCCAATTTTCTTAATAATTTGTCCAACTCCTCATGTGCCTACTGCCATCTTATGGCAAACTGTTGGAATTATTGAATAGATTCATATGATAACTACACCCTCTAAAGTTATTAACCCTTATTATGAACTTATTAGTAATTTAATAATGCAAGGTAGAACTAGATGCTTACAACTTACAGGTATAGGACCTTCTCAAATTATTATCCCTTATTCAGTTAGTCAACAAAATTGGCTTTTTCAACATAGTAATGAATGGGGTCTTGCTCTTGTAGGATTTTCAGGTACCTTGGAATGCCATTACCCTGCTGATAAATGGATCCAATTCAGCAAACTTAACTCTTATGTCTTTCCTTCTATAATTAGGCAACAGCCTATTCCTCGCGTACCTTTGGTTTTTACAGACGGTTCTTCTTCAGGAATGGCTACTGTAATCATTGGAGACGAAACAAAACTAATTGCACAAACTTCCTTGACTTCAGCTCAATGTGTTGAACTGTATGCTGTCATAATGGCTTTTAAACATTTGCTTTCTATATCTTTTAATTTGTTTTCTGATAGTAAATATCTTATTAACTTATTATTTCTTCTGGAGACTGAGACCATAGGACATACTAATGACCCTGAATTATCATCCTCTTTTTGTTTGCTTTAACAGCTTATTCGTTCCCACGATGGTCCTGTTGCAGCTCTGCATATCCATGCTCATTCTAACTTGCCTGGTCCACTGACTAAACTTAATGCGACTGCAGATGTTTTAACTCTATCTAAACGTGATCTTTATCCTGTGCATTTTCATCCCAAGAATAAAGTTAAAGTTACTCCTCCTCCTCAATCTCTTTTCCCTAAAGCAGTACATGTCCCAATTTACCGTACTCCTCCTTTCCGTTCGTTATGCTGTCAAGAATGGCTAATGTATTGCATTCATTATCTTCATACTGTTGATACTCATGGTCCATGTCCTGGACACCCTCATATTATGGTAAGTTATGATCAAACTGCTTCACAAGCAGCACAACAATCGCATGCTTTACACCATCAGTCGGCGGCTACGTTACACAAACAATTTTCCCTTACTTGTGAAGCCGCCCGACAAATTGTTAAGCAATGCCCACAATGCTTACCTCACCTTCCTGTTCCACATTATGGTGTTAATCCTCGTGGATTATTACCTAGTCATTTATGGCAAATGGATGTTACTCATATCCCGACTTTTGGGAAATTACAGTTTGTTCATGTCACTATTGACACTTATTCTGGTTTCCTCTGTACTACAGCACAGACCAGAGAAGCTACTAAACATGTTATCACTCATTTATTACACTGTTTTGCTTTCATGAACCTTCCCAAAATTATTAAAACAGATAATGGGCCCGCTTACACTAGTGCTGCTTTTGCAACATTTTGTAATTCATTACAAATTACCCATATTACAGACATTCCATATAACTCTCAAGGACAAGGTATTATAGAATGTGCAAATAGATCTTTAAAGCTAACTATTGAAAAAATAAAAAAGGGGGAATTATAAAGAGCAATACCACATAGCCTTATAAATCATGCTTTGTTTATTTTAAATTTTCTCACTGTTGATAAATTTAGCCGCTCTGCAGGGGAGAGGTTGGTGGCTGAGCCAAGATTGGCCTCTCAATCTCTGGAGGTCCTCTGGAAAGATCCGTTAACCAGCACTTGGTATGGCCCTGATCCTGTGTTGATTTGGGGATGTGGTCACATGTGTATCTTTCCCAGATCAGCACCTGGACCTGGCTGGCTTCCTGAGCACTTAGTCAAGCAAATAGATTGCTCGCCACAGCTCACAACTAGTTCAGAAGATGAAGAAGCTCTGCATCTCTCCCGAAAATTTGACAGTGTTGATTCAGAAAAAGAAGAAGAGGAGACCACTTACCAGGATGACTCAAAGGAGTGATGTTCCAACTTGGGGACAAATTAAACAATTGGTTTCATGAGCTCAAGAGTTAGTGAAACAACAGAATAATCCTGTTACACCTGTAACTTTATATTTGGCTATGTTGGCAACCATTTCATGTGTTCCCTCTGTTAATGCAGCAACTTACTGTGCCTATGTACCTGATCCTCCACTATTACAACCCATATCTTGGTCTGAAGCAGAGTTTCCTGTATTTTACAATGATACTGTTTATGGGCCTCTTATTGGGAATATAAAACAAATCAATATGTCTGTAAATTACACTAACTGGTTTAGTACCCATCCTGTCTGTCTTAGCCCATTGAATCTGGAAATGGGATGTGTAAAGGCTATTAGTTATGAGCATACAGATGTTTATGAGGGAACGGATCAATCAATTAGTTTGTCAGCCTCTCCAGGCATCCTTCATTTTACAGGAACCAACATTACTCTTACATGCCTGGCTACCAGCCGACGAAAGGATCTTAAGGATACCATCATTTGGTATAAAAATGGCCAACCTATTAATATTAGAGGTCGAATCTCATGCGCCTCACCACTTAGGGATTATGCTATTACTATAGCCAAGGTTACAGGTGAAGATTCAGGAAATTATTTCCTTACGAAGCGTTTACTTGGAGGACAGGGATACTTATAGCTGGACATAAGGTTACTATTCTTAACAGAATATACAAAAATCAATTTCCTCCTTTTATGACCGTTAACTTTCCTGAATCCAATTTTGAACGTTGCAATGCATCTTGGAATAATAACAAAATATGGTGTACTATAGATCATACCAAGGGGTCAATTCTTATCTCTTCTATTCCCATCATAGATAGGTTTATCACATTTCAAAAGAACTGGGATATATGGAAACAGGCTCTAACTTATTCCAGTACACCTGTTATAACTTGTGTTGCTCCTCCATATACACTTTTGATTGGTTCTATTAACATTGGTAATTCTTCCAAAGGAGGATATAATATTAGCTGTGTTAATTGTATTTTTAGCAGTTGTATGTTCCCTTCTGCAGGAACACAATCTGTGCTTATACTAAAGCAACCCATATATGTTATGGTGCCTGTACATCTGAGAGAACCTTGGTATGAAGATACTGGAGTACAGGCATGGGTGGAGCTCTCTAAAGCCTTGGAGAGAAGGAGACGCTTTATTGGGTGGCTAATAGTAAGTTTACTTGCCTTGGCTGCTCTGTCTGCTACCGCGGCTACTGCCGGTCTTGCTCTTTCACAGAGTATTAATCATGGTCACTTTGCTAATCAATTATCTCAAAATAACAGTCTTGCTTTATCTTTACAAAGTCACATATATTTACAGATTAATAACAAGTTAGGTGAATTTAAAAACACAATTCTGGGGATTGGAGATCAGATGGCAGCATTAAAATTGAGGATGCTTTTAGCTTGTCATGCAAAGTATACATGGATTTGTTTTACTCCTTAAAAGTACAATGACTGTATTTGGGAATGGGAAAAAGTAAAAATGCATCTGCTGAGTGTTTGGTCAGATAATAATATTAGTCTTGATCTTAAGAAATTAAATGCTGTAATTCAGGATATACAAAATGCACAGCTTGATGACATTTCTCCAGAAGATGTAATTCAAACTTTACTGGATCATTTAAAGTGGTGAAACCCTCAGTCTTGGATTACTGGAAGGTTGTCAGGATTTATTACCCTGGAAATAATTTGCCTATTATTGATAGTAATCTTCTCATGTCTGTTTCGTATACTCATGCAACAATATACTACTCTCAGCACTAAGCTTCATGGAATCATTTTGCAGCAAAAATTAAAAAAATAAAAAAGGGGGACCTGTGGGAAGCAGTCAGCCTTGAGAGCAGGCTGCGGACATGCCAGGCATGCCACAGCTGCTCCAAGGGACTGTCCCTACTTGTTCCCCTCCTTGTTCCATTCCATGGGAGATAAATCACCAGGGCCCAGAAATCAGAAAGAATGTAAAATGAGACAAACAAAGCTGTCTCCCCGCTGCATGTGCATGTTATTTTTGATGATTCTGGGTTTATGGACTTTCTCCCAGGGAAGTTAACCTTGAGCCAAGACAGTCTGTAGATAATGTAAACCATCATCTGGCAACCTTCCTTTTTCTAGTCTATATAATCTGCAACTGTAACATAATAAAATTTGCCTTGCAACCATCAGTTGTCTTGGTCCTTCTGACCCCATTTGTCAGTGCTATTTCAGTTCCTTACCCCTTCCCTTCTGACCCTGGGCAGTGAGATCCTCTTTCTCTGGCTGGTCCGCGGCACTAGATCTCATTGGTGTGCAAAGGGATTCATAGATGTAGACATGTAGTTGCTAAGAATAATGATCTTTGTTTATCTCATGCACCAAAACACCAACTAACCAGCAAAATAATCAAGTCAACATTGCAGAAAGGGGCTGGAAATCTTCCTACCTGCTCTCCCATTCTTCCCCATCTCATTCTGAATCAGGCTTCAGTCCAAAATCATTCCACCCAGGGCTGCACTTATCCTAAATGACAGTATATGAGAGTTTAGACTGCTCTTAAAAGAGTTAGAAGTGGACAGAGAGAGTGAGAAAGTTACACATTTCAATTTTCCTCCTCTGGTAACTGTTATTTGTCATTTAGCCATTTTTTTTCATTTTCTTTAGTTCCCTTTGCCTGTTCTCCTATACCCAGTTAAACCTGCTATTTAATACTAGCCTTTCTAACTCTCATTCTTAAGGGTCCTACTTCAGTCCCATTACCAAGCTACTTGTGTTCCTCCTCCAAGTCTAAAACAGTCTCTTCAAGCAATGATATATATCATTATCTAGTCCTAGACCTTGACTGATACTTTGTTATGCCTGTCACCTCTTTGAAATCACCAATGTTTTTCATCAAGTTGTGAGGTTTTTTTCCTCCCTCCCAATCAAAAGAGGTCAGAAAAAAATCAGGAAAAATGACTTTCTCTCGAGCCTGGCATGCCAATAACCCTGTAGCATCTTAAAGAAACAAACCCTGCTCATGTCACTCTCTCCCTTAACATTCTTCAAAAACTTTCCAGGGTATAAAGACCTAATAGTAATGTTATGTTAACCTTTATTGTAAACTCACATGTGTGAAGCTCTGTACTAAATGCTTTAATTCTAAACCTCACAGCAACTCTACAAATTATTAACCCCATTTTATAGGGGGACAAGCTAAGGTTTAGGCTTTCCTACAGCTACAAGCTGGTATATAATGTATCTAATATGCAAACCCAGCAGTCTGACTATCAACTGGTCTTAACCACTTAGAAATACTGCCTTAAGTCTGGATGAAGTACTAATTCCTTCCTTAACATATTAAGACCCTTTCAATTTAGGTACCAAATTACCTTGCACATACTTTCCAACTGCTCTTACTCATGCAGCCTACATTTATTCATCACCAAACATAGACTGAGCACATACTATATGCCAGAAACTAGGCTAAATATTATTACAATAGCCATTGCAATCTGCTTATACACAATGAACTACATTTTTTGTGTTTGACTGTGATTTTACATGTACAGTAAAATTGTCTGTAATGAGCTTATTTTTCTTCCTTTCACCCACTCCTTCTGGAAGAGTTTCTATATACCTTTCAAGACTCAATTAAAATGTTATTTTCTCCATGCAGCCTTCTGCAGCTGTTCTAGATGAAATGTCTCCTACGATATCATTGCAGTTAGTACCCACCTCCTATACTCCTTAAGGATCTATCTATCTATCTATCATCTATCTACCTCTCTACCTGTCTTCTGCTCTAGAATGTAATGAGCATAAGCCATGTCATGTTAATATTTCTACTTCCTTGAAGAATGTCTAACAATAAATATTCCGGAACAGAATCAGTCTGCTATTCTAAGGTCTGAGACAACTTACAACTTTGCTTGTATTTGCAAACATCCTTTACTCTAGTACATTTTTAAGAGATTTAGTCAATAGGAACCCATATTCAAGGGTCTTCCAGTCTAGTGAGAACAGTCAAACAAACTATTAATTGCCACAATAGAGAGATAAATATCATGGTAAAGGAGAATGGAGGAGGAAGTCATGGATATCTTCTGGAGGAATCTAAAAATGTTTCTTAAAAAAATGATAAACTGTGCTAAGACACAGATGGTAAGTAGGTATAACTAGGTCAACAATAGGGTAAGCACCTTTTAGGCACACAAATATCTAGAGACATATGTGAACAAGGTCTATTAGGGATCCAGGAAGTTCAAAATTATGGGAATGAAGGTATATAGAAGAGAGTAAAATGAAATAGGGTTAAAGTTCAAAAAGAAATTATAAAGGGTCTGACATTCCATGCAAAGGAGTTTTGTTTTCTCCACTAAAATAATTAAAGCATTTTACATTTCAGATGGAGTAATCAGATGTTCAGTCATAAAGATAACTCTCAATAATGTGAAGGATAGAATTTTCATAGTAGATTGAGTTTAGCACCTAGAAGACTGTCATCACCCCTCTCCTATATGCACATACAGTTGATTTAAAGGGGTAGAGAAGACTCTTATGTCAAGAAACACAAAGCCCATGGCCCTTCCCTTGAGTGATACTTCTCTGTGAGTTTTTTGTTCCAAGCCAGTCTCCTATTTGCTCTGCAGTCTCCTCACTTGTTTTGCTTCCCAAGAAAACTTTGGGTTTTCTCATGCACACCTTCTATATAAGGAAAGCCTAACAATGCTTATCTGGGTCCCTGAAGATTTCAAATATTTCCAATCTCAGAACAAAAATGTCAATTTCCTATTCCAAGACATTCTTTACTCTTTAAGATGAAGGTTAATTTTGCTTGCAAGTGACAGAAAACTGACTTAAATTAGCTTGTGTGAAAAGTGAATTCATTTGCTTATATAATTAGAAAGTCCCAGAGGGATGAATATGGCCAGGTAAAAATAGAACAATGGCCTCAAATTGCCAACAGGACTCTCTCTCTCCGCCTCTTGGCTCTACAATTGTCCCACCTTATTTTTACATACTTTCTTCATATGGTAGCAAAAGTGGTGACTAGCAGCTCTATGTTTACATATTCCTCACAGTCTTCATCACAGAGGGACATGTATGACCTTCTCCCCACAAGCTTCAGTACCAAACATCCACAGTGGTGTTTATCAACATTGTTTGGATTTATGTACTTGATTCTGAACCAGTGTTTGTATCCAGAGGGTTATTATGTATCAGGATTGGCCTGTGGGGAGTGACTTGATGAAGTGGGCTTATATCAACTTGACAGAGCCAATACTATAATTTTCTCCACAACTCCACATTTAGTGATGTTATGTTGGGAGCTTAAAGTCAGCCAATCATCTTGTTTGTTCCCGTATCTGATCTGACTCAGGGCCCTTCCTGATGTGTGCATGCATCCTTCAGCCAAGATGAATTCCAGTGTGAGGTTTCTGGGAGGTTGACAGAACATATCACAGAAGATATTATGGGCTAGCATCCCCTCTCTTTTTTACCCCTCAGGAGGATTTCTGTGCATGTGAAGTCGGGGAGGTCTCCTTGACCTCAATGAAAGATATGGCCATCTTATCTTCTTACTCTAGCAGAGCTTAGTTCCTCTCTGCTCCTGCCTTTATTGTTTTTCTTGAAATGTCAGGGGGAGACAAGCTCCAATTGCATATCCTCACAAACTCCATCTGCTCAGCCTGAAGGTCATCTACCTTCTACCTCAAGACTGCCAGGATCAGGCAGATTCACTTCCCTGGCCTGCATTACTACACAAGCTTATGCTTATTCTCTGACTAGCCCTACCATACTAAGTGTTTGTGCCCTCTTGAAACCACACCTCACATGGGACTTGAATGCAGTCATACCTCAGATGGGACTCAAACCCACAATGTTCCAACTGAAACCACACAACTTTTCTCAGGACTTAATGAAGTTCAGGTTCTTTATGTCTTGGCACAGAAGGAATTCAGCAAGAGGTAAAGTGATAGGTAAGAAGTAGATTTATTAATATAGGATGTTTGTGAGGTATACAAGTTGGCAGGCAAGAGGGCTCTGTCCTGAGAACTAATTTTTATAATTAAAGGAAAAGTGGGGAGGGAAACAAGATCAATTTCTCCCTCATTTGTTGAATAGATGGCAGGCTTACATTATTAGCTCCTCCTTCACATCAAGTGGGAGAGTTTTTGACCCTATATGGTCAAACCAAGACTGTCATGGTACTATTTAAATCAGCAGGAGGGTGCTTACATATACTAAAATATGTTAAATCATCTCAAGTTTCACTATAATGAGTGTCTTCTACTTTGAAATGTCACCTTTCCCTTATATTCCTGTCCTTGTTATGTGAAGAAGTGCATGTCCTTAGGATCATTATCTTGCTGACCTCAACCAGCAGGATGCAGGTCCCATTTTTCCACTTAATGACCTGGGGCATATCTTGTGCTTTTATTTATGACTTTATTGTTGAGCAAGCCTGCTTCCTTTCATGACATTCTGATAGCTTTCCCAAATGATCATTAACTTGGGGACAGGTTAATGGTTTAACAGTTGTTTCCCCAGATTCCCTAAATTTCCTTATTTGTAATCCCTTAGTGTGATTTCTAAAACTACCTGTGTAACTATTCTAATCTACCCCTATCACTCTGGAAAGAGAATAACTATCACATGCAAACATAACTGTCCCTAAGATCCCAAGCAGATTTGCTGTTGCACCCCTCAATGAAAGGTAGACAGAAATGGGATAGAATTTGGTGATACAGAGTGAGCACATCTGAGGACTGCTTGGGTATCAGCAGTCTAGCAAAGACAGCAGCGATGGGGAAGATGGTCTAAAACCAGCAAAGTAGCACTGGGCATATGAGCAGAGGAGCCATAAAACACCAGTTAGCAAGACATCCCTATGGTGTTAACCAAACACCAGAGACTGCAATAGAAGGAAGTAGCCTTAGCTAGTTACCAAAATCGGGGAAAATATCTAAAAATCCCTCTGGATTAACAAGATTAACAAGGAATTTTCTAGAAATAAGGGCCTACCTAATAGTCAGGGTGTACAGATGTGGAACACTTAGATTCAGTTTCTTACTATAAAATGTGACCACAGTTTAAATCACCTGCTATAAAATTTGTAATGTTTGAGTTAAAATTAAATTTAATAAGGCTTAAAGGTTGTAAAAACAGTAGGTAATTTATTATAAGATTCTCTTTCCTAATTATGAAACTTTATGCTACAAATTTTTCTAACTGATTGTGCAACTCTTTTTTTAAAAAACCTTCACAACTTGTGTGTTTCTTATTAGGCAAAGACTTAACTCTGATTTGGTATATCTTTGTGGTCTGACCCTGCATCTCTTTCTAGTCTAATCTTCTTTCTCCTGTATATCCTGAAACATGGTTTTATAGGAATTAATGTATATCAAGGAACATAAGCTGTGTATGCCTCCTATGCTGTTCCCTATGCCTGGGATGCTACACATGGCCGTACGCTCTCCATGTGGTAACATTTATTTTTTATTTTTATTTTTATTTTTTGCGGTACGCGGGCCTCTCACTGCTGTGGCCTCTCCCATTGCGGAGCACAGGCTCCGGACGTGCAGGCTCAGCGGCCATGTCTCACGGGCCCAGCTGCTCCGCGGGATGTGGGATCCTCCCGGACGGGGGCACGAACCCATATCCCCTGCATCGGCAGACGGACTCTCAACCACTGCGCCACCAGGGAAGCCACATGTGATAACATTTTTAAGAAATAACTCAGTTTTTAGATTTTTCTGAACTTATTTCCTTCTTGCTCACTCCCTTCTGCCCCAACCTGTCTATAAGTGGTATTAGGTCTAACCTCCCCTCTCTCCTCCTAAGTAACATAATAAGAGTATTCACCATGATGTTGACATTTTGACTTTATGCATATCTTACTGACTAGATCATGAGTTCCTTGAGAGTAGGGGTTTCTGTATAATCTTTTTTTTTTTTTTTTTGCATTTCTGGAGCCTAGCACAGTGTTAGGTGACTAATAATAATTTATTAAACATGAGTTAATTTGAAGAATCAACAATATGATGTTTAAACTTTGAAAATATTAGAAACTCTACCAAGAAACATTTTAAAGTTCTATTTTTAAAAATGATTATCAATATCCAGACTTCTAAGATTCATGTTAAATATTATAACTTTGTAAGGCCCTACATAAGTAGAAATTATGTAAAAAAGCATAAATTGTTTTGTTTTTTACACCACTATTCATCAAGCAGGAAGAATATCCCAAAGTAGAGTAAAACAAACACATTACCAAATACTATAATTAATTGATTCTAGATAAAGAAGACATATTGAATTGCTAATTATGATATTCACATCAACAGAGCAATGGACATTCAGTAGATAAGTTGGAAAATATCTCGTTACATGAGGAAAATATGACCAAAGTAATTCCAGCTGCACAACAATTAATCACAATAATTTGTAAATCATTTCAAATACCAAAAGTGCAGTCATTTTTTCCCAAGAAGAATAATATTTTCATTGTGGTAACTTTCCTGTAACAAAAGGTAACATTAAAGCATAATTAATTTATTTTGAAGAAATACATATACATATGCATATATATATTTGGTATTTACCGAAGAGTTACATTCATCTTATGAAAGATAGTTATAAGACTGTACTAATCTCACTGACATTTAAAAATCATAGTGCTAATTTTCGGAAGCAAACCATGCTGAAATTAGAAGCCTTAAATATTTATTTGTTAGTATTATTGTCCATTAAATGTTATGACTAAATATTGAATGTGGGAGGAGCATGAAATACAGTAACTTAATAGCTCACTGAGACGTTGTTGCTGAATATTTAATCAACACTAATCAGAGTGAAAAAGAGGTGGAAGCTCACTAGTCATATCTGATGGCCCAAGAACTACACCTCCCCAATTTGATCACTGTCAGACTTACTTGCTAAATTCGAATTAAATGTTTGCCAAGGTTCTAATATGAGCAAAGCATTGTAGAGAGCTCAAAAATGAAACAAGACATAGCCTTTACCCTCAAGAGGCATATAATCCAAAAGAAAATATGAATACATTTACAAGTTCATTCCAATAAACATGTTTTAAGCACGTATTATTTCTAAGTCGTTGTACTAGGATCCATACCAGAGAGGTAAAAATGACCCGATTACTAGAAATGTTACTCTCATCAGGATACCTAATTTCTAGAATGTGCCCTTGGGTAAAATTGACTCCTTTATTCTATACTGTTTCTTTTTTCTTTTAATGGCAGTGAGAGAATTTCTCTTAAAATTTGAAAGTAGAGTCACAGAAGCCAGCACTCAGTAAAGACATGGAGGAGCCCAGATAAACAAAAAGAAGGAAGTTTTGTAACCAATGCTACAATCTACATGGTCTTGGACAAGACCTAATATGATCCTAAATGACTACAAGTCTTAGTCACTAGAAATACCTTGTAGACAGGTTATGTCTCATACTAATGAGTTCAAAGTCAAAGGGTCAATAAAGAGAGAAAAAACTCATCTGTATCACAGACTCACTAGAACCACAAAGCTCAATGTGGCAAACCAACTAAATTCATATGTACACCAACTATGTTAAGGAGTATATGTTAGACTGAGTTGTAATAACCTTAGTCCTGTAATCTCTGTTCCTTAACACAATTAAGATTTATTGACTTGCTTATACAAATTCTGATGTGAGTCGGAAGATGAGATCTCTAGTGATGTTGCCCTTTTGAAGTGATTTCTTGATTCAGGCTGCTTTGAATTTGTTAGGCTGCCATATCAACATGTTGCTTCTATAGGAAAAGGAGAAAAGAAGAGTTGAGCACCAACGGTTAAATGTTTCATCCTGAAAGTGACATTTATTATTTCCCTCATATTCTATTCGCCAAAGAAGTCACATGACCATACCTAACTGCAAGGGAGCTGAAGAATATAGAGGAGTATATATAGCTATTCAATAATCAGTAAATGTCTGTGCAGCACTGACAACAAATGACATCTCCAGTAAAGAGATGGAGATATCAGCAACACTTACTAGATGAAATAGCAGAGACCTGTTAAAGGAGAGCATACATTGTGTGAAACAAATTGTAACCAAGGAGGACCATATGGTGCCTTCTTGAGACACACCCTTCTCTTATATCCTCTGCTTTAGCTCCTCTATGAAGTACCCAGATAATAGTATTTGATGCACATTTCCTGAGTTGTTTTACAAATATTAAAACCCCCACCAAATGGAAGAAATTACTTGATGACCATGAGCACATAGCCCACAGACCTGCTGGTACCTACGGGTTGAAAACATTAACCCCCCTTTTTTTTTTTTTTTTTTGCAGTACGCGGGCCTCTCACTGTTGTGGCCTCTCCCGTTGCGGAGCACAGGCTCCAGATGCGCAGGCTCAGCGGCCATGGCTCACGGGCCTAGCCGCTCCGTGGCATGTGGGATCTTCCCGGACCGGGACACGAACCCGTGTACCCTACATCGGCAGGCAGACTCTCAACCACTGCGCCACCAGGGAAACCCCATTAACCTCTTTGACACCACCCTATTACCTCACCATCAGCCAATCAGAATTGTGCATGAGCTGATCACATACCCTGGGACTCCTCCTCCCTCAGCTTGCCTTTAAAAATACTTTGCTGAAACCCATTGGGGAGTTCAGGCTTTTGAGCATTAGCTGTCCTGGACTCCTTTTATGGTGCCTTACAGTAGATGCTGCACTTTCCTTCACCAGAACCCAGGGTCAGTGGATTGGCTTTACTGCACATGGATGAGCAGACCCAAGGTTTGGTTCAGTAATAATTTTTGTGCCCAACATGGAGCCCAGTTACAAGTGGGCATCTCACCCATAGCACACCAGACCTTGTCCAGCAGCTGCCTGAGCACATTTGTGTCAAGGACAGCTCCAAGTACTCACTGCTGACCAGGCATTGTTGGCCATGATGCTTTTGATTTTTGTGGTAAAGGGAGCAAGGCACTGGAATTGACCGTTTGAGACTTCTTTGGTAAGTAACACAGCTCATGTGTGACAACATTAGGGTATCCTTCCCTATTGCATTGGCTTTGTCTATGATGGAACATTGGTTGCTATTTTCTTTTTTGGACTAAGTCATAGTCATCAACTTCATCTCTGATGGGGAATTGATTGGGTTTCTCCACTTTGGACTCAAGCTTTGTTTTTGGTTTTTCTTCTGACTGATGAGGCACTGATTGGGAATCTCTGTAACTGGGACTAAGGAACTGTGACCCTGAGAGACAACTTTGCATTGCATTGGTTTGTTTGCTTGCTTGATATTTGACAACACCTGCCCTGAATAATTAATTATGGGTAATCAGAGCTCTTTTCCATCTGCTAGTCCCCTTAGGGTATATTTTGCAAAACTGGAAGATCTTAGCTATGCTCCCATAAATGAAAGAAAATGATATTTTTATTGTAACACTGTTTGGCCCCAGGACTCTCTGAGATCTAGAGAAAAATGTCCCCTAATGGCTCTGCTATTATATCAGAATGAGCATTTTGGGGTGTGTGTGTGTGTCTTGTGACCTGAGTCCAAATCCTGTTCTCTCTTCCTGGTTTTGACTTCATTAAATGGTCTTAGTAACTTGAATGCTGATTCATGTTTCTCTGAAAGTAAGGCATGTGAATATGAGTGAATAATATGTATTATTATCTATTACTATTATTTGTTTTTTAAAAATCCCTGAAAATGACCATGATGGCTGGTTTTAACATATGTACTTAGAGGAAGCATGTTTTCTAGAAGGAACTTGCATTTCCTTCCCCATGCCTTTAAAATGTAAATGTTCTACCTGGGCTCTCAGGAACTCATCTGATCTTGTGTAGTCCCTAAGACTGAGAAAAACAGAGAGGTTGTTTTAAACTTACAAATTAAATACTTCTAAATATAAAAGAAACTGGTCAGAACAAATTTCAGGTTCACTTGATCTAGGAAATTCTCAATATTAAATTAATACCTGATATTAAACCTTGCTTAAACTTGTTGGTTTATTTAACAAAGACATGTCTTACTTTTATTGTACCTAGGTTTACCAAAGACCAATAAGTTCATGTTATTCCTGTTACAGTTTGTCAACAACAACAACAAAAAAAACACAAAAATTAAATTGGTATGATTTTCATAAGTTATAAAATAAAGGTAGATGAGATATGATTTTTCAGGTGAACTCTTTTAGGAATAATTATGTTTGGGGTATGTCTATTTAAAGTACTTTCTGTGATTTTTGGTAACTTGAGTTTTGCTAAGTTAAGTTAAATGATGAGAATTCATTGAACATCTAGGTCATTTCAAATACAGGTTATAGAATATGTTCATAAATTCCAATCAGGAAGTGGTGGCATGACAGAGAGTTCACAGTTGCTTGCTTTTTGGTGTTTGCTAGAGATTAAGGTTTTTAGGGTTAAAATTATATGTAATTAAAGTTAGTAAAATAATAAGGGAAACATTTTAGTATGCCAAGAAAGTGGAATGTGTGTTTTTGGTAAATGAAGGTGTGAGGAATGAAAGTGCATTTTTGTCAAAGGAAAAAAAATGGTAGATTTATCCTAAATCTGGTTGTTTCTGAATGGAAAAATAAGGGACAAACTAATATGGATACAGAAAGTTGTGGAAGGTTTGGGGAAAGGGAGCACTGATAAAGGAGCTTTGTGCATGTTTGGGCTGTGATTAGATTAAATTTAATTAAGTAAATTGATTTTGTTATTGCAAGTACAGTGATGCAGAACTAGATTTGATTCCTCTCTCTGTTAAGAGAACAAAGTTTTCTTAGAATAATGTTTTTGATAACAGATTGTGTGAATTTCCTTGCTTTTAAGTGATCTATATTTGCTTTTGAAATCTGTCACTTCGGTTAAGTGAATAAATATTCACAGTGACCTATCATCCTATTTGATGAAGTTTTGAATCTTTTTGATATTTTTGGCAAACTTCCTATCAAATTCTAATTAAAGTTCTTTTGACCTCCAGCTAACTTTGGGATGCTTCAGAGGACCCCTAAGTCATCTCAGGGAGAAATAATAAACTAGGTTTGTTTGCTACATTAAATTACACAGGAAGCATTGTCAAATGAATGATAACCTCCTCGGATTATACTGTATGGGTAAATGTTATTAATATAGACAGTCTAGAAATTATATTAAGTTTCCAAAATTTGGAAATGCCCTGGTATAATTTTATCAGTCATAATTCTAGTTATCTTAAAAAGTATGTCACAGAAACTTGGTTAAACTTCTTAGTCAAAAACATTGTAATCATATATTTAACCTTGCCTTTTTAAGTCTTTTGTCATTCATAGACAGTTAAGCTGATGCTCTGCAAAACTGCTTCATCTTCAAGAAGATTTATAGAAAAGATTTTGGACAACTACAGGTTTCTGATAATTTTCAGATCATACTTCTGAACTGGGTAAGAACTTTAAAAAGTCTAATAGAAACCCTGATTTCATAAAACTGTTAGCAGAAAGGATTAGTTACATGCAATTGGGTAAACTGATAAATATGTTTATAATTATTGGGTATTGTCTGAAATATTACTGGCTTTTAATCTGTGTCTTCCAAATGCAGGGGGACCTTTTCCCTTAAGTTAATTATGATTTGCAGCAACTTTGTAAATTTTACCTTCATAAGTAGAATTGAAACATTTTTCTTTTCTCTCTACCTAATCCCTCCAGGTATTGGAAAGTCTTAGGTTCCCAGAAGTACCAGGTAAATAAGGAATGCCACCTCCTAACAGGCTCAAGAATCTCAAGGTATTTTGGGAACCTCAGAAAGAGAGAAATTCACCCAAATCTGTAAGGCAAAATCTGTGAAAAGCTCTTGGTGTGACTTTAAAAGTTCAATCTGAGATTCCTATGAAAATTTCCAGCACAGCAAATTTAAAAGAACCTATGTGCAGACAAATTAGCCTGAATTTGGTCATATGGGTAAAAACGAGGGTAATTTTAGAGGGAAAATAATTATGTTTCAATGGATGTTAAATTCTAGGTTTGTTAATTGAGGTCAGTATTTACTGCCTGACTCACTTCCCACATGGCCCTTTGTTATATTATTACAAAGTTTAGTTGAGCTACTAAAAGAATTCTCTAAGTTTGTTTCTGAAGCTAATCACAGCAGTCTATCTTTAGATGAGGATCAGATGTCCCATGACCAGCAGCCAGGGGATTATGCACACTGAAATGGGCATTTAAAGGACTGTCTCCAACCTAGATAAAAGAACCCACGTCAGGTACTCTCAACTATCTTATGTGCAGTAAAACAGAATGGAATTGACTCTTGGACTTATATTTCCCACTTGAGGAGGACTTCTGCATTGGAGTCATATGTATAGGGAACTGCTGATCCCAAAAAACACCCACACCAAGATGAGAAGAAAACAGCATCAATGGGCAGCTGAACCAGGAGCCTGGTCCAAGGCTGTAAGACCTATTATACTAATCTAATTGAACTGTTTGTCAAATATTTTTTCCCTATCAACATTGAAAGTTATTGTTTTACTTTTAACCACACTGTTGTACTGAATGTTTAGGATGTGAAGAGAATTCTCTAGTGGAGTTGTCACAGAGTAACTACTCATGATCTGCAGTGTTGCTTGTTTTAAGTCTATTGCTGAAAGCATATGTACAATGCTTGTGTAAAAATAAGGTATAATTGATAAAATGTATGACCTATATAATGTTTCCTGGCTAACATACCTCTGAGCTAATTACTATGTATGATTAGTTTTCCACCAACATGGGTAACTAGGCAAATATATATATAAACAAAAAGTAGGCTTAACACTGAAGGACACGATGGATCCAGGGAAGACAGCAGCCACCCAGGCATCAGGGGACAGATACAGTAATTCCCCTATATACGAACCTTCAAGTTACAAACTTTTAAAAATGTGGATGTGTGTTTGCATGCCCAATCACATAAGTTAGTTCATGTGTCTGGTGTACATTGACATGTGTGTGCATCCTCTACAAGTGGTTGTGCTTTTGTGTACTTTACTGCACAGTACTGTATAGAGTACAGTAATACAGTATATTTATTTCAAGCCCAGGATGTCCAGAAGCAAGCATAAAAGCAGTGGTGATGTAGCTGGTACTGTTAAGAAGTGCCAAGTGACAACAATGAAAACAAAAGTGAAAATAATTGAGAGTGGAGTGAGGTGAAAAGATGGTAGACATTGCTCATTCTTATAACATCAATCACTCAACCATGCCACGATTCTAAAGAACATGGACGAGATCATGGAACATGTGAAGTCTGCTGTACCAATGATGTTGACAATAATACTGAAGTGTGGAAGAGTGATGGAGGAGATACAGAAGCTCCTCAGTGTGTGGATGCAGGATCACCATCAGCATTGAGTCCCACTCACCTCAATGCTGATTCAAGAGAAAGATAAAAGCCTTTATGAAGACTTGAAGAAGAAACACAGCAAAGAATCAGAGGATGCAATTTTAATGCCAGCCATGACTGGTTTCATTGGTTCAAGGCTAGAGCCAACCTTCACAATGTAAAACTAAGTAGTGAGGCAGCAAGTGCAGATATGGTAGCTGCCCAGGAATTTCCTGAAACACTTCGAGAAATTATTGATGAAGGTGCACATTTATCTGAGCAGGTTTTTAATGTGGATGAGACAAGACTGGACTGTACCAGAGAGGATGCCAGACTGAGGTTACATCAATAAGGAGGAAATGTTGATGCCAGGCTATAAAGCATCAAAGGATAGGCTAACTCTGTTGTTTGGTGGCAATACTTCCAGTGAGATGAAGCTGAAACCTCTCTGTTTATCATTCAGAGAATCCAAGAGCCCTTAAAAACATAGCCAAGGGCTCTCTTCCTATTGTGGAAGAGAACCCCAAATCCTGGGTTACACAAGCCATTTTCCAGGACTGGCTTTTCCATTACTTTATCCAGGAGGTAGAGGAATATTTCTTGGAGAAGGATGTCCTATTCTTTTGTTGCACAAAAATGCTCTGGGCCACCTCCCCATTCACGGACGTCTTTCATTCCAATGTGAAAGTAATGCAACTGCCAACTGAATACTATGTCACTCATCTAACCTATGGACCAGGGAGTTATAAAAAATTTCAAGAAATATTATTTATGTCACACTTTTCATCAAGCAGTAATGGTGAGTGATGAATCAGAAACAACTTTGTAATAATTTTGGAAGGGTTATAACATCTACAAGTACATAAAAAACATTGACTTTGCTTGGTGTGAGGTTACAGACATCACCATGAATGGGGTTTGGAAGAGTCTTTGCCCTCAGTTTGTTCATGATTTTCATGGATTTGAGAAGGTGAGTGAGGAGTCCAAAGAGGTCTTCAGCAACTTAGTGACCCTCAGTGAGAAGTTGGAGGTAGAGCTGCAAGAGGACGGCTTCATTGAATTTCTTGCTGTGCAACATGAGGAGATTACTGATAAAGACCTGATGGAATTGAAGGCCTAGAGAAAGAATGAAGAGAGACAAGAGGAAGAAGAAGTAACCAAAGAACTGAAGACATGCACAATGCAGGAAATAGCAAGGGGATTTTCTTTATTTGAGGAGGCACCGTTAATTTTTGAGCACAGGGCCTGAATGTAGAACAGTACCTGAAGGTTGCAGCAGTCATTCAGAATGCAATCCAGTGCTACCTTGTCATCTATGATGAGAAAAAACGATCTCAGACATCAATGGATTATTTTTTCAAGAGGGTAGAAAGAATTGAATCCAACAAGGAGCCAGAACCTGTGCTATCAGTGTCAAGTGTGAGTGAAATTGCAGTTTGCCCTCTGTCTCCTATTGCTGATGGTCCTTTAGCTCTACCATCTCCCACCTCCTCTCCCTCCTCCAGTCAGTAACTTCTTGCTGGTTTGCTCAATGCCAGCCCCTATGCCAGCTGTTGTACTGTTCTACTATAATTTTCAAGACACTGTACTGTAAGATTAAAAATGTTTTATTTTGTGTTTTTCTTTTAGTATTATTTGTGTGAAAAGTATTATAAACGTATTACAGTACAGTACCCTATAGCCAATTGTGTCAGTTGGGTACCTAGGCTAACTTTGTTGGACTTATGAACAAATTGGACTTATGAACGTGCTCTTGGAATGGGACTCATTCATATTTAGGGGACTTACTGTACTTCGGTCCATCAAAGATTTGCAATGAGAAGTGGAAATAATGGAAAAATCTTCACATATTGAGGAATGGGGACATCACTCTGCCTTATACATGGTTTAACGTAAACTTTACTGATCAGATTGGACTGTTTTGTGGCTTATTAAGCATACACTGTATATCTACTTTTGCCATTGAGAAGAAGAATGAATTTAAAATTCAAAATGGAGTAGCTATGGTTCAGACATACAAGGTAAAAGTAGGTGGCCTTTTGTGGATGTGATTTCAGATGTCTGTGTATTGCTGAGAACTTGAATTTTCCAAACACCAACAGGCATTCTAAAACAATATCTGCTAGCAGCTGCCAACTGCAACCTTATTGTCTGAAGGTCTCCTCTTGTAAGCATGAGTTCTTTCTCTTACTTTAGATATAGTAGTGACAAACAAGACAGTTCAGGCTATAGTCTTCCAGCAGAATGCACTAGGTTCTTTAGATATATATTAATATCCCTGGAGAAACTGAAACACAAATAAATAGAATAACTCAAAAGTCTACTTAGTTAAAAGGTATTTGTAGAGAGGACCCACTCCATAACTTTTTGTCCTGGTTGCCATCTAGAATAGGAAGACTCCTTTGGGAAATACTACAAGGATGCATTTTGATCATTATTCTGATTGTAATATGTGTGCTAATTTTCAAATATCTGTCAGGTACTATAATAAAGCAATCAAAAGTAAAGTAATATTTTAATAATACAAAATATTGGTGCTAAGCTTGGGACTCAATACTTCTTTGAAATGAAAGTCAACAACTTTCTCTCCTTTAATCCTGAAAATTTGACTTTGCCCTCATTTAGCAAGAAATAACCAGAGAAGTCATCTCCCCTATTCCCCTCAGGATTGAGAAGTATCAAAGTAAAGGGGGGGGGGAATTATAACCAAGCAGAACCTTATGAGACCTTCCCAGAACAGAACCCTCCCCCATATCCTCTGCTTTAGCTCCTCTCTGAAGTACTTAGATAAATAGTATCTAATGCACATTTCTTGAGTTGATTTACAGATGCTAAAACCCCCCACCAAATGGAAGAAATTAACTACTTGATGACCGTGTGCACATAGCCCCCAGACCTGCTGGTGCCTAAGGATTGATAAAGTTAACTCCTGTGACACTGCCCTGTTACTTCACCATTGGCCAATCAAAGAATTGTGCACAAGCTGATCACATACCCTGAGACTCCTCCTCCTTCACCTTGCTTTTGAACATTCTTTGATGAACCCCAATGGGGAGTTTGGGCTTTTTGAGCATTAGCTGTCCTGGACTCCTGTCTGGTGTCTTACAGTAATAAATACTACACTTTCCTTCACCACAACTTGGTGTCAGAAGGTTGGCTTTACTGTGTTCAGGCAAGTAGACCCAAGTTTTGGTTTGGTAACAAGGTAGACAAGCAGAAATTTGTCTTAGATCTAGTGAATCAGGATTCACTGTATTGCAGGAAAAGAAGATGAAGTGCCAAGGATCAGTCCACAAGATCAATGCATGCAATATTGGTTAGAGTTCAGATGAAACTCAAGTCAAGTTAGGGAACAAGATTTTTTTTTGTTTTTTTTGACTGAGGAGAATGGTACTTCTAAAACAAAATGTAAGGGGGTTCCTTGATGATGCAGTGGTTAAGAATCTGCCTGCCAATGCAGGGGACACAGGTACGATCCTGGTAGAGGAAGGTCCCACATGCCGTGGAGCAACTAAGCCCATGCACCACAACTGAGCCTGTGCTCTAGAGCCCAAGAGCCACAACTACTGAGCCTGCATGCTGCAAATACTGAAGCCCGCATGCCTAGAGCCCATGCTCTGCAACAAGAGAAGCCACTGCAATGAGAAGCTCACGCACCACAATGAAGAGTAGCCCTCACTCGCCACAATGAGAGAAAGCCTGTGCACAGCAACAAAGACTCAATGCAGCCAAAAATAAATAAATACATTAATTAATTAATATTTTTTAAAAAATGTAAGACACTGGTTTTCAAAATTCCATTGATATTTTGTTCTTCCAAATCAAGAAGAATGTAGTGGAGCCCATCCAGTACCTGAATTTTATGAGTAACAAGATGATTCATATGCAGTTGGTCCATGGATCCCTTATTGAGAAACACTGGCTCAAGAGGTAAGCCAAGTTGGAATTAGTACAGAAATGAAAGCAAAATAATAAAATTAAATAATACCAGTGTTGTTAAATTTTGTACAACTGGTTAATGTCTGTATTGAATGAGAGCTCAAGTTGAGTGTAAACTAAAATTGCCACAGGTCTAAAATGGTGGTATGATATGTTTATGGAATAATTGTATTATACTTTTATAATTAATCTTATATAATGTAGGGTGAATCAAAGGATTCTTTTTCTTTTTTGTTTTCAAAACTGTTTTGCTTTTCTAAATATTTCTAACTCTATTAATATTAAGCCTCTACCTCCTTTAGAATACTTACGTTCAACCTTATTTTAAGGACTACATGCTGCCATGTTTGGGGAGTTGAAGACCTAAGAAAGTCAAAAGGAGAATTCTAGTTAAGAATTGTCCATAGTAACAGTAAGGACGTAGGGGGAAGACATAAAGTTCCAGGACACTGGCCAAAGACGTCACCTACAATTATAAATCCATATGAATGGGGAGAGGCAAAATGTGAAATTTTGGTAGGAATACAAAAACACTCAGGCTCAAACCAGGAGAATAACAAGGTCAGAAGTATGCAATTCTATATTCAGGTTAACTCCAGCTGGGTTGGAATCCATAAATGAGGGAAATACGTAGAGTTCAATACATAGCTCTTCAAGTTGTTGTAGCAACTATTTCAGATCTACCTGACACTAGAATATAAAAATTTACTAATACACATGTACAAGATGAAGTAAATTCTAACCTTGATATCTGAGCCATGCAGTTTGAGTTCTGCTGCTAAGTGAAAAATTATGTGCCTTGTAGTTTGGAAAGCTAGATATCCACCTGCAAAATAATGAAGTTGAACCCTTATCTTACACCATATACAAAAACTCAAAATGGATTAAAGACCTAAATGTAAGAAAAAAAAAAACTACAAAACTCCCTCCAGAAAACTTAGAAGAAAAGTTTTATGACATTGGGTTTGGCAGTGACTTATTGGATATGACACCAAAAGTATAGGCAACTAAAGCAAACATAGGTTAATGGGACTGTAACAGGGAAGAGCCAAATCTGACTATGTGTTCGCTTTCTTTTACTTTAACATTTGCTTCCCATTGCTTTTGTTTACTAAAAGGTTACTGTCTATACATAACGGCCTGCCTCAGGGAACCCTGCCCCTCCGCCTGAATGTTAAACCAAAGTGCCTTTGTCCATGGAAGTATCCTGAGCCTGTCCACCTGTGAATGGCTGCAAGAAAGAAGAAATTAACACATTCTCTCCCCAAGGCTGACCATTCCAGGGGATATTTGCAAAATTTATGGCCTTTTTACTTTACTTCCTCATCTCCTCTCCCTCTATGTTCTATAAAAAAGAAAAATGGCATCCAGACCATGATAAGATGGTTTTTTGCAGACATTAGTCTGCCATCTTCTTGGTCTGCCAGCTTTCTGAATAAAATCATATTCCTTGCCTAAACATCTCATCTCCTGATTTGTTGGCCTGTTTTGCGGTGAGCAGAGCGAGCTTGAACTCAGTAACAGGACTACATCAAACTTATAATCTTTTGTACATCAAAAGACACAATCAACAGAGTGAAAAGGCAGCCTATAAAATGAAAAGTTACATCTATAAAGCACATTTCTGATAAAGGTTGATATCCAGAATGCATAAAGAACTAGCTGCAGAGCAAACTAATTAGAGAGCTTGTTGTAGAGCAAACAGGAAAAATGAGGGAAACAGATGTCTTTGAATAGACTTTCTTTTTCTCTCTCCCCTATCATTATCTACTTACCAAATCGTCTCTCTCTCAATCTCACTCTCTCTCTCTCAGTATATATATAGATACATAAACATATGATATTATATGATATATATGATATATATATATATATGATATATATATATATATATCATATATATATATGATATATATGATATATATATATATATGATATATATATCTATATATATATATCTATATATATATATAGATATATATATATCTATATATATATATAGATATATATGATATATATATATATGATATATATATATATATATCATATATATATATATATATATATGATATATATATATATATATCATATATATATGATATATATGATATATATGATATATATATATGATATATATATATCTATATCTATATATATATATGATATATATATATATGATATATATGATATAACATATATATGATATGTATATGATATACATATTTAATGTATATAATATATATTATATACATATACATATGATACATATGATATATGTATATATAATATATATGTATATATACATGTGTATGTGTGTATATAAGTATGTATGTGTGTATCCTTGTAACAACAGCCCAGTGGAAATTTAAAAAGATATCTACATTTCACAGAGGAACAATAATGCATAAAGATGTACAATACGCTTCTTAAGATCATACAGCAGGTAAGCAATGAAACTGGAATTTGAACTGAAATCAGCTGGATCTTCAAGACTCCCTGTCTTTCCAACGTAACAGTTTGATTCAAAGCAGCAGTGATTTTTATCCCAATGTTATGAAATGGATTAAAGATCTATGACTTTTAAAACCATTAAGCCTTTCATGAATCTCTGGAAGATAATTTTTGAAGTTTTTGAGCTTCTTGAAACAGAGTAGATAGTCACTGGTCATGAGGCTAGGTTACATGAATTTACAATCCAAGTGGTTCTGAGATACAGTTCAGAATATCTATAGGAGTACAACATGACACCTTAGAGTATTTTTCCTGAAACAATATATCTTTTAGCTCATATATACACATGAGATGCAAAGCAGACAATTCAAAGAAAATGAAGAAATTAATATCTATAGCATTTTCTCTGTGCCAAGCACTGTATAGATTCCTTCATACCTACTTCATTAACTTTGGGTTATGCTTTTTGGTAAGCACTTGCAACGCTGATCTTTGGTGCAATTTACATCATCTTTAGATATTTATCATGCTTGACTTTCTGTTGTAATTGGTGAGAGGGCTGGTCAGTAGTATCTCTGGGATAGAAGGCTACTCAACCATCAGATAAGGGGCAACTGGAAGGATGCTTGAAAATATGAAAAGCTACGTTGGATATGACTTTCAGCCACAGTATGCACCTGGGCATATTAGTGTGCTGAATTAATGAAGACTTCATCATTTTCCCCTGAGCCAGTCAGGCAACAAGATATACCTTAATAACTATTCTAGAATAAATATAAATATACTCTAACAAACATTCTAGAAATTCTTTCAGGCTAAAAATAAAAAGGAAGACAGAATAAAAGGAAAACCCATAGATTAGAATTGAGGTGGAAATCATTTTTCCAAATAAACACATGAAATATGTGGTAGCAAATGAGCAATCCCTCCTTCAAAGTGGTTACGCATTATGTGAGTGTAAAAGTTTATTCCAATAAAGCCAGCTATATTTTAGAAAACCACTTTTGGAATTCCCAATAGAACATTCTCTGGTAATATTTGGTCAGTCAAAGATGGATTGAAACTTGGAGAAACAATCACTTTGCCCTAATGGAAATTTTATTAACTTCGGAATTAAAAAATTCTGAGTGCAAATTTACACTGAGAAGCTTATTGAAATGACAACTAAAATCTGGGGATTATCTCCAGGATTACTCTTCTCACCTTGAAAATTGTTGGAAAACACATAGCTCAGTGATTTAACATACTTAGTAAGTTCTATATATTGTTGTTTTCATGAAAAAAAATAAGTCACATTATTGATAAAGTTGGGCAATACAATCCGGCAATCGAATGTAAGATGAGCCATTTTTTGTTTGTAATTTATAACCTCCTCTGGGACCATATCAAAGGAAAAATCTCCACTATTTTACATGGTGAGAATTAATACAGTGAGTATAACAACAAAGGAATAAGTACTAGCCTCCGGTAGTATCTTTTTTGAAGGGCACAATTATTTTTGATGCTGGAGTGCTGGACTTGTCTAAAGAGCAGTCTCTCTGCCTTATGCTCATCTCAACCTCCCAGATGCTTACTTTGGGACAAGAATCCTATGCAGACTCACCTCTAAGGGATCTGATCTGAGGATCTGATCTGAGGACCTTTGCAAACCGGCATGACTTGGCTGACAAGATGTTGCCTGAGCACAAAATTCAACCTGCAAGCTTGATTCCTCCCCCAGGCTAACAGGATTTCTCTGCTTTTATTTTCCTTCCCAGGGACTCAGAAACAGATCTGTCTGTTAGAGGAGACTGTATAAACCGGCCAAGGAGAACTGAGGCCACACTGCTACAAACACAGCACAGGATGGCTTTCTTTCTTTCTTTTTTTTTTTTTAAACTACTTTATTGAGGTGTGATTGACATGTAAAAAGCTGGACATATTTAATGTATACAACTCAATGACTTGAAGCTAGGTATACATCCATGAAATCATCACCATCATCACGTTGCCAAACCAAAACTTGTGTCTGCTTGCCTGCACACAGTAAAGCCAATCTACTAACACAAAGTTGTGGTGACGGAAAGTGCAGTGTTTATTATAAAGCACCATACAAGGAGTCCAGGACAGCTAATGCTCAAAAAACCCAAACTCCCCAATAGGTTTCAGCAAAACATTTTTAAAGGCACGGTGAGGGAGGGGAGTTCCAGGGTATGTGATCAGCTTGTGCACAATTCTCTGATTGGCTGATGGTGATGTAACAGGGTGGCATCACAGGAGTTAAGATTATCAATCCTTAGGTGCCAGGAGGCCTGGGAGATAGGTGCTCATGGTCTTCAAGCAGTCAAATCCTTCCATTTGGTGGGGGTTTTAGCATCTGTAATGTACATCAGATACCATTATTTAGGTACTTCAGAGAGGAGATACAGCAGAGATATGGGGGAGGTGGTCTATCCTGGGAAGGCCCCAGAGGGTCCTGCTCAGTTGCAATCAAACCCATAGACATATACATCACCTTCAAAAGTTTCTTCCTGCCCGATTGATTGACTGATTGATTTTCCCAATGGTAAGAACATTCAACATAAGATCTACCCTCTTAGTAAACTTTAAGCATATTATACTGTATTGTTAGCCTATGCAAGATAAATAAGTGCTGGTGATCTATAGAGCATAGTGTTTATAACTATCAAATTTCCTGGCATTCTTGAAAGGCATCCCTTGTTCCTGCCCTGAATGACTGAGGCTCCTCCCATGTGACATGAGTCTCGTTCATAGGCAGTGGGATAGTGTCCCTTTGCTATTTGGATGCAGCAGGTGGAAAGAGTTAGAAAGGTGGAGAAGTAAGGATAAGTGACCCACATCTCCTCTGGGAGAATGTATGATGTGACAATAAATTTGAACAAAACCACAGTGTGGGTCACCACAGCAAGCAAACAGGAAGGCATAGTCAATTTTCACCTTGATGATTATTGTCACCCTGGGTAGCAACTCTAAGATTGGCTTCAAAGGTTATAATGGCAGGGAGCTGAGTATGCAAGGGAAAAGGCTGACCAGATTTGCTACAAATAACAAAAAATATTTGCTTGTATAACAGTTGTTGACAAAAAAATAAATAAAATCACAACTTAAAAGTTGAGAGTTATGCTTTATCTGGTGGGAGTTTTTAGGACTTCAAGCCCAGAAGGCAGCATCTCAAGTAGCCCTGAGAGAAATGCTTCAAGGAGGCAAGGGGAGAGCTAGAGTATACAGGAGTTTTGCAACAAAGGGCAGGTAATTGAAAACATCAAAAGATTACTGTTAATTAAGGAAAACCGGACCTATCAATTTAAGGAATTTAGCATTTTTCTATGTATGGGAAAATGCAAGAGTCTGGGCTCACTGAAATCATTCCTTTGATATTGACCTCAGCTATCTGGGGCCAGTATCCTCTGTTTTCATATCCTGAGTTTCCTCAGGGCTCACCCTAGGGAGTGGCTGCAGTCTGATGGCTGTTAGATGGCAAGTATCCTTTCCTTCCTGAGTTCCCTCAGGGCTTACCAGCTCACCATAGGCTGTGGCTGCAACTGCTGATGACTGTGTCATCCTTTAGTTTACTGATATGGCAGGAAATATTCCATTTCTCACAGTTCAGTATATAAAAGTTTCTATCCAGACCATAATCTCCCTGGGGCATTTATTAAAAATTTTTCACGCTTCAGAGATGAAGAAATCAAGACCTGGAGAGGGTTGGTGGCTTTTCCAAGATAAATGCACCTGGAAGGTGTTAGGGCTAAGACAGAAACCCAAACCTCTGGAGGTCAGAATCTTGGTTTATTCTCTTTTTCCATCTATATCTGCTGCCAGGGCTGCAGCCACACTGTCAATACTGCCAACCCCATAGCTGCTCCAAGAAACTCCCTAGTTATGATAATAATCCCTAGTAATCATAATAATTTTCATCATTTGCTTTGTGTTGCTTGTGCACCAGATTATATTCAACACTTTATATAAATTATCCCACTTAATCCTTAAACATTGTATAAAATAAGAATGATCATTATCTCCATTTTTTAAATGAAAACTGAATGAGGAAGTTATGCACTTGCTCAAGATCACAGAGCCAAGAGTAAACCTTGGTCTTTTTGATTTCAGGACCCAGGAATGTAAATCTTATTTTCCCAGAGCCAAAAGATCCCCTCAGCCTTCTTCCTGACCCACAAGTTCTAGGATTTTCAACACACAAAGAAGTGTTGCCACTCCCTCTTCAAAGCCTCCCTTTGGGCTTCCTATTGCCTGTAGTTTTAACTTCTGGAAACTAGGAAGAAAATTAAGGAGCAGGCATAGATATAGAGACCTGAGGTTTCCAGATACTCCCCACAAAAATATGTTCCTTTCCTTTATTTTCTCCTTGTGTAGCAAAAATTTTTCTCCTTTTTTTTTTTTTTTTTTTTTTTGCAGTACACGGACCTCTCACTGTTGTGGCCTCTCCCATTGCGGAGCACAGGCTCAGGACGCGCAGGCTCAGCTGCCATGGCTCACCGGCCCAGCCGCTCCGCGGCATGTGGGATCCCCCTGGACCGGACCGGGGCACGAACCCGTGTCCCCTGCATCGGCAGGTGGACTCTCAATCAGTGCACCACCAGGGAAGCCCTTTTCTTCTCTTATTTCACCCTTTTGCTACATACCTGTCTGAGGGACCCATGGGCTTAATAAATAGCCCCACCCAAAACAACGTGAAGAACACAACCAGGTAAAAGTGGAGTTGTAGGAAACAAAGTACCACTGGCTTTGAGGAATTCCTAGAAATGGTTTTATTCTTGGTATCTTTAGCACTTATTCCTCTCTATGAACTTTTGGTACCCTGTGGCCAGCCCAATCAATTATTCTATTTCAATCTTTCACAAGTGGTTCCAGATTTTTTCAGAGCTCTTAATGTATCTAATTTCATGGTGTTACCATATACTTGTCTTCCACACTATCCACGCCTTTTACTAAAAAGGCAGAACTCGCTGTAAATCGCAGGATGAACTCTAGTCTCCTTGTGTGGTCTCAGTATTTAGAGACTGGATTTTTACTCAGATATAATAGTTTTGTGAAGAGCCAGCTGAGGGGTAAGCAGAAGAGCATAGTAGTCCAGAAGTCAGAGTTTCTGGGTCTAATCTTGTCCCTGTAAATATCTAATTTGGTTCATTCAGAAAATATCTACTGAGGAGTTGTCCCTTGCCAGTTGCTATGTTGATGACTATATGAACCCTCACTTTCCCTTTCTTTCTCTGCAACATTAAATCGTCAGACTGCAAAATATCTCAGGTTCCTTTCAACTCTTACATTCCTAGTGCATAGTGGGAAGCTTGTAAACATGGTAAAACTTTGGTATGTAATCTCTGGTTTAGATGGGGTCTTTATTTATTTGGTGCTGTGAGAAACTGTGGCGGATAGGTTTGGTAAGAGTACTACAGAGATAAAGAAACAGATGGATTTCAGACTTCCCACCCCACCCCTTTCTTCTTATACCTCATATTCTGTGCCCTCCATCACTGACACATTGGGTCTACCCTAGGGATAGAAGTAGAGTAATAATGATGCCAAAATATTGGCTCCCTGTGCACCAATGTCAAACAGAAATACAGAGACAGAGTTTTGGAGGAAAGAGAAAGAGTAGCTGTACTTCTTTGCCAGGCAAAGAGGGAATACAGCAGGCTAGCACCTCCAGAAACTGTGCCCCCTTGGAGAAGATAGTGAGAAGTTTTTATAATAATGGTTCAAAGAAGGTGTGATCAGCTCGTGGACATTTTTCTGATTGGTTGGTGGTCAGGTAAGTGGGAGTCAGCATCATCAACCTTCTGGTTCCAGTTTGTCTGGAGAATACGTGTTTGTGGGCAGCATACTATCATTAATCATTAACTTTTCCTACCTGGAGGGAGTTTCAGTATCTGCAAAACTTCTCAAAGATATTGTGTGTGTTCATTGATGGGGAAAAAGGACCTTGCCCCAAGTTTGAACTATTGTTTCTCTTGACGCTGTTTCTTTCTTGTTTTATATCCCCTCCCTTCCCTAATTAAAAACTGCTTGAATCTGCCCGCTAGAACTCAGGGAACGTAATGGAGGCTGAATGAAGGCTATTTCCTGTAATCAAAGAAAAGGGGGACACAGAAAGCCTTTCTGCCCAGGAGCCCCACAGGGCACTGCTCAATATGACCCCCCCCCTTTTTTTGATACTCCCTCAATCTTGAGGAGAACAGGTGTTGGACAAAGAAGGGAATAATTTTTTTGGATAGAGACATTAATCATAAACTCAGTTTTAGGGGGAATTGGTTTTAATCCTCATTTTGGTTTTATCTTTCCCCAAATCCTTCAGAGAATGGGGTGGTGACTTCTCTAACTACTTCCTCCTGAGGTAGGGTGTAGTCTTGCCTAAATTTTGGGGAATAGATACTGAATTAGAAATATTTAAGTTTCAAGTCCTGGATCTGTGTCTTACATTATTAAGGTCTCAATCCCTTGTTCCACCATTTTGGTGCAATAGACCCAGTTAGAGGTAAGAGGAGTGATAGCTAGAACTTTAGTAGACTAAATAGATTTCATTTCCTTAGGAATTCAGGAGAGTAAGTCTGAAGCCAGTCTGGAATCAGCACTTCAGAGAGACTTATTGTAGCCAGTTGTTTCCAAACCATTCCCTGTATGGGTAAACCCATCAAGGCAATCCTGAAGATCCAGAAATAGGAAGCTGACTACTTATCTAGCAGTTAGAATTACCAAAATAATCAGTATGTGAATCTATATATAGGTAAAATTTATGAGAAAAGATAAGACAACAGAACTTTCATTCCTCTTGTAGGAACAAATAATTGAAGTTTCCCAAAGGGTGAGATGTCTGCTTCTCAGGAGTCCGCTTGCTGGCTGTAGGCAATATTCTTGCCCTGGTGTGATGTACCTACATTTTTACTCCATCCAGTTTTAGAGAGGTGTAAGTAGTAAGAAGAACGTCATAGGATCCCTTCCATTTTTCTTTAAATGGTTGCTCAGGTCATTGCTATTTTTCACTTTCAGCACCGCCCAGTATCCTGCTTTGAGGGGATGCAAGAGAGCTTCTAGGTGAGGGTGAGACCTGTGGAACACAATCTCATACATAGTAGTTAACAACTGACCAATCTGTTGAACATACTGTTTGATTTTCCTTTTTCCTTCTGTGTTAGAAATGTTTCTTTTTCCTTGCTCTTAGGAGCTAAGAATGGTCTCCTGTACATAATTTCATAAGGACTCAATCCTAGCCTGCTTTTAGAAGCCATCAGTATATGGAGGAGAGCAATTGGCAAGACCTTGTCCCATTTTGGGTGAGTTTTCTGGCATAGCTTGGTGAGAGTTTTCTTAATAATGTCCTTAAAAGAGTTTTTGTCCCTTCCGATGCTTTTTCTGTTCTGACTGGTAAGGCCTCTATTCAATCTTGATCTAGGCGTAACCGTCTTAAATCTTTAGCAAAATTTCATTGAAGAGGGTTGGGGAATATTTAAATCCTTGTGGCATAGCTCAGAGAATTCAAATTTGCAAAAATACAGAATGACTGCATCTGAAATCATTTCCACAATTGTCACCTAGTTTTACCATAGTTACTCCATTTTGACTTTCAAATGTATTCCCCTCCTCAGTGTTAAAACAGATGTTATTGTTATTAATTTCAGTGCTTTCCTAGATATGAGGAGATGCAAGAATTTGGACTCATAAGATCTTCTGTAAATATGTAAAGGCCTGTTCTGCCAGTTTTCTCAGAGCATGGAGTGACTCATTTCTGTTCTCCACCCTGAATTCATTTCAGTAGGTGTTGAAGGTCAGTGGCCACAGTAGCCATTGACTTAATCCTTGCAGAGGCAGAAGGCAAGTGCCAATTTTCAGTTGGCAGGGCCCCTTCAGGGTCATAATTTTGACCCTGGTTTGGGGAGCATTTCATGACCATTTTGTCCCACAGTGCTAGGAATGTTCATTCTCAGGTCTGGTGAAGATTTCATTGATAGGTCACTCAATGTGCTATTATTGGACTTGTCCTTATTAACAGTGCAAAAAGTCTCTGGACCACCTGTCTTACTAGTCTCTTATGGTCCAGGAAAATATTCCCTCTTGTTGCTTCTTCCCATATCTAAAGTTACACTATTACAATCACTGATCTCACATGGAACTATATGTCATTTTACCAGAGGCTCAGTCACACATTTGATAATGTAAGAAACAACAATTTTCTGAAAAAAAGGCAATATAGGAAACAATATAGCTAGTTAGGTCAATATAGTTAGTAAGGTCATAAGTAAGAATATAATTCAAGAACTTCTATTAGGTGCTGCCCAGTATATCCCAGGTCATCTGACTTAGTCTGTTCTGTACCATCATTATCTTTCAGGGAAATTATATACTGGCACTGTCCATAAGGCACCCAGCCCAGTTTCCTAGTGTTACTAGACTGATCATCCTTAGTATGATTTAAATGTTCTCAGCATAGAGGAGTCTTTAAACTTAAATTACCATAGCCTGGTGTTAACTACATAAATCTATCACACAATCATGGGAAGTTTTATTTCTTGGCTGAAATTTTGCTTGTTGCTCTGATTGAACTTGACTAATAGAGGAAAATTCATATTTATGGTCAGGGTCAGAGCAGGTATTATTAATTGGCCAGGTGAGGGGATTCCAATCCCACTTAGTAATATCAATAGTGGCCTAAGAAGGACTATAACTTCTTTTTTCTAAAATAAATTTCCTAAGAGTCAACCAATTATAGCCTTGGAGTGGAGAAATCCACCAAGGTAACCCAGAAGTGCTAGATATGGGTAACTGGCCACAAACCCAACAATTGGATTGATTTTTAAAACTAGCATAGAATCATGCCTATAATAGAAAAGCATTTGATTCATATGCAAAGGTCTAAGAAGTCAAGAAAACATTATAAAAGATCATTTGAGTCAGGTCCAGGATCTTGGGCTAGCTGTCTATTTCTGATGTCATCTTCTTCTCATCCTGGTGTGAGTGCAGTTTCTTCTCAGTTTGAGCATTGTTTTAAGGTGATTTTAAGGTCAGCAGTCCTCTCTATAGGCCAGTCCAGTGCAGGCACCATTTGTGAGTAGAAATTAATCCAAGAGTCAATTCCCTTCAGTTTCATGGTGTATGAGCTAGTTAAGAGTACCTGATAAGAGTCCTTGTGTCTAGGTTGGAGATAGTCCTTTAAATTATTTTTCCAGTATGCATAATCCCTTGGTTGCAGGTCATGAGTCATCTGATCTTCATCTAAAGTTAGATTACTAAAATAAGCTTCAGAAACAGAGTGTCTTTAATAATTCAATTAAACTTTACATTAATATAACACAACAATGGGGAATTATCTGGGAGGTGAGTCTTAGTGAATACAGACCTCCATTAACAAAACTGGCATGTAATATTTACTGAAACATAATCTTTTTCTCTCTAAAATTACCCTCATTTTTACCAAATATAACAAAATTAAGACTAGTTTGTTTGCAAAATAATTCTGGTCTCAATAAACTTGGCTTGTTGATTTATATAACTGTAATTGACCATATAGGCTTTTTTTTTTTTTTTTTTTTTTTACTTTGATGAAACTTTTATAAGGAGTTTCAGACTGAACTTTTAAAAGACCTCTCAAGGCTAGGAAAATCACGCCAAGGGCTTGTCACAGATTTTGCCTAACAGAACTAGGTGAATTCCTCTCTTTTCAAGGTCCCCAAAATACCTTGAGATTTCTGTATCTGTTAGTGAGGTAGCCTTCTTAATTTATCTGACAAAGCTGCTGTGAACCTAAGAGTTTCCAATCTCTGAAGGGAACAGATAGAGAAAAAAGATAAATGTTTCAGATAGAAGCAGATAAATTCTGCTTTTAAAGGTATAATTTACCGAATTACTATAAACCATAATTAGTTTGAGGATAAGGATTTCCTTATACCTGGAAAACACAAATTCAAACAAGTAATTTTTCAGATAGAAACCATAAAAATTATAGCCATATTCACCAGTTCACTCAGGCCTATGTGACTAATCCTTTTTGTTAACAGTTTTATGAAGCCATCAAGTTTCCCATTAGAATTCTTCAATTTCTTACCCAGTTTAGCATTATGGTCTGAAAATCAGAAACCTGTATTTATCCAAAAGTCCTTTCTATAAATCTTCTTCAAGAGGCAGAATTTTTGCAAAAGATTCGAGTGAAACCATAAATGTCTATAATGACGAAAGACTTAAGAAGGCACGTTTAAAATCTGATTATAATGCAATTGACAAAGTAACTTGGTTACTGCTGTGACATACAACACTTTCAGAAAATAGAACTATGACTGATAATGTTTTACCAGGACATATCAGAATTTTAGAAACTCCATCTAATTTCTAGAATATCTATATTAGTAACATTTGCCATACAATATAAACTAAGAAGATTTATTATGTATTTGACAATTCTTCTCATGTAATTTAACATACCAAATGAACATAATTAGTATAATATCTGTCTTTGGGATGCTTCAGGGGCCCCTTGAAGCATCCCAAAGTTAGCTAGAGGTCAAAGAAACTTCATTACAGTTTGATTTGGAAGTTTTGTCAAAAAAAAATCAAAAAGGATTTAGAACATTTAGTCAGATAGGATCATAGGTCACTGTGAAATAATAGTTATTTTTGTAGCCAAAGTGGCAATAAAAGTTTTCAAAGGCAAATACAGATCTCTTAAAAGGTAAAGAAACTTAAAATCTGTTATCAAAGGCAGCTCAACATTTTTTAAAAAACTTGTCCTTTGAACAGAGAGAAAAAACACTTTCAAGCTTTGCAGCAGTTTACATTTAAAATTTATTTACTCACTTCAATTTTTTCTAAACTTAGTCACCCCTGATCATACACAAAACTCTTTCCTTGGCATCCACTTTCCACAAACTTTCATCACTTTCTGTATCCATCACTTTATTTTTCCATCCAGAAACAGCCAGTTGTAAGTCAGACCTACTTTCTTTTCCCTTAATACAATGCAATTCCATTCCTCATCTCCTCTTTACTGAAAACTCACATCCTACTTTCCTTAAACAACCATGAACTGTCCTTTATATCAGCACTCTGTAGATTGGTAAACATAAAACCAAATAATAATTTCTTGAAAAATGTGCTTTCTTATAGAAAATATCTCGTTGTGACATGAAACACATTTATTAATCAATCTAAACCTTTTGTTTATCTGTGAAAGTAAACCAGTGTTCAGTAATTAATGTTTCAGTAGCTTAGTTTATTTGGAAATGGTCTAGTTATTCAATAAATTTCCATCATTTAACTTAATTTAGCACAACTCTAAAATTTCAAGTTGTCAAATATCTGGAGAGATTATTCTTAAGTAGACATTCCTAAAATATAATTGTTCCTAAAAATTTCATCCAAAGCTCTTATCTTATTTGCATTTTCTTTCCTTAAAAGTTTCTTCACATTGAGTTACTTTCCTTGCTGAAAATTTGCAACAGACATAATAAGATCTTATTTAGCTTATATTAAGCCTAGGTACAATAAAAGTATTATACTTATGTTGATAACTCTAAAGACATGTCTATATTAATTAGATCAACAAACTTAAACATTGATACCAGGTATTAATTTAATACTGAATATTTCCCAATTCACATGAACCTGAAATTCATTTAGCTTAATTTCTCTTGTATTTAGAATTGTTTGATTTGTAAGAGCTTACTTTTCTTTAAGCCAATTAAATGGGTCTCATTTACAAATTAATCTCAGAAATATTATCCAAAGACAGACACATACTGAGATATACATATATCCAGACAGACACAGTGAGAGACCTAGCTTTCTGCTTGAGGCTTAAAATGTCTCTCTGTCTCTGTCTCTCTCTCTCTTTTTTTTTTTTTTTTGGCTTGAAGTTTTACTAATTTACTCAAGGCTGAAATCTCAGCCAAAGTGGGCTGTGTATCTCAAGGACATGATAAGAGTTAACTCCAAGTTTTTCTCCTAAGAATATTTTTGTCCTCTCAGGGTCAGAATTCTGAAAAAGTATTTCAGTAAGCTAGCTTTCTCTAATTGTACATGCAAAAATAACTCATTTTGTAGTTTTTAAAAAGTTTTATTTTAACCAATTTTCTCCAGAGTCTAAAGAATACTGTGGCCATCCTGTGTCAAAAAAAAAAAATCTTTATTTTCTTCATTGGATCATAACTATAGATCGACCAGTCATTCAAAAATTTTCCCAAGGGGCTCCCAGGTGGGGGTGGAACCTCAGAGGAAATGTTTCCCATTTTGGTTTGAGCAGTTGGCAATAAAAGTTAGATGTTAACGTGCTCAAATGAAAACCTAAACCTTCACCTTGACAGCTGGAAGTCACACATAAAACATAAACCATAAGAGGAAACAGCAAAGAGATGCTCAAAAAGAAAAAGAAAAACATATAGTGGAAACCCACCCAAACTTGACTTCCGAGTCCCACTAGACCTGGACCTTTGCCCTAAGTGGTGCCTACATCAGAATTTCCCTTTGCTGAGAGAATTCCACACTGGGATTTCCCTTTTCAGGGAAATGTGCAAATTGAAACTGAAGTTTCTGAACGGTGTACAGTCAGAATCTCACAATTAATAATAATACCCCACTACCCCACAGCAGTATGGATAAAGGGTAACCTTGGGGCAGAGTTATCTTTTAGAATGATTTGTGATCCTCATTTTTGCTGTCATTAACTTAACTCAGGCTCTTATAACTTTATTCCTGTATTAATACAACGGAGGAGAAATTTATCTGAGTTTCCTGCCTCAGTTCCATTTACTGTCCCCAGTCCTTTTAAACCACCGTGTGCTTCTGCTTTTATCTTTCAATTCTAAACATGCAACTGTAGAAGTTCTCAGCTCCCTGTTGCCTCCCACACCTGGACCATCCTCTCCCCTGGCTCCACACTACAGGCTAGACCACACTGTACACTTTCTATGTATAACTCGAGTCATTTCCACCTTCCTCTCTTCCTTTATACCAAGTGCCATTCTATGTATTCCTCAAAAACCAATCCATGTCTTTGCTTCATCATGAGGATTATTCAGACTATCCAAAACTTACTCATCTTACTGTCTCTACATCCCAGTTGAAATAAACAAGTATTAATTTACCTATCAGTTGCAAAAACATGTTTCAGTAGCTGACAATATGTATATGAATAAGCAAGACTTTAGCCTTCTTTCAGTATAATACAGTAAATCATCAAATACCCTTTAATTTGACCACAGTATTTATATTGTGCATCACAATGTTTTTTCATGAAACAATAGTGTTAATGGTTAACTCCCTGTGATGTTTTTTATTGTATTCTATGTGTGTAAAATGATGACTGCCAATTGACAAAATTGATTTCATATCTCACTAATAGGTCAAAAAAGAAGTTTGACAGCATTGATTTATAAGAGGAGAAAGAAATGTAAACCCTTGCTACTCAAAGTATGCTGTATGGAACAGTAGCCCCAACATCACTTAAAATCTTTATCTTTTTTAATATATTTATTGGAGTATAATTTCTTTACAATGTTATGTTAGTTTCTGCTCTATAACAAAGTGAATCAGCTATATGTATACATATATCCCCATATCCCCTCCCTCTTGTGTCTCCCTCCCACCCTCCCTATCCCACCCATCTAGGTGATCACAAAGCACTGAGCTGATCTCCTTGTGCTATGCGGCTGTTTCCCACTAGCTATCTATTTTACGTTTGGTAGTGTATATATGTCAATGCTACTCTCTCATTTCATCCCAGCTTACCCTTCCCCCTCCCCGTGTCCTCAAGTCCATTCTCTACATCTGCGTCTTTATTCCTGTCCTGCCCCTAGGTTCATCAGAACTACTTTTTTTTTAATAGATTCTATATATATATATATATATATATGTGTGTGTGTGTGTTAGCATACCACATTTGTTTCTCTTTCTGACTTACTTCTTTCTGTATGACAGTCTCTAGGTCCATCCACCTCACTACAAATAACTCAATTCCATTTCTTTTTATGGCTGAGTAATATTCCATGTATATATATGTGCCATATCATCTTTATCCATTCATCTGTCAATGGGCACTTAGGTTTCTTCCATGTCCTGGCTATTGTAAATAGAGCTGCAATGAACATTGTGGTACATGACTCTTTTTGAATTATGGTTTTCTCAGGGTATATGCCCAGTAGTGGGATTGCTGGGTTGTATGGTAGTTCTATTTTTAGTTTTTTAAGGAACTCTCATACTGTTCTCCATAGTGGCTGTATCAATTTACATTCCCACCAACAGTGCATGAGGGTTCCCTTTTCTCCACACCCTCTCCAGCATTTATTGTTTCTAGATTTTTTGATGATGGCCATTCTGGCCAGTGTGAGGTGATACCTCATTGTAGTTTTGATTTGCATTTCTCTAATGATTAGTGATGTTGAGCATCCTTTCTTGCATTTGTTTGCAATCTGTATATGTTCTTTGGAGAAATGTCTATTTAGATCTGCTAGAAATGCAGAATCTCAGGCTCTGCCTCAGACTTACTGAATTAGAGTCTACAATTTATATGCTCATTAAAGGGTGAAAAGTACTGATAAAAACAACCACATATAAAACATGAGAAGTATTAAATGGATGTATGTTTGGAGGATGGGAAAAGAAAAGGCACAGACACAAGGCTAACTTTTATTGAGCCAGGCAGTGGACTGGGTTCTTTCATATAACTTGTCAACTCCGTCTATTAAAAAAAAAAAAATGTAAGTTGGATATTGCCATTCTCATTTTCTGAAGGGAGGATATTATGGCTGAGAAAGGTTAAGAGTTTTAGCCTAGGTCACACAATTAATAAAAGACAGAGACACAGACAGCAAACATATTTGCAAGGCATATATCCTATAAAAGACTTTTATCCAAAACTTACAAAGAATCTTAAAACTCAACTATAAGAAAAAAAAGTTTTAAAACTTAGTCAAAGGATCTCAATGGACACTTCAACAAAGAAGACATACAAATTACAAATAAGCATATAAAGATATGCTAAATGTCATATATCATTATGGAATTGTAAACTAAAACACCAGCTAGATACCACTGCACACCTATTAGAATGGTTAAATCCCAAAATAATGACAACACCAAATGCTGACAAGGATGTGGAACAATGGAAACTCTCATTCTTTGCTGGTGGGAATGAGAAATGGTATAGTCACATTGTTACCAGAGTTGCCAACAGACCCTTGCTCAAAACCCACCAACCTCTTCTTTAAATAGGACTTAACATATGTCTTTAAGTCACAGAATCTGAAAACAAAGAAAGGAAGCTATAGGAAGAGAAAAAGAAAAACTGCATAAAACCAGGTGAAATCAAGATGGTGATGAATTGTATGCTATGTTCTTGGATTGGAAGAATTAATATTGTTAAAATGGCCATACTATCCAAAGCAAACTACAGATTTAATGTGATCTCTATCAAATTACCCATGACATTTTTTACAGAACTAGAACAAAAAATCTTAAAATTTATATGGAAACATAAAAGACACAGAATTTCCAAAGCAATTCTGAGGAAAAAGAACAAAGCAGGAGGCATAACCCTCCCAGACTTCAGACAGTACTACAAAGCTACAGTAATCAAAACAGCATGGTATTGGCACAAAAACACACATGCAATGGAACATAAAATGGAACAGAATAGAGCTAGAAATAAACCCACACACTTATGGACAATTAATCTTCCACCAAAGAGGCAAGAATATACAATGGGGAAAAGACAGTCTCTTCAGCAATGGTACTGGGAAAGTTGGACAGCTGCATGTAAATCAATGAAGTTAGAAAACACCCACATACCGTATACAAAAATAAACTCAAAATGGCTTAAAGACTTAAATATAAGACAAGAAACCATAAAACTCCTAGAAGAAAGCATAGGCAAAACATTCTCTGACATAAATTGTAACAATGTTTTCTTAGGTCAGTCTCCCAAGGCAATAGACATAAAAGCAAAAATAAACAAAGGGACTTAATCAAGCTTATAAGTTTTTCACAGCAAAGGAAACCATAAACAAAACAAAAGACAGCCTATGGACTAGGAGAAAATATTTGCAAATAATGCTACTAACAAGGGCTTAATTTCCAAAATATACAAACAGCTCATATAATTCAATGACAAAAAAACAAACAACCAATCAAAAAATGGGCAGAAGACCTAAATAGACATTTCTCCAAAGAAGACATACAGATGGCCAATAGGCACATGACAAGATGCTCATCATCACTAATTATTAGAGAAATGCACATAAAAACTACAATGAGGTACCACCTCACACAAGTCAGAATGGACATCATTAAGAAGTCTAAAAATAATAAATGCTGGAGAGGATGTGGAAAAAAGAGAACCCTTTTACACTGTTGGTGGGAATGTAAATTGGTTCAACTACTGTGGAAAACATTATGGATATTTCCAAATAAACTAAAAATAGATATGATCCAGCAATCCCACTCCTGGGAATTTGGGCAGATCCAAACAAAACTGTAATTTGAAAAGATACATGCACCTCTATGTTCATAGAAGCACTATTCACAATAGCCAAGACATGGAAACAACCTAAATGTTCATCGACAGATGAATGGATAACGAAGATATGGTGTGTGTGTGTGTGTATATATATATATATATATATATATATATATATAATGGAATATTACTCAGCCATTAAAAAGAATGAAATAATGCCACTTGCAGCAACAAGGATGGACCCAGAGATGGTCATACTAAGTGATGTAAGTCATAAAGAGAAAAGCAAATACCATATCATATCACTTATATATGGAATCTAAAATATGACATAAAAGAACATATCTACAAAACAGAAAGAGACTCACAGACATAGAGAGCAGACTTTCGGTTGCCAAGCGTGAGGGGGGTGGGGGAGGGAAGTACTGGGAGTTTGAGATTAGCAGATGCAAACTCTTATATATAGGATGGATAAACAACAAAGTCCTACTATGTAGCACAGGGAACTATGTTCAATATCCTGTGACAAACCATAATGGAAAAGAATATATATATATATGTATATACAGTCACTTTGCTGTACAACAGAAAGTGTTAACACATGTCAACACAACACTGTGAATCAACTATACTTCAATAAAATTTTTGAAAAACATGATGCTGAATCTGACCTGCAACAGACCCCGAGTCTCATTTTGCACTGATTTTACTACATTAGCATACTAAATGACACATCAACTGGTGACCACAAGAAGTCACTGACACAGAAAGAAGAGAAGGGGGGCACCCCATTTCCAGGAAAACCCTGCCTCTTACCCAGAAAACTATGTATATGCCTCCCAATCATTAATCTCTCTGCTTCCCCCCATTGTCCTTACTCCTTAAAAGGAAATTCCTCTCTCCATTAAGGTGAGAAATTTATTTGTGAACCATGACCTCACTTTTCCATCCTCTGGCCATTGAATGAAGCTTGTCGTGCTTCAATCTCAGCTTCAATTTTGTTTTCAGCTATATGAACTGGAATGGAAAAATAACCTCCCCACCAAGGCAGAGGGCCTCAGCGGGTCTAAGGCCCAAGCAGAAATACATACATCTTAATTCAGTAACAACATTGGAAAGCACAGTTTCTTACAAAGCTAACCATAGTCTGATTATATAATCCAACAGTCACACTCCTAGGTATTTACCCAAATGAGTTGAAAATTTATGTCCACACAAAAAACTTATGTCCATATAGCAACTTTATTCATAATTGCCCAAACTTAGAAGCTACCCAGACATCCTTCAGTGCGTTAATGGATAAATGAACTGTGGCACACCCAAACAATAGAATTTGAAAAGATACAAATTCTCTTCTACAGAAGAGAGCAGTGTAGTTTCGAACAGCAGCACCACAAGGTCCCTGACGGCCTTGTCATTCTTGTCTGCTTCTGCCTTCTGCCGCAGGGTTTCCACAATGGGGTAGCCAGGATTGATCTCCAGATGCTTTTTGGCCATCATGTAGCCCATGGTCGAGTTGTCCCGAAGTGCCAGGGCTTTCATGATGCACTCCATGTTGGCAGTCCAGACTTTCAATGCTAAAAGGAAATGAGTTTATCAAGCCATTAAAAGATATGGAAGAAATTTAAAAGTATACCACTAAGTGAAAGCAGGCAGTCTGAAAATATTATATTGTATTATTTCAACTATATGACATTCTGGAAAAGGAAAAACTATGGAGATAGTAAGCAGATCAGTGGTTATCAAGGGTTCAGGGGCAGAGAGGACAGGATGAATAAATGTATCACAGAATATAACATGGTGGTAAAACTTCTATATGATTCTGTAATGATCAATACATGACATTATACATTTTTCCAAACCCAAAGAATTGTTCAACACAAAGAGTAAACTCTACTGCAAACTATGGACTGTAGTTTATAATTATGTATCAATATTGGTTTATAAGTTCTACCAAATGAACCACACTAATGCAAGATTGTGAAAATAGGAGAAATTTTGTAGGAGGGAGAAAACATGGGTTTTCTCTATGCTTTCCATGCAATTTTTCTGTAAACCTAAAAATTGCTCTAAAAAATAAGTCTTTTAAAAAATCAGAAGCAAAGCTAGAATTTGGACCCAAGTCTGCCTGATATGAAAGACTGTGCTCCAGAAAGATACCAAAAGGGCACTTGGAGGGCTTCCCTGGTGGCGCAGTGGTTGAGAGTCCGCCTGCCGATGCAGGGGACATGGGTTCGTGCCCCAGTCCGGGAAGATCCCACATGCCGCGGAACGGCTAGGCCCGTGAGCCATGGTCGCTGAGCCTGCGCGTCCAGAGCCTGTGCTCCGCAACGGGAGAGGCCACAACAGTGAGAGGCTCGCGTATCACAAAAAAAAAAAAAAAAAAAAAAGGCACTTGGAGCTGTAAGGAAATGGGAGTAAGGTTTTCTCCGGTTGGAAATGGTGAAGAATGTTGAGTGGTTCTATCTGACTATTAGAGATTCTGCCTTATGGAAAACAAATTTCCTCTGCAATAACAGTGATGTAGACAGTGAGTCAACACCCATGAAATAAATTCCAAAGAGAAATAAAGAAACCCATTCCACATACATCCTTCTAGAATGAATATAGAAAAGGGAACACTTCCCAACCCATTTTATGAGAACGGCATTACTCTGATTCCAAAGTCAGGCAAAGTCATTTCAAGACCAAAAATTCTTGTGTTTCAAGTGAGCAGAAATTTTCCCATTTTTTCCTACAAATGTTTAGCCACAACTCAGAAAGACCCTCAAACTTGGACTCATTCATGAATTCACTACACAATAAATTCATTTACCAACAAAGAAGCCAGGAGAAGAAACAGCAACTGTGAACTAGGAATGCTGCCTGCCATATAGTAAACAAATGATGTCACAGCCATCAGCGATTGCAGCCACCCCTGACAGTAAGCCCTGAGGGAACTCAGGATGAAAACAAGGAATGCCTGCCATTTAGCAGTCATAAGATTGCAGCCACCCACAATGATGCAGCTTGAGGAAACTCAGGATGAGAAAACAAAGGATGTTGGCCCCAGATAGCTGAGGTGCATATCAAAGGAATGATTTCAGTGATCCCAGACTCTTGCATCTTCCCATACATAGAAAAGCACAAACTTATTTAAATAGAGATATCTGGTTTTCTTTAATTAACAATCATCTTTGACGTTCCAACTACCTGGCCTTTTTTGCAAAAACACCGGTATATCCTGGCTCCCCCCTTGCCTCCTTGGAGTAGTTTTCTCAGGGTTATTTGAAATGCTCTCTGCTGGGCTTGAAGTCCTAAGAATGTCCAATGAATAAAACATAACTCTTAAGTTTTAAGTTGTACATTATTTTTCAGTCAACACTTTTGAATACCATGAATAAAGGACCCAGAGCAGATGTATCTCCTTCACCTGAACTCTATGATGAACTGGATCCTTGGTACCAGCAGAGGCCTCTTGTGCCCATCTGCCTCATTGGAGAGTCCAGAAGAATTGGGTCTCTCCTGTTTCCCCCGATTTTTGGTTGATGATCCTGAGTTTTATTTAGTAATGTCTAACATGTACCTGGCTCCCCAGTTGAAAGATAGAGGGGAGTGACCCTCTAATTTAAAGGTATTAGGGGAGCCCAGTTGAAAAAGGAGAAAATGCCCCCTAATTGAAAAATATTAGGAGAGGCTGGTGGAAACACATTCAGGCTCAGTTTAAACACTGAGTGGTTTTATCCTCAGTTGAAAGACTTGGGAAGACTTTGATCAGTCAAATACTAAATAGGGTTGGACTTAGTAATTAGGGGGAAGACTGGCCTATCATTTTTCCTTGAATTGTCTACATTAATATGGTTTGTTGAAATAAAACTTAAATCTTATGAAAGCTTCTTATCTCTGAAGAAGGGACTCTGTCATCCCGGCTGGCAATGGCTTTCTCAGGGGACTGAGAAACTTGCAGGAGTGGTGAAGTCAAAGACCTCATGCCTTTGTGTAGCTGTCCCTGTAGGGAAACCCACTCGTTTTAATTAACAACCTGCTCAACCAGGGACATGAATAAGAACTGGCCGGCCATTCCGTGATCTGATCACCTGTGCTTGTCTTATGCTGCCACCGGGAAAACCCGAGACGCGTAAAAGGGAGCTAAAACAATTCTGGAAGAATGAAAAAGAAAAAAAGAGGAGTTAAGCTCTTAAGCAGCACATTGACCCACCACGCGATCATCACTAGCAAGTTTATCAATCAACAAACCGACCTCAGAATGAGAAATAAAGCTATCAAAACAAACAACAAAAAAGGAACGACAGATTGTCAGCCTCCAACTAATACCCCAGCCAGGTTTATGTATATACATACTTACACTTACAAATACTTACTTAATTGGGAATTAAAGGAAATCTCATCCTAAAAGAAGGGGCTCTTTTATTGTGAAAGCAGTTAAGTTTTAAAAGCCAGCTTGATAAAAATATATTTTCAGAATTCTGACTTTAAACAAAGGCCTTCTAGGGGGAACTTGCATTTCTCTTCTTGTGTCTTTGAGATGTAAATATTATACTGATCTTCTTAGGATATTGTGTGTGTGTGTGTGTGTATGTGTGTGAAAAAAAAACAACTTGATCTCTGTCACGCTATTTTGGGGAGTGAACTTTCTGGATCTTTTATTTAGGTGGCATCCTTCCCGATGCGATAGCTACTTGCGAAAATACACTCTTATGTGAAAGCAACTTGCATCTTATTGGTTAATAGCCCAATGATGGATCTTTTAAATTGGAGACTCTTCTAAATTGGTAATTTTTTAGAGAGGTCTAATTATAAACAACTGTTTTACTGGTACCTATATAAACAAAAATCAAACTAAAGGTGGAAAAAAAAAAGAAGTATATCTAATGGTTAACCTAAGAACTCCATTAGTTTAAATCAAACAAACAAACAAACAAAAAAACAGTTGGAGAAGCTTTATTTGTGGTATTTGCTTCCCTCAATGGATCTTACATGTTGACTGGAAAAAAAGAAGCACAGTGTGAGAGCTAAGTTTTATTTGGGGCAAAATGAAGACTATAGCCCAGGAGAGAGCATTTCAGACAGCTCTGAGAAACTGCTCCAAAGAGGTAGGGGGGAAGGTCAATATATGTGTGATTTTGGTGAAGGGGGAGTGCATGCAATCAAGCATGTATTTTTTACAGAAAGTTTCTGCTAGTCTCGTGAAGGTTACTGCTAGTTACAAGGAGCAGACATCACCATGAAGGATTTTAGTGCTTTTCTAGATATGAGGAGATGCAAGAATTGGACTTATAAAATCATCCCCTGAAAATATCTATCTGAAGACCTGGTCTGCCAGTTTTTCACAGAGCAAAGAGGGCCTCATTCCTGATCTCCCTGATGGTCAGCAGCTACAGTGGCTCATAATTTGATCCTTGTAGAAGTAGATAGCAAGTGCCAATTTGTAGGTGACATACAGATGCTTAAAAAATATATAAAATAAAAGTAACTAATGTTAACAGGAAAAAAACCTGTAAGAAAAGCCTAGATACTTTTTCCAACAAGGTAGAAATTTTTAAAAAGACATCCCAAATGGATAAAGAAATCTTTAGATTATTATGTAAAGTGGGATAAATAAAATGGACATATATATGATTAAAACACAAGGTTTTGATATTACATTACCTAAGGTTAAATGGGCCAAAAGGGAACCCTTACTGGTCCCCAAGATTAAAAGCCAAACAAGCCTGCTTTATTTAACCCAATTTAATATATATGTATTTATTTATATATATATGTGTGTGTGTGTGTGTGTGTGTGTGTGTGTGTGTATTTAAGGGGCTGGAAAAAGAAGTTACACTGAGATACCTGACCAACAATTACTTGGGGCAAAAATTAGGCCAATTAATCAAGATTGACAAAAAGGCCTGTGCTCCTTAGCTCACCTCCTCTCTATGGGGATCCCAGAACATTTTATATAAAAATAAAATGGACAGGGAATAAAAAGAAAGAAAAACTTCTAGGACTCCTCTGGTAAGATCAAAACTTGTTGATTGGATCCTAGTGAAAAATAAAGTTAAAGGTATAAAAGTTGACAGAATTGAGATGAAAGAGTATAAAAGAGTATAAAATTGGTCTATTTAAGTGGGCTTTATTTAAGATGGTTACATCTCTTTTGCTTAATTATATTGTGAGATAGACATGTTTCATTGGGGAATGCTTCCCCTGCATGATATTATAAGACAAGGCATATAGATCTGCCCCTCAGGAAATAGTAAACATACTAAAGGAAACAAATAGGGTACCTGAGCCATACAATAAAGTGAAATAGAAACTCATATTAAGGGACTAATAAAAATAACAATAGTGATTTTGCTCTGGGTTTAACTCAGAAAGAGGCTCTTTGTTGAACGCCTTATACAAGTTGTGAAGGAATGGTAAATTAAACTCTAAAACTCTAGAACACAGAACACTTAAATTTCAGTTTCGTTAGAAACATTCTCACTAATATCAAAAAGCAACTGTCTTTATCATACAAATCTCTACAAATCAGACATGTAAATACAGGCCACAGGGACCTGAGACTGAGTCTAATTAGCTCAATTCGGAAGGACTTGAAACCACAGGAAAAAAAAAAAATGACAAAGGTGGCAGTTTTAAAATTCAAACCACTGGAAAGCCTCCCTCCACTGAAAATCTAATTCATAGCCTCCCTAGAATTTTTCTCAAGAACAAATACAAATCTTAGAAGTCTTTTCCACAAAATTTAAAGCCTTAGTCATCTGAGCAAGCAACTTTAATGTATTCCAACACTTCTTTGTAAACTAGTAAGTTTATATTGTAATGCCTGATTTATAACTGTTTTTTTTAAAAGTAAAGCCATGAGATCTCTAGTTTTGCCAGTTTATATATCTGTGAACACATTATACATATGAGATATATCTACCTCTAGAAATCATTATCAAAATTGAATTTATAGAGTGCTCCATTTAATTGACTTAAAAGTAAGTGCTTCCAGGGCTTCCCTGGTGGTGCAGTGGTTGAGAGTCCACCTGCCGATGCAGGGAACACGGGTTCGTGCCCCAGTCGGGGAAGATCTCACATGCCATGGAGCAGCTGGGTCCGTGAGCCATGGCTGCTGAGCCTGCACGTCTGGAGCCTGTGCTCCGCAACGGAAGAGGCCACAACAGTGAGAGGCCCGTGTACCACCAAAAAAAAAAAAAAAAAAAAAAATAGTAAGTGCTTACAAATTAACTATAAAAGAAGCTAGACAAAATGACTTTCAGGTTCAAATGAACTGGGAAATATCCAATATTAAGTTGATACCTGGTATTAAAGTTAGTTTGTTTGTTGATCTAATTAACATAGACATGTCTTTAGAGTCATCAGCATTAAGTATAATACTATTATTGTACTAGATTTAATAGAAGTCAAACAAGACCTTATTATATCTGTTGCAAATTTGTCAGCAAGGAAAACAGCTTGATATGATGAAACTTTAAATGTAAATAAGATAAGAGCTTTTGAGTAAATTCTTTAAAGAGTAAGCTCTTTAAAAATAATTATGTTTTACGTAGTAAGGTAGATAGCTAGTGGGAAGCAGCCGCATGGCACAGGGATATTGGCTCGGTGCTTTGTGACAGCCTGGAGGGGTGGGATAGGGAGGGTGGGAGGGAGGGAGATGCAAGAGGGAAGACATATGGGAACATATGTTTATGTATGACTGATTCACTTTGTTATAAAGCAGAAACTAACACACCACTGTAAAGCAATTATACCCCAATAAAGATGTTAAAAAAAAATAATTATGTTTTAGAAATATCTACTTAAAATGATCTCTCCAAATATTTTATAACTTAAAATTCTAGACTTGTGCTAATTTAAGTTAAATGATGGAAGTCTGTTGAATAGCTAGGTCATTTCCAAAGAAATAAGATACTGAGACATCAATTACTAAACAGAGAAACTAAAGGTATTTAGGACTATTAATGAATATGTTTGGTACCAAACTGAGATATTCTCTATCAGAAAGCAAATGGTTTTAGAAATTATCACTGGTATTCATGTTCACCAATCTACAGAATGCTAGTGTAAAAGACAGTTCATAATTGCTTACTTCTTAATTTTCACTAGAAATTAAGGTTTCTTAACAGTTGAGGATTCTATTTTAAATATGTCATAAAAGCCAATAGAATTAATAAAACATTTCAATAGGAAAGTAAAATGCATGTTTTCAGTAAAGGAGCTATAAGGAATGGAATTACATTTTATTAAGGGAAAAGATAGTAATTTTGTCTTAGAGATGGTTGGTTTTGGATGGAAAAATAAGGGACAAACTAACATGGATACAAAAAGTGATGAAAGGCTGTGGAAAGGAACCCCAAGAAAAAAGTTTAATGCATGAATTAGCTAAATTTAGATTGAATTTAATTAAGTAAATGGATTTTGTTTTTAAGTAAGCTAGTAGAAGACTGGATTTTTATTTCTCTCTCTGTTAAGAGAACAACATTTCTTAGAGTGCTCCTTTTTGATAACAGATTTTGTGAGTTTCTGTGACCTTAAGTGATTTTTTTAAATCTTTTTGTGACTTTGATTAAATGAGTAAGTATTGTTTCACAGTGACCTATGATCCTATTGTGTTTTAAAACCTTTTTGATACATTTAATAAACTTTCCAAAATATCAAATTCTAACTAAATTTCTTTTAGCCTCCAGCTAACTCTGGGATGTTTCCAAGGAACCCTGAGACATCTCAGAAAAGAATGTTAAACTAATTATGCTTCTTTGGTATGTTAAATTACTTGAGAAACATTGAGGTTGCAGATGAACCTTAGATTATAGTGTATGGATAAATGTCATTGATATAGATATTCCAAAATTTATATATAATTCCTAACATCTGATATGCCCTGATAAAATGTTATAATTCTAGTTATTATCTTAATGTATTACATGTCACAGAAATGTCCAAGTTTCTTACCAATTGCATTGTACTCAAACCTTTAACCATGCCATTTTAAGTTTTGCCCTTTATAGACAGTCATTATTTTACTCTGATGCTTTTACAAAATAATGATCCTCAAGAAGGCTCATAAAAGAAATTTTTTGACAAATATAAGTTTCTGAGAGCCTCTAGATAATCCACTGAACAGGGTAACAAATGACAAAACTCTAATTGAAAACCTGATGACTTCATCCAGGTCAACAGGAATTAATTACAAGGGATTGAATGAGTTGATAAATATGATTTATAACTTTATGACTTCTGGGGAGAAATATACCAGCTTTAATCTTTGTTTTCCAGAAAAATACTTCTATGCTGTGACCTATAAGAATTTGATAAAGTATAACTTTGTAAACAAAGATGAAACATTTATCTTTTCCTCTCTATCTGATCCGTCCAGAATTTGGCTTCTCCAGCTAGCTCTCCTGTGGACTTGATGGTTAACTGCAACCAGATTACAACTAGTTATACTAATCATTGTTTTAATTTATTCCTTGTTTCCAAATTGCTTATGCTTTGTGTCTCTCTGCTGCACTATGACTTTGTCAAGGTTACTAGCTTATATCCTGTCTATTTTATAAGATCATTGTCTCTTACAGTACCCAATGTGCAACCAGACCTCCAAAAAAATTGATGATGGCTAAACATCTTGAGGAAATAGATCACACTTATGACTCTTATAGAATAATTGTAGTAGTGTGATTCTAGGCATGGAAAGAAGCAACAGGGAAAAACATGTCCTGGATCACAATAGACTAGTAAGAGAGAGGATCCAGAGAATTTTAAATTATCAACAGGGCCTAATCCAGAAATCAGCACCTGGAGTTGGCATATCAACAAGAATCTTTGCCTAATCTGGGAAGAGCCTCCCAGTGCCATGGGACAAAATTGGTCATGAAATGCCTCCCAAACATTGGTTGAATTTATGACCAAGAGGGGCACTGTGGACTAAATGCTGCCTGCCATTATCAGTAAACCAAAGGTGTCACAGCCATCAGTGATTGCAGCCACCCCCAATGGTGAGCTCCAAGAAAACTCAGGCTGGAAATAAGATATGCCTGCCATCTAGCTGTCATCAGATTGCAGCCACCCACAATGGTGCAGCTTGAGAAAACTCAGGATTAGAATACACAAGATGCTGGCCCCAGGTAGCTGAGGTGCATATCAAAGGAATGATTTTAGTGACCCCAGACTCTTGCATCTTCCCATACATAGAATAGCACTAAATTATTTAACTTGAGATATCTGGTTTTCTTTAATTAACAATAATCTTTTGACATTCTGACTATCTGCCCTTTGTTGTAAAAACTGCCGCCATCATTATTCCCCTTAGTCCCAAGCCCTACAGCTACAGAACCTGAAATTCTTCACTCAGGGAATTAGATTAGAGTCAACTTTTTTCCGTGTCTGCTGATGCTGTGGACCACTCTCACATGGCCCCTATTTCTGAGGCCCACTGAAACCCAGTCTAGGTCATCCGTGAATGTTCACAAGTTATCTCTTGAAACCTGGAATTTTCTACTGCTCCTATTTATTTTGATTCTAGAGCTCATAATAACAATTCAGCTCTGGGTGAATATGCTGAGTTTGGTTTTCTCCTAGAATCTCTCCTAGCCATGTGAGGTAGGAGATAAATTTGGCTAAGGCTTTCAGAGACCCTCCTAGTTTCCAGCACCCACCTGCCCAATCTAGAGGAACAATAACCAGTACAACAGAGCCCAAGTGTAAGGTTGGTCACCTACAGGGAATATTATGTGAGCATGCCCCCTGAAGCCCTGAGTCTGCAGCATCCCCGCACACAGCAGTAGATAATAAATCCAAAGATTTAGTCCAATATTTCCCCTTACAATAATGATATAATAGTGCCCTGTAAGTGACAACTAAACTAACTGTGTCCCAGAGGCTGTGATGTGAACTCAGAGCCTGATGAGCCTTTCTATTTTTTTTCCAGTGAAAATGAGATGGTGATCTGATGCCTGAGGCCTACATACCTGGTTAAGTAGGACAAGTGCTATCTTTTTTTTTCCGGTACACGGGCCTCTCACTGTTGTGGCCTCTCCCGTCGTGGAGCACAGGCTCCGCGGCCATGGCTCACGGGCCCAGCCGCTCCGCGGCATGTGGGATCTTCCCGGACTGGGGCACAAACCCGTGTCCCCTGCATCGGCAAGCAGACTCTCAACCACTGCGACACCAGGGAAGCCCGACAAGTGTTATTTTAATGAGCCAATTGTTCGTGTCTTTCACAGTTCATTATGTTTATTTTTCCTCCACAAAGACCTTCTCTGTTCTTTTTTCTTCTAATAGTGATAAAATTTACATACCATAAAAATTCATCCATTTCAAATTAATAAGCTAGTGTTTTTCAGTATAGTTACAGAGTTCTACAGTAATCACCACAATCTCATTTCAGAACACTTTCACCGCACCAAAAGGAAAACTTGTGCTCATTTGCAGTCCTTCCCTCTTCCCATCCTCATCCATATCATAGACAACCATTAATCTACCTTCTATCTTTATAGATTTGCTTATTCTAAACATTTCATATACATAGAATTGCAAAGTCTGATCTTTTTTGTCTGACTTCTTTCACTTAACATGTTTTTAGGATTCATACATGTTTTAGCATACATCAGTATTTTGTTCCTTTTTATGGCCAAATAGTGTTCTGGTGTATGGATATACAATATTTTATTTATCCTTTTATCCCCTCATGCTCTTTTGGCACAAAACTATTTATGAACTGAGACTTCAATTCAGTCAATACCTATAGCCCTTTGATCCGTTCCAAAATTTGACTTTCAGGACATTGAAAATATTAGTGTTGTCCTTATATGGAAAGGTAATAAGGGTATTCCAGACTCATTTTTGCCAGAGAGCTGTGATTCCTTTTAACCTCTGCAATATTCCTGTTAGTTTATAGTACTTGATAGTCAGCACCTTCCATGGCCTATGAGGGTAAGTAGTTGTGAGTTACTTTGAAAAAAAAATCTGACACTGTTTCTATACCTGGTATTTCATGTGTCCTTAATCCAGTCTTTTCTTGATTGTCTTCTGAGAATCACTCCCAGGCCAATACTTAACAAATGGATATCTGAGATCTCTGATGTGCTGTTTCTGGGCCATATCCTGTATTTCTAAGTAGCGCCCTATCTGGCCAAGATGGTATCACTTCTAAAAATGACCTAAAAAATATCAATCTAAAAAAGTCAATCTAGAATTTCCCACATTTTCTAACATATACCAGAATCTTATTCATTTTTATATTCTATTCTCCTAACAGTCTGAAAACCTGACATAACTGGTCCTCAAGAAAACAGTTTTATATCATCCATGGAAGCTCCTATAGTATTAAAATGGTTAAGGATGTAATTCTATCTCAGCCTTATACTAGTATATTCTGATAAAGCCCTACCTTGCATATTTAAGACAGGCCTCTCATTCAGCTTTATTAGATTTTGTCTCAAAGCAAGACCCCAATATTCTTGAGAAAGAACATCCACCCTTGTTCTTATCACTGTAGTTCCCTAACAAGATCGACTATTTGGCCAGTAATCCTGAAATTATTTGTGCATGGTGGAAAAAATACATGATTCCACCAGTAATATATATCCTAAAGTTTTTTCAGCTTACTTAAGCTAACAAATGACTATAATTTGTAAGAAAATATTTATCAAAATGTTAAGAACTACGTAATCGTTCTTTCCTACTATTGATACAGCTTCAGTTTGGATCTGAAGCCAAATTATTAAACAACTGTATCTGTTTTATGGCACACTGAGATTTTTTAGTGACAAATGAGTAAAGTGGACTCTAAGAAAAAAATATTTGAGTGGTTTATGCTTCAGTTCACTATTTTCTAAGGACTGTGTTAAAACAGGAAACTGTCTTTCCAAAACAAAGTCATTGGCAGCACCAGTATTCATCATGGAACCAGCTAAGGCTCAGCTCTACCTGTGTAGTATGATATAGTTGATACATATAAAAGCAAGCTTAATTGCCTTAACTTAAAAGTGAGGAGGAAAATGTCTCGCTCTGGCATTTATGCTAGAACTGATGAGAAGAAAGTTTGATGGATAGAGTTTTAGGGTGACAAGAGACAAAGGTTTCAGACACTGGGTTTTACTCTCATGTCAAAAATGACTGAGATAGATGACATTGCTTAGATCCTCATTGTATCTCAATGAACAGCTTGGGCACTGTAATGGAAAACTGCAAGGCCACCAAAGTGCAGACTTTTCTTATGAGGGCAATGATTTTAATGATTTTTAGCTATGACTAAAATCTAACAACAATCAAAAGAAAGTCCCAGGGGTGAATTCTCTTCCTTCAATGTTGCTGAACAATAGTGGTAACACTTTGGATGCTTGAGAGATGATAAATGACCAAAGTTCTTTCAGCATTGTATAACTTTTCAAAGCCATTTCTGACTCAGAAAAATCAAAACATGGAAAGGAAGCCTAAAAATAGCAAATGTTCTAAAAGACACTCTAAAAAAATACTAGGAGACTGAGCAGCTGCAATCATAATATAATACATAAAGAACAGTGGCCCTGCTCTTATCATCCAATTTCTCAAGGCTCCACAAAAACCCTAACCCAACCCCTGTACCACTGATATACACACCCCTCGCCCTGCTTCCTATCACCTCTGGCTCCAAAAATAAAAAAATAGTGTTATAAAGGAGAAGGTCAGCCTTCATTCATAAATGGCTTTGGTCATCTTATTTGAGACTCAGTTTCCTAATCTTCTTTAATTAAATAATGAATAATGATAAGTTTTATAATAAAAACCATTACACACTAACAGGCTTTGAAGGTGAAAATTGATGGCATTACCTTATTTGTTTCTTTTTTCTTAAGTATGATTTTAGATATTGTTATGAATACTATTTTACAAATGAGGAAATGGAGTTTCTGAATGGTTAAGTAACTTGCCTAGGGTTATTCTGTTAGTAAAGGACAGAACTGTAATTTGAGCCCAAGTGTCTTGACTCCCTGATTGTTCTGCTAACTGACATCTCGTAGTTTCACATGAATTTTGCTGACAGCATATTTGATACACTAGCCTCATAGTAGGTGTTCAATAAATGTTTATGTTTCCCTTTTTGCCTCTTTGGTGAATCAAATCTTCCCCTTCTCGCCTAGATCCTTGTTAGGGTCCTGTATGTTCTGAAGATCCTACTGAAAAGAAACTTAAACAATTGTTTGCAAAACAAACTATGTTTCACAACTATTGGGAGCAAATTGCTAAAGGATTAGCATTGTTTTTTCTTAAAGAAGTCTTTACACCAAAGAATGACACCCTGCCTCTTTAACCCATTGATTTCAGCCACACGCAGCAGTGAGTGGTAGCTTGCAGTGAAGCAGCAGCTGGAAGGGAGACCTTAGTTCCCTGACTGGGAATCAGACCCTGGTTGCCTGAATGGGAACTGAGAATCTTATGCGTTAGACCATAGGGCCAACTGCTAAAATCTAAGTCTCCAGTACTTGTCTGCCTTGAAAGGAGGAATCTCACAAGGAGACAGAAGGTATAGAAGGAAGTAAAGTGTTTATTAGAAAAGCAGAGTACATGCAGAAAGACACACAGGTGAACTCAGTGAGTTACTCGCAAGAGTCACACCTTTGGGAAGTTTAAATCCTTTACAAGGGGGCAGTCTTCTAGGTCTTTGTCTTCTACTTGGCCAATCGTATTGTTCTGACCCCACGGTTAATTTGTCTCAGGACCTTCCTCTGGGTGTGCACGCACCCCCCAGTAAAGATAGTCTTCATCACAAAGGCATCTGGGAGGAAGATAGCAAAACTTACTATGGTCTGGCTTCCCCTGCCTTTTTGATTCTGTGAAGCCATTTGCACATGTGTAGTGTCTCTCTCGCCCTAAGGATGGGAAATGTATGAACTCTTGACCTTTTAAAAGGGCTTAGCCCCTCTCTGTCCCTGCCATAAAAGGGACAAATATCTGGTTATCTACCCCATTCCTATTGTTGTTTCTTATATCAAAATGAAGGTCTCAAACTGTAGACAGGAGTCAAGTCATAAATATGTTGTCTGGAGCCCATTTATCTCTTGCCTCAGGAAATGTAAACAGGCGGCTGGTAGTAAATGTCCGGCCTGCAGCGCATCTTTTTCTCACCCCAGGAAGTGTGAAAAGGAGGCCAGTTGTAAATTTCTAGCCTGGAGCACATCCACCTCCTACCTCACCATGACACACAGTGTTAAGTAAGATGTTGGAAATTTTTTTCCAGAGAAATGTCATTGTTAGTGATAGAATATCTGAACCCTAGAATCAAGAGTTAGGAGAAAGTGGGGTAAAGTCTCTGGAGCTTGGAAGACTTTCATGACCACTGGCACTTACAGTCTATTGTTTCTCCAACCTTCAATAATATACTTGTTCTTAAATTAGTAAAAAAAATAAAATTAGACTTTTAAAAAATTTAATCTATTCTCTCCATTGTCTTATATTTTAATTTCAGACATAAGAGTCCAAGGCAAGAGTGGTCCCAAGATATAATCAACATTATATTTGAGGATTCAGGAAATGCCACATTTAAAGGAAAATGATATGTATGACCTGATGAAATATTGATTTGCTCAGTGTGTGCCTCCATCAGGACAAGACTGGACTTGAAGGAGTGGAGTGCAATAAAAAAACTGATAGCTACAACAGGATGGGTCTCCTGCAAACATGCCTCCACACACTGATCTCTCAGGTGCAAAGCCTGAATGGCTTACTTGGTAATATAAGCAGATTTTGGCAGGAAAGAGCTCTCTTTCAGGAGACACCATTTTGTTTTAACCTTAAACCAGGCATCTCCATGCTCTACTCATTTCTGGCCCAAGCACACCTTTCAAATCTTTTAATCACACGATGCTTTGCCTAACTTGTCAGTTCTTTCCATAACTTGTCAGTTCTTTCCATAGATCAAAGAAGTAGAAATGAAAAATAAGTACAGTAAGTCCCCTACATATGAATGAGTTCCATTCCGAGAATGAGTTCGTAAGTCCAATTTGTTAGTAAGTCCAACAAAATTAGCCTAGGTACCCAACTAACACAATTGGCTATATAGTACTGTACTGTAATAGACTTATAATACTTTTCACACAAATAATACATAAAAAACAAATAAACACAAAAAATAAAGAAAACATTTTTAATCCTACAGTACACTACCTTGAAAAGTAGAGTAGTACAGTACAACAGCTTGCATACAGGGGTGGCATCGAGTGAACAGGCAAGAAGAGTTACTGACTGGAGGAGGAAAAGGAGGTGGGAGATGGTGGAGCTGAAGGAACGTCAGCAATAGGAGACAGAAGCCAAGCTGAAATTTCACTCAAGCCTGACATTGATGGAACGCACCTTCGAATATTTGAAAGTTCACAACTTGAAGTTTTGTATGTAGGGGGCTTACTGTAATTAGCAGACGACCAGATCGCTTTCCTAGCTTCCCCTTCAGTAATCTCACGAACAAACTGTGTGGCCAAACTGTGCGAACAAGATAACATCTTGTAGATGTTATCAGGAGGAAGATCATAAAATGTCAATGAGCTTACATGCGGTGGGGTAAGGCAACTCTGAACACCTACCTCAGTGATTAACTGAGATTACTTCCCTCCTTCCCTTTAAAAGTTTCATGGCTGAGTAGAAAGAACACCTGGCTCATACCAATCAAGCCCACATGGGAAAGCCACATTGATAACTTACAGGGGGTAATCTTGACTGTCAAGATTCCAGCAGTCCACAGCAGCCTATCAGTGCATTCCCTTCACAGTGGGGAAATCTGCTTGAGAGACCATTTGCACCACTGGCATTTGCTAGAGAACTCAATCATAAATTGATGAGAAGACAGTATCTGCTGAAAAATTATTTAAAACAGATGATAGAGGCTTCTGGGAAGATGGCAGAAGAGTAAGACATGGAGATCACCTTCCTCCCCACAGATACACCAGAAATACATCTACACGTGAAACTGCTCCGATAGAACACCCACTGGATGCTGGCAGAAGACCTCACACCTCCCAAAAGGCAAGAAACCCCGCACGTACCTGGGTAGGGAAAAAGAAAAAAGAATAAACAGAGACAAAAGGATAGGGACGGAACCTGCACCAGTGGGAGGGAGCTGTGAAGGAGGAAAGGTTTCCACACACTAGGAGCCCCTTCACGGGTCGGAGACTGTGGGTGGCGGAGGGGGAAATCTTCGGAGCCACAGAGGAGAGAACAGCAACAGATGTGCGGAGGGCAAAGCGGAGAGATTCCCGCACAGAGGATCGGGGCCGACCAGCGCTCACCAGCCCGAGAGGCTTGTCTGCTCACCAGACAGGGCGGGCAGGGCTGGGAGTTGAGGCTCGGGATTCGGTTGGAGCGCCGGGAAAGGACTGGGTTTGGCGACATGAACACAGCAGGGGGTTAGTATGCCACAGCTAGCCGGGAGGGGGTCAAGGGAAAAGTCTGGACCTGCCGAAGAGGCAAGAGACTTTTTCTTCCCTCTTTGTTTCCTGGTGCGCGAGGAGAGGGGATTAAGAGCGCTGCTTAAAGGAGCTCAGAGATGGGCGCGAGCCGTGGCTAACAGCGCGGACCCCAGAGACGGGCATGAGACTCTAAGGCTGCTGCTGCCGCCACCAAGAAGCCAGTGTTCGAGCACAGGTCACTATCCACACCCCCCTTCCGGGAAGCCTGTGCAGCCCGCCACTGCCAGGGTCCCGGGATCCACGGACAACTCCCCCGGGGAGAACGCACAGCACGCCTCAGGCTGGTGCAATGTCACGCCGGCCTCTGCCACCGCAGGCTAGCCCTGCACTCCGTGCCCCTCCCTCCCCCGAGCCTGAGTAAGCCAGAGCCCCCGAATCAGCGGCTCCTTTAACCCCGTCCTTTCTGAGCGAAGAACAGACGCCTTCCGGTGACCTACACGCAGAGGCAGGGCCAAATCCAAAGATGAGCCCCTGGGAGCTGTGAGAACAAAGAGAAAGGGAAATCTCTCCCAGCAGCCTCAGAAGCAGTGGTTTAAAGCTTCACAATCAACTTGATGTACCCTAAATCTGTGGAATACCTGAATAGACAATGAATCATCCCACACTGAGGAGGTGGAGAGCAAGATTTATGATATTTTCCCCTTTCCCTCTTTTTGTGAGTGTGTATGTGTATGCTTCTGTGTGAGATTTTGTCTGTATAGCTTTGCTTCCACCATTTGTCCTAGGGTACTATCCGTCCGTTTTGGTTTTTTGTTTGTTTGTTTGTTTTTAATTATTTTTCTTAATAATTATTTTTTATTTTAATAATTTTATTACATTTTATATTACTTTACTTTATTTTACTTTATCTTCTTTCTTTCTTTTCTTCTTCCTTCCCTCTTTCCTTCCTTCTGTCCTCCCTCCCTCCCTCTATCCCTCCTTTCTTTCTTTCTTTCTTTCTTTCTTTCTTTCTACTTTTACTAATTCTTTCCTTCTACATTTTCTCCCTTTTATTCTGAGCTGTGTGGATGAAAGGCTCTTGGTGCTACAGCCAGGAGTCAGTGCTATGCCTGTGATGTGGGAGAGCCAACTTCAGGACACTGGTCCACAAGAGACCTCCCAGCTCCAAATAATATCAAATGGTGAAAACCTCCCAAAGATCTCCATCTCAACAGCAGCACCCAGATTCACTCAACAACCAGCAAGCTACAGTGCTGGACATCCTATGCCAAACAACTAGCAAGACAGGAACACAACCCCATCCATTAGCAGAGAGGCTGCCTAAAATCATAAGTCCACAGACACCCCAAAACACACCACCAGACGTGGACCTGCCAACCAGAAAGACAAGATCCAGCCTCATTCACCAGAACACAGGCACTAGTCCCCTCCACCAGGAAGCCTACACAACCCACTGAACTAACCTTACACACTGGGGCAGACACCAAACACAACGGGAACTACGAACATGCAGCCTGCAAAAAGGAGACCCCAAACACAGTAAGATAAGTAAAATAGGAAGACAGAAAAACACACAGCAGATGAAGGAGCAAGATAAAAACCCACCAGACCTAACAAATGAAGAGGAAATAGGCAGTCTACCTGAAAAAGAATTCAGAATAATGATAGTAAAGATGATCCAAAATCTTGGAAATAGAATAGACAAAATGCAAGAAACATTTAAAAAGGATCTAGAAGAACTAAAGATGAAACAAACAATGATCAACAACACAATAAATGAAATGAAAAATACTCTAGATGGGATCAATAGCAAAATAACTGAGGCAGAAGAACGGAGAAGTGACCTGGAAGAAAAAAATTGTGGAAATAACTACAGCAGAGCAGAATAAAGAAAAAAGAATGAAAAGAACTGAGGACAGTCTCAGAGACCTCTGGGACAACATTAAATGCACCAACATTCGAATTATAGGGGTTCCAGAAGAAGAAGAGAAAAAAAAAGGGACTGAGAAAATATTTGAAGAGATTATAGTTGAAAACTTCCCTAATATGGGAAAGGAAATAGTTAATCAAGTCCAGGAAGCACAGAGAGTCCCATACAGGATAAATCCAAGGAGAAACCGCCAAGACACATATTAATCAAACTATCAAAAATTAAATACAAAGAAAACATATTAAAAGCAGCAAGGGAAACCCAACAAATAACACACAAGGGAATCCCCATAAGGTTAACGGCTGATCTTTCAACAGAAACTCTTCAAGCCAGAAGGGAGTGGCAGGACATATTTAAAGTGATGAAGGAGAAAAACCTGCAACCAAGATTACTCTACCTAGTAAGGATTTCATTCAGATTTGATGGATAAATTAAAACCTTTACAGACAAGCAAAAGCTGAGAGAGTTCAGCATCACCAAACCAGCTTTAAAACAAATGCTAAATGAACTTCTCTAGGCAAGAAACACAAGAGAAGGAAAAGACCTACAATAACGAACTAAAAACAATTAAGAAAATGGGAATAGGAACATACATATTGATAATTACCTTAAATGTAAATGGACTAAAGGCTCCCACCAAAAGACACAGATTGGCTGAAAGGATACAAAAACAAGACCCATATATATGCTGCCTACAAGAGACCCACTTCAGACCTAGAGACACATACAGACTGAAAGTAAGGGGATAGAGAAAGATATTCCATGCAAATGGAAACCAAAAGAAAGCTGGAGTAGCAATTCTCATATCAGACAAAATAGACCTTATAATAAAGACTATTAGAAGAGACAAAGAAGGACAGTACATAATGATCAAGGGATCAATCCAAAAAGAAGATATAAAAATTGTAAATATTTATGCACCCAACATAGGAGCACCTCAATACATAAGGCAAATACTAACAGTCATAAAAGGGGAAATTGACAATAACACATTCATAGTAGGGGACTTTAACACCCCACTTTCACCAATGGACAGATCATCCAAAATGAAAATAAATAAGGAAGGAGAAGTTTTAAATGATACATTAAACAAGACGGACCTAATTGATATTTATAGGACATTCCATCCAAAAACAACAGAATACACATTTTTCTCAAGTATTCATGGAACATTCTACAGGATAGAACATATCATGTGCCACAAATCAAGCCTTGGTAAATTTAAGAAATTTTAAATTGTATCAAATATCTTTTCCGACCACAACTCTATGAGTTGTGGTCGGAAAAGATATTTGATACAATTTACAGGAAAAGATCTGTAAAAAATATACAGGAAATGATCTGTAAAAAATGCAAACACATGGAGGCTAAACAATCCACTACTTAATAACGAAGTGATCACTGAAGAAATCAAAGAGGAAATAAAATAATACCTAGAAAAAAAAGACAATGGAGACACGATGACCCAAAATCTATGTGATACAGCAAAAGCAGTTCTAAGAGGGAAGTTTATAGCAATACAATACTACCTTAAGAAACAGGAAACATCTTGAATAAACAAACTAACCTAGAAACTAAAGCAATTAGAGAAAGAAGAACAAAAAACCCAAAGTTAGCAGAAGAAAAGAAATCATAAAAATCAGATCAGAAATAAATGAAAAAGAAATGAAGGAGATGATAGCAAAGATCAATAAAACTAAAAGCTAGTTCTTTGAGAACATAAACAAAATTGATAAACCATTAGCCAGATTCATCAAGAAAAATAAGGGAGAAGACTTAAATCACTAGAATTAGAAATGAAAAAGGAGAAGTAACAACTGACGCTGCAAAAATACAAAAGATCATGAGAGATTACTACAAACAACCCTATGCCAATAAAATGGACAATCTGGAAGAAATGGACAAATTCTTCAAAATGCACCACCTGCCAAGACTGAATCAGGAAGAAATAGAAAATATGAACAGAACAATCACAAGCACTGAAATTGAAACTGTGATTAAAAATCTTCCAACAAACAAAAGCCCAGGACCAGATGGCTTCACAGGCGAATTCTATCAAACATTTACAGAAGAGCTAACACCAATTTTTCTCAAACTCCTCCAAAATATAGCAGAGGGAGGAACACTCCCAAATCCATTCTACGAGGCCACCATCACCTTGATACCAAAACCAGATATGGATGTCACAAGGAAAGAAAACTACAGGCCAATATCACTGATGAACATAGATGCAAACAGAATCCAACAGCACAATAAAAGGATCATACACCATGATCAAGTGGGGTTTATTCCAGGAATTCAAGGATTCTTCAATATATGCAAAACAATCAATGTGATAAACCATATTAACAAATTGAAGGAGAAAAAACATATGATCATCTCAATAGATGCAGAGAAGGCTTTCAACAAAATTCAACACCCATTTTTGATAAAAAACCCTGCAGAAAGTAGACATAGAGGGAACTTTCCTCAACCTAATAAAGGCCATATATGACAAACCCACAGCCAACATTGTCCTCAATGGTAAAAAACTAAAAGCATTTCCACTAAGATCAGGAACAAGACAAGGTTGCCCACTCTCACCACTTTTATTCAACATACTTTTGGATGTTTTAGCCACAGCAATCAGAGAAGAAAAGGAAGTAAAAGTAATCCAAATCGGAAATGAAGAAGTAAAGCTGTCACTGTTTGCAGATGACATGATACTATACATAGAGAATCCTAAAGATGCTACCAGAAAAGTACTAGAGCTAATCAATGAATTTGGTAAAGTAGCAGGATACAAAATTAATGCACAGAAATCTCTAGCATTCCTATACACTAATGATGAAAAATCTGAAAGTGAAATCAAGAAAACACTCCCATTTACTGTTGCAACAAGAAGAATAAAATATCTAGGAATAAACCTACCTAAGGAGACAAAAGACCTGTATGAAGAAAATTATAAGACACTGATGAAAGAAATTAAAGATGATACAAACAGATGGAGAGATATACCATGTTCTTGGATTGGAAGAATTAACATTGTGAAAATGAATATACTACCCAAAGCAATCTACAGATTCAATGCAATCCCTATCAAACTACCACTGGTATTTTTCACAGAACTAGAACAAAAAAATTCACAATTTGTATAGAAACACAAAAGACTCCGAATAACCAAAGAAATCTTGAAAAATGGACTGGAGGAATCAGGCTCCCTGACTTCAGACTATACTACAAAGCTACAGTAATCAAGACAATATTGTACTGGCACAAAACAGAAAGATAGATCAATGGAACAGGATAGAAAGCCCAGAGATAAACCCACGCACATATGGTCACCTTATTTTTGAAAAAGGAGGCAGGGATGTACAGTGGAGAAAGGATAGCCTCTTCAATAAGTGGTGCTGGGAAAACTGGACAGCTACATGTAAAAGTATGAGATTAGATCACTCCCTAACACCATACACAAAAATAAGCTCAAAATGGTTTAAAGACCTAAATGTAAGGCCAGAAACTATCAAACTCTTAGAGGAAAACATAGGCCGAACACTCTATGACATAAATCACAGAAAGATCCTTTCTGACCCACCTCTTAGAGAAATGGAAATAAAAACAAAAATAAACAAATGGGACCTAATGAAACTTCAAAGCTTTTGCACAGCAAAGGAAACCATAAACAAGACCAAAATACAACCCTCAGAATGGGAGAAAATATTTGCAAATGAAGCAACTGACAAAGGATTAATCTCTAAAATTTATATGCAGCTCATGCAGCTCAATAACAAAAAAACAAACAACCCAATCCAAAATGGGCAGAAGACCTAAATAGACATTTCTCCAATAAGATATACAGACTTCCAACAAACACATGAAAGAATGCTCAACATCATTAATCATTAGAGAAATGCAAATCAAAACTACAATGTGATATCATCTCACACCAGTCAGAATGGCCATCATCAAAAAATCTAGAAACAATAAAAGCTGGAAAGGGTGTGAAGAAAAGGGAACCCTCTTGCACTCTTGGTAGGAATGTAAATTGATACAGCCACTGTGGAGAACAGTATGGAGGTTCCTTAAAAAACTACAAATAGAACTACCATATGACCCAGCAATCCCACTACTGGACATATACCCTGAGAAAACCATAATTCAAAAAGAGTAATGTACGAAAATGTTCATTGCAGCTCTATTTACAATAGCCCAGAGATGGAAACAACCTAAGTGTCCATCATTGGATGAATGGATAAAGAAGGTGTGGCACATATATACGATGGAATATTACTCAGCCATAAAAAGGAACGAAATTGAGCTATTTGTAATGAGGTGGGTAGACCTAGAGTCTGTCATACAGAGTGAAGTAAGTCAGAAAGAGAAAGACAAATACCATATGCTAACACTTGTGTATGGAATTTAAGAAAATAAAAATGTCATGAAGAACCTAGTGGTAAGACAGGGATAAAGACACAGACCTACTAGAGAATGGACTTGAGGATATGGAGAGGAGGAAGAGTAAGCTGTGACAAAACGAGAGAGAGGCATGGACATATATACACTACCAAACGTGAGGTAGATAGCTAGTGGGAAGCAGCCGCATAGCACAGGGAGATCAGCTCAGTGCTTTGTGACCGCCTGGAGGGGTGGGATAGGGAGGGTGGGAGGGAGGGAGATGCAAGAGGGAAGAGATATGAGAACATATGTATATGTATAACTGATTCACTTTGTTATAAAGCAGAAACTAACACACCATTGTAAAGCAATTATACTCCAATAAAGATGTAAAAAAAATAAAATAAAATAAAATTTACAAAGTTAGAACCTAAAAATAAATAAATAAATAAAACAGGTGATATTAGAGGAAATATAAACAATCTATTCTTATAAATTTTCCAAGTTGTTAAATCATCAGAAAGCAAAGTACTTGAATTATATTAGCTCAAAATTTGCCATCATGGAAGATGTGTTCTACTGTCTCCCCGGTTCCCATATTCCCTTTCAATGAGTGATCAAATAGTCTTTGAATCTAGTTATAAGAGGATGTGGGAAGGAGGAAATAAACTTTTGTCTCTGCATTTGAAAATTGCAAATGACAGTATAATCATTTAGTTTTAGTCAGATTGCACAACAAATATCATTAAGTTCCTACTGCATTATATACTCTGCAGCATGCTGAAACTATAAAGCTTAATAAGAAACAGTCCATATCCTAGGGGAGTTCATAGTCTATAAGGAAGACACACACTTAAAACAGCAAGCATAGACAACATTGGAGGAATGACTAAAGGGTACAATAATTAATTCAGCCAAGATGGAAATGAGATAATAGAGGAATTCACATATAAAGTGGGATTCTACAAATGCAAAGAAAGGTATATTTTCACTGATCAGAACTCTTCTGATTGAAAGTAAATACCCAGTACATACTAGCTTGGAGGGGGGAAAAAAGCTTACTAGCTTTTAAAACTAGAATACTCATGGAGGTATCCAATATTCAGTATTCACAGGTGTGACTGAAACTAGGTGCTCACACTGTATCACTGGTTTATGTCTCTTTTTCTACACTCATCCATATTGCCTTCATTTTCAGGGAGGTGGTCTCCACATTATGAGCGAGAGAACAATCAGCAATTTCAGATTTGCATGTCCCTTGCATCCTTGATCCTAGAGTATATCAAAGGTTGTCTTTCTCAACAAATCTCTGTAAAAGTACAGGAAAGGACTCTAGGTCTGGTTCGTACAACATGCCTATCCCTAAAATAATTGTGATATCCATTGTTAAGATATGTTCTTAATTTATCAGTGGGGTAATGGGGACTGATGAAGATTATTATGATATCAGAGTTAGGTGGTCCCCATAGGAAGGAAATCATAAACATTTCTTTTGGAAAGATAAATAATATGTGGCCACTACTTTATAAACGTGAATATATATTGTGCTCTAGAACTCAAAGTTGTGGCTACAAGTGGATACTATTCAGAATATAATGAAAAGCTGGATGGGAAACTAAGGTAATTTCTAAAGAAACTTTTAGAACAATGCATCCAGCAATATGATGTGTAAATATTTCACAGAAGGGTGTTTATTTTAAACATCAGCAGGAAGCAGTTACAACTCATAACTAAAATATGCCTAGTACTTTATAAGCCACTTTAATGTACACATTACACTGAATCCCCATAAATTCCTATAGAGTAGATGTCACTATCTTCATCTGACAGGTAAAGTAAAGAAGCTCAGAGATTGAGTTGTCCAGGATGGATAAGCAGTAGAGTCAGATTAAGGTCTTGATCCAATTCCAAGACTCATATTCTTAATCCCTATACTTTTATACAGTAGTTTAGGTAAATCTGTCACCATGAAGAAGGGTGGTTTGAAAATGGCAAGTACAAAAATGGAGGGTGGTCTTTACTGAGAAAAACAAAGGAGATTTGAAGATTCCAGCATTGATCCAGGGGTCTGCTCCATGACTATCTTTTGTCTTTGCCAGATTATATTTAGTGGGGGAGTGTGAATTATTAAATTACCACAACTTGATTATAAAAAACCATATTCCTTAAGGGCCATTCCTTAAGGGTCACAACTTGATTTTAAAAATACCTATTCCTTAAGGGCCACCAAGCACCTTTACTCTGACTTACATCTAATTGGCCAGCATTCCTGGAACTGGCTGTGCATCTTGGTGTTTGCAGTTTAACAAGCTCTGCAGGTGATGCTGGTGCTCAGCCACATTTGGAGTCCATCTTACTAAAAATCTTTCTATACTAAAAATCTTTTTCCTACTATGTGCATTGATTTTTACCCCCAAGAGCAAAGAGTTGAAAGGCTTAATAAAAAATTCCTGGTATTTTACACAACCTATGATTAGGACAGAGGGTAACTGCCCTCTCATTCACTAGAAGATATAGTCCCTTAGATTCAAAATGAGCAAAGCTAATTCCCTTCATTGGATATTTGCCTTAGTTTTCTAATTTTAAAGTTTATTTGAAAATACTCTAAATATTCTGAACATTTTCTGGTTCTACTGAGATAAAATTGACATACAGCACTATAAGTTTAAGGCGTACAACATAATGATTTGACTTACAAGCATCACAAAACGATTATAACAATAAGTTAAGTGACTAGCCATCATCTCATATAGAGAGAAAAGAAAAAGAAAGTTTTCTTGTGAAGATAACTCATAGGATTTACTCTCTTAGATGCATTCATATATAACATAAAGCAGTGTTCATTATATTAATCATATTGTGCACAACATCCCTAGTACTTATTTATCTTAAAACTGGAAGTTTGTACTTTTGACCAGCTTTCTCCCATTCTCCCTTCCCCCCAACCCCCATTATCCTTTTATCTCTCTATGGGTACCTAGGTTGCTTCCATATCTTGGCTATTATAAATAATGTTGCAATGACAATAGGGGTGAATATATCTTTTCAAATTAGTGTTTTCAATCTCTTCAGATAAATACACAGGAGTGTAATTGTCGGATTGCATGGTAGTTCTATTTTTAATTTTTTGAGAAACCTTCATAAAGTTTTCCGTAGTGGCTGTGCCAATTTACTTTTTAACCAAGAGTGCACAGTGTTCCCTTTTTTCCACATCCTCACCAACATTTGTTATTTGTGATCTTTTTGATAATAGCCAATCTGAAACTTTTGAGGCGATACCTCATTGTGATTTTGATTTGCATTTCCCTGATGATTAGTGATGTTCAACAGCTTTTCATATGCTTCGTTGACCTGTATGTCTTCTTTGGAAAAATATCTATTCAGGTCCTTTGCCCACTTTTAAATTTGATTTTGTTTTGTTTTTCTTTTTGTTTTTTTGAATTGAGTGTAAGAGTTCTTTATATAGTTTGGATATTAACCCCTTATCAAACATATCATTTGCAAATAACTTTCCATTCAGTAGATTGTCTTTTCAATTTTTGATGGTTTCCTTTACTGTGCAAAAGCTTTTAGGTTTCATTGGGTCTCTTTTGTTTATTTTTGCTTTTATTTCCTTTGCCTGAGGAGACAGATACAATATATATATATATATATATAGCTAAGACCAGTGTCAAAGAGTGTACTGCCTATGTTTTCTTTTAGGTGTTTTATAACTTTGGGTCTTACATTTGGGTCTCTAATCCATTTGGAGTTTATTTTTGCAGATGGTATCAGAAAGTAGTTCAGTTTGATTATTTTGTATGGAGCTGTCCAGTTTTCCCAATATCATTTCTTGAAAATGGTGTCTTTTCTCCATTGTATATTCTTGCCTCCTTTGTCTTAGGCTAATTGACCACATAAATGTGAGTTTATTTCTAAGCTCTCTATTCATTTCCATTTATCTATGTCCATATTTTTCTTAAAGTACCATGTTGTTTTGATTACTCTGGCTTTGTACTATAGCTTGAAATCAGGGAGTGTGATACTTCCAGCTTTGCTCTTTCTCAAGACTGTTATGACAATTGGGGTCTTTTGTGTTTCCATACAAATTTTAGAGTTATTTGTTCTGGTTCTGTGAAGAATGCCATTGATATTTTGATAAATATTGCATTAAATCTGTTGATTGCCGTGGGTAGTATGATCATTTTAACAATACTAATTCTTCCAGTTCATAGGCATGATATATCTTTCCATTTGTTTGTGTAGTCTTCAATTATTTCATCAGTGTCTTATAGTTTTCCAAGTACAGGTCTTTAACCTCCATAGTTATATTTATTCCTAGGTACTTTATTATTTTAGATTCAATTGGAAATGGCAGTTTTGTCTTTCTGAGGCTTGATATTAGTGTATAAAAACACAACAGGTTTCTGTATATTAACTTTGTATTCAGCAATTTTACTGAATTTATTTATTACTTCTAATAGTTGTTTGGTGACATCTTTAGGATTTTCTTTAAATATCATTATATCATGTGCAAACAGTTACAGTTTTACTCTTCCTTTCCAATTTGGATGTCTTTTATTGCTTTTTCTTGTCCAATTGCTGTGACTAGGACATCCAGTAATATGTTGGATAAAATGGGTAAGAGTGGACATCCTTGTCTTTTTCCTGATCTTAGAAGGAAAGATTTTATTTTCACTATTGGTATGATAATGGCCCTAGGTTTGTCATATGTGGCCTTTATTATTTTGAGGAATATTCCCTCTGTACCAACTTTGTTGAGTTCTTTTTAATCATAAATGGATGTTGAATTTTGTCAAAATATTTTTTTAACATCTTTATTGGAGTATAATTGCTTTACAATGGTGTGTTAGTTTCTGCTTTACAACAATGTGAATCAGTTATACATATATATATATGTTTCCATATCTCTTCCCTCTTCCATCTCCCTCCCTCCCACCCTCCCTTCAAAAGAATTTTTTTACATCTATTGAGATGATCTTATAACTTTTATTCTTCAGTGGGTTGATGTGGTATGTCACATGATGTGCATATATTGAACCAATATTTCATTCCTGGGATAAATCCTGCTTGATTATGGTGTACAATACTTTTAATGTATTGTTGAATTCAGTTTGCTATTATTTTGTTGAGGATTTTTACATTTACGTTCATCAGTGATATTGGTTTGTAATTTTCCTTTTTTATGGTGTCTTTGTATTATTTTAGTATCAGGGAGAATGAGTTAGAAAGCATTCCTTCTTGTTCAATTTGTTGGACTAGTTTGAGAATAAGTGTTGGCTTTTCTTTAAATGTTTCATAGAATTCACCTATAATGCCATCTTGTGGGGAAATTTATTTGTTGGGAGTTTTTTGATTACTGATTCTGATTACTTGTAATTGGTCTGTTCATATTGTATTTCTTCATGATTCAGTCTTAAGAAATTATATGTTTCTAGGAATTTATCCATTTCTTTTAAGTTGTCCAATTTATTGGCATATAATTATTGGTAGTAATCTTTTACAATCCTTTGTATTTCTGTAATGTCAGTTGTAACTCCTCTTTTACTTCTGATTTTATATATTTGGGCCCTCTCCCTTTTTTCCCAAATGAGTCTGGTTACAGATTTATCAATTTTGTTTATCTATTCAAAGACCATCTCTCAGATTCATTGATCTTTAAAATTGTTAAGTCTCTATTTCATTTATTTCTGTACTGATCTTTATTATTTTCATCATTCTATTAAATTTGGGTTTTGTTTTTTCTGCTTTCTGTAGTTCCTTTGGGTGTAAATTTAGATCATTTATTTGAGATTTTTATTTCTTGAGGTAGGCTTCTATTGATATAAATTTCCGTTTTACAACATTTTTTGCTGTGTCCCATAGATTTTGTATTGTGGTATTTGATTTTATTTGATTCCAGGAATTTTTAAATTTTCTCTTTTACTTCTTCAGGGACCAATTTCTTGTTTAGTAGCATATTGTTATTTGTAGTTTTATTTAATTGAAATATAGTTGACTTACAATTTTATATTAGTTACAGTTGTACAACATAGTAATTCAAAATTTTTACAGATTATACTCCATACAAAGTTAAAAAATATTGGCTATATTCCCTATGCTATACATTAGATCCTTGTAACATTTATTTTATACCTAGTAAATTGTTCCTCTTAATCTCCTTCAACTATTTTGCTTCTATCCCTACTATTGTCCCCTCAGGTAACCATTAGCTGTTCTGTGTATCTGTTTCTGTTTGGTTATATTTGTTCATTTGATTTATTTTGTAGATTCCACTTATAAGTGAAAACATACAGTATTTGTCTTTCTCTGTCTAATTTATTTTGCTCAGCATAATACACTCCAGGTCCATCAACACTCTGACAAGTGGCAAGATTTCATTCTTCTTATGACTCAGTAATATATATATATATATATATATATATATATATCACATATTCTTTATCCAATCATCTATCAATAGGCACTTAGGTTACATCCATACCTTGGCTACTGTAAATAGTGCTTCATGAACTTTGGGGTGCTTATGTCTTTTTGAATTAGAGTTTTCATTTTCGTTGGATAAATACCAAGAATGGAATTGCTGGATTATATGTTAGCTCTATTTTTAATTTTTTGAGGAACTTCCATACTATTTTTCATGGTGGCTGTACAAATTTACATTCCTGCCAACAGTGCAGGAGCATTCTTTTGTCTCCATATTCTTGCCAAGACTTATTATTTGATGTCTTTTGGAAGATAGCTATTCTGATAGGTGTGAGGTGATATCTCTTTGTGGTTTTGATTTGCATTGTCCTGATGATTAGTGATGTTCAGTATCTATTTGCCTACCAAACATTTTATTTCTTCTTTGGAAAAATGCCTATTAGGGTCCTATGCCCATTTTGTAATCAGATTGTTATTGTTTTTGATATTGATTTGTATGAGTTCATTGAATATTTTTTTATATTAACCCCCTATTGGACATACAGTTTGCAAATATCTTCTCCCTTTCAGGAGGTTACCTTTTCATTTGGTTGAAGGTTTCCTTTGCTGTCAAAAGTTTTAAAGTTTGATTAGGTACCATTAAAAATTTCTTTGCGTTCATCTCCCTTACCTGAGGAGACAGATCCAAAGAAATATTGCAAAGACCAATGTCAATGAGCATAATTCCTATGTTTTCTTCTAGGGGTTTTATGATTTGGGGTCCTACATTTAAGTCTTTAAAACATTTTGAGTTTATTTTTTATAAGGTGTGGGAAAATGCCCTAGTTTTATTCTTTTTCACATAGCTGTCCAGTTCTCTAAACACCATTTATTGAAAAGAGTGCCTTTTCTCCATTGCATATTCTTGCCTCCTTTGGCATAGACTGATTGACCATATGTGTGTAGGTTTATTCTTGGGTTCTATATTATCTTCCATTGATATATGTGTCTTTTTTTGTTCAAATACCGTACTGTTAGGAATGCTGTAGCTTTGTAGAATAGTCTGAAGTCAAAGGAACATGATACTGCCAGCTCTGTTCTTTTTTTCTCAAGAATTCAATGGTTATTTGGGGTCTTTCATGGTTCTCTAAAAAGTTTAGGATTACGTATTCTAGTCTGAATAATTTTATGGGTATTTTGAGAGGGATTGCAGTAAACCTATAGCCTGCTTTGGGTAGCATGGACATTATAACAATATTAATTCTTCCAATCCATGAAAGTGGATTACTTTCCATTTATTTGTGTCATCTTCAATTTCCTTCATTAATATCTTACACTTTTCATAATACAGGTCTTTCATCTCCTTGATCAAATTTATTGCTATGTATATTATTTTTATTAATGCCATTATAAATGGGATTGTTTTGTTGATTTCTCTGATAGTTCATTATTAGTATGTGTCTTGTATCTTGCCACTTTACCAGATTTGTTTTCAGTTCTAACAGTTTTTTGGTGGATTCTTATTTTTTATTTCAATTCTTTCTTTTTTTCTTTTTTAATTTTTTTAAACATATTTATTGGAGTATAATTGCTTTACAATGCTGTGTTAGACTCTGCTGTACAACAAAGTTAAATACCTATATGTATACATATATCCCCATATCCCCTCCCTCTTTCATCTCCCTCCCACCCTCCCTATCACACCCCTCTAAGAGGTCAAAAAGCACAGAGCTGATCTCCCTGTGCAATGCAGCTGCTTCCTCCAAGCTATCTATTTAAAATTTGGTAGTGTATATATGTCAATGCTACTCTGTCACTAAGTCCCAACTTACCCTTCTCCCTCCCTGAGTCCTCAAGTCCATTTTCTATGTCTGTGTCTTTATTCCTGTCCAGCCCCTAGGTTTGTCAGAACCATTGTTTTTTGTTGCTGTTGTTGTTAGATTCCATATATATGTGTTAGCATAAGGTATTTGTTTTTGTCTTTCTGACTTACTTCACTCTATATGACAGACTCTAGGTCCATCTTTCTCACTACAAATAACTCAATTTCATTTCCTTTTATGGCTGAGTAATATTCCATTGCATTTATATGCCACATCTTCTTTATCTATTCATCTGTTGATGGACACTTAGGTTTTTTCCATGTCCTGTCTATTATAAATAGTGCTGCAGTGAACATTGTGGTACAGGTCTCCTATTGAATTATGGTTTTCTCAGGATGTGTGCCCAAAAGTGGGATTGCTGGGTCATATGGTAGTTATACTTTTAGTTTTTTAAGGAACTTCCATACTGTTCACCATAGTGACTGTATCAATTTATCAATTTTTCCCACCAAGAGAGCAGGAGGGTTCCCTTTTCTCCACACCCTCTCCAGCATTGATTGTTTGTAATTTTTTTTTTGTAATTTTTTTAATGATGGCCATTCTGACCAGTGTGAGGCAATACCTCATTGTAGTTTTGATTTGTATTTCTCTAATGATTAGTGATGTGCGCATCCTTTCATGCTCAACATCAATAATTGTTTGTTGGCAATCTGTATATCTTCTTTGAAGAAATGTCTATTTGGGTCTTCTGCCCATTTTTGGATTATATTGTTTATTTTCTTTTATATTTAGCTGCATGAGCTGCAGGTAAATTGTGGAGATTAATCCTTGGTCAGTTGCTTCACTTGCAAATATTTTCTCCCATTCTGAGGTTTGTCTTTTCGTCTTCTTTATGGTTTCCTTTGTTGTGCAAAAGTTTTTAAGCTTCATTAGGTCCCACTTGTTTATTTTTGAATTTATTTCCATTTCTCTAGGAGGTGGGTCAAAAAGGATCTTGCTGTGATGTATGTCATAGAGTGTTCTGTTCTAAGTTTTCCTCTAAGAGTTTTATAGTGTCTGAATTTACATTTAGGTCTTTAATTCATTTTGAGTTTATTTTTGTGTATAGTGTTAGAGAGTGTTCTAATTTCATTCTTTTACATATAGCTGTCCAGTTTTCCCCACACCACTAATTGGACAGGCTATCATTTATCCACTGTATATTCTTGCCTCCTTTATCAAAGATAAGGTGACCATATGTGCATGGGTTTATCTCTGGGCTTTCTATCCTGTTCCATTGATCTATATATCTGTTTTTGTGCCAGTACCATACTGTCTTGATTACTGTAGCTTTGTAGTATAGTCTGAAGTCAGGGAGCCTGATTCCTCCAGCTCCACTTTTTTTCTCAATATTGCTTGGTTATTTGGGGTCTTTTGTGTTTCCATACGAATTGTGAAATTTTTTGTTCTAGTTCTGTGAAAAATGCCAGTGGTAGTTTGATAGGGATTGCATTGAATCTGTAGATTGCTTTGGGTAGTAGAGTCATTTTCACAATGTTGATTCTGCCAATACAAGAACATGGTATATCACTCCATCTGTTTGTATCATCTTTAATTTCTTTCATCAGTGTCTTATAGATTTTTGCATACAGGTCTTTTGTCTCCTTAGGTAGGTTTATCCCTAGGTATTTTATTCTTTTTGTTGCAGTGGTAAATGGGAATGTTTCCTTAATTTCTCTTTCAGATTTTTCATCATTAGTGTATAGGAATGCAAGAGATTTCTGTACATTAATTTTTTATCCTGCTACTTTACCAAATTCATTGATTAGCTCTAGTAGTTTTCTAGTAGCAACTTTAGGATTCTCTATGTATAGTACCATGTCATATGCAAACAATGACACTTTTACTTCTTCTTTTCCAATTTGGATTCCTTTTATTTCTTTTTCTTCTCTGATTGCTGTGGCTAAAACTTCCAAAACTATGTTGAATAATAGTGGTGAGAGTGGGCAACCTTGTATTGTTTCTGATCTTAGTGGAAATGGTTTCAATATTTCACCACTGAGAACAATGTTGCCTGTGGGTTTGTCATATACAGCCTTTATTATGTTGAGGTAAGTTCCCTCTATGCCTACTTTCTGGAGGGTTTTTATCATAAATGGTGTTGAATTTTGTCAAAAGACTTCTCTGCATCTATTGAGATGATCATATGTTTTTTTCTCCTTCAATTTGTTAATATGGCTTATCACATTGACTGATTTGTGTATATTGAAGAATCCTTGCATTCCTGGGATAAATCCCACTTGATGATGGTGTATGATCCTTTTAATGTGCTGTTGAATTCTGTTTGCTAGTATTTTGTTGAGGATTTTTGAATCTATGTTTATTAATGACATTGACCTGTACTCTTCTTTTTTTGTGGCATCTTTGTCTTGTTTTGGTGTCAGGGTGATGGTGGCCTTGTAGAATGAATTTGGGAGTGTTCCTCCCTCTGCTATATTTTGGAAGAGTTTGAGAAGGATCGGTGTTATCTCTTCTCCTAATGTTTCATAGAATTCACCTGTATAGCCATCTGGTCCTGGGCTTTTGTTTGTTGGAAGATTTTTAATCTCAGTTTCAATTTCTGTGCTATGTGTGGTCTGTTTATATATTCTATTTCTTCCTCGTTCAGCTTTGGAAGGTTGTACTTTTATAAGAATTTTTCCATTTCTTCCAGGTTGCCCATTTTATCGGCATATAGTTTCTTGCAGTACTCTCTCATGATCCTTTGTATTTCTGCCATGTCAGTTGTTACTTCTCCTTTTCATTTCTAAATCTATTGATTTGAGTCTTCTCCCCTTTTTTTCTGGATGAGTTTGGCTAATTGTTTATCAATTTTGTTTATCTTCTCAAAGAACCAGCTTTTAGTTTTATTGATCTTTGCTATTGTCTCCTTCATTTCTTTTTCATTTATTTCTGATCTGATCTTTATGATTTCTTTCCTTCTTCTAACTCTGACTGTTTTGTTCTTCTTTCTCTAATTGCTCTAGGTGTAAGGTTAGGTTGCTTATTTGAGATTATTCTTGTTTCTTGAGGTAGGATTGTATTGTTATAAACTTCCCTCTTAGAACTTCTTTTGCTGCATCCCATACGTTTTGGATAGTTGTGTTTTCATTGTCATTTGTTTCTAGGTATTTTTAAAATTTCTTCTTTGATTTCTTCAGTGATCTCTTGGTGATTTAGTAGTGTATTGTTTAGCCTCCATGTGTTTGTACTTCTTACAGTATTTTTCCTATAATTGATATCTAGTCTCATAGTATTGTGGTCAGAAAAGATACTTGATATGATTTCAATCTTTTAAAAAATTTACCAAGGCTTGGTTTGTGAACCAAGATATGATTTATCCTGGAGAATGTTCCATGAGCAGTTGAGAAGAAAGTGTAATCTGCTCTTTTTGGATGGAATGCCCTATAAATATCAATTAAGTCCATATTTTTTAATGTATCTTTTAAAGCTTGTGTTTCCTTATTTATTTTCATTTTGGATGATCTGTCTGTTGGTGAAAGTGGGGTGTTAATGTCCCCTATTATTATTGTGTTACTGTTGATTTCCCTTTTATGGCTGTTAGCATTTGCCTTATGTATTGAGGTGAGGTGCTCCTATGTTAGATGCATAAATATTTACAATTGTTATATCTTTTTCTTTGATTGATCCCTTGATCATTATGTATTGTCCTTCTTTATCTCTTGTAATAGTCTTTATTTTAAAGTCTATTTTTTCTGATATGAGAACTGCTACTCAGCTTCTTTTTGATTTCCATTTGCATGGAATATCTTTTTCCATCCCCTCACTTTCATTCTGTATGTGTCCCTAGGTCTGAAGTGCATGTCTTGTAGACAACATATATATGGGTCTTGTTTTTGTTTCCATTCAAGCAGTCTATGTGTTTTGGTTGGAGCATTTAATTCATTTACATTTAAGGTAATTATCTATATGTATGTTCCTATTGCCATTTTCTTAATTGTTATGGGTTTGTTTTTGTAGGTCTTTCCTTTTCTTGTATTTCCTGCCTTAGCAGTTCCTTTAGCATTTATTGTAAAGCTGGTTTGGTGGTGCTGAATTCTCTTAACTTTTGCTTGTCTGTAAAGATTTTAATTTCTCCATGCAATCTTAATAATATCCTTGCTGGCTAGAGTTATTTGGTTGTAGGTTTTTTCCTTTCATCACTTTAAATATGTCCTGCCACTCCCTTCTGTCTCACAGAATTTCTGCTGAAAGATCAGCTGTTAACCTCATGGGGATTCCCTCATATGTTATTTGTTGATTTTTCCCTTGCTGCTTTTAATATATTTTCTTTGTATTTAATTTTTAATAGTTTGTTTAATATGTGTCTTGGCATGTTTCTCCTTGGATTTATTCTCTACAGGAGTCTCTGTGCTTTCTGGACTTTATATTTTCCTTTCCATATTAGGGAAGTTTTCAATTATAATCTTTTCAAATATTTTCTCAGACTCTTTCTTTTTCTTTTCTTCTGTGATCCCTATAATTTGAATGTTGGTGCATTTAATGTTGTCCCAGAAGACCCTGAGACTATCTTCAATTCTTTTTATTTATTTTTTCTTTATTCTGCTCTGAGACAGTTATTTCCACTATTCTATCTTCCAGGTCACTTATCCATTCTCCTGCCTCAGTTATTCTGCTATTGATTCCTTCTAGAGAAGTTTTAATTTCATTTATTGTGTTTTCATCATTCTTTGTGTGCTCTTTAGTTCTTCTAGATCCTTGTTAAACATTTCTTGTATTTTCTCCATTGTATTTCCAAGATTTTGGATCATCTTTACTATCATTATTCTGAATTCTTTTGCAGGTAGACTGCCTGTTTCCTCTTCAGTTGTTTGGTCTGGTGAGTTTTTACCTTACTCCTTCATCTGCTGTATCTTTCTCTGTCTTCTCATTTTGTTTAACTTACTGTGTTTGGGGTCTCCTTTTAGCATGCTCCCAGATCTTAGTTCCTGTTGTTTTTGGTGTCTGCCCCCAGTTGGTGAGCTTGGTTCAGTGGCTTGTGTCAGCTTCTTGTTGGTGGGGACTGGTGGCTGTGTTCTGGTGGGTGGAGCTGGATCTTGTGTTTCTGGTGGCCTGGGCCACATCCGGTGGTGTGTTTTGGGGTGTCTCTGAACTTTGGTTTTAGACAGACTCTCTGCCAATGCTTAGGCTTGTGTTCCTGCCTTGCTAGTTGTTTGACATGGGGCATCTAGCATTGGAACTGGCTGGCAATTGGGTGGAGCTGTGTCTTACATTAGAGATGGAGATTTCTGGGAGAGCTCTCACTAATTGATATTATGTGGGGCCGGGAGGTCTCTGGTTGTCCAATATCCTCAACTCAGCTCTCCCACCTTGGAGGCTCAAGCCTGACACCAGGGCAGAGCACCAAGACCCTCTCAGCCACATGCCCATGTATGTGCAGAATTTTTTGCCTTTGGGGAAGTCTGAGGTCTTTTGCCTGCATTCAGTAGGTTTTCTGTAGGAGTTGTTCCACATGTAGATGTATTTTGATGTATTTGTGGGGAGGAAGGTGATCTCCATGTCTTACTCCTCCACCATCTTGAAGGTCCCGCTGATGGATTCTTTAAAATCTTCTACATACAGTAACAAGCCATCTGCAAATGGTGAGTTTTACTTCTTCAGTTGAATTTAAATATATTTTTTCTTGTCTGATTTCTGTAGCTAGTATTTCCAATATTATGTTTAATAGAAGTGTTGACAGTGGGCATCTTGTCTTGTTTCTGATCATAGAGGTAAAGCTTTCAGGTTTTTACCATTGAGTATAATGTTAGCTATTGGTTTGTCATAATGGCCTATATTATGTTGAAGTATATTCCCTACATATTAATTTTGTCCAGAGTTTTTATCATGACTTAACATTTAATTTTGTCAAATTATTTTTCTGCATGTATTGAGATGATCATGTGAATTTTATCCTTCATTTTGTTAATGTGGTGTGTCACATTGATTGATTTGTAGTTATGAACCATCTTCACATCCCTGGAATAAATGCCACTTGATCAGGGTACATGATCCTTTTTAATATATAGTTGAATTCAATTTGCTAGTATTTTCTTGAGAATTTTTGCATCTATATTCATAATGGATATTGTCCTATCATTTTATCTCTATTTTTTAGTGTCTTTCTCTGGACTTGGTAACAGGGTGAAGCTTATTCATAGAATGAATTTGGAAGTGTTTCTTCCTCTTCATTTTTTTCAAATAGTTTGAGAAGAATAAGTATTAACTCTTCTTTAAATTGTAGAATTTCACTGTGAATTTGTGACTTTGGATTGTTGAGGTTTTTTGTCTTCATATTCAGTTTCAATACTAGTAATCAGTCTCTTTGGATTTTCTGTTTTTTTCTGATTCAGTCTTGGAAGATGGTACTTTTCTAGTCAGTTATCCATTTCTTCTAAGTTGTCCAATTTATTGCTGTATAACTGTTCATAGTATTGTCTTATAATTGTATTTCTGTAATGTCATTTATTAACTCTCCTCTTTCATTTCATTTTTTTTTAATTTCAGCCCTTTTTTTCTTAATGAGTCTGGCTAAAGATTTATCAATCTTTTTTATCTTTCAAAAAAATCTCTTAGCTTCATTAATCTTTTGTATTGATTTTTTGGTCTCTATTTTATTTAGTTCTGCACTTATCTTTATTATTTCCTTCCTTCTGCTGACCTTAGAATTTAATTGTTCTTTTTCTAATTCCTTTAGATAGATAGTTAGGATGTTTATGTGATATTTTTCTTATTTTGTGTGTAGGCCTGAATCACTATAAACTTCCCGCTTAAAACTGCATTTGCTATGTCTACAGATTTTGGAATGTTATGTTTTTATATTAATTTGTCTCAAGGTATTTTCTTTTTTAATTTCTATGATTTCTTCACTGGCTGATTTGTTTTTTAATACCATGTAGTTTAGTATCCATGCTTTTTGAGGTGTTTTGTATTTCCATTTTTATTCCTGTAATTGATTTACACTTTCATACCATTGTGGTTGGAAAAGATGTTTGATATAATCTTAATATTCTTCAAATTATTGAGCCATTTTATGGCCTAACATGTGACCTATTCTCAAGGAAGTTCTACGTGTATTTAAAAAGAATAAATATACTGCTGTTTTTGGATGGAATGTTCTGTATACATCTCCTAAGGACATCTGGTACAATGTGTCATTTCAGGACACTGTTTCCTTATTGATTTTCTGTCTGGATCATTTATCTATTGATGTAATTTGGATATTAAATCCCCTACTATTATTGTGTTATTTTCAGTTTCTCCCTATATGTCTGTTAATATTTGCTTTATATATTTAGGTGCTCCTATATTAGGTGCATATATATTTACACATGTTATATCCTCTTCTTGGATTGAAACTTTATCATTATACCATGTCTTCTTTGTCTTTTATTATATTTTGTTTTAAACTCTATTAGTCTGATATGAGTATTTCTAACCCAGCTTTTTGTGTGTTTGTTTCCAATTGCATGGAAATCTTTTTCCATTGCCTTATTTTCAACCTGTGTCTGTCTTAATTCTTAAGTGAGTCTCTTATACGCAGCATAGAGATGGATTTTTTTTTTAATCCATTTAGCCCCATTATGTCTTTTTATTGGAACATTTAGTTCATCGATATTTAAAGTGATTATTGATAGGTATGTACTTATTGCCAGTTTTTACTTGTTTTCTGGCTGTTCTTGTAGTTCTGCTCTATTGTTTTATTCCCCTTTCCTTTCCCCTGTGGTTTGATGATTTTCTTTAGTGCTATGTTTGGCTTTCTTTCTCTTATTTTTTTCTGTATGTATTGTAGGTTTTTGATTTGTGTTTACCATGAGGTTTATGTATATCAAACTATAACTATACCTATCTCTTTTAAACTGATAGTCATTTTGTTCAAAATCATTGTAAAAACTACATTTTTTACTCCCCCCACAACGTTTTACACTTTGGTTTTATATTTTATGTTTTCATGTCTAGTCCTTAATTGTTTAATACAGCTATACTTAATTTTTAAATTTCTTGCCTTATAACCTTTGGACTAGTTTATTTAAGTGGTTGGCCCACTGCTTGTACTATATATAACTTCATCAGTAAGATTTTTCCTTCATCTATTTTCTTATTTCTAGTTATAGACTTTTCTCTTTTGCTTAAAGTAGATTCTTAAACATTCCTTGTAGGGTAGGTTAGTGATGATGAACTCTCTCTTTTTGCTTGTCTGGAAACCTTTCTCTCTCTTTGTGTTGTGAATGATAACCTTGTTGGATAGAGTGTCTTTGGTTGTAGGTTGCTTCCTGCCAGCACTTTAAATATATGAGACTGCTCCCTTATGACCTGCAAAATTCCTGTGAAAAAGCAGCTGATGAAGTACAGAGCTTCCCTTTTATGTGACTGTTTCTCTTGCCATTTCAAAATTCTAGTTATATCTTTAACATTTGCCATTTTAATCATATGTTTTGGTTTGAGTCTCTTTGTTTTACCTTGTTTGAGATTCTCTGCACTTTGGACATATGTATCTGTTTTCTTCTTCAGGGTAGGTATTTTTCAGACATAATTTAATCAAATATGATTTCTGTTCCTTTTCCTTTCTTCTATAATTTAATCAAATATGATTTCTGCTCCTTTTCCTTTCTTCTCTTTCTGGGACTACTATAATGCAAACGTTAGTATGATTTGATGTTGTCCAAGAGGTTCCTTAAATTATCTTAATTTTTAATTTTTTTTGCTCTTGATTTGTTTATTTCCACTATTCTGTCCTCCAAGTCACTTTTGTGTTCTTCTGTATCACTGAATCTGCTGGTAATTCCTTCTAGTGTATTTTTCATTGCAATTGTTATGTTCTTCAGCTTAGTTCTTTTTATATTTTCTATTTCTTTATTGAAGTTCTCACTGTGTTCCTTTATTATTTTCCCAGATTCAGTTAATATTTTTATTACTATTGTTTTGAACTCATTGTTGAGTAAATTACTTATCTCTGCTTCTTTGGGATTAATCCTGGGGTTTTATCCTGTTCTCTGGTTGTAAGATATTTCTGTCTTCTAATTCTTTTTTACCTATCTAAGTCTTGAAGGCAGGTCCTTATGTGGGAGCATCCCTATGCATTCTGCTTGTTCCCATTGATTTTTGGGGCAGAGCTGAGTCTGAAGTGAGCATGGGCTGTTTTCTCCCAGGGTGCACTGGCAGTAGGCGGGTATGGCTGGAATCAGAGGGGCTAGAGCTAATGACTGGTGTGAGCCAGGGTTTATCCCAGGTTCTTTGTTGGTCATCATACTGTCTGGGGGCAGAGCCAGGGCCCCAGCAGTTGTAGCAGGAACCCTGAGAGATCCAGACTTAACCCCAGAGCAATGATGATTGCCACCTTGGCCAATGGTGGGGCAGGGCCCCAAGGAGCTGGAGTCACAGCACTGAGGCTTCTTCCTGCTGTAATGGTGGTCTCCACCTTGGCTAGGTGTAGGCAAGAACTCAAGGGGCTGGAAGCTGCAGTTCTGAGCTAGCTCTGTTTCTCCTGGCATGATGGCAGGTTATTCCTTGGTCTATCAAGCCCCCAGGGTTAGTTTTTTTTTTTCTTATAGTTGATTTTTTACTCTTACCATTGTGATCAGAAAAGATGCTTGATATGATTTCATATTCTTAAATTTATTAAGATTTGTTTTGGCCTAGTATGTAATCTATCCTGGTGCATGTTCCATGTGCACTTTAAAATAATGTGTATTCTGCTGCTTTTGCATGGAATGTTTTGTAGATATCTGTTAAATCCATCTGTTCTAATGTGTCATTTAAAGCCACTGTTTCCTTATTGATTTTTTGTCAGATCATGCATCCATTGATGTATTAAAGTCCCTATTTATACTTTAATAAAGTGGAGTTTTAAAGTCCCCTACTATTATTGTGTTTCTGTCAATTTCATCCTTTAATATTTCCTTTGTTTGTTAATATTTGTTTTATGTATTTAGGTTTTCCTATTTTAGGTACATATATATTTACAATTGTTATATCTTCTTGTTGGACTTATCCCTTTATTTTATGTAATATCCTTCTTTGTCTCTTGTTACAGCCTTTGTTTTAAACTATATTTTTTCTGGTATAAGCATTTTTACTCCAGCTTTCCTTTTGTTTCCGTTTTCATGGAATACCATTTTCCAGCCCCTCACCTGCAGTCTGTATGCCTTTTTATCTGAAATAAATCTTTTTGAGGCAGCATATATATGGGCCTGGTATTTTTTTTATCAATTCACCCACTCTATATATTTTATTGGAACATTTAGTCCATTTACATTTAAAGTAATTATTGATGTGTATGTACTTATTGTCATTTTGTTAATTTCCTGATTGTTTTAATAGTCCCTTTTTGTTCCTTTCTTCTTCAATAGCACTTTTCCCTTGTGATTCAAGGATTTATTCTTTTGTATGTATCTATTATACGTTTTGTTACAATTAACACATGGTTTATACATAGCAATATAATTATTTTAATTTGATGATTTCTTAAGATTGAATGTATTCTACTAATCCTACATTTTTACTCGTTCCCCTATTTTTAATGTTTTTGACACCATATTTTCCATCTTTCTATTTTGTGTATTCTTCATTGTGAATATAGATGATTTTACTGCTTTTGTCTTTAACCTTTGCACTAGCTTTATAAGTGGTTGATCTAATACTTTTTCTATATATTTGCCTTACCAATGAGATTTTTTTATTTTATAATTTCACATTTCTAGTTGTGGCCTTTCTTTTTCCACTTAGAGAGGTCCATTAAATCTTTCTTTTAAAGCTGGTTTAATGGTGCTGAACTCTTTTAGCCTCTGTTTGTCTGTAAAACTCTTTATCTCTCTTTCAAATATAATTGATAGATTTGCCAGGTAGAGTATTCCTGGTTGTAGGTTTTTTGTTTCATCACTTTAAATATATCATGCCACTCCCTTCTGGCCTGCAAAATTTCTGCAGAAAAGTCAGGTGACAATGTTATGGGATTTACCTTGTACATAACAAGTTTCTTTTCCCTTGTTCCTTTTAAAATTCTCTCTTTATCCTTAAATTTTGCCATCTTAGTTATAATGTGTACTGGTGTGAATCCTTTTGTGTTCATTTTATTTGGGACTCTCTGTATTTCCTGGACATGGACATCTTTTTCCTTTCCCAGATTAGGGAAATTTTCAGCCATTATCACTTCAGATAAGTTCTCTGCCCCTTTCTCACTTCTTCTGGGACTCCTATAATGCAAATGTTAGTACACTTGATTCTGTCCCAGAGGTCTCTTAAACTATTCTTGTGTTATAAAATTCTTTTTTCTTTCTTTTTTTTTTTTTTTTCTGTTCAGTGTGGGTGATTTTCACTGTTATGGCTTACAATTAGCTGATTCATTCCTCTGTATCATCTAATCTACTGTTGATTCCTTCCAGTGTATTTTTCCTTTCAGTTATTGTATTCTTCAGCTCCATTTAGTTCTTTATATTTTCTAACTCTGTTAAACTTTCACTGTGTTCAAAAATTCTTCTCCCAAGTTTATTGTGCATTTTTATTATCATTACATTGACTCATTATTAGGTAGATTGTTTATCTCTACATCACTTATTGCTTCTTGAGTTTTATCTTGCCTCTACATTTGGGACATATTCTTTTGTCACCTGGTTTGCTTAATTCTCTGTGATTACTCTATGCATTAAGTAGATTAGGTAGGTAATGCTTCCTGATCTTGGAGAAGTGGCCTTATGTAGGAGACTTCCTATGGAGCCCAATAGTGAAATCTCCTCTTGTCACCAGAGTTCCATGATCTAGGGGTGTTCACTGTGTGAGCTAAGTGGGCCCTTCTCTTGTGTTGAGGTGAAATACTGTGGGTGTTCTTTAGGCTTGGCTGGCCCTTGTCCTGGTTGGCTGCCAGCCTAGGCCTTATGTGGATGCTTCTGGACTTTGGTGGGTGGGACCAACCCCTGGTGCAGATGGCTGGATGACTTGGAGCATCTCAGTTCTGGTCCTGGTCTTTTGGTGGGTGGAGTTGTGTCCCAGGGAGACTGGTTGCAGGGCATGGGAGGTCCTGGGACTGGTAAAAACGTTGGTATACTGGTACGACCTCAGAGCTAGTAGAATAGAAGGAGGACACCTAAATGGAGCCATCCATCAACAGTGTCCTCATTGTAGCAAGAACTCCCCAAAATGGCTGCAGTTAGAATCTTTGTCCCCAGAGGTAGTCCCAGTTACATCCTGCCCTCTCTGGGAGGTTCTCCAAGATGAATAAATGTGTCTAACCCAGGCTCCTTCCAAATTTCTGCCTCTGCACTGGGCCTTGCAGAATGTGAGATTGTGTGTGTTCTCTTTAAGAACCAAGTCTCTTTTTTGCTACAGCCTTTCAGCTCTTTGGTACACAAGCCCTGCTGTCCTTCAAAGTCAGATAGTATGGGGCTCATCTTCACAGTGCAGCACCCCAGAACTGGGGACCCGCATGTGGGGCTTGAATCCCTCACTCCTTGGGGAGAATCTCTGAAATTTTGATTATCTTCCCCCTTGTGGTTTGCTTAACAGGGCTGAGGGTCTTGACTATATTGCATCTCTACCCGTCCTACCCATTCCTTCTTTATATTTTAGTTGTGGAAAATCTTTTCTGCTAGTGTCCAGGTCATTCTCATTGATAGTTGCTTTGTAAATAGTTTTGCTTTTGGTGCACCCATAGGAGGAGATGATCTCAGAATCTTACTACTCTGACACCTTGGTCACTCCTCCTCACATTCTGAATATTTACTTTTTTAATTTTTAAAATTTATTTTATTTATTTATTTATGGTTGTGTTGGGTCTTCATTGTTGTGTGTGGGCTTTCTCTAGTTGCGGTGGGCAGGGGTTACTCTTCATTGCAGTGCCTGGGCTTCTCATTGCAGCAGCTTCTCTTGTTGTAGAGCATGGACTCTAGGTGCACAGCTTCAGTAGTTGTGGCACTGGGCTCAGTAGTTGTGGCTCACAGGCTCTAGGGCACAGGCTCAGCAGTTGTGGTGCTCAGGCTTAGCTGCTCCATGGCATGTGGGATCTTCCCAGACCACAGCTAGAACCCATGTCCCCTGCATTGGCAGGCAGATTCTTAACCACTGCACCACCAGGGAAGTGCTCGGAACATTTTAGATTGGGAGCTGATTTACTGCTGCAGCTTTAAATTTCCTTTGACTTTAAAAAGCTGTGATTGTCTTGATAGCTTTCTCAAGTTTTTGTTCTTCCTACCTTCTGTTTAAGATGTCTCTTCCTTGTTTATCATTCCTTTAATAAATTACAACAATTTCATGTTAAATGCTTTATGGTTACATTTGGAACCAACATTTATTTACTTTTTCTGAGCACGTTCTCAAAAATCATTCTTTTTTTGTGCTATCATGTGTGTGTTGTTTTGTGAATCCTAGCAGATATGCCAGTGAAAAAGAGAACCTCAGGCATGAGTCTATCAGGAATTGATGCCTTGATGTGCAAGACAGCATATGAATGCTGTTGACCCTAATGGAGCCAACCTAGAAGGAAAGGAGGAAAATGGTACAGAAAGGGAAGATTTGAGAAAGAACAGAAAACATTATCTGTTCCACAGTTCCTTAGAAGTGTTCCCCTGCTTGAGTTTCCAGTAATACTCAGAAATAAAAATATATTATCTGGTGAAGAACATGAACAGATGTTTTGATTTTTCAGCATGTTGAACTATTTTCCAACAGTGGGCAAGATCAAGATCATGTATTTGATATTTCCAAAGTCTTGCATATAAAAATAATGTGAATTTATAGTTTGGATATCAAAACATATAAAGTCTTATTTATCATCCTTCTGTGAATAAATGGAGAACTATCATGTGCAAGAATATTTAGTAGTGTGTATTTCACTAATATCAAATATTAGTGGGAGTTATGTGAGTTTGGAAAAATGATAACTAAGATTTTTATCTGAAGGAAAACTGAGAAAATTTTTAGAATGGGAAGGAAAATTAAATCTTAATTATCAGAAATTTTCTTAATTTTTCTTGCCTTGTCTCAGTGAGCAAGCTCTCTATTGAACATCTTATTTCAATTAGCAGTATGGAGGCAAATATTCTGTGAAAAGTTGAGCGTACATCCTCACTTCACATGGTTGCAAAGGGGACACATTGTAAAATATCATACAAACTTACAAATGGAATACATTATATTTTTTTAGTTTTCTTTTAAGCACGTATTATGTAGCTCCTATTATAGTGGGGTATACATGAAGCTAATAAACATCAAGTTTCAAAGTCCCTAAACTGCACAAATTCTTGCCACAGCTGTGGAATGTGTTAAACCTAGCAATGGGTTGTGATTATATGTTTTGGTAAAATTTGTTAAGTTAGGTATATTTCTTATGATCATTAAGATCACTGCTTCCCACCACCTCAGTTTGCTTTCCTTCACACTTCCATTTGGGTCAATTGATAGTTATATGGATTCAAGTTAAAAGTTGATCTGGGGAATACATATATTTGTCATTTAGTGAGATATAGTTATACGGTTTAGAGTCACTTCTGTTTACATTTAATTTATTGCCAAAATTGCCAGTGTAAGAATGGCTTCCAGAAATACTCCTCCTGCCCACTGTGAAGATTCACCATGATGTAATGTAAAAGCACAGGGCCACAGGTGTTACAACAATCTGAAGTTATTCTTCAGATATTAATAATGGTATTGTATGAGGAGTAGAAGAGAAACAAAATCTGAATTTGGTGGAACAGTAAGCTAGTCTCTGGAAATGTCTTCCAAATGACACAAATATAAATTTGTAAGCAAAGAATTTGTTTCTTAATAATGCTTATTCAAAGCAGAAGTTTTCTTTTATCATTAATATACTAAAAATGTAGCTTAAACACTTAAAAATATGTCAGATATTTTTATGGAAACCATGAAAAATAATAGGTATCAGAATTCTGCTGTTAATAGGGGACAGAATATAACAGAAAAAGAGTGGGTGTACACATGGGGATTTGCACACAATATCATTAATTTATTTTTTTTTAGGGATATCTAACTTCTCAGAATTCCTTTCATTTTTTTTTTTACACCTTAATGGAGTATACTTGCTTTACAATGTTGTGTTAGTTTCTGCTGTATAACAAAGTGAATCAGCTATATGTATACATATATCTCTGTATTCCCTCCTTCTTGCATCTCTCTCCCACCCTCCCTATCCCACGACTCTAGGCGGTCACAAAGCACCGAGCTGATCTACTTGGGTGATGCAGCTGCTTCCCACTAGCTATCTGTTTTACATTTGGTAACGTATATATGTCAGTACTGCTCTCTCACTTCATCCCAGCTTAAGCTTCCCCCTCCCCATGTCCTCAAGTCCATTCTCTACAACTGCATCTTTATTCCTATCCTGTTCCTAGTTTCTTCAGAACCTTTTTTTTTTTTTTAGATTCCATATATATATATATGTTAGCATACGGTATTTGTTTTTGTCTTTCTGACTTCACTGTGTATGACAGACTCTAGGTCCATCCACCTCACTACAAATAATTCAAGTTCATTTCTTTTTATGGCTGAGTAATATTCCATTGTATATATGTGTCACATCTTCTTTATCCATTCATCTGTCGATAGATACTTAGTTTGCTTCCGTGTCCTGACTATTGTAAATAGAGCTGCAATGAACATTGTGGTACATGACTCTTTTTGAATTATGGTTTTCCAGGGTATGTGCCCAGTGATGGGATTTCTGGGTTGTATGGTAGTTCTATTTTTAGATATTTAAGGAACCTCCATACTGGTCTCCATAGTGGCTGTGTCAATTTACATTCCCACCAACAGTGCAAGAGGGTTCCCTTTTCTCCACACCCTGTCCAGCATTTACTGTTTGTAGATATTTTGATGATGCTCATTCGGACAAGTGTGAGGTGATACCACATTATAGTTTTGATTTGCATTTCTCTAATGATTAGTGATGTTGAGTATTCTTTCATGTGTTTGTTGGCAGTCTGTATAGCTTCTTTGGAGAAATGTCTATTTAGGTATTCTGCCCATTTTTGAATTGGGTTGTTTTTTAGATATTGAACCACATGAGCTGCTTATAAATTTTGGAGATTAATCCTCTGTTAGTTGCTTCATTTGCAAATATTTTCTCCCATTCTGAGGGCTGTTATTTTGTGTTGTTTATGGTTTCATTTGCTGTGCAAAGGCTTTTAAGTTTCATTAGGTCCCATTTATTTATTTTTGCTTTTATTTCCATGTCTATAGGAGGTGGGTCAAAAATGATCTTGCTGTGATTTATGTCATAGAATGTTCTGTGTATGTTTTCCTCTAAGAGTTTTATAGTGTCTGGCCTTATATTTAAGTCGTTAATCCATTTTGAGATTATTGTTGTATACTGCATTAGGGAGTATTCCTATTTCATTCTTTCACATGTAGCTGTCCAGTTTTCCCAGTGCCACTTATTGAAGAGGCTGTCTTTTCTTCATTGTATATTCTTGCCTCATTTATCAAAAATAAGGTGACCATATATGCATGGGTTCTCTGGGCTTTCTATCCTGTTGCATTGAGGTATAGCTCTGTTTTGGTGCCAGTACAATACTGTCTTAATTACTGTGGATGTGTGGTTTAGTCTGAAGTCAGAGAGACTGATTCCTCCAGCTCCATTTTTCTTTCTTAAGATTGCTTTGGTTATTCGGAGTCTTTTGTGTTTCTATACAAATTGTGAAATTTTTTGTTCTAGTTCTGTGAAAAATGCCAGTGCTAGTTTGATAAGGATTGCATTGAATCTGTAGATTGCTTTGAGTAGTGTAGTCATTTTCACAATGTTGATTCTTCCAATCCAAGAACAAAGTATATCTCTCCAACTGTTTGCATCATCTTTAGTTTCTCTCATCAGTATATTTTAATTTTCTGCATACAGGTCTTTTCTCTCCTTAGGTAGGTTTATTCGTAAGTATTTTATATGCAATGTTAAATGGGAGTGTTTCTTTAATTTCTCTTTCAGATTTTCATTAATTTGTGTACAGGAATGCAAGAGATTTCTGTGCATTAATTTTGTATCCTGCTACTTTACTAAATTCATTGATTAGGTCTAGAAGTTTTCTTGTGGCTTCTTTAGGATTCTCTCTATATCTAGTATCATATCATCTGCAAACAGTGACAGTTTTGCTTCTTCTTTTCTGATTTGGATTCTTTTTATTTATGTTTTGTTTCTGATTGCTGTGCCTAAAACTTCCAAAACTATGTTGAATAATAGCGGTGACAGTGGGCAATCTTGTTTTCTTCCTGATCTTAGAGGAAATGGCTTCACTTTTTCACCATTGAGAACAATATATGGTCTTTATTATGTTGTGGTAGGTTCCCTCTATGCCCACTTTCTGGAGAGTTTTTATCATAAATATGTGTTGAATTTTGTCAAAAGCTTTTTCTGCATCTATTGAGATTATCATAAGGATTTTATCCTTCAATATTTTATTGTGGTGTATTACATTGATTGATTTGTGTATATCACAGAATCCTTGTATTCCTGGGATACACCCCACTTGATCATGGTGTACGAGCCTTTTAATGTGCTGTTGGATTCTGTTTGCTCATATTTTGTTGAGGATTTTTGCATCTATGCTCATCAGTGATATTGGCCTGTAGTTTTCTTTTTCTGTGATATCTTTCTCTGGTTTTGGTATCAGGGTGATGGTGGTCACATAGAATGAGTCTGGGAGTGTTCCTCCCTCTGCTATATTTTGGAAGAATTTGAGAAGGATAGGTGTTACCTCTTTTCTAAATGTTTGATAGAATTTGTCTGTGAAGACATCTGGTCCTGGGCTTTGGTTTGTTGGAAGATTTTTAATCTCAGTTTCAATTTCAGTACTTGCGATCAGTCTGTTCATGTTTTCTATTTTTTCCTGGTTCATGCTTGGAAGGCTGTTCTTTTCTAAGAATTTGTCCATTTCTTCCAGGTTATCCATTTTATTGGTATATAGTTGCTTGTAGAAATCTCTCATGATCCTTTGTATTTGTGAAGTGCCAGTGTTGTTACTTCTCCTTTTTCATTTCTAATTCTATTGATTTGAGTCTTCTCCCTTTCTTTCTTGAACAGTCTGGCTAATAGTTTATAAATTTTGTTTATCTTCTCAAAGAACCAGCATTTAGTTTTATTCATCTCTGCTATTGTTTCCTTCATTTCTTTTTCATTTATTTCTGATCGGATCTTTATGATCTTTCCTTCTGCTAACTCTGAGGTTGTTTTGTTCTTCTTTCTCTAATTGCTCTAGGTTTAAGGTTAAGTTGTTTATTTGAGATTCTTCTTGTTTCTTGATGTAGGATTGTATTGTTATAAACTTCCCTCATAGAACTGCTTTTGCTGCATCCCATAAGTTTTGGGTCATCATTATCATTTGATTCTAGGTACATTTGATTTCCTCATTGATTTCTTCAGTGATATCTTGTTTAATTAGTAACATATTGTTTAGCTTCCCTGTGTTTGCATTTTTTCCAGTTTTCTTCCTGTAATTGATATCTAGTCTCATAGCACTCTGGCTGGAAAAGATTCTTGATGTGATTTCAATTTTCTTAAATTTACCAAGACTTGATTTGTGACCCAAGGTATGATCTATCCTGGAGAATGTTCCATGACTGCCTGAGAAGAAAGTGTATTCTGTTATTTTGACGGAATGTCCTATAGAGATCAATTAAGACCACCTTATTTAATGTGTCATTAAAAGCTTGTGTTACCTTATTTATTTTAATTTTGGATGATCTGTCTATTGGTGAACGTGGGGTTTTAAAGTCCCCTACTATTATTGTGTTACTGTTGATTTCCCCTTTTATGACTGTTAGCATTTGTCTCATATATTGAGGTGCTCCTTTATTGGGTGCATAATATTTACAATTGTTATATCTTCTTCTTGAATTGATCCCTTGATCATTATGTAATGTTCTTCTTTGTCTCCTGAAATAGTCTTTAACTTAAAGTCTATTTTGTCTGATATGAGAATTGCTACTCCAGTTTTCTTTTGATTTCCATTTGCATGGAATATCATTTTCCATCTCCTTACTTTTAGTCTCTATGTGTCCCTAGGTCTGAAGTGGGTCTCTTGTAGACAGCATATATACAGATCATCTTTCTATATCCATTCAGCCAGTCTATGTCTATTGGTTAGAGCACTTAATCCCTTTACCTATAAAGTAATTATCTATATGTATGTTCCTATTACCATTTTGTTGTTTTGGGTTTATTTTTTGGTAGGTCTTTTCCTTCTCTTGTGTTTCCTTCCTAGAGAAGTTCCTTTAGCATTTCTTGTAAAGCTGGTTTGGTGGTTCTGAATTCTCTTAACTTTTGCTTGTTGGTAAAGGTTTTAATTTCTCCATAAAATCTGAATGAGATCCTTGCTGGGTAGAGTAATCTTGGTTGTAGATTTTCCCCTTTCTTCACTTTAAATATGTCCTGCCACTCCCTTCTGGCCTGCAGAATTTCTGCTGAAAGATCATCGGCTAACCTTATGGGGATTCCCTTGTTTGTTGCTTTTCCCTTGCAGCTTTTAATATTTTTTCTTTGTGTTTAGTTTTCTATGGTTTGATTAATATGAATCTTGGCATGTTTCCCCTTTGATTTATCATATATGGGACTCTCTGTTCTTCCTGGACTTGATTGACTATTTCCTTTCCTATGTTAGGGAAGTTTTCAACTATAATCTCTTCAAATATTTTCTCAGTCCGTTTCTTTTTCTCTTCTTCTCTAGGACCCTTATAATTCTAATGTTCGTGCATTTAATATTGTCCCAGAAGTCATGAGACTGTCCTCAATTCTTTTCATTCTTTTTTCTTTATTCTGCTCTGCAGTAGTTATTTCCACTCTTTTATCTTCCAGGTCATTTATCCATTCTTCTGCCTCAGTTATTCTGCTATTGATTCTTTCTAGAGAATTTTTAATTTCATTTATTGTGTTGTTTATCATTGTTTGTTTGCTCTTTAGTTCTTCTATGTCCTTGTTAAACATGTCTTGTATTTTCTCCATTCTATTTCTAAGATGGTGGATCATCTTTACTATCATTACTCTGTACTCTCTTTCAGGTAGACTGCCTATTTCCTCTTCATTTGTTTGGTATTGTGTGTTTTTACCTTGCTTCTTCATCTGCTGCATATTTGTGTGTCTTCTTATTTTGTTTAAGTTACTGTGTTTAGGGTCTGCTTTTTGCAGGCTGCAGGTTCATAGTTTCCATTGTTTTTTGGTGTCTGCCCCCAGTCAGTGAGCTTGGTTCCATGGCTTCTTTTGGCTTCTTGGTCTAGGGGACTGGTGGCTGTGTTCTGGTGGGTCGGGCTGGATCTTTTCTATCTGGTGGGCAGGACTGCATGTGGTCATGTGTTTTAGGGTGTCTGTGGAGTTAGTATAATTTTAGGCAGCTTCTCTCTTAATGGGTGGGGTTGTGTTCCTCTCTTGCTTGTTGTTTGGCATGGGGAGTCCATCACTGGAACTTGCTGGCTATTGGGTGGAACTGGGTCTTAGTGTTGAGTTGGAGACCTCTGGGAGAGCGTTTGCAAATTGATAATATGTGGGCCAGGATGTCTCTGTTGGTCTAATGTCCTGAACTCAGCTCTCCCACCTCAGAGGCTCAGGCCTGACACCAGGCCAGAGAATGAAGACTCTATCAGTCACACAGCTCAGAAGAAAAGGAGAAAAAAAGGAAAGAAAAAAATTAATAATAATAAAAATAAAAGAGAACAACCAAACCAATAAACAAATCCATCAATGTTAACAAGCGTGTTGCTCCCTAAGTCTACCGCCTCAATTTTGGGATGATTCATTGCCTATTCAGGTACTCCACAGATGCAGGGTACATCAAGTTGATTGTGGAAATTTAATGTGCTGTTTCTGAAGCTGCATGGAGAAATTTCCCTTTCTCATCTTGTTTCACACAGGTCCTGGGGTTCAGCTTTGGTTTTGGCCCCAGCTCTTTGTGTAGGTCACCCTCAGGCATCTGTTCCTGCCCAGAGAGGACAGGGTTAAAGTAGCAGCTGATTAGGAGGCTCTTGCTCATTCAGGCTGGGAGGAGGGATGGGTACAGTAGTCATAATTGGAATGCAGGCAAGCCTGCGGTGGCAGAGGCTAGTGTGGCATGCAACAGCCTGAGGCACACCGTGTGTTCTTGTGGGGAATTTGTCCCTGGATCACAGGACCCTGGCAGTGGCATGCTGCGGAGGCTCCCAGGGAATGTGTCATAGTGACCTGGGCTTTCACACAGGATTTTTGGTGGCTGCAGCAGCAGCATTAGCATTTCATGCCCACCTCTGTGGTCTGAGGTGATAGCCGCAGCTTGCGCCCATCTCTGGACTTGTTTAGATGGTACTCTGCCTTCTGTGGGCAGTCAGGGAAGGAATCCCCTCTTCTCATGCACCCCAAAACCATGGTCTCTTGCATCTTAGGCAGATCCAGACTTTTTCCTGGACTCCCCCGTGGCTAGCTGTGGCACACTAGCCCCTTCAGGTTGTGTTCACACAGCCAACCCCAGTCCTCTCCCGGGGATCTGACCTCCAAAACCCAAGCCTCAGCCCCCACCCATCCCAGCAGGTGAGCAGGCAAGCCTCTCAGGCTGGTGAGTGCTGGTTGGCACCAATCCTCTGTGTGGGAATCTCTCCACTTTGCCCTCTGCACCCCTGCTGCTGCGCTCTCCTCCATGGCTCTCAAGCTTCCCCTCCTGCCCACCCTCTATCCCTGCAAGTGAAGGGGCTCCCTAGTCTGTGGAAATGTTTCCTCCTTCACATCTCCCTCCCAGAGGTGCAGTTCCCATCCCTATTCTTTTGTCTCTGTTTTTTCTTTTTTCTTTTGTCCTACCCAGGTATGTTGGGATCTTCTTTCCTTTTGGGAAGTCTGAGGTATTGTGCAAGCATTCTGTAGGTATTCTGTAGGAGTTGTGCCACATGTAGATGTATTTTTTATGTATTTGTGGGGAAGAAGGTGATCTCCACATCTTACTCCTTCGCCACATTGAAGGTCCCTCCAATATCAGTAATTGCTTAAAAACTAACATTTGTTCCTCATGCAAAAGAATGACTTAATTATTTGTCCAGTATTTACAGAGAAAATATTTAAAAATCATTGTCTTGGGCTTCCCTGGTTGCGCAGTGGTTGAGAGTCCACCTGCCGATGCAGGGTACATGGGTTCATGCCCCGGTCCGGGAAGATCCCACATGCCATGGAGCGGCTGGGCCAGTGAGCCATGGCCGCTGAGCCTGCGTGTCCGGAGCCTGTGCTCCGCAACGGGAGAGGCCACAACAGTGAGAGGCCCGCGTACTGGAAAAAAAAAAATTCATTGTCTTATAAAGAGGTGTTTTAAGAGTATACAGCCAAAAGTTGAAAAAAAAGGTGTTACAGTGTTGTATCAACATCAGTTGATAAATAAAACAGTTAAGTTACTTTTCTAGACTTTGTGATACTTATGATATTCATCAGCTTAATAAAATTGTAATTTACTATGGTTTATTTTCAATTTTAAATATGTACTTGCATTTATTGCTCATTTGTATTCATAATCTGCATGATTATTATTGTTATAGAGAGACCCCAAGTTAAATAATCTTCAGGTCTCTATAAACCTGGATCTGCCTCTTTAGGCAACTTTCCGTAGAGATGAAACAGATACTCCTTTGTTTGCAGCATGGAGCTGTTCTCCTTTCTAGAGCGAATGAGTAGGTTTGGTTCCAGGATGTAAGAATTGTTAACTTTAGAAAAATCTGTTATTGTAATCACTCCATTCATTTATTAAAGGAGAAAAAGAAAACATATTATCTAAATACATCCAAAAAATATATTGGATAAAATTTAATTCCCCTGAGAGATAAAACTCATTGCATACTGAAAATGGAAGAGATCATCTTTGACCTCATGAAGTTTACCCACTGAAAGACTATAGCAATGCTTGCACTTAAGGTGAAATATTAGAATCAATCATTTTAAGATCAGGAACAGAATTAAAAACTTTCACTATAATGCTAACTGAAGCAAAATACAACAAAAAAGCAATATGAGCTAAAGGGATTGGAAAGGAATTTTTTTCATAATCCATATATTATACGATGGTCCTTCTGGACTATTAAATATAATTTGTAGGAAATTGCTGGAAACCATATATAAGATTGTTGCATTGAAAATGCAAAAATTCATTACAATCCTATGCACCAGAAACAGTAATTAAGAAAATGTAATAATTGTTTTTAAAAACACTCTTCACGTTAGCAACAGAACCTATCATGTAGGTTCTGAAATCTATCAAAATAGAAATGAATCTATCAAAAAAGGCCTGAGACCTACATAGGGAAAATGAATAATATCTTTGTTAAAGGACATAAAAAACCCTAAATAAATGGATAGAGATACTTTTGGTTATGGATGGCAAGAATCAATTTCATAAAGGTGTCAAAGTCCTCTAAATTAATCAATAAGTTTACTGAATTTCTATCATAATCCTACCACAGTTTTTATAAATTGTGACAACCTGGTCTGAAAATACATATGGAAGAGAGTAACTAGCCAAAAATGGTAAGTTAATTTCAAAGAAAAATAAGGAAAAAATACTTGAGAGCAAAGTTTATAAAGTTATAATAATTAAGAGAGTATTTATTCAGAAATAGATAATAGATCTTTGAAATATCATAGAGTAGGACTCTAACTCTCACATATATGAGAACTTTCTGTTTGACAAATGTACCATTTTACAATTCAAAAATAAGATGGCCTTTCTAATAAGTAACTGAGAAAATTGGGATCCATACAGAAAAGGACAAAATTATTTATGCAGTTTACAAGCAGTGGTTCTTAATTAGGGTGATTTTGGCCCCCATGGAACATTTGGCAATGTTTGGTTCACTTTTGGCTGCAACAACTGGAGGGGCAAATACAACTGATAAGGTAGAGGTCAGGGATGCTGCTGAACATTCTGCAAAGCATAGGACAGCCCCCACGACAAAGAATTATTCAACCCAAAATGTCAATAGTGTCATAATTGAGAAACCCAGCTCTAGCTCAAACAGACTTCCCCCAGATAACTACACAGTTAATTCCCTGATCCCTTTTCAAACCTATTCAAATGTCACCTTCTCAATAAAACTGATCTGAGCTCCTGTATTTAAAATTACCACCTCAATCCCCCTTTTCATGACACTCCTGATCCCTCTTACTCTGCTCTTCCTTTTCTGTATTCTATTGCATTTATCATCTTGTAACATCCAGTAAAATTTATTTACTTATTATATGTATTGTTTGTCAGTCTACTAAAATGGCTTAATTTTTTTCATTAATTTATCCCAAACACCTAGAATGGTGTTTAGCACATGGTGGGTAATCAATAAATATTTACTTAATAAATAAATTAACAATCTTAAGTGCTAATGTGGAGTAGCAGAATCACTCATAAACTGCTGGTGGAGAGTGTCTCTTTGGAGAGAACTTGGCTTTGTCATATATATTTGGAGATGCACATACCAGGGAAGTCAATGTGAAGATGGTATCTTGAGCCATCTCAGAACTTTCTTTCCCCAACATCTAACCAATAAAATCAACACCTAGGAAAACTGTCACCAAGTTATTTTTGAGGAATAACCAAACCTATAAACTTTAATGACATGTAACTCAGGAGGAAAGCAGAAGATAAAGAACAGAAGAAAACTGCAGCGTAGCAGGGCTCCTCCCTGCTCACCTCCCAATCTGTATGCCCTGGACTTTTTCATTTTTTCATTTTTGTATAATAGTGATTCAGATCTATACAGTTTTTTCTTCTAATAAGAAAATCCAGTTTAAAAAAAGCTATTATGTAGAGCACTAATCTAGAAGGATCACATGGATCATATGTGTGTGTGTATTTATATATTCATATACTGATGCCCAATCATAGACCTGATGAACCAAAGCTTCTAGGTATGAAACCCAAGAATCTGTGTGTGTGGTTTTGCTTTTTTTTTAAGTTTTTCAGCTGATGATCAGACAAGTCTTACAACTATTCATCTAGTAGGTTTTTAAATGTGTCCCAAGAAACCCTGGGTGTCTAAGTAACTGTGGAAGTATCTTGGGCATTCTGGTAAAGCAACCGCTTTTGTATCTTTTATATAGAAATATTTTGTGTACAAAAAAAGGCTTGGGACAAAAAATACTGTTTCTTAAAAACAAAAGTTTGTAATCCATTGATCTAGAGAAAGCTTCTACATTGAATGAACATTAAATTATGAGGTAGATACTGTGATATGCAACCCACATCTTTAGGAATGAGAAAATTTTTCTCCTAGCTGTTGTGAGTGTTGCCAGGAGATGACCCTTAGCTGCCATCCATTTTTGAGGATTGCCCCAGTTGAAGAAAACTGCCTGGTTCAGTCAACCTCCTTCCAGGAAAAGCCCATATTCAACAACAGATCTATATAAATCTATATAAATGAATGACTTGGCCTCTTGCCTCAACTTGGGACAACTTTGAGGAATCATCCCATGCTCCAGAGCTCCACCATAGTATCAGCTGGGCCCTTCATTAGAAGAGCATCACAGCTTCTTCTGCCTAATCCTCCTCTTTTCCTCCCAAATGTCATACCCTCAGAATGCTCCCTAATAAGCATCGTCTTCATGAATCTGAATCTCAGAGTCTTCTTCTGAGACACCCAACCTGCAACACCAATTGAAGTTAGATCATATGATTATGTGATGCATGAAACTATATCACTGCCCAAGTGAGTGAACTAAATAAAAAGGAGCCAAAATGAGTAAATGACTAAAACGGAGGCAAAAATGTAACACATGACAAATCAGATTGTTCTGCATTCATAACAGATGAAAACTAATTGTCTGCCAGTCATGAGTTAGTAATATAGAAAACTTCCAAGGTGTGCCAAAATGATATTAAGATGTTTACACATGTTTATGTGATCCAGTTTATGCTTCTGCTGTCATCTGCCTAGCCAGTAGAATCTCCAATGGTATCAAGAGTTGGAGAAGAACAATGGCAAGTGACAAAGTCTGAGAAATTAAACTTAAAAGTCAAAGAATGTGTTGTAAAGATAGTAGCCCCAACCTCTTAGATAAGTGGAGAAAATTAAATAAACTTACACCTACTTTCCATTTTTGGACAGTTAACATACATATTAACTTTAATTTATCTTGAAAATACAATTACAAATAAATAACTTAAAATTTGTATACATTAATAAAATAAGAAATGTATTCCAAAGTTTTGGAGGTTTTGTGCTCGTGGCAAGGCTCTACTTGTGGTGAAAGGGGCCCAACTCGCACCACTGTGAGAAAGGACATAAGGCCATTCATTAGTGAGAGCATTCCCTTCCCAGTTCCTCTTATTCACATCTGAGGCTGTGCACTTTCTGAATTTTTATGTTTCTGGAGATTTATAGTTGTTGCTGCTGTTTTACTAAATAAACTCTTGTCTAGAGAAACATCAGTTAATGGCACAAGGATCCTTCAGATGTGAAGAACCATTGAAAAAAGTGAAAGGACCACTGTCAACATAGAGAAAAATCCTAGTCACAGACATATTTGACAGTGCTACCAAAATTAAAGGATGTGCAAAGTCCGGAACAACTGAATATGAAAACAACTTCCTATGCAAGAATTTCTATGACAATGAAATGTAGAATAAAGAACTAATAGTTTTGTTATTCTGTAGCTCAGTTGATCATTGTCTCTAACTTTTGTTAGACTGTTTTGAGAATACAGATTTGTATGCATTCATTTCCCCAGAAATATGTGTATTTATTGTTCCAATATGTAAATGTGACCAAAAGCAAAAATGAAAACAACTTCTGCTTAACATTTTTTCAATGTTAATTGCTAGAACACTGATTCTGTTTGTTTTTATTTCTCATGAGAATATATATTTTGAGTTGAGTACTTTCTTAACTTCTTTCCACTTTTCGTAAATCCAACTAATGAGCAAAAAAAAAAAAAAAAAACAAGCATAATAATGTACAGAACTTAGCCAGTTTTCTGGAATTTAACATATGCTAGTTACCCAAACTTCCCCAGTGTATAAAACTTGGTTCAATACCACCAGATGACCAATATTACTGTGAGGTGTTAAGTATAATCAAAATACTTAGATTTACTCCAAACATGAATAACTGCTAGAGATAATATGAAAATGTTCTTCTCTTTTCAATGACTTTATCATAGTAGACTATTTATTAAAAGAGTATGAATTATTTAACTGCTTACCATTTCTTACAAAATGTAAAACTTTTGGGAATTTGTAATAAGATTGCAAAATACAATTAAACTGTAAAATAAAATCTCCACCTCACAGATGAGTGATGGACACGTTGTCTAAAAATTTAATTACACCAGAGTAATTTTTAAAGCTTAGATTCACAAAAGGAGTCCAAACGCTAACCTTGTAAAGGAATAGAAAGTGTTAATTTGTTCTGTATAAAAACAAAGGAAGGGGCTTACCTGGTGGTGCAGTGGTTGAGAGTCCGCCTGCCGATGCAGAGACGTGGGTTCGTGCCCCAGTCCGGGAGGATCCCACGTGCCACGGGGTGGCTGGGCCCGTGAGCCATGGCCGCTGAGCCTGCGCGTCTGGAGCCTGTGCTCCGCAATGGGAGAGGCCACCGCTAAAATACTCAGGAAGTATTTATTTTTATGTCTGAGAAAAAAGGAATTGGATAAAGGAAAAGAAAAGAGATGAAGAGATGGGCTGCATATGGCAAGAAACAGGATCAGGATAGGTAAAAATGTTACCAAATCCAAGCTTGCACTGCTCACCACAGGACAGGCCAATAAATCGAGAGACAAAGTATTGGGGCAAGGAAACGCAACTTTATTTGGAAAGCCAGCAGACCGAGAAGATGGAGGACGAGTGTTCCAAAGACCCATCTTACCTGAGTTAGTGTTCATGCTTCTTTTATATTGAAAGGGGAGGGTGTCTGGCTGGTTCATGCAAGCTTCATGGTGCCTGCCAGACCCCAGAGGAGATGTGATAATCCTTTGTTCTTGCCTCTGTGCACATAGGTCTTGTCATGATGTTCCTGTAAACCTTCAATAAGGCAAATATTCTCTGTTCTGCAACTTTTTGTCTCTATATGAATGAAGAGTGTTTTTTCTTTAAAGGTCAAGCCTTTGAGGCAGAGCCTTGATAAAGAGCTGTTTTGTATATTTCAGGCAACAGTCAGCATTCTTTTGCCAATATGAAGAGCCAGCATGACTAAATATTGACAACAAAGTACAAAGGTTAGAGCTTAAGGAATGGATCCAGTATGGATTTGGGTTTGTTCTTCTCTTACTAAAATGCCTAAGGCATTTGAAAATGCAGAAGGTCTCATAATTAGTAAGAATGTTTGTTTGTTTTTTGTTTGTTTTTTGACTGTGCCATGCAGCTTGTGGGATCTTAGTCCCCTGACCAGTGATTGAATCTGGGCCCTAAGCAGTGAGAGCATGGAGTCCTAAAAACTGGACTGCCAGGAAGTTCCCTGTTTATATGGTTTTAAACCTCTCCTCATTCCCTAAATTTCAGTAGAGTCAACTACACCCACAAATCCCTATAGTGAGTGGTATGTGAATTGTGTGTGTGTGTGTAACAAGGAAAAGGACTGAATTCTATATATGGACTTCTGTGAGGAAAAGCATAGGATGGTAAATAAAGGCAGGAACTCAGATCAAATATGGGCTTGATAAAGGAATCCTCCTGGGAATTTGCAAGCTTCATAGGGAGGACCTTGTACTTTTCACAAATCATAGAAGGGGTTGGGGGCGGTTAACTAGTCTTAGATGTTATAGATTCACCCCAGTTGACATTTGAGGTTCGAATCTGAGCACAGTACATTTTATAATTTAAAATTCAACAATACCAGTTTTTGCTAATATAACTCTGGTATTCTCTGCTTTAACTTTATTATGATGCTTTTCTTAAAGTCAGAAATCTGAGTTACGATAATTCAAACTTCAGTTTAAACCAGTAAGAACAATCCTTCTCTCCACCTCATCCCCCTCCTCTGTATTAAGAGGCTAATGCTAACTCCTCTAGCTAGATCTTCATTAATTTAATCTTTTCATCCCCTTTAGAACTCCAAATCCTGCCACCATTTCCATCATCCTATTAAGCAATGTTTGCTCCAGTTCTCTACAAATTGTCTCTTCGTAAGAAACCCAGGTAGTTAAAGAAAATCACACATTGTCACCAACATACTTAGACTCTCCAAGATGTACTTTAACCAAGAAAGAATCATGTTGGAATCTTCCTCCAGTCTCTTCTTCTTTTTGGAACATTTTTGCTTATTGACTATGTAACTGCTCTTTGCAAGCCCCTTCAGCTTTTAGAGATTTTAATCATCTTACTTTCTATTGATAGAAATTGATTCTTTTCCTTCTCTCACTGAAAAGCATTTTCAGAAAACTTTGTAGAAATGGGTTTACAGTTGTTTCAATAGAGGATCAGTTTCTTAAAGCGGAGCAAGTGATGTTAATTCAACTTTCACTTCCCTGCAACACTTCTCAACAAAGAAATGACTAAAAAGTAGTGAACAGAAAACACCAAAACTGAGGGATTTTTTTATAAGCTTTTAAGTTTATGATGTATTTCATATATGTGTGTATGCTGTACAGCACATATTTTCTGGAACATACTTTTTGGTTTGTCCAATTAAAACACTTCATTATTGTCTCTCCCATGCCTGCTTTAGAAAATATATGCTCATTTTAAGACTTTATTGAATATAGATATAAATAATTAAGAAAGTTTAAAAAATCACACATCACTAATATTATTTATTATGTAAAGTGAGTCCTTTTAGAGTGAAAATAAAATAAATAAATACTTTGGGACAATGAACCCTACCAGGTGAATCAAGACACGTGGTCACCCTAATAACCTTCCAGAACTTATTCTATGAATATACACACTATAGAGTGCCTACCTATTTAGAAAAATTGTATCATACTATACATATTTCTATAGGCTTATCTTTTTCTTAACATGAAATTGAAGTATTTATTTCTGTCAGCAGTTACAGAGCTACATAACCATTTCAATGACCACAGTGACTTACACTTAGTAAACACTATAATCATGTTAGTTACTCAAATTACTTTGTTATTCTAGTCTCCTTGTGATAAATCAGAATTTATTTTAAAAATACTTATTTAATATACTACTACTTTTTTGCTACTGTAAGCAATGACACAATAAATATTTTTACACCTTTAAGTTTATTCCAGGCCTTAATTAAGATACATTTTAAAGAGGAATTTTGGAATTGAAAGTGTGTAATGTAATGCTTGGTGATACTTTCACATGCCGTTTTCTTAAAGGCTCAGTATATTGATACATGCCCTTTAAGGATGTATGAGAGTGCCAATTTTTCTATAACCTTGATGACAAAGAATTTTAACAATCTTTCTTTTAATATTTGCCAAATTAATAAATAGAAATTGTATTAGTTAAGGTTTTCCAGAGAAGCAATATCAATAGGATATATATATATATTTATTTATTTATTTATTTATTTATTATAAGGTTTTTGGTTTACAGAATTATGGAGACTGAGAAGTCCCATGATCCACCATCTTTAAGCTGGAGACCCAGGAAAGCTGTTGGTGTAGTCCCAGTCCAAGTCTGAAGGCCTGAGAACCAGAAGTGCCAACGTCCTAACGGAGAGCATATTTACCCTTCCTCTTCCTTCCAGGAGTTCCAGGAAATCTGAACTTGGCGCCTCCACACACATGGAGGGCAAGCAGAGACAGAGGCAGAGGCAGAGGCAGGCTACTCCACATTGGTAAGTGGCAGTTTAATTAAGCTAGCTTATTATTTTTTTTTATTATTTAATAATGTGACATTTGTCTTGAACAGCTGCAAGAGGAGAAGATCTCTGCCCCTCCCCATCAGAATCTTAAAATTTATATAGAGACCTTATCTTGGTTCAGTCACATAATCAGTCCAGTTGGTCTCAATAATACCTGTCTCTCTCAAGGCTGTGTCCTTGCAATGCCTCCTAGTTTGGGTGGGTGGGTAAGGAACCTCAGATCACCAGATTCAACCAGCAGTCACATCCTCTCAATAAACTTTTCTGACATACCCTCACCACTACTCCTGGAAACAATGTTTTACCAGCTATATGGGCAGATTTAAACCCAGTAAAGTTGATACATAAAACCAACCACCACAGAAATAGTCTGGTATTTTAATTTGCTGTCTTTGGTTTATGCTGATTAGTATCTACCCCTGGAGCTGGGGACTGAGTAGATACCTCAATAGAATAGGGATTAATGTAGAAAAGAGGAGTAGGATAGGGAATAGAATCTGCAACATGCCCTAGGATGGCTACCAATGTGTAAAATTTTTACACACTTAAATATAAAAATCTGTCACATTATATATATATATATATATATATATATATATATATATATATATATATATAACATCTTTATTGGAGTATAATTGCTTTACATTGTTGTGTTAGTTTCTGTTTTATAACAAAGTGAATCAGCTATACATATACATATATCCCCATATCTCCTCCCTCTTGCGTCTCCCTCCCATCCTCCCTATCCCACCCTTCTAGGTGGTCACAAAGCACCGACCTGATCTCCCTGTGCTATGTGACTCCTTCCCACTAGATATCTATTTTACACTTTGTAGTGTATATATGTCCATGCCACTCTCTCACTTTGTCCCAGCTTCCCCTTCCCCTTCCGGTGTCCTCAAGTCCATTCTCTATGTCTGCGTCTTTATTCCTGTCCTGCCCCTAGGTTCTTCAGAACCAATTTTTTTTTTTTTTTTAGATTCCATATATATGTGTTAGCATACAGTATTTTTTTTTTCTCTTTCGGACTTACTTCATTCTGTATGACAGACTCTAAGTCCATCCACCTCACTACAAATAACTCAATTTTGTTTCTTTTTATGGCTAATATTCCATTGTATATATGTGCCACATCTTCTTTATCCATTCATCTGTCGATGGACACTTAGGTTGCTTCCATGTCCTGGCTATTGTAAATAGAACTGCAATGAACATTGTGGCACATGACTCTTTCTGAGTTATGGTTTTCTCAGAGTATATGCCCAGTAGTGGGATTGCTGGGTCGTATGGTAGTTCTATTTTTAGTTTTTTAAGGAACCTCCATACTGTTCTCCATAGTAGCTGTATCAATTTACATTCCCACCAACAGTGTCACATTATATTTTATTTTCTGCTTTTGTTGTCAGTGTTAGAAGAGACCTCTTTGCCTCTAGATTTAAAAATGTTCAATGGTATTTTCTTCTAGTAAGCACTAATATGTTTTTTATTTGTCAGAAATTTATTTTGGCATGAGTGTTAAAGTACAAATCTGATTTTATCTAATTAGCCCTTTGTTCCAATGTTGGTTACCCTACTTCTCTGATAGTTTATTATATCCAAATCTCTAAAATGTACTTCATAATGTTTCTGAACTTTTTATTTTGTTCCAGTGCTCTGCTAATATATTCTAGCACTACATCCAAGTGCTGTAGTTTTATAATGTATTTTAACACTTTGAGCAGTTAAGTCCCACTGGCTTCTGACATTTTGTTTTGTTGTGCTGTGATTTTTACTCTTTTGTTCACTAAATATTCTGCGGTGTTTTGCATATGGAGTGATAGGAAAAAAATCTCATTGAGATTATAATTAAAGTTGCAATTAAAGATAATATGGAAAAGAATTAACATCTTTAGAATACTGAATATTTTATTTCAGTTACATAATATGTCTACTCACATATTTAAATCTTCTTTTGGTTCTCTCAATATCTTCACAGTTTTCCCCCCACCCATTTCTTAAGTTTATTCTTTTGTAATTTTCAATCATGTTGCTTTGAGTGGGATCAATAATAATTTTATATTCATTTTTGGAATATAAGAATAATGATATCAGTATAGGTACATTATGACTTACTACATTACTGATATTTACTTTTAAAATTACATAACAAATTTATTGAGGTATAATTTATGTTATAGATTGAATGTATTCCCACACAAATTCATATGTTCATATATTGGACTCTAATATTTAATGTGATTTGAAGGTGGTACCTTTGGGAAATAATTAGATCATGAGGGTGGAGCCCTTATGAGTGGATTTGCACCCTTTTGAGAAGCCAGATAACTAGCTTGATCTCTTTCTTCCATGTGAGAATACAAGAAGTCAGCCATCTACAACTTGAAAGAGAGCTCTCACCAGAATCCAATTAAGTTGGCACTCTGATGTTAGACTCCCAGCCTCCAGAACATTGAAAAGTAAATTTCTGTTGTTGATGAGCTACCCAGCCTATGGTATTCCGTTATAGCATCCTGAACTAAGACAATTTACAATTTTAAGTACACAATTATATGAGTTTTGAGAAATGTACATAATCATATAACAATCATGATATAGAGCATTTCTCTGTCTCTCTTTGTAGTCAAAGTCCTCTATCCAGTCCCTGACCCCTGGCAACCAGTAATCTGTTTTCTATAATTACACTTTTGCCTTTTCTAGAATTTCATATAAATGGAATCATATAGTGTATGATCTTTTGTGTCCGGATTTTTTTCATTCGTTGTATTATTTTTTAAACTTTTTCTATTTTGAGATAATGTAGCTTTAAGTGCAGTTTTAAGAAATAATACAAAGAGATTCCATACAACCATCACCCAGTTCACTCAGTCTTGCATAACTATAGTACAATACCACAACTAGGAAACTGACATTGATAAACCACTGTTTTTTTTTTTTCTTCAGATTTTACCAGTGTTCACCATGTGTCCTTATTTGTGTATATGTGGGGGTGTGTGTGCATTTAGTACTATGCATTTTACCACATATGAAGATTCATGTGACCTTCACCAAAGTCAAGATAAAGAATAGTTCCATCACACAGATTTCTCAGGCTACCCTTAATAGCCACAGCTACCTCTTTCCCACCACTCCCCTCTAACCTCTGGCAACCACTATTCTGTTCTCTATTTCTATATATATATTTTTTTCTATTTCAGGAATGTCACATACTACATCCTACAGTACCTTTGAGGTTTTTTTTCATTTAGCACAACTCCCTTGAGATTTATCTAAATAGATGGGCTATCAATAACTCATTTACTTTTATTGTAAATAAAATTCCATGTGTTGCTTCATGCAGTTTGTTTAACCATTCATCCACTGAAGGGCATTTGCGTTGTTTCCAGTTTGGGGTTATTACAAATAAAATGGCTGTGAACATTTGCATATAGATTTTTATGTGAACATAATTTTTTTATTTCTAAGTGTATTTTTTTAATTATTCCATGTTTTACATGTAACATTAGTTCATTCCATTTTACAACTGAATACCATTCCATTGCAGATATAGCACAATTTTTTATCCATTCATAAATTGATAGGTATTTGCATTTATTCTGGTGTTTGGCTATAATAAATAAAGCTTCTATAAACATTCGTGTACAGTCATCTGTGTAATCATATTTTTCAAAAATTCTCTGTGGTAAAGAGCTAAGGGTTGGATTGTTAGGTCATACTATAGTGAATATATGATTAACTTTAGAGGGAACTACAAAACTGTTTTCCAAAAATCTTATTATTTTGCATCAACAGCAATAAATGAGAATTACAGTTGCTCCAGAGCTTCACCAACACTTGGGATTGTCGGTGTTTGCAATTTTAGTCATTCTAGTGGATTTGTAGTAGTTTTAAATCACATTGTGGTTTTAATTTCTATTTTCCTAATGACTAATGTTCTTATTTGCCATCTACATACCTTTTCTGTTGAAGCACTTGTTCAAATACTGTGTCTATTTTTAATTTTTTGGGTCTCATTATTGAGTTGTGAGAGTTCTTAATATGTTCTGGATACAAGTCCTTCATCAAATACATATTTTGAAAATATTTTCTCCCAGGTGGTGGCTTGTCTTTTCATTTCCTTAACAATACTTTGAAAAGCAAAAGTTTTAATTTTGATGAAATGCAATTTATCATTTTTAATATTTTATACATTTTGTTTCCTACTTAAGAAATCTCTGCCTAATCCAGAAGTTTTGTAATTTTAGCTCCTACAGGTAAGGATATGTTACATAATTTGTAGATGGTGTGCAACAAAAGTTTAAGGCTTTTTTGTTTTTCATATGAACTCCCAATTGTTCCAGCACAATTTACTGAAAAGATTATCTTTTCCCCATTAAAATTCCTTTGTGCCTTTCTTGAAAAATCATCTGTCCATGTCTGTTTGGGTCTATTAATGGATATTTCTAACCATTTTCATTGTTCTATATATCTGTTTTTTCAATCAATACCACACAATCTTATTCCTGCTTGATAGTACTTCTTTATTCCCTCCAGTCTTATTGAGCAATACTTGAAAGATATCACTGTATAAGTTTAAGGGATATAGCATGATAGTTTAATTTATGTATATTGTGAAATGGTTATCACAATAGGATCAGCTAAAATCCATCATCTCATATAGCTCATATATAAAAAAAAAGAAAGAAAAAAAAAACTTTTCTTTGTGATGAGAACTCTTAGGATTTACTCTCCCAAAATCTTTCCCATACAACTGACCCTTTTTTTCTTTAATTTTTATTGGAGTATAGTTGATTTACAATGTTGTGTTAGTTTCAGGTGTACAGCAAAGTGAATCTGTTATACATATACCTATATCCATCTTTTTTTAAGATTCTTTTCCCATATAGGTCATTACAGAGTGTTGAATAAAGTTTCGTGTGCTATACCATAGGTCCTTATTAGTTATCTATTTTATATATAGTAGTGTGTATATGTCAATCCCAATCTTCCAATTTACCCCTCACCCCTTACCCCCTGGTAACCATAAGTTTATTTTCTACACCTGGTACTGTATTTCTGTTTGGTAGATAAGTTCATTTGTAGCCTTTTTTTAGATTCCACATATCAGTGATATCATATGATAATTGTCTTTCTCTGTCTGACTTCACTCAGTATGACAATCGCTAGGTCCATCCATGTTGCTGCAAATGGCATTATTTCATTCTTTTTTATGGCTGAGTACATGTTTCTTTTAATGTAGATGAAAATGTTTTATTTTAGAAAAAAATTCACAAGGGAAATTTATTAGAAATAAAGAGAAGTGAGCACCAGGATTTAAGGCAGAAAGGGATAAGCTAACTCTACTGTTTTGTGCAAATGAAATTGAGTTTATAATCAGGATTGTCCTGTCTATAAAGCTGCAAACCCCTGAGACTTGATGGAAAAAATAAATACCAACTGCCAGTCTTTTAACTGTACAAGAAGTAAGCCTAGACAATGAGAACCCTTTTTCTGTATTGGTTCCATCAATGCTTTGTCCCTGAAGTCAGCAATTACACTGCCAGTAATATAATGCCTTTTGAAGTTCTGTCGGTGTTGGAAAACGCCACCCAGAAGCTCGTGAATTCATCATCAAAGGCTTCAAAGTGGTCTACTTTCCCCCAAACACAAGGTCTCTAATTCAGCTTCTACATCAAAGGGTCATAAGGATGTTTAATGTTCATTTCACATAGTTCTCTATGGAAAGAATTGTCAAGGCTCTGGAAGAGAACCCTTATAGAGAAACTATCATGAAAGTCTGGAAGGATTACACCATTGAAATCTATCAAGCACCAAAGAATAAATTTCTGCTGGAGAGAAATGTATCCATATGTTGTGCATAACTTCATAGAATTTACAACAGAGCCAATCAAGGAAATCGTGAAAGAGATTGTGGGTATGGCAGAAAAGGTGAGGGGTGAAAGGTTTCAAGATATAGATCTTGGCAAAATTCAAAAGCTAATAGACACCACACCAGAAGAATTAACAGAAGACAACTTGATGGAGTTGAGTGCTTCTGAACAAGTGCCAGACAATGAGGAAGAAGACATAATGCCAGAAATCAGATTGACATCTTGAAGAAGGATTCTGATTATCCAAAACTGCTTTTGACTTCTTTTATGACATGGACCCTTCTATGATATGAGCACTGAAACTAAAGTAAAGCAAATGGTCAAAGAAGGATTTGTACCATATAGAAACATTTTTAGAGAAATGTCTATTTAGATCGTCTGCCCATATTTTGATTGGGTTGTTTTGGGGTTTTTGTGTTTTGTTTTGATATTGAGCTGCATGAGCTTTCGTATATTTTGGAGATTAATCTCTTGTTTGTTGCTTTGTTTGCAAATATTTTCTCCCATTCTGAGGGTTGTCTTTTCATTTATGGTTTCCTTTGCTGTGCAAAAGCTTTTAAGTTTAATTAGGCCCCATTTGTTTATTTTTGTTTTTATTTTCATTACTCTAGGAGGTAGATCAAAAAACATCTTGCTGTGATTTATGTCAAAGAGTGTTATGTGGGACAGAAACGTTTATCCTGGGCAAATAGCTTGACTATATTCCCCTGTGTCCCTCTCAGGTAGATATATAATCTTGTATTTTAGTTCTAACCAATAGAATATGTGTAGAAGTAAAGTGCCCTACACCTAGGACCGGCTCATAAAAACCTTCTATACTAATCTTTTACTGTTTCTTTTTCTCTTCCTCTGCTGGGTCGATGTCAATGTCCAGGAAGCTGAAGATTGGCAGAATCTGTTTTAGTCTGAGCCCCAACATAATTTGTCTCATCAGTGTTCAGTTGTTTTCAGTGCACAGATCTTATAGACATTTTGTTAAAATTATTCCCTAATTTTCCAAATCTGTGAAGATATTGTAAATAGTATTGCTTTTATTCAAATTTTCAATTGTTTTATATGAGTATAGAGAAATACAATTGATTTTGTACATTGACCTTGGATCCTGAAACCTTGTTAAATTCACTTATTATTTCTAGCAGCTCTTTTATATCTCTCTTTAGAATTTCTACAGAAAGAATAGTATTATCTGTGAATAAAGAAATTTATACTTGTTCCTTTCCAATCTACATGGCTTTTATTTCTTTAACTTACATTATTGCCCTTACTGGGAGTCCAATATAACACTGAAGAGAAGTGGTGATATTTTTGGGGAAAAAAAAGTGTTTTTTCTATTCCTACTTTGTTGAGGATGTCTATCATGAATGTATATTAATTTGTATCAATAATTTTTCCATAATTATTGAGAAGACCCTGTATTTTTCTTCTTTAGTCTTTTTTTTTTTTTTTTTTTTTTTTTTTTTTGCGGTACACGGGCCTCTCACTGTTGTGGCCTCTCCCGTCGCGGAGCACAGGCTCTGGACGCGCAGGCTCAGCGGCCATGGCTCACGGGCCCAGCCGCTCTGCGGCATGTGGGATCTTCCCAGACAGGGGCACGAACCCATGTCCCCTGCATTGGCAGGCAGACTCTCAACCACTGCACCACCAGGGAAGCCCCCTCTTCTTTAGTCTTGTAACCACAAACTAGTCTTGTGGTTACAACCAGACTTGTGGTTGCTGAGGGTGGAGGGTAAGAGAAGGATTGGGAGTTTGGGAATAGTAGATGCAAACTATTATATATAGGATGGATAAACAACAAGGTCCTATTGTATAGCACAGGGAACTATATTCAACATCCTGTGATAAACCACAATGGAAAAGAATATTTAAAAAAAAAGAAGGTCTATTTGTGTGTAACTGAGTCACTTTGCTGTACAGCAGAGATTGGCACAGCATTGTAAATCAACTATACTTCAATTAAAAAAATTAAAAAAAAAAAAAAAGTAGTTCTCAACTTTCTGACCAGGACCTAGAGTTTAATAGTGTACGTGCTCTATGACATAGTATTAGTAGTAAGAATTCTTATAAATTAGTATTTCAAGAGGATAATAGTCATACAAAATACAATGTCAAAATATTTGAGGAAAACTATATTTTAACTAATTTCTCAAGATTTATGTTACATTGGTATAAATAGTTCATTAAGAAACATTTTTTTCAGCTACTTTCTAGCTTTACTCTAAGTACAACTGAGATTAAATTCTGCCTAAGTGTCTATGAAAGAAAATAATGAGAAGATATAGATCACTTTTTAAAGATACAGGTAGAAATTCAGAATCAGCTATTTTAAAATTATAGCAGTAGTAATTTAACTTGTGATGGAGACAATTTTATTCCCATTACCGTGAATGCTAATGTTCACTTTCAAATGATTAAAATTAATCTGACTCAATTACATTCTGTGGACTGTGTTCTACTGTACTGATTGATAATAGCAACACACATTAAGTATGTTTTGTGATCTGTGACACTATAGAGCTATTAACACCAAATAGGAAAACATTAATGAAGTGTCATTTTCACCCAAAATTCAGGACCCATTAGGAATTAATGGTGGTAATATTCCAAAGATAATGTCATTCTTTTATTTGACAAATATGTATTAAGTCCATATAACCATGTTTAGAGAAGGAAAACTAACATTTATTGTACCTCAATGTATTCCGAGAACTCTGTTAAGCATCGGTTAAACTTTTCTTATTTAATCTTCAGAGCAACCACAAGACAGTAGGTATTATTATTACAGTTTACAGATGAAAAAGTATAAATTTATCAAGGCTAAGTAACTTTCTCAAATGAAGGATAAGCAGTAGCACTGTAATTCACATCTATATCTTCTCAAAATCTCAATTCTTTTCATTATACCATGTTCCTAGTTACTGGGTGGATTCCAAGAATCATAAGACATAGTTTGTTTGTTCTTATTGTCAAAAGCTTACAGCCTATTTGAAAAAACAAGATATGCAGATGGAACTGGAGCATAAAGTTTTCCAAGCAGTGACTGCTTTCTGATGCTTGAGAGAGAAGCATCAGAAAGACTGAATCAAGGTCAAGGGTTTTCCACAGATGTGAGTGGAAACCTAATTCATGCGTTTTCTGGTTTTATCTTATGCATGTTTGTGCATATGTATGAATATAGGATACATTGTCTCTTAGGTTAAAATAGTTCTTTTCCATATGTCACTTGGGAATCAAGAGTGTATACAATGTATTCAAAATGAAAGTTTCTATTTATATTCCCAAACTTGTTCCAATTCCAACTTTCCATCTTAGTGAAGGGCACAGACATCCACATAGGTTCTCAACCCCAAATCCTAAAAGTCATCTCTCATTCCTTCCTTTTTCAACCCATGACTGCAACTTTTTAAACCACCAGTACATCTTTCAGTTCTTTATGTCCACAGTATGTACCACAAATACATATTTTTCTTCATTTTTACTTTCCCCATCATAATCTACCTCACTACCACCTGACATCTGGTCTAAGGCAGTAACCATCTAGCTGATCTCTCTGCTTCTACTCCTACCCCACCCAAATATTCTCTACTTTGTAGCCAAATCAAGTCTTTCTTTTTTCTTTTAAATATAACTGAGATCTTGGCTCTTCTCTACTTTAACTTACTACCATTCAACTGAGTGATTGATTGCTTTGACAATAACATCATTTCAAACTTCTAAAAATGTGTTTATTTTTACATTTCCATTTCTAAGATCCTTTCCTTTTATTATGTTAGAGACAACAGCATTATATTCCTAGCTAAGGTACAAGCACCCCATAAAATCAAGCATAGTTTCTCACATCTTACATTTTAACTCCACTGGTACTATAACAATAACAGGGAGCTTCTCCTTGGATTGTTTTGAGATAAATTCAGACTGCAACTCTATGTTCTTTGGCAGTTTTTGTTTTTGTTTCAATGCAATCATTTTTCAGTTCACCTTGATTTAAAAAACTAAAAAATCCATCTTGGAAGGGAAGAAAAGGATACATATATTTTAAGGCAGGTTACAATCCTTAAGATTTTTTTTTAAGCCATTGATCCCTTTTGAAATGAGAGTTGTTAGACATCAGAGATAAAAAGTTAGACCATTATTAGGCCCAAATGGATCATCTATGGAGCTTTGTTCAGAGGTCCGGTGCTATGTAACAAGGGTCATATCTTGATGATTATTGTGAGGCACAGAAATCCATTAGAATGTTGAAGGATAAATTCATTTGAGGATGAATGATCAAAAATGATGGGGTAAGAATATAATGTGGGTATTCTTATACTAGGAAGCATCAATGCACAGAGAAAATGTAAACCCCAAGATCTTTTCTTTATACCTTTAAATACCGGCACTGACTTGATAAACAGGTTTTCAACCCAGAATCCACCACTTTTGCAAACCTCTCATTAGTGAAAAACAAATGATGTATCCATTTTAACATAGCCAGAGTAAAAATTTTCATGTTGCCTTATCAGCAATACATGAATTTTTGTTAGTGAGTGACCTTATAGTTATTTTGAATCCTCAGGGAGCATTCTTCCTGAAGTCATAACAATGCCAGTGTCAACAGCAACAACATAAATCAGTAGCCAATCTATGAAAGAAATGGAAAATTTTATTCAGGCCAATCCAAGGATTATAACCTGGAAGATAGTCTTCCAGAAAGGTCTGAGGACTGTTCCATTTGTTAGAGGTTAAAGCAGAGTTAGTTATATAAGTTTTTGAGACAAAGGGTGATACTTTAAAGGGGTATATACATCAATGTAACATATTGACAGTATACGTAATCTGACAAGGTGAGTCATTGTGACCCCTGACAGGATTAAGAAAGGAATGTTATCTCCCAAGGAGTTATCTTCCTGGTGCCAGGAGGAAACTGCATTTTTTGGCAAGCATTCCTGTGTCTTCTAAGGGTATTTAATTAATGTGTAATGCAGATGCACAATGCACACTAAAAGGGAGGGAGCAGAGAAAACTTTATATTAAATATTTCTTGGACTTCCCTGGTGGAGTAGTGGTTAAGAGTCCACCTGCCAATGAAGGGGACACGGGTACAATCCCTGGCCCAGGAAGATCCCACACGCTGAGGAGCAACGAAGCCTGTGCACCACAACTACTGAGCCTGCGCTCTAGAGCCTATGAGCCACAACTACTGAGCTCACGTGCCACAACTACTGAGGCTCGCGCACCTACAGCCCATGATCTGCAACAAGAGAAGCCACTGAAATAAGAAGCTCATGCACCACAATGAAGAGTAGCCCCCCACTCACCACAACTAGAGAAAGTCCACGTGCAGCAATGATGACCCAACACAGCCAAAAATAAGTAAATAAATAAATAAAATTTTTAAAATAAATAAATATTTCTTATTCTGTCTTAAAAATAATTTTATTTAATTGATTCCACCTTTTGATCAGTAATATTTTCAGAGAAAGCATTAGGTGATTAAATATTTGTTCCCTGAATGCCCGAGTGTTTGCTTTCCTGCCCTGGATTCATCATGTCCCTTGATGTTGGGTCTTAATTAATAGCCCAGTCCTTTCTCTTCTCTTGGAGAGGTAAGTGGATTGTATTGGTAGGATGTCTGGCAAGGACTGACAGTCAATTCCAAGCTGTCCAATAGAACTTATGCCAATTTTACCTTGCATGTGCATTGAGCATGTTCATTAATTTATAGAAAACTATAGGTGTGATCAAAAGTTTCAAGTTGTTTAGATATTATCTTATGCAAACTGTAATCAAAATTGTGAACAGGGATATTAATGTCATTAGTAAAGGTTTAAGATCCTCCTTAACCAAATTTCCTCATATTTCCCCTAAACTGGGAAGGGGATCTTTCAGAGTGGAAATTTGACTCTTTCTATGGGCCATAAAATGGGTTATACTAGAGATTCATTAGATATACAAATGCAATATTCAGATTGTATTATAATATGAGTTCCCCCTTGGGAAGCTTTTAGAATATTAAGGGCCATGCTCTTCTGTAGGACTGCTTTTGTCATCAAGGAAACTTCTGAATTTAACAAGTTAATGGCTTGCTTACTATCATTCAAATCTTGCTGAATAAATCTTGTTAAAACTTCTATGTGATTAATGACATCTTCTATTCCAAGTGAATGAAAAAATATTATGCCCAGATGTTCATTTCATTGGAAAACTGATTGAACCTATTCTGTCCATGTTAAAGGTAGATTGGCAGGGACTTTCATCAAAGCTACCCATAGGTGGCCTTGAGCACAAGGGAAACACATGGTGCATCTTTCTAACCAACCTGGGGAGAGCCAAAGCCATAAATTTGTTCCATAAATTCCACTTGATCCTGTTCAGAGCTACCCACTATTTTCTGGGTGATCTCAACCAATCAGTTCCAAACCAATCACTGGTTCTCAAAGGGAATGATATACTGGCATTGTTCATAAAGCATTCAGTCCAATTTCCTGGTGTTATTTGTCTGATTATCCTTAGTATGATTTAATTGTTCCCAACATAAGGGCCTTTAAACTTAAATGACCATAGCCTGGTGTAGCCATATAATTCTATCCCATAATTGAGGAAAAGTCTGTCCTAATAATTGGGAAATTATATTCTTTGACTGAAATTTAGCTCATTGCTCTGATTTAACTTGAGTAACTTTAAAGAAAATTTATATTTATGGTCATGGTCAGAGCGAGTATGATTGTAGGTCATATGAGAGGGAAACCCATCTAGTAATAACAATAGTGGCCTGACCAGAACTGTAATTTCTTTCTTTTAGAATAAATTTCCTATGGGCCATCCACCTAGAGTCTTGGAGAGGAGAAATCCAGGTAACTCAAGGTAACTCAGGAGTACTGGACATAGGTAATTTGCTACAAACCCAGCAATTAGAATGACTTTTTTTGAAACTTACAGATAATTGAGCCCAAGAAAGAAATACACTCAGTTCATATGCAAAAGTATGAACAGTCATCAAGGTAATCAGTACACATGCCTCATCCAGCATCATGGGTCAGCTGTCTACTTCAGATATCATCTTCTCAGCCTGGTAGTACTTGTCTCAGTTAGTCAAAGCCAGGTGTCAAAAACAGGAGTTGCAGTCCATTCAGGAGAGGAGGTCTGATAAACCCCTTCCACCATGGCTGTGAAAGTTCTTTATCTGATGTCTTTTCCAATATACATAATCTTCTGGTTTCAGGTCATGCAGTATCGATTTTAATCCAAAGACAGATTACTGTGATAAGCTTCAGTAACAAATTTAGAATGTCCTTTTAATAATTCAATTAAACTTTACAATAATGTAACATAGAAATGAGGAGCCATTCAGGAAGTGAATCAGGTGATAAATATAAAATCTCAAAGAAAATTAAACAACAATAGAATTTAATATTCACAAAGGTATATTGCTGAAATACAATTTTCTCTATCTAAATTTGTCCTCATTTGGACCAAATAGAGCTAAATTAGTACTAATTTGTTTGCAAAATAAGTCTGGTTTCAATAAACTTGGCCTGATTATTTACATAAGTGTAATTGATCCTATAGGCTCTTTGGCTTTGCTGGAAATTTTCATAAGGAATCTAATATTAAACCTTTAAAAGGGCTCTCGAATCCAGGAAAGGCAAACCAAGAGCTTCCTATCAGATTCTGCTTGCAATATCTATAGATTTGGGTAAATAATTCTCTTCCCAAGATCTTCAAAATATCTTGAGATTCTTGCTACTGCCAGGAGGTTGCCTTCCTTATATACCTAGTAAGGCTGCTGGGAACTAAGCAGGATACAATGTAATTTTTCCAACAAGTTTTATGGATCTTTAATGTTCTCCTTAGTTCTTTAAAGCTGTCTGGTCATATTTGAATCTATGTGTTTTCTTAGGTATGATATTTCAGTCAAAGCCATGGTAATATAACCAATGTTTCCAATTATGTCCTGTTATAAGGAAAACAGATTCTTATTGAACTTATTCAAATAATTAAGTTGACATAAAAATGAGTATTCAGTAAGAGTTTTCAAATTTTAGAGGGATCATGTAGAGAGAGAAAAAATAAATGTTTCACTACAATGAGGTATCACCTCACTCCGGTCAGAATGGCCATCATAAAAAATCTACAAACAATAAATGCTGGAGAGGGTGTGGAGAAAAGGGAACCCTCTTGCACTGCTGGTGGGAATATAAATTGATACAGCCACTATGGAGAACAATATGGAGGTTCCTTAAAAAACTAAATGTAGAACTATCATATGACCCAGCAATCCCAGTACTGGGCATATACCCTACCCTGAGAAAACCATAATTCAAAAGGAGTCATGTACCCCAATGTTCATTACAGTACTATTTACAATAGCCAGGATGTGGAAGCAACCTAAGTGTTCATCGAAAGATGAAAGGATAAAGAAGATGTGACACATATATACAATGGAATATTAGCCATAAAAAGAAATGAAATTGAGTTATTTGTAGTGAGGTGGATGGACCTAGAATCTGTCATGCAGAGTAAAGTAAGTCAGAAAGAGAAAATAAATACCGTATATTAACACATATATATGGAATCTAAAAAACAAAACAAAAAAAGGTTCTGAAGAACCTAGGAGCAGGACAGGAATAAAGACACAGACATAGAGAATGGACTTGAGGACACGGTGAGGGGGAAGCGTAAGCTGAGACAAAGTGAGAGGGTGGCATTGACATATATACACTACCAAATGTAAAATAGATAGCTAGTGGGAAGCAGCTGCATAGCACAGGGAGAGCAGCTCAGTGCTTTGTGACCACCTAGATGGGTGGGATAGGGAGGGGAGGAGGGAGACACAAGAGGGAGGAGATACGGGGATATATGTATACATATAGCTGATTCACTTTGTTATACAGCAGTAACTAACACAACAATGTAAAGCAATTATACTCCAATAAAGATGTTTTAAAAAAGATATATTTACAAACAATTATATTCACAAACGTATAACTTACCAAATTGCTGTAAGTTATAATTAACTTAAAGGGAAAGATTCTCTTATATATGGAAAACAAAGATTAAAAGCCAGTAATACTTCAGACAAAAACCATAAAAGGTATAACAATATTCATCAGATCACTCAGTCTTATGTAACTATTCTTTGATCTTAATCTTTCATTAATAGTTTTATGAAATCATCAATGAATTCTTTAATTTCCTACCCAGTTCAATGGCAACATCTGGAAGTTACCCCAAACCTGTGCTTGTCAAAAAGTTCTTTCTATGAATTTTGTTGAAGATGAAACATTTTTGCCAAAGCATCAGATTACAGCTGTCTATAAATGACAAAACTTTAAAAAGCCTGGTTAAAGACCTGGTTGTAATGAAGTTGACAAATAAATTAGGCTACTTTGTGACATAATATTTTAAGATAATAACTAGAATTATGACTGATAACATTATACCAGGACATATCCAAGTTTTAGAAATTACATATGATTTCTAGAATATTTATTTTAATAGTATTTACCTATACAATATGACCTAAGAAGATTTATCACCACTCATTTGCCAATGCCTCCCATGTAATTGAACATAACAAGTAAACATAATTAGTTTAATATCTCTCTCTGAAATGCTTCAGAGGCCCTCCAAAGCACTCTAAACTTAGGTAGAGGTCAAAAGAACTTCAATTAGAATTTAATCTTTGTGAAGTTTGTAAAAAAATATTTTTAGAAAAAGCTCTAAAACCCTTGGTCAAATAGGATTACAGGTCACTGTGAAACAATATTTCTTCACTTAACCAAAGTGACAAAAAAAGTTTTCAAAGGCCAATCACTTAATTGAAAGGTAAAGAAGCAATCTGTTATTCAAAGCACCTCAATATTCCTAGAAAACTTTGTTCTCTTAACAGAGAGAAAAACCAAACTCCAGTCTTGTACCAGCTTACTTTTAATAATAAAATTCATTTACCTAATTAAATTCAGTCTAATCTTAGCCAGTCTTGACCATACACAAAACCTCTTTTTCAGGATTCCTTTTCCACCAACATTCCATGGCTTTTCATATTTAGATTAGTTTGTTCCTCTTTTTCCCCATTTAGAAATAACCAGCTTTAGGACAAAATTATTTTCTTTTCCCTTAAGAAAATGCATTTCCTTTCCTATACCTTCTTTTACTGAAAACACACATCTTTTCTTTGCATACTGAAATGTTTTCCTTATTATTTCTAGTAGCTTCAATAACATATCTATTACAACCTTTAACCTTAAAGAAAATCTCTAGCAGAAACCAAGAAGCAGGTAAATGTGAACTTTGGAGGATAATTGCTTCACAATACTGTGTTAGTTTCTGTTGAACAAAAAAGCAAATCAGCCATATGCATACACATGTCCCCCTATCCCCTCCCTCTTGAGCCTCCCTCCCACCTCCCCGATCCCTCTCTTCTAGGTAATTGCAAAGCACCGAGTCGATCACCCTGTGCTATGCTGCTGCTTCCCACCAGCCAACTATTTTACATTTGGTAGTGTATATACGTCAGTATTGCTCTCAATTCACCCCAGCTTTGCCCTCTCACTACATGTCATCAAGTCCATTCTCTATGTCTACCTCTTTATTCCTGCCCTGCGACTAGGTTCATCAGTACCATTTTTTTTTTATTCCATATATATGTGTCAGCATACAGTATTTTTTTTTCTCTTTTGGACTTACTTCACTCTGTATGACAGACTCTAGGTCCATCCACCTCACTACAAATAACTCAATTTCATTTCTTTTTATGGCTGAGTAATATTCCATTGCATATATGTGCCACATCTTCTTTACCCATTCATCTGTCAATGGACATTTAGGTTGGTTCCATGTCCTGGCTATTGTAAATAGTACTGCAATGAACACTGTGGTGCATGACTCTTTTTGAATTATGGTTTTCTCAGGGTATATGCCCAGTAGTGAGATTGCTTGGTCATATGGTAGTTCTATTTTTGTTTTTTGAGGAACCTTCATACTGTTTTCCATAGTGGTTGTATCAATTTACATTCCCAACAACAGTGTAGGAGGGTTCCCTTTTACCACACCCTTTCCAGCATTTATTGTTTCTAGTTTTTTGATAATGGCCATTCTGACCAGCGTGAGGTGATACCTCATTGTAGTTTTGATTTGTATTTCTCTAATAATTAGTAATGTTGAGCATCTTTTCATGTGTCTCTTGGCCATCTGTATGTCTTCCTTGGTGAAATGTCTATTTGGGTCTTCAGCCCATTTTTTAACAGGACTGCTTGTTTTTTAAAACTGAGCTCCATGAACTGTTTGTATATTTTGAAGATTAATCCTTTGTCTGTTGTTTCATTGTAAATATTTTCTCCCATTCTGAGGGTTGTCCTTTTGTCTTGTTTATGGTTTCCTTTACTGTGCAAAAGCTTTTACATTTAATTAAGTCCCATTAGTTTATTTTTGTTTTTATTTCTGTTACTCTAGGAGGTGGGTCAAAAAAGATCTTGCTGTGGTTATGTCAAAGAATGTTTTTCCTCTAAAAGTTTTATAGTGTCTGGACTTACATTTAAGTCTTTAATCCATGTAGAGTTTATTTTTGTGTATGGTGTTAGGTAGTGGTCTAATTTCATTCTTTTACATGTAGCTGTCCAGTTTTCCCAGCACCACTTTTTTTTTTTTTTTTTGCTGTACGCGGGCCTCTCACTGTTGTGGCCTCTCCCGTTGTGGAGCACAGGCTCTGGACGCGCAGGCTCAGCGGCCATGGCTCATGGGCCCAGCTGCTCCGTGGCATGTGGGATCTTCCCGGACCAGGGCACGAACCCGTGTCCCCTGCATCAGCAGGTGGACTCTCAACCACTGCGCCACCAGGGAAGCCCCCCAGCACCACTTATTGAAGAGGCTGTCTTTTCTCCATTGTATGCTCTTCCTTCCTTTGTTCTAAATTAGGTGCCCATATATGCGTGAGTTTATCTCTGGGCATTCTATCCTGTACCATTTATCTATATTTCTGTTTTTGTTCCAGTATCATACTATCTTGATTACTGTAGCTTTGTGGTATAGTTTGAAGTTAGGGAGCCTGATTCCTCCAACTCTGTTTTTCTTTCTCAAGATTACTTTGGCTATTCGGGTTCTTTTGTGTTTCCATATGAATTGTAAGATTTTTTGTTCTAATTCTGTGAAGAATGACATTGGTAGTTTGATAGGGATTGCATTGAATCTGTAGATTGCTTTGGGCAGTAGAGTCATTTTCAAAATATTGATTATTCCAATCCAAGAACATGGTATATTTCTCCATTTGTTTATGTCATCTTTGATTTCTTTCATCAGTGTTTTATAGTTTTCTGAGTACAAGTCTACTTCCTCCTTAGGAAGGTTTATTCCTAGGTATTTTATTCTTTTTGTTGCAATGGCAAATGAGAGTGTTTCCTTAATTTCTTTTTCTGATTTTTCAGTGCTGGTGTATAGGAATGTCAGAGGTTTCTGTGCATTAATTTTGTATCCTGCAACCTTACCAAATTCATTGATTAGTTCTAATAGTTTTCTGGTGGCACCTTTAGGACTTTCTATGTATAGAATCATGTCATCGGCAAATAGTGACTCTTTTACTTCTTCTCCAAATTGTATTCCTTTTATTTCTTTTTCTTCTTTGATTGTCATGGATAGGACTTCCAAAACTATGGTGAATAAGAGTGGTGAGAGTGGACATCCTTGTCTTGTTCATGATCCTAGTGGAAATGCTTTCAGTTTTTCACCATTGAGTATTATGCTTGCTCTTGGTTTGTTATATATGGCCTTTATTATGTTGAGGTAGGTTCCCTCTATGCCCATTTTCTGGAGAGTTTTTTTAGTCATAACTTGGTGTTGAATTTTGTCAAAAGCTTTTTCTGTACTTATTTAGACGATCATATGGTTTTTATTCCTTAATTTGTTAATGTGGTGTATCACATTGATTGATTTGCATATATTGAAGAATCCTTGCATCCCTGGGATAAATCCCACTTGATCATGGTGTATGATCCTTTTAATGTGCTGTTGGATTCTGTTTGCTAGTATTTTGTTCAGGGTTCTTGCATCTATGCTCATTAGTGATATTGGTCTGTAATTTTCTTTTTTGTGTAATATCTTTTTCTGGTTTTGGTATTAGCATCATAGTGGCATCATAGAATGAATTTGGGAGTGTTTCTCCCTCTGTAGATTTTTGGAAGAGTTTGAGAAGGATCGGTGTTAGCTTTTCTCCAAATGTTTGATAGAATTAGCCTGTGAAGCCAACTGGTCCTGGACTTCTGTTTGTTGGAAGATTTTGAATTATGGTTTCAATTTAATTACTTGTGATTGGTCTGTTTATATTTTCTAATTCTGCCTGGTTCAGTCTTGGAAAATTGTACCTTTCCAAGAATTTGTCCATTTCTTCATGGTTGTCCACTTTATTGGCATATAGTTGTTTGTAGTAGTCTCTTATAATCCTTTGTATTTCTGCAGTGTCAGTTGTGATTTCTCCTTTTTCATTTCTATTTTATTGATTTGCATCCTCTCCCTTTTTTTTTGATTTGTCTGGCTAAGGTTTTATCAATTTTGTTTATCTTCTCCAAGAATCATCTTTTAGTTTTATTTATCTTTGCTATTATTTTCTTCATTTCTGTTTCATTTATTTCTGCTCTGATCTTTATGATTTCTTTCCTTCTACTGCCTTTGGGTTTTCTTTGTTCTTCTTTCTCTATATTCTTTTAAGTGTAGGGTTAGATTGTTTATTTGAGATTTTTCTTGGTTCTTGAAGTGAGATTGAATTGCTATAAACTTCCCTCTTAGAACTGCTTTTGCTGCATCCCATAGGTTTTGGGTTGTCATGTTTTCATTGTCATTTGTTTCTATGTGTTGTTTTTTAATTTCTTCTTTGATTTCTTCAGTGATCTCTTGGTTATTTAGTAGTGCACTGTTTAGCCTCTACATATTTGTGTTTTTTGCAGTGTTTTTTTCCTGTAATTGATCTACAATCTCATAGCATTGTGGTCAGAAAAGGTGCTTGATGCAATTTCAATTTTCTTAAATTTTCCAAGGTTTGATTTTTGAACCAAGATGTGATCTATCCTGGAGAATGTTCCATGTGCACTTGAGAAGAAACTGTATTCTGCCACTTTCGGGTGGAAAGTTCTATAAATATCAGTTAGATTTATCTCATCTATTGTGTCATTTAAAACTTGTGTTTCCTTATTTATTTTCTGTTTGGAAGATCTGTCCATTGGTGTAAGTGGGGTGTTAAACTCCCCTACTATTATTGTGTTACTGTCGATTTCTCCTTTCACAGTTGTTAGCATTTGCCTTATGTATTGAGGTGCACCTATGTTGGGTGCATAAACATTTATAATGGTTATGTTTTATTCTTGGATTGATCCTTTGATCATTATATAGTATCCTTCCTTATCTCTTGTATCAGTCTTTATTTTATAGTCTATTTTGTCTGATACAAGTATTGCTACTCCAGCTTTCTTCTGATTCCCATTTGCATGGAATATCTTTTTCCATCCCTTCACTTTCAGTCTGTACATGTCCCTAGGTCTGAAGTGGGTCTCTTGTAGACAGCATATATACGGGTCTTGTTTTTGTATCCATTTAGCCAGTCTGTGTCTTTTGGTTGGGGCATTTAATCCATTTACATTTAAGGTTATTATCAATATGTATGTTCCTATTACCATTTTCTTAATTGTTTTGGGTTTGTTTTTGTGGGTTTTTTTCTCCTCTTGTGTTTTCTGCTTAGAGAAGTTTATTTAGCATTTGTTATAAAGCTGGTTTTGTGGTGCTGAATTCTCTTAGCTTTTGTTTGCCTGACAAGCTTTTGACTTCTCCATCGAATCTGAATGAGATCTTTGCTAGGTAGAGTAATCTTGGTTGTAGGTTTTTCTCTTTCATCACTTTAAGTGTATCCTGCCACTCCCTTCTGACCTGCAGAGTTTCCACTGAGAAATCAACTGATAACCTTATGGGGATTTTTTGTATGTTATTTTTTGTTTTTCTCTTGCCCCTTTTAATATTTTTTCTTTGAATTTAATTTTTGTTAGTTTGATTAATATGTGTCTTGGTGTGTTTTTCCTAGTATTTATCCTGTATGGAACTCTCTGTGCTTCCTGGACTTGGGTGACTATTTCCTTTCCCATGTTAGGGAAGTTTTCGACTATAATCTCTTCAAATATTTTCTCAGAATATTTTTCTCTTCTTCTGGGACCCCTATAATTCAAATGTTGGTGTGTTTATTGTTTTCCCAGAGGTCTCTGAGATAGTCTTCTTTTCATTCTTTTTTCTTTATTCTGCTCCTCAGCAGTTATTTCCACCATTTTGCCTTCCAGCTCAGTTATTTGTTCTTCTGCCTCCATTACTCTGTTATTGATTCCTTCTAGTTTATTTTTCATTTTAGTCCTTGTATAGTCCACTTCTGTTTGTTCTTTAGTTCTTCTAGATCTTTGTTAATCATTTCCTGTACTTTCTCCATCCATGCTTCCATTCTATTTCCGAGATTCTGGATCATCTTTACTATCATTACTGTGCATTCTTTTTCAGGTAGATTGCTTATTTCCTCTTCATTTATATGGTTTTGTAGGTTTTTACCTTGCTCCTTCACCTGTGACATATTTTTTTTTTCCTGTCACAATTTTTATTTTTTTAATGTGTGGCTGTGTTCCTATTTTACTGGTTGTTTGGCCTGAGGCTTCCAACACTGGAGTTTGTAAGCCATTGTGTAGAGCTGGGTCTTGGTGTTGAGATGAGTAACTCTGTGAGACCTCACTCTGATGAATATTCCCTTGGGTCTGAGGTTCTCTGTTAGTCCAGTGGTTTGGATTTGGAGCTCCCACTGCAGGGACCCAAACCTGAGGTTGTGAATCAAGATCCCACAAGCTGCATGGGGCAGCAAAAAAAAAAAAACAAAAGAGAGAGAGAGAGAGAACAATAACAAAGTAAAAAATAAAATTAGACTAGGAAACTAACAGATATGTTAGAAAGAATGTAAAAATAAAAATATAGATGAATCAGCAACCTGAAGGTACATCAGTACCACAATAGTGAAAAAAGAGAAGGTGAGAAAAGAAAAAAAAAGGGGGATTGGGGGGTGGAAAGACCTTGGCTGTGGAGAGTGGAAACTAAACAAGGGCAAGGTTTGGGTGGTGGGCAGGGCTAATGCTCAGGACCTACAGGGCTGGAAAAGGCCCCAGGGACTGTGGGGTTTTGGGGCTTAGGCTCAAGGAACAGAAGAGGCCCGGCCCTGCCCCCCACCCCTGGTCTCAGAGGGCAAGGGATCTCACCTGGGAGCCCAGCAGGCTTCCTGGGCTCAAGTGAGTGTGTGGGGGGCAAATTCCTTCCTCTCCTCTCTTGTTCCTCTGGTCTGGGGTCTGGGAGGTCCCCTCCTGCCTGCCTCTCCTCATTTCCTCAGCCTCAGGGGCACCGATCTTATCTGGCCTCCACTTCTCCTCTCCCCTCTGGTATGTCCTACCAGTTCCCTCTGGGGTTCTTCCTGTCTCTGTGGGGGTCAGAGTTCCCCACCAGCAGCAGCAGGCACCCTAGTTGTGGGGAGACACTAACTCCGAGTCTTCCCACACCGCCATCTTGACTCCTCCTATACCAGCATTTCTCAACTGGCAAACTTATGAACATTTTATAACCTCTAGAAACATACGTTTTCTCACTGCATAATTTCTTTTCTCAATGTGGTACAAGGTATGTCCAATAAACCCAAACATCTTTAGTTTTAGTAAACTTAGACTTGTTTAACAATTAATGTTGCAGTAGTATATCTTATTTGGAAATGATCTGGAGAGCAAATGAATTTCCATGATTTAACTTAATGTAGCAAAACTCTAAAGTTTCAAGTTACCAACAATTTAGAGAAACTATTTTTAGGCAGATGTACCTGAAACATAACTATTCCTTAAAGGATTCACCTAAAAACTCTTATTTCTTTTACATTTAATTTACTTAAGAGTTTCATCATACTAAATTATTTTTCTTGCTGACAATGTTTTATAACAGAATCAATAAGTTCTTACTGACTTTCAATAAACCTTGGCATGATAAAAATATTATACTTAATATTTATTACTCTAAATATATATCCATATTAATTAAACCAACAAACTGAAACTAACTTTAATATGGCTTATTATGTAAGTGGTTAATTTCCTTTAAGCCAAATAAACAGAGCTCTTTTAAAAATAAATTTTGGTAATACCATTCAGAGTTAGAAACATATCATATCTATAACAAATACACAGACATACATACATTCATATAGACATAGACATATATCTCACAGTATGTTTGAAAAGGCCTCTTTCTCCCATTTTTTCCTTAGTCTCAGAAATTGGAGATGTTCTAGTTAAGAGTAAGATAAGAGTTCCTGAGAGCCTGGGTAAAACATTTACATCTCAAGGTACAAGAAGAGAAAAGCAAGTTTCTTCTAGAATGATTTGTTCCCTTTGGGTCAGAATTCTAAAAAAGATGTTTATCAAGCTGTCTTTCTATGATTGAATATACAAAAATCTAGTTTTGGAACGTCAAATGAGCCACATCTTGGCCATTTTCAGAGAGAGACTTCCCTAAGTTCCTAAGTAAGTACTTGCAAGTTTCCATTCCATAAGTTATACATAAACCCAGCTGAGGTTCCTATAGATGGATGTCCATCAGGGAGCTGTTTGGTCTTTTAAGTACAATTTTTCATTATTAATCTGGCAGCCTAACTCAGATACGAGATGTGATCTGAACAAATTTCTGAGGACAGTGTGGTGAATCAGATGTGCGCTGCTTCTGAGTCTAGCTCCCCGGGATTTACCCTTGGGTCTGTTAGACTCTTTAATATGTCTTGGTTTCTCCATCTGACAGTCTAAAACTGCCTAAGGTGCTCAAAGCACTGGGTGACCAACCCTTATTGTGTGTACCTGGAAGAGCAGTATTTACTTAATGGCTGTAGTACTATTCCCTGTGGGACCATTGCATATCAGGAGGATTGATCTTCAGCCATCTCCACTAGGTTCTCAGTTGCCTGAGGACACCTTGTGGCTGTAAGGAGCAAATGTCCCTTCCTCTTTGGAGCTGAATAATTCAATCTCTCATTTCACTAGTTTGTTCAGACCATCTATCTACTTGCTTTTTTTAAAAAAAATTAAGCCAAATTTAACAAAATGCAGCCACTTATGTTTCCTTGGGCATCCTGCCCAGATCCCCATAGGTCCCTACTTAGAAAATTCATCAGTGGCCCTTAAGACTCCAAGTCTTAAGTAAAACAGCTCAAATAAAATTTTTAGGACCAACCCTTAAACACTGAGCTCTAGATATTAGGAAAACTCACCAAAACATGTAATGAGTGCCAAGAAGCCAGTGAGGTTCAAAGGGTCCATGCTAGTACTGAGCACCTGTTTGGGGTAGACTCCAGGTATACTCTGGTGTTGTCTATAATATCCTACTGACTATGCCATGCAAATGTCAACAAAAAATTCATCAATAGCCAAGCTAAGGAAGAAATGGAAATTTTTATTCATGCCAACCTGAGAATTATAACACAGGAGACAGTCTTTCAGAGAGCTCTGAGGACTATTCTGCCCATTAGAAGTCAAAGCAGTTATACAAGTTTTTGAGGCAAGTGGTTATACATGAAAGGATTATACATCAATGCAACACATTGACAGTTCATATAATCCAACCAGGAAAGTAATGGGTCACTGTGACCCCTAACAAGATTGAGAAAGGAATGTTATCTCCTAAGGAGTTACCTTGCTAGCACTAAGAGAAAATTGCTTTTTTTTTTTTTTTTTGGTATGCAGGCATTCCTGTGTCTTCTGAGGGGATCTAGTTAATGTGTGATGCAGAAACACAATGCATGCTAACAAGGAGGGGCTAGTGGCTCAAATGGCAGAGAAAATTTTATGTTAAATATTTCTTGTCCTGCCTTAAAAATAATTTTATTTCATCAACAGAAATCATGAAAGATGTAGAAGTTTAAATAAAATTTTCAGAGTAGAAGCAAACAAGTGAGCAAAAGTATAATTTATTGTCACATTTGTTTATTTACTTACTTTGAATATTGTTTCTTATATGCACAGAGTGTGAATATAACAGTGAGACTAGAAACCAAGAGTGGGATAATTGCAATATTTGAGCAATATATGGATATCTAGCCTTTCAAAGACTAGAGAAGTGGGCTTTACATAGAGCTTATATGAATTTCATTATTTGTAAAAGAATGCTTACAAGATTTTTTAAAACAGAGGAAGTTTTCCTGCCACTGAAGGCAGAAAACAACACCTCATGGATAACTTTTTAAACAAACTATATCAAGATGCAACAGTAAACAACATGGATTTTAGAACACAACTCTTGAGTTCAAAGACTGAAGTCTTGCTTTGAGACTAGTGTCCACATCTGTAAAATGGCAATAACAATAATATCAACCTCATAGAACTCTTATGAAGATTAAATGAAAATTAAGTAAAATGTAACATTTAAGAAAAATGTAATAATATATAAATGTAAAGAGTTTAAGATAGTTCTTGGCACATAACAAGTACTATATGTGTTATTATCATGCATTATTATTAATATTATCATTACAGGAGGGCTTATGGTGAACATCACCAGTTTCTTTCCACAACCCTCTTCTGTCCACTCTAGCTCCAAAGAATTTCCTATTTTTAACTATTTAGTGCTTCCTATTATTTTTACAGTACTAAATAACAGTATAGCATTGATTTATCAACTTACAAACTCTATCCCCACCTCTCTTCCCCTATTCCTATATCACTATTCTCATTTCTCCACTGTGCAACTCTGAAAATTCAAGGAATATATCTCTAAACATTCATTACTTATTCATGTAAACCAGGCAGTATCCCTTGACTAGTAGGTTAAGGAAAATAAGTCATATTAAAGAAATTGTCTTTAAGAATAGCTCTACAGAAGCTGGAAAAAAAATATACAGCAAACCTTTATATAGGCAAAGTACTAAAACACTAATAGGATTTCTGCAATTTTTAAGCTATCAGAATTAAAAATTATTTGCTTTCTGGTGATGTGGCCTAATGAGAGAATTTTGTAAGAAATCATAAAAATATGTGAGCTTACACAAATATTACTCAGTTTAACCATGCTTTTAATAGGAAACAAACCACATACTGTTTAAAACTATAGTGTAAATATATGTTATTGATTGATGAGAAATGTATATGCTTGAATTGCCAAGCTTTCACATGAAAGTCTTAACATTCTGCATTAACAAATGTGAGGACCTGAATTATACTAATGTTTGCAACTTGCTTTGAGATGCATGCAAATTAAGATGGATGAATGGATGGGCAGATGGAAAGACAGAAGGATAGGTATGTGATAAAAAAAAAAAATAACAAAATGCTAACAATTGTAGTATCCAGATGGTAGGTATACACAATTATTTCAAATTTTCTGCATGTTTCACAATTTTTATCTTGAGACGTTGGAAAAACTGGAAAGTCCAGATTTTATTCTATCAATACTGAAAATTCATGGAGGTAGTTTATATGGGCACAGAGCTACACTTTCTTCCAGAAAAAAATAGAACATTTGCCTGTTTAAAGTCTGAAAGCATACTCTGAGATCATAGAAGTGTTCATCGTAAAGTAGAAATAAAAGATTCTAGGCCCTACACACATTTAATGTAGATGTTAACCATTAACATATTTGATAGTTTAAAAAATCAATGTGGCTTCTATAGGTCATAATGTTGCCTTCTAGTGATCCCCTAGAATTATGAGCTTGCATCAGATTGCATCAAAAATTGACCTGAGGGGCTTCCCTGGTGGTGCGGCGGTTGAGAATCTGCCTGCTAATGCAGGGGACACGGGTTCAAGCCCTGGTTTGGGAGGATCCCACATGCTGTGGAATAACTAGGCCCGTGAGCCACAACTACTGAGCCTGCATGTCTGGAGCCTGTGCTCTGCAACAAGAGAGGCTGCGACAGTGAAAGGCCCGTGCACCATGATGAAGAGTGGCCCCCGCTCACTGCAGCTAGAGAAAGCCCTCGCACAGAAACGAAGACCCAACACAGCAAAAATAAATTAATTAATTTTTAAAAAATTGACCTGTGTATTGACCTGTGATATAGATTTTCTTAATCTTATCTCTTAAAATATTAGTGTCAGAAAAGGTCAATAACTTGAGATTTAGCTTTGTATTGAAGTATGAATATCTTGTAATCCAAGTTGAGAGACGAGCAATCCAGGAAGAAAGCAAGACACAGAAATCTAAAAATATTAGGCTTGTTTAGCAAGTGCTAAGTGGCCGAGCATGGCTAGAGTAAATATGAGGGGGAAAATGGAAAAAAAAAATGAGTCTGAAAATATGGGGAGGGTCCCAATTAAAAGTCACGATCAGTAATTTAGACTGTTCCACAGGTAATAAGAAACACTCAAAAGTTTTGTTTGTTTGTTTTAGCAAAAGGCTATGACTGGATTTGTGGTTTAAAAAGTATGTCTCTTGGCATAATAGAGAATGGACTAGAGATAAAATGAAATTAAAGCCAGAAGAACAGATTAGTTAGAAGCTTTGTTTGTTTGCTTGTTTTTCATTTCCGTCTCTCTTTAACCTTCTATCTCACTCCTCATTTTCTTGGCTTCTACACTTCTGTGTTTTTTAGAAAGACACTAGTACTTATTTTTTTGTGCAAATTGTGTGTGTTCATATGTACCAGATAAATTCTCAAACATCACGGTGTAACAGAATTTCCTAAGGAGCTTCTTAAAAATGCAGGTGTCAGGGTCCCACTCCAGACCTAGAAAATCCTGAAACAGCTCATTAGCTAAACATTCTGAGTATTACTACTAAGCATTTTACACAATACGATATATCTATCAATGAACTTTTAGTAAGTGATCCACTGATCATTTCATAAGGGCAATATCTGTCCTAACTTTGGCTTGATGTTCATTAAATTTTTATAAAAAGTACAATTTAATGTCTGATTTGTGTTATCTCAGAAATTAGTGCTTTAAAGAAATTTTGCCTGAGGGGCTCACATATAAGAATTAACAATGAGAACTTGGCTGGAAGATGGCGGAAGAGTACGACGCGGAGATCACCTTCTTCCCCACGGATACACCAGAAACACATCTACACGTGGAACAACTCCTACAGAACACCTACTGAAGGCTGGCAGAAGACCTCAGACCTCCCAGAAGGCAAGAAACTCCCCACGTACCTGGGTAGGGCAAAAGAAAAAAAAAGAAAAAAAAGAGACAAAAGAATAGGGACGGTACCTGCACCAGTGGGAGGGAGCTGTGACGGAGGAAAAGTTTCCACACACTAGGAAGCCCCTTCGCGGGCGGAGACTGCGGGAAGCGGAGCGGGGAGCTTCGAAGCCCCAGAGGAGTGCACAGCAACGGGTGTGGAGGGCAAAGCGGGGAGATTCCCGCACAGAGGATCGGTGCCGACCGGCACTCACCAGCCCGAGAGGCTTGTCTGCTCACCCGCCGGGGCGGGTGGGGCTGCGAGCTGAGGCTCTGAGGCTCGGGTTTCGGTTTCGGACGGAGCGCAGGGAGAGGACTGGGGTTGGCGGCTTGAACATAGCTTGAAGGGGTTAGTGCACCACGGCTACCCGGGAGGGAGTCCGGGGAAAAGTCTGCACCTGCCGAAGAGGCAAGAGACTTTTTCTTCCCTCTGTGTTTCCTGGTGCGTGTGGAGAGGGGTTTAAGAACGCTGCTTAAAGGAACTCCAGAGACGGGCGTGAGCCGCGGCTAAAAGCGCGGACCCCAGAGACGGGCACGAGCCGCGGCTAAAAGCGCGGACCCCAGAGACGGGCGGGAGACGCTAAGGCTGCTGCTGCCGCCACCAAGGGGCCTGTGTGCGAGCACAGAGCCTGTGCAGCCCGCCACTGCCAGGTTCCCGGGATCCAGGAACAACTTCCCTGGGAGAACGCACGGCGGGCCTCAGGCTGGTGCAAAGTCATGCTGGCCTTTGCTGCCGCAGGCCCGCCCCGCACTCCGGGCCCCTCCCTCCCCGCCCCTCCCTTCCTGCCGGCCTGAGTGCGCCAGAGCCCCTGAATCAGCGGCTCCTTTAACCCCGTCCTGTCTGAGCACAAAACAGACGCCCTCCAGCGACCTACACGCAGAGGCAGGGCCAAATCCAAAGCTGAGCCCCGGTGAGCTGTGAGAACAAAGAAGAGAAAGGGAAATCTCTCCCAGCAGCCTCAGAAGCAGCAGATTAAAGCTCCACAATCAACTTGATGTACCCTGCATCTGTGGAATACCTGAATAGACAACCAATCATCCCAAATTAAGGAAGTGGACTTTGGGAGCAAGATCTATGATTTTTTTCCCTTTTCCTTTTTTTTGTGAATGTGTATGTGTATGCTTCTGTGTGAGATCTTTTCTGTATAGTCTTGCTTCCACCATTTGTCCTAGGGTTCTATCCGTCCATGGTTTTTTTTTAAATTTTTTCTTAATAATTAATTTTAATAACGTTATTATACTTTACCTTCTTTCTTTCTTTCCTTCCTTCTTTCCCTCCTTTAGACAACGAATCATCCCAAATTGAGGAGGTGGTCTCTGATGGCAAGATTTATGATTTTTCCGCCTTTACCTCTTTCAGTGAGGGTGTATGTGTATGCTTCTGTGTAAGATTTTGTCTGTATAGCTTTGCTTCCAACATTTGTCCTAAGGTTCTATCTGTCCCTTTTTTTTTTTCTAAATAAGAATTTTTTAATTCCATAACTTTATTATACTTTATTTTATTTTTACTGTATCTTCTTTCTTTCTGTCTTTTTTCCTCTTTCCCTCCTTCCTTCCTCCCTCCCTCCCTCCCTCCTTTCTTTCCTTCTTTCCTTCATTGCTTCTTTCTTTCTTTCTTTCTTCCTTCCTTCCTTCACTCCTTTCCTTCTTTCTTTCCTCATACTTCTACTAATTCTCTCTACTTTTTCTCCCTTTTATTCTGAGCCGTGTGGATGAAAGGCTCTTGGTGCTCCAGCCAGGAGTCAGGGCTCTGCCTCTGAGGTAGGAGAGCCAACTTCAGGACACTGGTCAATAAGAGACCTCCCAGCTCCACATAATATCAAATGGCAAAAATCTCCCAGAGACCTCCATCTTAACACCAGCACCCAGCTTCACTCAACAACCAGCAAGCCACAGTGCTGGACAACCTATGCCAAACAACTAGCAAAACAGGAACACAACCCCACCTATTAGCAGAGAGGCTGCCTAAAATCATAATAAGGCCACAGACACCCCAAAACACACCACCAGATGTGAACCTGCCCACTAGAGAGACAAGATCCAGCCTAATCCACCAGAACACAGGCACTAGTCCCCTCCACTAGGAAGCCTACACAAACCACTGAACCAAACTTAACCACTGGGGACAGACATCAAAAACAGCGGGAACTACAAACCTGCAGCCTGCAAAAAGGAGACCCCAAACACAGTAAGATAAGCAAAATGAGAAGACAGAAAAACACACAGCAGATAAAGGAGCAAGATAAAAATGCACCAGACCTAACAAATGAAGAGGAAATAGGCAGTCTACCTGAAAAAGAATTCAGAATAATGATAGTAAGGATGATCAGAAATCTTGGAAATAGAATGAACAAAATGCAAGAAACAGTTAACAAGGACCTAGAAGAAATAAAGATGAAATAAGCAATGATGAACAACACAATAAATGAAATTAAAACTACTCTATATGGGATCAATGGCAGAATAATTGAGGCAGAAGAACGGATAAGTGACCTGGAAGATAAAAGAGTGGAAATAACTACTGCAGAGCAGAATAAAGAAAAAAGAATGAAAAGAACTGAGGACAGTCTCAGAGACCTCTGGGACAACATTAAATGCACCAACATTCGAATTATAGGGGTTCCAGAAGAAGAAGAGAAAAAGAAAGGGACTGAGAAAATATTTGAAGAGATTAGAGTTGAAAACTTCCCTAATATGGGAAAGGAAATAGTTAATCAAGTCCAGGAAGCACAAAGAGTCCCATACAGGATAAATCCAAGGAGAAATACGCCAAGACACATATTAATCAAACTGTCAAAAATTAAATACAAAGAAAGCATATTAAAAGCAGCAAGGGAAAGACAACAAATAACACATAAGGGAATCCCCATAAGGTTAACAGCTGATCTCTCAGCAGAAACCCTACAAGCCAGAAGGGAGTGGCAGGACATACTGAAAGTGATGAAGGAGAAAAACCTGCAGCCAAGACTACTCTACCCAGCAAGGATCTCATTCAGATTTGATGAAGAAATTAAAAGCTTTACAGACAAGCAAAAGCTGAGAGAGTTCAGCACCACCAAACCAGCTTTAAACAAATGCTAAAGGACCTTCTTTAGGCAAGAAACACAAGAGAAGGAAAAGACCTATAATAACGAACCCAAAACAATTTAGAAAATGGGAATAGGAACATACATATCGATAATTACCTTAAATGTAAATGGACTAAATGCTCCCACCAAAAGACACAGATTAGCTGAATGGATACAAAAACAAGACCCTTATATATGCTGTCTACAAGAGACCCACTTCAGACCTAGAGACAAATACAGACTGAAAGTAAGGGGATGGAAAAAGATATTCCATGCAAATGGAAACCAGAAGAAAGCTGGAGTAGCAATTCTCATATCAGACAAAAATCAGACTTTAAAATAAGAACTATTAAAAGAGACAAAGAAGGACACTACATAATGATCAAGGGATCGATCCAAGAAGAAGATATAACAACTGTAAATATTTATGCACCCAACATAGGAGCACCTCAATACCTAAGGCAAATACTAACAGCCATAAAAGGGGAAATTGACAGTAACATATTCATAGTAGGGGACTTAAACACCCCACTTTCACCCATGGACATATCATCCAAAATGAAAATAAATAAGGAAACACAAGCTTTAAATGATACATTAAACAAGATGGACTTAATTGATATTTATAGGACACTCCATCCAAAAACAACAGAATACACATTTTTCTCAAGTGCTCATGGAACATTCTCCAGGATAGATCATATCTTGGGTCACAAATCAAGCCTTGGTAAATTTAAGAAAATTGAAATTGTATCAAGTATCTTTTCTGACCACCACGCCATGAGACTAGATATCAATTACAGGAAAAGATCTGTAAAAAATACAAACACATGGAGGCTAAACAATACACTACATAATAATGAAGTGATCACTGAAGAAATCAAAGAGGAAATCAAAAAATACCTAGAAACAAATGACAATGGAGACACAACGACCGAAAACCTATGGGATGCAGCAAAAGCAATTCTAAGGGGGAAGTTTATAGCAATACAAGCCGACCTTAAGAAGCAGGAAACATCTCGAATAAACAACCTAACCTTGCACCTCAAGCAATTAGAGAAAGAAGAACAAAAAAACCCCAAAGCTAGCAGAAGGAAAGAAATCATAAAAATCAGATCAGAAATAAATGAAAAAGAAATGAAGGAAACAATAACAAAGATCAATAAAACTAAAAGCTGGTTCTTTGAAAAGATAAACAAAATAGATATACCACTAGCCAGACTCTTCAAGAAAAAAAGGGAGAAGACTCAAATCAATAGAATTAGAAATGAAAAAGGAGAGGGAACAACTGACACTGCAGAAATAAAAAAGATCATGAGAGATTACTACAAGCAACTCTATGCCAATAAAATGGACAATCTGGAAGAAATAGACAAATTCTTAGAAATGCACAACCTGCCAAGACTGAATCAGGAAGAAAGAGAAAATATGAACAGACCAATCACAAGCACTGAAATTGAAACTGTGATTAAAAATCTTCCAACAAACAAAAGCCCAGGACCAGATGGCTTCACAGGCGAATTCTATCAAACATTTAGAGAAGAGCTAACACCTATCCTTCTCAAACTCTTTCAAAATATAGCAGAGGGAGGAACACTCCCAAATCCATTCTACGAGGCCAGCATCACCTTGGTACAAAACCAGACAAGGATATCACAAAGAAAGAAAACTACAGGCCAATATCACTGATGAACATAGATGCAAAAATCCTCAACAAAATACTAGCCAACAGAATCCAACAGCACATTAAAAGGATCATACACCATGATCAAGTGAAGTTTGTTCCAGGAATGCAAGGATTCTTCAATATATGCAAATCTATCAATGTGATAAACCATATTAACAAATTGAAGGAGAAAAACCATATGATCATCTCAATAGATGCAGAGAAAGCTTTTGACAAAATTCAACACCCATTTATGATAAAAACCCTGCAGAAAGTAGGCATAGAGGGAACTTTCCTCAACATAATAAAGGCCATATATGACAAGCCCACAGCAAACATCATCCTCAATGGTGAAAAACTGAAAGCATTTCCACTAAGATCAGGAACAAGACAAGGTTGCCCACTCTCACCACTCTTATTCAACATAGTTTTGGAAGTTTTAGCCACAGCAATCAGAGAGGAAAAGGAAATAAAAGGATTCCAAATCAGAAAAGAAGAAGTAAAGCTGTCACTGTTTGCAGATGACATGATCCTATAGATAGAGAATCCTAAAGATGCTACCAGAAAACTACTAGAGCTAATCAATGAATTTGGTAAAGTAGCAGGATACAAAATTAATGCACAGAAATCTCTGGCATTCCTATATACTAATGATGAAAAATCTGAAAGTGAAATCAAGAAAACACTCCCATATACCATTGCAACAAAAAGAATAAAATATCTAGGAATAAACCTACCTAAGGAGACAAAAGACCTGTATGCAGAAAATTATAAGACACTGATGAAAGAAATTAAAGATGATAGAAATAGATGGAGAGATATACCATGTTCTTGGATTGGAAGAATCAACATTGTGAAAATGACTCTACTACCCAAAGCAATCTATAGATTCAATGCAATCCCTATCAAACTACCACTGGCATTTTTCAGAGAACTAGAACAAAAAATTTCACAATTTGTCTGGAAACACAAAAGACCCTGAATAGCCAAAGCAATCTTGAGAACAAAAAAAGGAGCTGGAGGAATCAGGCTCCCTGACTTCAGACTATACTACAAAGCTACAGTAATCAAGACAGTATGGTACTGGCACAAAAACAGAAATATAGATCAATGGAACAGGATAGAAAGCCCAGAGATAAACCCACGCACATATGGACACCTTATCTTTGATAGAGGTGGCAGGAATGTACAGTGGAGAAAGGACAGCCTCTTCAATAAGTGGTGCTGGGAAAACTGGACAGGTACATGTAAAAGTATGAGATTAGATCACTCCCTAACACCATACACAAAAATAAGCTCAAAATGGATTAAACCTAAATGTAAGCCCAGAAACTATCAAACTGTTAGTGGAAAACATAGGCAGGACACTCTATGACATAAATCACAGCAAGATCCTTTCTGACCCACCTCCTAGAGTAATGGAAATAAAAACAAAAATAAACAAATGGGACCTAATGAAACTTCAAAGCTTTTGCACAGCAAAGGAAACCATAAACAAGACCAAAAGACAACCCTCAGAATGGGAGAAAATATTTGCAAATGAAGAAACCAACAAAGGTTTAATCTCCCAAATTTACAAGCAGCTCATGCAGCTCAATAACAAAAATTAAACAACCCAATCCAAAAATGGGCAGAAGACCTAAATAGACATTTTTCCAAAGAAGATATACAGACTGGCAACAAACACATGTAAGAATGCTCAACATCATTAATCATTAGAGAAATACAAATCAAAACTACAATGAGATATCATCTCACACCAGTCAGAATGGCCATTATCAAAAAATCTAGAAACAATAAATGCTGGAGAGGGTGTGGAGAAAAGGGAACCCCCTTACACTGTTGGTGGGAATGTGAATTGGTTCAGTCACTATGGAGAACAGTATGGAGGTTCCTTAAAAAACTACAAATAGAACTTCCATATGACCCAGCAATCCCACTACTGGGCATATACCCTGAGAAAACCAAAATTCAAAAAGAGTCATGTACCAAAATGTTCATTGCAGCTCTATTTACAATAGCCCGGAGATGGAAACAACCTAAGTGCCCATCATCGGATGAATGGATAAAGAAGATGTGGCACATATATACAATGGAATATTACTCAGCCATAAAAAGAAACGAAATTGAGCTATTTGTAATGAGGTGGACAGACCTAGAGTCTGTCATACAGAGTGAAGTAAGTCAGAAAGAAAAAGACAAATACCGTATGCTAACACATACATATGGAATTTAAGAAAAAAAAAATGTCATGAAGAACCTAAGGGTAAGGCAGGAATAAAGACGCAGACCTCCTAGAGAACGGACTTGAGGTTATGGGGAGGGGGAAGGGTGAACTGTGACAGGGCGAGAGAGAGTCATGGACATATACACACTAACAAACGTAGTAAGGTAGATAGCTAGTGGGAAACAGTGGCATGGCACAGTGATATTGGCTCCGTGCTTTGTGTCAGCCTGGAGGGGTGGGATAGGGAGGGTGGGAGGGAGGGAGACGCAAGAGGGAAGACATATGGGAACATATGTATATGTGTAACTGATTCACTTTGTTATAAAGCAGAAACTAACACACCATTGTAAAGCAATTATACCCCAATAAAGATGTTAAAAAAAAAAAAAGAAAGAATTGAGAAAGGGAAAATACTAGCAGCTATTAATATACAAGCATTTTCCTCAGAATGACCTATCATTTATACAAAGTGCTTTTGAAACAAGAAAAACTGGACTCTAGTGCTGTCTTAACCACCTGTCAGCTCTGGGATTTGGTATGACAGGTCATTTTTTCCCCCTACACCTCATTTACTAATCCTTACAGTGGTTCATTAAACTGAATGATCACTAGTGTTTTCCCCCAACTCATAACCTTATAAGATCCTAAAAAGAAGAAACCTCTGTTGTAACTATATGCACAAGAATTATTTTCTTGAAGAAGCAGAATACGTCTCCAAGATACCACAGTTCTTATTCATTGAGATTCCTGTACAGTCACTACAAGTTTAGTGCCAATTGTGAGAATTAATAGCATAAACCAGTAACCTCTGGGGCAAGACTCAGCTTCACTAAGGGGAAAATGAGCTAGGAGAAGTAGAGGAGGGCAGAAGAAAAAGGAGCAAGAGGAGAACAGTGGCAACTACTACTGACTAGGAGTACTCCTACGAGAAGTGCTCCTTCTTTGAACAGTCAGCTCAAAATGTCTCTGTTTTCAGTAATTTTAGATATAAGTGAGTGGCCCTAGTTGATCCTCTAAATTGGTTTTGTTACCAAGTCCAAGTTAATACTCCTCACCACAGGACAAGCCAATAAATTGAGAGACTAGATATTGGGGCAGGGAATAACAACTATTTGGAAATCCAGCAGATGTCAAAAATGGAGGGGAAACTAGTGTCTTAAAGAACCATCCTACCCACGTTAGAATTCAGGCTTCTTTTATACTAAAAGAGGAGGGGGTGTGTCTGGCTGTTGCAAACTTTTGGGTGCTGGCCAGTCCCCAGAATGGGTGTGATAATCCTTTGTTCTTGCAGCTGTCCATGTAGGTTTGGTCACAATGTTTCTGTAAACATCTAGCAAGACAAATATTATTCTCTGTTCAACAACTTTTTATCTCTATATAAATAAAAAGTGTTATTCTTTAAAGGTCAAGCCTGGCAGGCAGAACCTTGAGAAAGGGCTATTTTATATATTTCAGGCTATAGGCAACATTCTTTTACAAAGGTGCGGAGCCAGCATGACTAAACACAAGCAACTGAGCACAAAGGTTAGAGCTAAAGGAATAGATCCAATATGGAGTCAGGTTAGTTCTCTTTTACAACTTTTACAGTTTTGTCTACATGGGGTTTTGTGTGTGTGTGTGTTTACTATAGCTGCATATTTTTACTACTTTATCATTGCCATTTTATGGGATGATATTTTAGCTTATTTTACTTTATTCATTCTACTTTTTTTTTTTACTTTCACTCTTAAAAGTAGAAAAAGAAGTGGCAGAGTGATGGAGGTGGTTAGGAGAATAGTCCATGCCCAAAAGAGAATGAATGTTTCCATACCAGTTAGCTCTGCATAGACTTGAGATCACAGCATGATGCTAAATTCAGTCAGTTAGGACGTGCTGGCAGCTCTGTACTACTGTATTTTATACTTGAAATTTGATGAGGATGAACTTACCTGTTCTCACACACACACACACACACACAAAAGGAAAGAAAGAAAATGGAACTATGTGATATGTTGATTATCTTGATTGTGATGATCATTTTACAATATATACACCTTAAATATATATGATTTCTTTTTATCAATTATACCTCAATAGAGGTGAAATAAGAGGGAGGGAGGGATAGAGGGTGTAACAAAAGAGAGACAAACAGACAGACAAAGAGACAGAGAGAGATGGAGATTTTTTTAAAAAGAAGAAGGAAAGGAGGAGGAGAAGAAAGAGGAGAGGAGAAAGAAAGAAAACATTTATACAGGGAACTCAGAGGAACCCACAGCCAAAATATCCTCAAAACAACTTAGGAGTAAGTAATATTCCTAGAACAACATTCTTATTTCAGAGTTCTCTTTTCTGGGTTGTTGTAAAGATTAGATAAGATGATACATGTAAACTGTACATTGTCTGAAACAAATTGAGTGATCAGTAAATATTAGTTCTGATTACTCATCATGAGCTGAACATCTACCATATTCTCTGAGCTAGTTCTTAGAACATGTCTAAAATTTATTCTCCTTTTAGAATGAATACCATCTTTTTGTCAGATCATTCAATAAATAAACATGAACTCTGTCAGTTTCTAAAGACTGAATGCCTTCTACATCACTGTCCCTAAAAAAAGATCCTACTCAAAAAAGCAATTGGGAAAAAAATAACAAAAGCATGATGAAGTAACAAAATTTATATGCCCATATAGGTAACAACACCTATATGCCCAAGACAAAATGAATTAGGACAAGTTTAGAGTATTCAGAATTTCATGGGGTGCTTATGTTTTCTTCTACAACTAAATTTCAAAAGTGAAGGAATTGTTTGCTTTCCATTCAATTTACTGCATGTACTAAGTGGTTATAACATTTTTTTTAAGTTTTCATGAGCCACGGAAAATAAGAAAAATAAGGAGAACATGCATAAATCAAATAGAGATATCTGGGGAGAAAAGTCTAGATAAAAAAATAGCAACTTTTTCTTTAAGGTAAAACAAAATTTCAAAGCCATGGAACCCAAAAGGAAAAAATAGGGCATAATTATCAAACATTTCAAAAACATGATTTTTTTTTTTAATCTGCAGAAAAGTAAAATATTCACTTTGGTTAATATGATGCTCATAATTGGATAATATAGCCACAATTCCCAGTGGGTGTACAGCAGTGAATTTCAAATGGCAATACATTTTGCTTTAGAGCTCTGGACTACATTTGATGTTTGCTGAAAGAGTTTGTTATAATTAATATCACTTCAGTGAATGTCAAGGGAATTAATAATGATTAGTCTCTGATTATAAAGAACTATCACAATTATTATATTAACATTCAAAAACATCTTGCTTTATTAAAGCATTTGTTTTTGAATTGTCAATAGCAATCTGTAAATCAATTAGTTGCATTTTTCAGCATCAAGGATCATATATAGCTCACTAGTTTTCTCGTTGGATCTGTGTTCTGTAAGTATGTTATTCAGGCAGATGATCAATTTCAAAAGAGTGAAATTCCTTAAATAAGATCTTGACATTACCAATTACTCTGTGTGGACTTATGCCTATAATTACCTAAATAAATTGGAAACTATTTTTGATATTTGAAATGTAGAGTGTATCACTGGTTATGGTTTAATCTAGGACATAAAATTTTACTTAAAAAAATAAAAGACACTTTGGCCTTTGTTAAATGTCATAGCATTTTTCCAAATTTACAAAACAATTATTTATGAAAATTAACTAAATCACTGAAGCCCTGAATGTTACCCTTATCTTTGTCAATTTGAAAAATTTTAAAGGGTTAAAATTTGTGAGCAAAACGTCTTAGAGAATAGTTGAATTTTTGAAGATTTAAAATTATCATTGATATTATAAACCTGGACACCTGAACAAAGTTAAAACTGATTGCAAGACAATGGTACATTTAAGAAAAAAATAAAACATTTGAGAATATTGAATGATTATTAAACCCCAGAGAACAAAACATTTGGGGTTTAAAGAAGATAATTAAGCTTAGACGGTGTATGAAAAGGAGGGAAGCATTCTTTTCACACATGCAAGAATTCAGCTGGCCATCAGAGGATAATTTACTTATTTCTTTCAATACAAGATGAAGCATGTGAAATGTGCATCAGATTTTGCTGTACTGTAAACCCATCCATCTTTATCAAGTTCTTAAGAAAGAAATAACAGAAACAGAGCTTTGAAGCTTCAGTACAATATGATTTGAGATATGGAAAGAAGAAAAACTACCAGCCTATGGCTCACTTGAGCTGGCCATGAAAAGAACTTTTAATACAATAAGCAAAATAAAGATACTATACACCTGACATGAAAACAAACACAGGACTTTTATTATTTCTTCCTTTCTTTTCCTGCTTAAAAAGTCCTTTAAAAAAAAAAGATACCTTTAAAAAAAAAAGATACTTGTTGTTTAGAATTCTACTCACACATCATTCATGATATTTTCATTTTGACATCAGTTGGAATCTTTTAAAAAATGATAGTAAAACCAGGCAAACAAAATAACTTTTGGTCGGAAAATCAGTTGCAACAAATTTCTAGCCACTCTTAAGGTAACCTTGGTCTTCTATGCTGCTATTCCTTTGCTAGTTATTATTTCTGATTTCTGGAATATTTGGAATCCTGGAATGAAAATCCATTTTTTTCCTTTTTCTCTTCCTTAAAGTTTAATTTCAAATGTTTCCTGTCCTAATAATTCTCCCTAATCTCTCCTTAGGGAAGCCTCTGTATTTGAGTGTATTCAGCACTTCATATTCATTTTAGAATTATTTGTTCATGCCTCTGTATCACTTCACTTGACTCAGGGTTAGAAGTTCTGATCACATTTGCATTTTAGTATCTCAGACATGCTAGGCTCTAGCCTCTGTTTACTGAATGAAACAATTTCTCAAATTCATGTTACCAAACTCAGGTTTGGCTGCTCAATGTTGAAAGCCAATACTTGAGAGACATGTGCTAGTAAGAAAAAAAAAAGTTTGCTTTATTCAGGAGGCCAGCAACCTGAGGAGAATGTAGACTCATGTCCCAGAACCAACTCCCAAGATTCTGCTCAGCCATAAAAGTTTTCAAAGGGAAAAATGGGAAGTGATCTCAGTTAATCATTGTGGTAAGGGGTCATATTCTTTCCTATCTCCCACTGCATGCAGGTTTGTTGATTCCTTGTGATCTCTCTTTAGATTATATCGTGTTCACACAGTTTGCTCATGAGATTACTGAAGGGGAATCTGGGGAAATGATCTAGTCATCTGTTAATTACTTATTCTTCATTTCTACTTCTTTAATCTAAGGAAAGAATCAACAGGTTAAGCAAGACTTTGTGTGATCATAAGATTTGAAAGGAGTGCTTGGGCCAGAGCTGGATAGAGCATGGAGAAGCACCTGGTGTAAAAGTTAAGTTAAAGATAGCTTTTCTAAAGTGATAAGAAAAAAAGATGTCCTGCAGATAACTGCTTCCTGCAAAGAGCTGCCTGCAAAGATTTGCTTACAAATCCCCACTGTCAGACATCATCCCATTTCTATGGGATTATGGGTGAAGGTTTGTCTTCTGTAACTTCTTCATGCTGACATAGGGTGCCATATTCTTAGAGTGAAAGATGTTGACATGGGTCTGTAGCAACTCTTTGCTGACAATTTAGTTGCCCTATTACATGTATGGGCAGAACAAGCCACAATTATTTTGATGCCCACAAAGATACAAATTATTATAAGCAATAGTGTTAATCCCATTCCCTTCAGGCAAGTTCTTGGAACTGTGTTAGCCATAGATTCAGTACTGCTCAAGATGGAGCAGCTTATGGCATGGCTACTGTCTGGTCATCATGCAGTTAGCTTTTTCCCTCTGGTGGCGGTTATAGTAACTGTAAAACAACTCAGGAATGTGCATCAGACACTGAAAGATTCTGTGACTCTATTGTCCTAATTATTAACTCTTTGAACCTGCTCTTTTTTTTTTTTTGCGGTACGCGGGCCTCTCACCGTTGTGGCCTCTCCCGTTGCGGAGCACAGTATCCGGACACGCAGGCTCAGAAACCATGGTTCAGGGGCCCAGCCACTCCGCGGCATGTGGGATCTTCCCAGACCAGGGCACGAACCCGTGTCCCCTGCATCGGCAGGCAGACTCTCAACCACTGCACCACCAGGGAAGCCCTGCTCTTTCTTTGAATCAGAGGAGGACTGGGAGAATTCAGCTACAAACAAGAGGCATGGGTCATGGAGGGACTTTCATACTTGGGAGGGCCCCACAGGATTCTGCTCAGTTTCATTCAGAATAGTTTAGCAGTAATTCAAATAATCTAAAATAAATTATGCCCTAGAAAGACTGAATTTTTAGTTTTAATTTTTAAAATGTGCCTTAGTTATTTTACAATAGATAATAAAAAGGTAAAATAGTAGTTCTCAAATCTCTTGGTCTCAAAAAAGCTTTACATTCTTAAAATTAATTGACAATTCCAAAGCCTTTTGTTTATATGTGTTATGTCTGTTTGTATTTGCCATATGAGAAATTAAGACTGAGAGGTCAATAAAACACAAGAAAAACAAAACACACTCTTTAGAATGATAATGTCATCACATAACACGTGGTCTCTGAGGAGCTCCACTCTATGCTCATGAAAGAATGAGGATGAAAAAAACAATAATTTAGGATTATTATGAAAGTGATTTAGCTTTCTGGAACTTCACAATATGGCTTTAGAAATCCCTTAGGGTCCCCAGATCATGTTTTGAAAATTACTGCAATAGGCTATTAAAGCTAATATCTAATATTTTTATATTGCTTTATAGTTTCACAGTGCTCTTGTATGCATTATCTCATGTGGTACTCATAACAACTCAGAAAACATGTATATATATATATATATTTAAACTGGGAAATCAAGGCTTTGGTTAAACAACTTCCCAAAGACACACTATAAGGATCAAAACCAAATTTTAAATGAAGGTTACTGACTCCAATTCTTTATCCTTCATATAACATTAAAGAGAACCTTTCACTATGATCTTGGGGAGGGTTTTAGGATATTAATGAGCAGGGGGTTTTTTGTTGTTATTTGTTTGTTAAATTTTTTCTCAGTCTCCCTCATTTTATTCTTTGGGTTATAACTCAATGCTGCCTTTCTTTCTTTCTTTCTTCCTTTCTTTCTTTTAACATTTTCTTTTTGACACTACAACATGCTCCAGGTTCATCCTTAATTTTCTGTGTCATAAGCACTAGTATCAGCCATTTCTCCAATGTGCTCTGGGTTTTTGCTTGGATAATAATGTTTAGAAACCAAGATCCAGGTACCAGGTGTATTTGTTTCTACTGAATGATCACTGGTTCTAGGCTGCTGGAGCAGACAGAGCTGTCTGTATCCATATGTATATATGATCATGGTGCCTGATTGTATATGGTGGTAGGTTTCCAGGCTAACCTACACAAACATAATAAGCCTTGGTGCAGGATTTAGGACCCACCTCCCTGTTCAAAAGCCTAATTCATAATACTATCATTTTCATTGAGTTTTATTACCTTTAGCAGTATAATTGCTACTATTAAATAAAACTTTTCATTTTAGAAAGTGCTTACACATATATCATATTTTTCCCTTTCCAGGAAAGTTTTGATGGCAAGATGGTTGAAAACATTCCTGGTGAGCTGATAAATGTGTGATTCATGCTCACAAAGCTAGTTTATATTACCTTGGCTTTTTGAAAAAAATAAGTTTTGTTTCTTGTTATCCATGATCACTCTGAAGGATGAACCTTAGATCTGAGAATATTCTTGGATCTTCAACTCAGGAGAAGGAAGATCCTGGTGAGCATTGGAGCTCATCTTATGAAATATCTAAATCCCCTCATTAGTAGTCATTGAACACAATAAGCAGCACTTCTGAGCACAGACATTAAAGCAAAAGACTTTGCTCAAAATTCTCATCTCTTTGCAAATCACAATGAATATCAATGATGAAAAAAATATAGCATAGTAAATTGCAAATGGGCCTCAAAAATCATCTGGTTTGACTCTGTCACTTTACAAATGAGGAACCTGAAGTTCCTCATTTGTTTGTCTATGGGCTGGGAGTAGATCCTGTGTTTCCTGCCTTCTTGGGTAGTTGTAGATATTTAAATCAGACTCTATAAACAGGATTTTCCTCAAGTGTCTCTTCCAGTTTATCACTCACAAAATAGTAATATTCTTATAGGATAGGGATTCCATTAGATGTCTCCACGTCATTGTCAGGCTGCTTGGAAAATATGCAAGATAATGTATATGATAGGGAAGCCAGAGGACCTGATGGATTAACATATGTGGAACAAATTTCAATTTATTTCAATAGCATAGAAAGTGGTGTTTGTAAATATCCTGATATAATTTTGGTGTGATTCAATTAATTTTAGGTGTGTATATATAGGCATAGATGATCTAAGTTTTTATACTCAAGTATTTATTTAAGAGTAAAATGAGAGTTACAGAAGTTTTTATAAGAATGTGCCAAAGAGGAAGGAGAGAACCAAGGGGCAGAGTAATTCATGGAGAAACATATGGGCACAAAAAAATAACTCTCCAGAGACAAAAAGGATTTAAAGGAAGAAAGAAATATGTCCACAAAATAAATTTGATTTTTGTCACTTCTGCTGAACAATCAAGAATTTAATGATAGGGAATCACAAGCTGAAAAATCATTTAAGCAGCCAGAAATAATGGCAAAAGTCATCAAATCTTGAAAGTCCATACCTGACTTTGACCAAAGCACAAATACCCAGGAGAACAGCTGTATATGTTCAGGGGAGACCTGAACCTTCTGGAAAAATTTAATGGACAAATACCAAATTCTGCAAGTAGATGAGGTGAATTGGAAACAGAGATGGAAGTTGCCCAGAAATTGCCAATACCCACACAATGAGTAAATGTGCTATGTAATATTTTGAGTGAATTAAATATCTTAATGTAGGTTTATGGTAAGAATACTTATACCATATTGAAGCTCTTTAGGAGTCTTGTAAAATATTTATATACTGCTAACAATATCCCAGGAAAATAATAACCTGATAGAATTCATGAAAATGTTAATTGAAGCATGTATTACAAGAATAAACAACTCTTCTTAGTGTCTTATCATTTAATTTTCTGAATCTTGCAACATTTTTATTTAGAATTGACTATATGCTTATCACTCTCCTAGGTGTTGTAAGAGAAAAATAGAACACAAATGAGTACATAAGAGTAAAATTATGCAATTATGAAAAAAAACCTGTGAGTCCTGAATTAGTGCTTATCTACTAACTTAGGAGAAAAATCTAACACAAAACAAGAAAAAACAGTGAAGTGCTAAACTGAGTACAGGGAATTAAGGGATTAGCATGGCCTGGAATAGAGGAAAATGTGTCATAGCAGTTGAAGTGGGTCTTATAAATTTATTTATTTTTTATTTATTTATTTTTGGCTGCATTGGGTCTTCATTGCTGTGTGTAGGCTTTCACTAGTTGCAGCGAGCAGGGGCTACTCTTCGTTGCAGTGCATGGGCTTCTCATTGCGGAGGCTTCTCTTATTGTGGAACATGGGTTCTAGGTGTACGGGCTCAGTAGTTGTGGTGCACGGGCTTAGCTGTTCCACGACATGTGGGATATTCCTGGACCAGGGATCGAACCTGTGTGCCCTGCATTGGCAGGCAGATTCTCAACCACTGTGCCACCAGGGAAATCCTAGAAGTGGGTCTTGAAGCGTAAATCAGTTTTGAATAGATGATGAAAATAGTTGATGTACTTTAGGTTAGGAAAAGATCACGGAGACAAATAATAGCATGACCTATATGTATGGAAAGTGAAGGAGGAGGATGGGGGTTATAAGGGAAAAGCCTTATCTAGATTATCATGAACATATTGGAGAGCAATTGTAGTGATTAATCTTATTTGTCAACTTGACTGGGCCACAGGATTCCAACATTACTTGTTAAACATTATTCCTGAGTGTGTCTCTGAGAATGTTTCTGGAAGAGATTAGCATTTGAATTGGTGGACCGAGTAAAGTAGATTGTCTTCCCCAATGTGGACTGGCATCATCCAATCCATCAAAGACCAGAATATAACAAAATGCAAATGAAAGTTGAATGTACTCTCTCCCTGACTGCTTAAGCTGTGACATCAATCTTTTGCCTTCAGTGCTCTTGGCTTCCAGGCCTTCAGACCCAGACTGGAATCTACACAAAGGCTATATGGTTCTCAGGACTTTGAAGAACACCACCAACTTTCCTGAGAGCAGAAGGTGAGATTTCTCAGTCTCCATAGCTGTGTGAGCCAGTATAATATAATAAATCTCTTTCTAGTTAGAGAAAGAGATTATAGAGCTGGAAATAAGATGTAGATTCATATGTATATATAGATATTCTGTTTCTCTGGAGAGCCCTGACTAATACAGCAATGGAAGATCATGCTACCTGGGTGATATGAGACCAGATTATTCAAAGTTCTGAGATTGGGCTGGATACTAAGAAAAATAGGAAGTCACTTATGCCAGGGATAGACATGAAGGAAACATCGTGTAAAGAAGATATTTACAGAAGGATAATACAGAATAAAGTGAAAAAAGAAGATGATATAATAAGCTGTCTAAAGTAATACAGGCAGAATTTTATGAGTATCTACACTAAGGCATCAATACCAAGAATGTATGACTGATACTTTGAAAGAAGAAATCATGTTTTGGTGTTAAAGTCTATATAAGGAATAAAATAGAAAGATTCATTATAGGTAATGTTTTTAAGCTTGAGATACTCAAGAAAAGTAGTGGATGACTATTAGAAATAGTTTGAAATAGGTGGTTAACTGCAGTTTGTGAAGGAAGATGAGTTAGATCTGAGTTGAACTGAGCTTCAGTGAGAATGTTGTGATGGAGAAAATATTCTTTGTTCACCAAATCCCATTTGATTTTTATTTTGTGCTCACATGAAGACAACATTTATGAGTCTAAAAGTAGGTTGAGATCATGTGACTAGGTTCTGGCCAATGGAATGTTGTAGGAAGGGATGTATGCCACTTCCACATCTGTGTCTACTCTGAATGTCATATGTTTATAAAGGAAAAGATCAGGACCCTTGAGTCATTGTTTAGAAGAGAGCAATCTGCCCTACATTTGGTGTGACATGAGTAGCAATAAAACTTTTTTTCTATTGTCACTAATCTTCAAGGCTTATTTATTGTGCAACAGAGTCTGTCCTGTCCTGGTTAGTACAGATGTGTCATCTAAGCAGACATACTTTATAGAGAGTTTTGGAATGTAAATAACTAGATTCATATTTTAGAATTTAGATTTGGAATTCACCTTACTGTTAGTAATAGCTGAAGAAACAATAGTGGATATCTTTCTGAGGGAGTGAATAGGCAGAAATAAAGGCATGAAGGGTGGGACATGGGTGGAAATTAACAGATATTACTATTAAGTGATAATAAAATAAATATTCAGAGAAGATGACAAAACAAAAATAGTCAGATAGAAGGTTTAAAGAAACAATGCAAAAGCATCTAGTGTTTTAAAAGATATTGAGGATAATGAAGATTAGGAAAGAACATTGGATTTTTCCAAAGAATAGTTTTTGAGATATTTAAGGTAATAATTTCAGTAGAGTGTTGGGTTCTTAAGTGACACTAATGAAAATCAGTAAGGAAAAGGAGAAAGAGAGTTTGTGTATAGTAGGGTAGGGAAATCTGAAAGTTTTGTCTATCCAAATCCTCTAAAAAATACCTGAATGTCCTAACTTATTATTATTTTTATACTCAATTTATTAAAATATCTGAACAGAAAGGAACCTATGTATAAAATAATTCTAAGAGACAAACTTAAGCCAAGATCTTCTTTTAATCACTTTGAGACTTCCTGGTTTATATTGACCTTCTAACTATAGCTCTCTTCCTGTCAAATTTCTTTAGAGCACACACTACCTGAAAATAACTTACTTGCCTTCTAGTCATTGTATTCTCATTTATCCAAGAGCATGTTGGTGATTTTTTTCTTTTTCACCTTTCAATTCCATCAATGTATAAAGACATCCTATCCTATGCTGGATGCAGCTAAAATTTCAATCATTTTAGTCCCAGACTTTGCCACATCTGAGATGTCATTGAGGGATTTGCTATAATCATGTCTTTGTTCTTATCATTCTTGGGAAAATCACATTTCCAGAACTTTGGCCAGCTCTTCAACCCTGTCATAGTCCCTACACTGAATTACCTTCCTCTTCCTTGTTTTGTTTTACATAAGACTTCCATCTCACACATCTTAGAAAAGGTTGAAAACCTATTGCATAGATAGTAGTTTCCAGCAAAACCAAAAGCTGATTTCACCTGGATACTTACTTGATATTTTTGTTGGAATTTTATTGTTCAAGTTCAATTGAATTTTAATGACTGCCTTTCAAGTATATTAAGGACTGCCTCTCACAGAGAACTGCCATTAAATTATGTTTATATAATTTTTAATGCCTTACAAAGCTACATATGTCTTGGACTTAAATTCATGAAACTCTCACTCCTTCATTTCTAAATGGTCCTTATATGAATTAATAGACCTTGAGAAATGCCAACAGATTAAAATAAAATCATGGCCATTCAGTATTTAAGCAACTTAAATTTCATTTAATCTTACTACTTATTTAAAAATAAATCCACTTCATAAAAAATGTATACAATGCTTCTAATAGGACAGTAGAAGCACTTAGGTAACTTGTTAAAACCTAAACTGCTGTATAAAAACAAGATGATTATTAATATTATGGATAATAATATGGTTATAATGTGGATACTCAACAGAAAAAAAATCTAATTTCAGTTTGGATTCAAATTGGTAAGTAATTTTTTCCACCACAATTTCTCCTCACCACAGCAGTAGGGAAAACACCATGAAACAACATAGTTTAGGACACCATGCACTCCATTTTGACAACAAAGATGGCAAGGCTGCACAGAGAGAGAAGCCTTTTCCAGGTTAACATAAGTGGGAGAAGGTATTTTGCAGAGAGCCTTAGGAGCTACAAAATTCTAATGGAAATTATTTCATAACCACTGTCCTTAAAATGAACCTTGTGCAAATTCATAAGTATAAGGTGAGGATAATAATAATAATAAACATTTATTGAACATTTACTAAACACCAGGAATTGTATGCAGGGCTTTGCATTTATTATCTCAATATCTGCAACAACTCTAAGAGGTAGTAATATGAATAAGTACGTCAAAAGAAGAAATGAAGGTATTTGGGACATTTGGCAATGTCTGGAGATATTTTTGGTTGTCATATCTGGAAGGAGAGAGGGAAAGGCTGCCTCTGAGATCTAGTGGGTAGAGACCAAAGATTCTGGTAAACATCCTACAAAGAAGAGAACATATCCAAGCAAAAAATTTTTCAGCCCAAAATGTCAATAATGGAGAACCTGTGAAATCCTGACTTAGACTACAAATGATAAGATAATAAACGTGGAGAGAGAGAGGCCATGTGGAGGACCCTGAGACACCAGACTTAATGGACCTTCTGGTTCAGCCTAGGTTTAGGCTAAATGCAGTTGAAAGTGAATTGACAAGAGCTGACATAATTTGGAGCAGAACAACCACCCAGCAGAATCCTGACTAAATTCCCATACTAGAGAATTGTGGAAATAATACCCTTAAGCCACTAAGTTTGGGGCTGGTTCTTTGTACAGCAATAGACAACAGAAACACTATCCTTTTAGCCATATTTGGATGTATTAATTTATTTGTTGAAATGGGCTTACATTGAAATGTAACTTACAAACTATGACATATTAATACACTCAAATTAGTAATATCATTAGAGTTTATAGTACTTTCCTATATTTGGGCTCATTCATTCCCAACAAAAAGGTTTGTTTTCTCTATGAAGCGCCAAGCAACCCCATTACTCTGATGAACTTCTTGTTGATTGAAATTTCTAATTCTTTTTCAAATGTGATGTTCCTGACATCTATCTCCCCCATCTTCTATTTGAGAGGTTGATTTTTCAACTCAGGCCCAAGGCCTTACATTTAGTTCTTTTAAATTCCATGTTGCTTTATTCATCATATCATTCCAAACTCTTTTTTTAATTTGAAAATATTTCCTATATCTCTGAGCCTCTTATCATTTGAAAATTTGGTAAGCCTGCCTTCAATTTGGCATAAAAATACTGAAGGGATCAGGGCTGTAGACAACACTCTGTATCATGCTCTTAAAATATGTGTTTCCTGGGTTGACATTTTGGAATATAGTATGTGGCAGGCACACACACTTTAGAAAATTATGATAAACTGTGAAGTTTTTAGGTGTAGGTGCAGCAGTTTATAGAAATTAAATGTAGTGGTGAAATTTTTAGAAGATGTTGTCTTCTTTTGAATTGATCCAAAATAAACAAATGAGCATGGAATCATTAATATGAGCATGTTAGGATGATGTTGAATTGGTGAAATTACAGGTTTCTACATGCTTTAGTAAATTATGATTATTTTGGTAATAATGAAACAATTCCATTTAAAGTTGGGTCACATCATATTCTCTATTAACTCATGTAAATTCACTTCTTTTGGTTGGCCAAAAAGTTCATTCTTGTTTTCTGTAACATCTTACGGAAAATTCCGACCAAACTTATTGGTCAAACCAATGCTTGCTTGGTCTATAAAGACAAATGAAAGATAAACCATGATTTTATAGCACATGATTCTATCCACTATTCTGTTCACTGAGTACACACTTCAACAGTAACTTTGACGTGAGAGACAAAGATCTGCTCAGGAGAACCTTAAGCTCAGGTTCTCATGCTTCTGATAGCATAAACTTCTCCCTGAGTGTGATTATAACATTTAAAGATACATAGTTTTACTATAATTTCATTCGTAAATGCAAGACAACTACTCTTCATATTTTTTATATAGCTGTTTAACTGAAAAAAAAAATGTTTCAAAGCAGTAGGTGAGATGCTGTATTTAACCTCAATGAAACCCAACATGGATATTTTCTACAGTATTTTCAAGGGTAATTTTGAATATCTTTTTTAAAAATTTTAAGTTACTTTATATTCTGACACTTAAGCTTGTCACCCCACTGTATGGTGCATTTACTGGTACTATTTTGGTTATTTAATCACCTTGATAGTTATTTATTGATTCAGTCAGTGAACCAGCATTTTTTAATCTTTACTATATGCCCATTCAGGGAAATACAGCCTCAAGGACTTCAGTTTTCTTATATGGAATCCCATGTTGTCCACAAGTTTAATTGGTATGGAGTATAAACAAAGGATTTACACTCAATTCTGGGAGACATTAATAAGTAAGGGATGACAAACCTTTGTGGTTCTACATGTTTAGGCTGTATTGAACTAAAACATCTTGAAGACATGGCCACTATTGTTATTGCCAGCCTGTCATCTCCTCCTTTTCTTTGTCTTCTTTTACTTATACATCTATAAAGTTCTTAATTATAAATTTAAATATGAAATATTTTAACTACACATAAAAAATGGGAATGATATGATGGGTACACATACACCTTCTACTTGATTTAACACTTTATCATTTGGCACATTTGCTTCAGAACATATTTTTTAAGGAAATAACAGTGAAAATCATTGGAGTTCCCCTGCCTACCCCTTTCTCTGCAGAGATAAACACCTCACAATTGGTGAATAACTTTTATGTGCATTATTTTTATAAATATTTTTTGCTAAATATGTAGGCATCCCTAATTTATACAGAATGTTTTTGAAAAAAATGCAAACAGCATGACACCATTCAGTATTCCATTTCATTTTTGGGCCACTCAACATTGTTTTGTAATTTATCCCTGTTTCATATTTTTTTTGCTGATCCATTTTAAGTGCTACATGGAATTTCATTGACTAAAATGGCATAGTTTATATATTTATTCACCTGTTTACTTTATGAGTTGTTGTCAAACCTTCAATATTATGAAGAACTCCAGTGAACATCATTGTACATGACTCCTTGAGCACATGGGAGAGGTTTCTTCAGAGTACATACTAGATATGTAACAGGTATGCATAGCTTCCACTTGATAGAATGTGTGCTCTTCCACATGATTGTATAAATTTGCATCAGCAACTGGTACATCATAATTTTATTAACAACACAATTCCATCAACAACAGTGATAGACTATCTCTTACAACATCTCTCCTGCAGTTGGTATTGGTAGATTTTTAATGTGGCCTTATGTGGTTAATGTGAAAGATTATCTACCTCATTGTTTAATTTGCATTTTCACGAGTACTAGTGCTCTTTAGCATATTTTTTAACACCTTTATTGGAGTACAATTTCTCTACAATCGTGTGTTAGTTTCTGCTGTATAACAAAGTAAATCAGCTATATGTATACATATATCCCATATACCCTCCCTCTTGCAACTCCCTCCCACCCTCACTATGCCACCCCTCCAGGTGGTCACAAAGCACCGAGCTGATCTACCTGTGCTATGCGGCTGCTTCCCACTAGCTATCTATTTTACATTTGGTAGTGTATATATGTCCATGCCACTCTCTCACCTTGTTCCAGCTTACCCTTCCCCCTCCCCATGTCCTCAAGCCCATTCTCTAGTAGGTCTGAGTCTTTATTCCCATCTTGCCCCTAGGTTCTTCAAGACCTCTGTTTTTTTGGTTTGCTTTTTAGATTCCATATATATGAGTTAGCATACGGTATTTGTTTTTCTCTTTCTAACTTACTTCACTCTGTATGACAGAGTCTACCTCCATCAAACTCACTACAAATAACTCAATTTCGTTTCTTTGTATGGTTGAGAAATACTCCATTGTACATATGTGCCACATCTTTTTTATCTATTCATCTGTTGATAGACACCTAGGTTGCTTCCATGTCCTGGCTATTGTAAATAAAGTTGCAATGAATATTGTGGTACATGACATTTTTTGAATTATGGTTTTCTCAGGGTATATGCCCAGGTCTGGGATTGCTGGGTTGTATGGTAGTTCTATTTTTAGATTTTTAACGAACCTCCATATGATTCTCCATAGTGGCTGTATCAACTTACATTTCCACCAACAGTGCGAGAGGGTTCCCTTTTCTCCACACCCTGTCCAGCATTTACTGTTTGTAGATATTTTGATGATGACCATTCTGACCAGTGTGAGGTGATACCTCAAGGGAGTTTTGATTTGCATTTCTCTAATGATTAGTGATGTTGAGCATCCTTTCATGTGCTTGTTGGAAATCTGTATATCTTCTTTGGAGAAATGTCTATTTATATCTTCTTCCCATTTTTCGATTGGGTTGTTTGTTTCTTTTTGATATTGAGCTGCATGAGCTGCTTGTAAATTTTGGAGATTAATCCTTTGTCAGTTGCTTCATTTACAAATATTTTCTCCCATTCTGACAGTTGTCTTTTTGTCTTGTTTGTGGTTTCCTTTGCTGTGCAAAAGCTTTTAAGTTTCATTAAGTCTCATTTGTTTATTTTTGTTTTTATTTCTATTTTTCTAGGAGGTGGATCAAAAAGGATCTTGCTGTGATTTATGACATAGAGTGTTCTGCCTATGTTTTCCTCTAAGAGTTTTATAGTGTCTGGCCATACATTTAGGTCTTTAATCCATTTTGAGTTTATTTTTGTATATGGTGTTAAGGAGTGTTCTAATTTCATTCTTCGCAAGTAGCTGACCAATTTTCTCAGCACCACTTATTGAAGAGACAGTCTTTTCTCTATTTTATATTCTTGCCTCCTTTATCAAAGATAAGGTGACCATATGTGCATGGGTTTATCTCTGGGCTTTCTATCCTGTTCCATTGATCTATATTTCTGTTTTTGTGCCAATACCATACTATCTTGATTCCTGTAGCTTTGTAGTATAGTCTGAAGTCTGGAAGCCTGATTCTTGCAGTTATGTTTTTCTTTCTCTAGGTTGCTTTGAATATTTGGGGTCTTTTGTGTTTCCATACAAATTGTGAATTTTTTTTTTTGTTCTTGTTCTGTGAAAAATGCTATTGGTAGTTTGAGAGGGGTGCATTAAATCTGTAGATTGCTTTGAGTAGTATAGTCATTCTGACAATGTTGATTCTTCCAACCCAAGAACATGGTATATCTCTCCATATGTTTGTATCATTTTTAATTTCTTTCATCAGTGTCTTATAATTTTCTGTACAAAAGTCTTTTGTCTCCTTAGTTAGATTTACTCCTGGATATTATATTCTTTGTGTTGCAATGGTAAATGGGAGTGTTTCCTTAATTTCTCTTTCAGATTTTTCATCATTAGTGTATAGGAAATGCAAGAGATTTCTGTGCATTAATTTTGTGTCCTGCTACTTTGCCAAATTCATTGATTAGCTCTAGTAGTTTTCTGGTGCATCTTTAGGATTCTCTATTTATAGTATGTCATCTTCAAATAGTGACAGCTTTCCTTCTTCTTTTCTGATATGGATTCATTTTATTTCTTTTTCTTCTCTGATTGCTGTGGCTAAAACTTCCAAAACTATGTTGAATAATAATGGTGAGAGTGGGCAACCTTGTCTTCTTCCTGATCTTAGTGGAAATGGTTTCAGTTTTTCACCATTGAGGATGATGTTGGCTGTGGGTTTGTCATATATGGCCTTTATAATGTTGAGGTAATTTCCCACTATGCCTACTTTCTGGAGGGGTTTTATCATAAATCAGTGTTGAATTTTGTTGAAAGCTTTCTTTGTATCTATTGAGATGATCATATGCTTTTTCTCCTTCAATTTTTAATAAGGTGGATCACACTGATTTATATGCATATATTGAAGAATCCTTGCATTCCTAGGATAAATCCCACTTGATCATGGTGTATGATCCTTTTAATGTGCTGCTGGATCTGTTTGCTAGTATTTTGTTGAGGATTTTTGCATCTATGTTCATCAGTGATATTGGCCTGTAGTTTTATTTCTTTGTGACATTTTTGCCTGTTTTTGGTATCAGGGTGACAGTGGCCTCGTAGAATGACTTTGGGAGTGTTCTTCCATCTGCTATATTTTGGAAGAGTTTGAGGATACATGTTAGCTCTTCTCTAAATGTTTGATAGAATTCGCTTGTGATGCCATCCTGGGCTTTTGTTTGTTGGAATATTTTTTGTTTTGTTTTGTTTTGTTTTGTTTTTTGTGATACGCAGGCCTCTCACTGTTGTGGCCTCTCCCATTGTGGAGCACAGGCTCTGGACTCACAGGCTCAGTGGCCATGGTTCACAGGCTTAGCCACTCCATGGCATGTGTGATCTTTCTGGACCATGGCACATACCCATGTCCCCTGCATCGGCAGGCGGATCTCAACCACTCTGCCACCAGGGAAGCTCCTGTTGGAATATTTTTAATCACAATTTCAATTTCATTGCTTGTGATGTGTCTGTTCATATTTTCAATTTCTTCCTGGTTCAGTCTCAGGACATTGTGCATTTCTAGGAATTTGTCCATTTCTTCCAGGTGGTCAATTTTATTGGCATATAGTTGCTTGTAGTAATCTCTCATGATCCATGTATTTCTGTAGTGTCAGTTGTTACTTCTCCTTTTTCATTTCTAATTCTACTGATTTGAGTCTTCCCATTATTTTATTGATGAATCTGCATAATGGTTTATCAATTTTGTTTATCTTCTCAAAGAACCAGCTTTTAGTTTTATTGATTTTTGCTATTGTTTCCTTCATTTCTTTTTAATTTATTTCTGATATGATCTTTATGGTTTCTTTCCTTCTGCTAACTTTAGGGTTTTTTTGTTCTTCATTTTCTAATTGCTTTAGGTGTAAGATTAGGTTGTTTATTTGAGATGTTTCTTGTTTCTTAAGGTAAGATTGTATTGCTATAAACTTCCCTCTTAGAACTGCTTTTGTTGCATCCCATAAGTTTTGGGTCATCGTGTTTTCATTGCCATTTGTTTCTCAGTATTTTTTTATTTCCTCTTTGATTTCTTCAGTGATCTCTTCATTATTAAGTAGTGTATTGTTTAGCCTCCATGTGTTTGTATTTTTTACAGCTTTATTCCTGTAATTGATATCTAGTCTCATAGCGTTGTGGTCGGAAAAGATACTTGATAAGATTTCAATTTTCTTAAATTTACCAAGGCTTGATTTGTGACACAAAATATGATCTATCCTGCAGAATGTTCCAAGAGCACTTGAGAAGAAAGTGTTTTCTCTTGTTTTTGGATGGAGTGTCCTATAAATATCAATTAAGTCCATCTTGTTTAATGTATCATTTAAAGCTTGTGTTACCTTATTTATTTTCATTTTGGATGATCTGTCCATTGGCAAAAGTGTGGTGTTAAGGTCCCATACTATGATTGTGTTACTGTCGATTTCCCCTTTTATAGCTGTTAGCATTTGCCTTATGTATTAAGGTGCTCCTATGTTGGGTGCATAAATATTTAGAATTGTTATATCATCTTTGTGGGTTGACTCCTTGATCATTGTGTATTGTCCTTCTTTGTCTCTTATAATAGTCTTTAATTTAAAGTGCGTTTTGTCTGATATGAGAATTGCTACTCCAGCTTTCTTTTGATTTCCATTTGCATGCAATATCTTTTTCCATCCCCTCACTTTCATTCTATATGTGTCCCTAAGTCTGAAGTCAGCCTCTTGTAGACAGTATATATATGGGTCTTGTTTTTGAATCCATTCAGCCAGTCTATGTCTTTTGGATGGAGCATTTAATACAATTATTATTAAGGTAATTATCAATATGTATGTTCCTATTACCATTTTCTTAATTGTTTTGGGTTAGTAATTGTACATCTTTTCCTTGTCTTGTGTTTCCTGCCTAGAAAGGTTCCTTTGGCATTTGTTGTAAAGCTTGTTTTGTGGTGCTGAATTCTCTTATATTTGGTTGTCTCTAAAGGTTTTAATTTCTCCATCAAATCTGAATGTGATCCTTGCTCAGTAGAGTAATCTTGTTTGTAGCTTTTTCGCTTTCATCATCACTTTAATTATGTCCTGCCACTCCCTTCTGGCTTGCAGTTTCTGCTGAAAGATCAGCTGTTAACCTTTTGGGGATTCCCTTGTATGTTATTTGTTGTTTTTCCCTTGCTGCTTTTAATATTTTTTTGTTTGTATTTAATTTTTGGTAGTTTGATTACTATGTGTCTTGGAGTGTTTCTCCTTGGATTTATCCTGTATGGGACTCTCTGTGCTTCATGGACTTGAGTGACTATTTCCTTTCCCATGTTAGGGAAGTTTTCAACTATAATCTCTTCAAATATTTTGTCAGACTCTTTCTTTTTCTCTTTTCTTCTGGGAGCCCCATAATTCGAATGTTCATGCATTTAATGTTGTCCCAGAGGTCTCTGAGACTGTCCTCAATTCTTTTCATTATTTTTTCTTTATTCTGGCCTGTGGTAGTTATTTCCACTATTTTATCTTCCAGGGCACTTATCTGTTCTTCTGCCTCAGTTATTCTGCTCTTGATTCCTTCTAGAGAAGTTTAATTTCATTTATTGCATTGTTCATCATTGTTTGTTTGCTCTTTAGTTCTTCCAAGTCCTTGTTAAACTTTTCTTGTATTTTCTCTGTAGTGTTTCCAAGATTTTGGATCATCTTCACTATCATTGCTCTGAATTCTTTTTCAGGTAGACTGCCTCTTTCCTCTTCATTTGTTTTGTCTGGTGGGTTTTTACCTGGTTCCTTCATCTGCTGTGTGTTTCTCTGTCTTCTCATTTTGCCTAACCTACTGTGTTTGGGGTCTCCTTTTTACAGGCTGCAGGTTTGCAGTTGCCGTTATTTTTGGTATCTGCTCCCCAGTGGCTAAGGTTTGTTCAATGGGTTGTGTAGGCTTCTGCTGGAGGGGACTGTTGCCTGTGTTCTGGTGGATGAGGCTGGAACTTGCCTTTCTGGAGGGCAGGACTGCATCTGGTGGTGTGTTTTGGCTTGCCTCGGACTTTATTATGATTTTAGGCTGCCTCTCTGCTAATGGGTGGGGTTGTGTTCCTGTCTTGCTAGTTCTTTGGAATACGGTGTCCAGCACTGTAGCTTGCTAGTCAATAAGTGGAACTGGACCTTAGCATTGAGATGGAGATTTCTGGGAGAGCTTTCACCATTTGATATTATGTGGTGCTAGGATGTCTCTGGTGGACCAATGTCCTGAACTTGGCTCTCACACCTCAGAGGCACAGGCCTGACACCAGTCTGGAGCACCAAGACCCTGTCAGCCACATGCAACAGTGTGGTCTCAGCAAGGTGTTGCTCCTCCCAGAGCTTTCCTCATCTTTCCAATAGCCAAGTGCACATCCACACAGTGCTGGAGTCTTAGCAACTCCAAGTGTCCAACCCCAAACTCATGCTCTTCTCTCCTGAAGTAGTTTACTAAGTTCTTGTGTGATCGTACCTCCTCATGCCTATTTGATTTCACTTCATCCCTATTTCTGAATCAGTGTTATTTCCATGCTCACATAGTACACAGGGATATAAGAAATGACATGTCAAAATATTCTCTTTTTTAAAGGAGTAATGAAGGGACATTTATTGAGAGCCAACTGCATGTCAGATTTGGAACTTACATATTTGGGTTCTTTTTGTTGTCAACAATGCTGCAATGTAGAACTTAATATGTACTGTTTATAGACAAAAGAAATGGAGACAGCTAAGATGGTACTGCTAAGAGCAGGTGAAGCTGAGAATTCAAACCTAGACCTCTGGTTCTAAGCCTAATCCTTTTTTCATTGTCTTAACACTTCCTCCCTAGTGTTTCCCTGACTGAATTAAATCACAATTCAGCTGCTCTTTCATCTTAGCTCTTTTAAGGGTTTTATGTTTACCCAGATTTCAAAATAGTTGTAAGAGTTTCCTGAGTTTTCAAAAAAACATTTATTTCTGAAATATTTAGTCCTTTATTACTTTTAAATGCTGTTAAATTAACTACCAGTTTACTTTGATATTATCATATCACAAGATAATGATCACCAGTGAAAGTTCAAACCAAGTGTCAAAGTAGAAAGATAATTGCATGGATGTTAATTATGTAGGCTAGAGGGTTCCAAGTGCTCTGTCATGTCACCAAAAAAGATTGCTTCATTTAAAATGATAAACCTCTTTCAACTGAACACAATATTACATCAGGAAAGTTATTGCTTGGTGATACACAGATGACATAAATCTTGGCAGCTGTGATGTTTGCTAAAATGGAGACTCCCAGTTCCTGATCACTGGGACTAATTGTGACTGAGATTGAGTCTATAGCTGAGAAAGTCTCCTTAAAGAAGTATCCATAAGTGTGATGCTTTTTTATCTCTCACGTGTATTCCCCATTCACTCATGACTTATCAACAATTTCATTCTTTAGACAAATATTTAATTGCCTGCTATTTTCAAAGTACCGTATTAGGCACTAGTTATGCAATGATGCATAAGGTCTCTGCTTTCAGAAAGTGAAACCTCTATATGAGAGGACAAACACCTGACCATAAGGCCATTAATATGAACAACTTTAATAAATTTTAAAAGGATTGGGGGTGTCCTGGTGATGCAACAGTTTATGCAGCTTGAAGAATGAAAGAGGTGGAGATGGACCCAGTGGGAACACTAAGCTGGACTGTGAAAGAAGAGAATTACTCAGTCTTGCAAAAAAAAAAAATGGAAAGAGCTTAAAAGGCAGAGGAAACAGCATATGAAGGAGATTGGAAGAAAACAGAATGATCTAGAAATAATAATGATAATTACCTAAAGTGATTGAGATTGAAAGTTATAGAAGATAAGTAAAAGAAATAGCTTGATACCAGATCACAATAGTCCTTGAATGCACTAATAAAGGCTGCAGACATTATTATATAGTTTTTAAGAAGCTAGCTTCCTTTCTGATGAGGTGTCCCTGTGATCACAAGCATTTGGACAGATGCTTTAAGCTTACACCAATCACACTGCTCCTGATCCAACATCATTTATTAGGAAAAAAAAAAAGACATAATGTACTCTCCACTTCAATTTTCTTTGGCACTAAAATGGATGGCCTTTTTACAACTATCATAATGCCTGTGCTGAAGGAGCCATTATTATGGCAAACATTCATTATTTTAAGGTTACTCTTTCCCCAAAAACATGAGAGCAATTTGCTTGCAAAATGGAAAATTCTTGCCCATTGGGCTGCCCTACTCCCTTTTTGTCCAGGAAATGCTAACTGGTAAGAGAGAATGACTGGGGACATAAGTAATGTGATTTATCATTTTTCTTATCATCCTTCTGTCTGAGGAATCTGTGCCACACAACAGAAAGGGCCAGGATAAGAGCAGTTGACCAGGGTTCTAACTTCAGCTTTGTTACCAAATAATTGTCAATTTAAGTAATCTACTCCCACTCCACAAGCTTAAATCCCCTCATCTTTTAAATAGATCTTGACTCAATTTTCTCCCAAAACCAAAAATTTCATGTGCAATCTTGATATTAAATCAGATAATAGTTAAAAAAATAAAAGCATGGGTTTGTTCAAATTTCCTGGTATGTTATTTACAATGCCACTGGTTCTCATTACTTATTTAAATATAACAGCTGCATTCTGCTTGTATTATCATTCAAATTGAAGACACTCTTTCAATTTGAACATATCTAACACTTAGACCATAATAAACTGTGATCTGCTCATTTAAATTTAATAGAAGTATTGTAGATGAGCTGTCAGTCAAAACCAAAAGAACAAAATATATATCATGCTCAGACATTCCTTCTTAATAAGATTTTAATTCCAATTTCCAGTTAGTCCACTGAGTGTTAATTATGGTGAAGACAGATTGCTCTGTGAAAGAAGCCACCAAACACAGTAAATTAAAGTAAATAAGAAGTCAGAGAAATATGTAGCAGTTGAAGGGGCAAGGTAAAAACCCATCAGACCAAGCAATGAAGAATAAAAAGGCAGTCTGCCTGAAAAAGAATTAAGAGTAATGATAATAAAGATAATCCACAATCTTGGAAATAGAATGGAGATTAAACAAGACATGTTTAACAAGAAAATAGAAGAACTAAAGAGCAAACAAACAATGATGAACAACACAATAAATGAAATTAAAACTTCTCTAGAAGGAATCAAGAGCAGAATAACTGAGGCAGAAAAACGGATAAGTGACCTGGAAGATAAAATAGTGGAAATAACTACCACAGACCAGAATAAAGAAAAAAATAATGAAAAGAATTGAGGACAGTTTAAGAGACTTCTGGGACAATATTAAATGCACCAGCTGTCAAATTATAGGGGTCCCAGAATAGGAAGAGAAAGAGAAAGGGACTGAGAAAATATTTGAAGACATTATATTGAAAACCTCCCTGATATGGGAAAGGAAAGAGTCAATCAAGTGCAAGAAGCACAGAGAGTCCCATACAGTATAAATCCAAGGAGAAACACACCAAGACACATATTAATCTAAAATTAAATACAAAGAAAAGGTATCAAAAGCAGCAAGAGAAAAGTAACAAATAACATACAGGAAATCCCCAAAAGGTTAACAGCAGATCTTTCAGCAGAAACTCTGCAAGCCAGAAGGGAGTGACAGGACATAATTAGAGTGATGGAAGGGAAAAAGTTACAAACAAGATTACTCTACCCAGCAAGGATCTCATTCAGACTTGGTGGAGAAATTAAAGTCTTTAGAGACAAGCAAAATCTAAGAGAATTCAACACCACCAAACCAGCTTTACAACAAATGCTAAAGGAACTTCTCTAGGCAGGAAACACAGCAGAAGGAAAAGATGTACAATAACAAACCCAAAACAATTAAGAAAATGGTAATAGAAACATACGTATAGATAACTACCTTAAATGTTAATGGATTAAATACTGCAACCAAAATACATAGATTGGCTGAGTGGATACAAAAACAAGACCTGTATATATACTGTCTACAACAGACCCACTTCAGACCTAGGGACACATACAGACTGAAAGTGAGGGCATGGAAAATGATATTCCATGCAAATGGAAATCAAAAGAAAGCTGGAGTAGCAATTCTCATATCAGACAAAATAGACTTTAAAATAAAGACTATTACAAGAGACAAAGAAAGACACTAAATAATGATTAAGGGATCAATCCATGAAGAAGATATAACAATTCTAAATATTTATACAACAAAATTGTTGCACCTTGACACATGATGCAAATGCTAACAACCATAACAGGGAAAATTGACAGTCACACAATAATAGTAGGGAAAAATTACACCCCACTGTCACCAATGGACAGATCTTCCAAAATGAAAATAAATAAGGAAACACAAGCTTAAATGATACATTAAACAAGATGGACTTAATTGATATTTATAGGACATTTCATCCAAAAACAACAGAATACACATTCTCTAAGATAGATCATATATTGGGTCACAAATCAAGCCTTGGTAAATTTAAGAAAATTGAAATCATATCAAGTATCTTTTCCAACCACAATGCTATGAGATTAGATATCAATTACAGGAAAAAAAGCTGTAAAATATACTAACACATGGAGGCTAATCATTACGCTATTAAATAACTAAGAGAGCACTAAAGAAATCAAAGAGGAAAACAAAAAATACCTAGAAACAAATGAAAATGAAAACACGACAGCCCAAAACCTATGGGATGCAACAAAAGCAGTTCTAAGAGGGAAGTTGACAGCAATACAATCCTACCTCAAGGAAGAAGATACATCTCAAATAAACAACCTAACATTACATGTAAAGCAAGTAGAGAAAGAGGAACAAAGAAACCACAAATTTAGCAGAAGAAATAAATCATAAAGACCAGATCAGAAAGGAATGAAAAAGATATGAATGAAAGGGCTTCCCTGGTGGCGCAGTGGTTGAGAGTCTACTTGCCAATGCAGGGGACACGGGCTCATGCCCCGGTCTGGGAAGATCCCATGTGCCGTGGAGTGGCTGGGCCCGTGAGCCATGGCCACTGAGCCTGCGTGTCCAGAGCCTGTGTTCCACAACGGGAGAGGCCACAACAGTGACAGGTCCAAGTACCACAAAAAAATAAATAAATAAATAAAAATAAAAAATAAAATATATATGAAGGAAAGAATAACAAAGATCAGTAAAACTAAAAGCTGGTTCTTTAAGAATATAAACAAAATTGATAAACCATTAACCAGACTCATCAAGAAAAAAAGGAAGAGTCAAGAAAACAGAATTAGGGGCTTACCTGGTGGCACAGTGGTTGAGAGTCTGCCTGCTGATGCAGGGGACGCGGGTTCATGCCCCAGTCTGGGAAGATTCCACATGCCGTGGGGCAGCTGGGCCCATGAGCCATGGCTGCTGAGCCTGTGCATCCAGAGCCTGTGCTCCACAACGGGAGAGGCCACAACAGTGAGAGGCCTGCATACAGCAAAAAAAAAAAAAAAAAGAAAACAGAATTAGAAATGAAAAAGGAGAAGTAATAACTGACACAGCAGAAATACAAAGGATCATGAGAGATCACTACAAGCAACTATATACCAATAAAGTTGGCAACCTGGAATAAATGGACAAATTCTTAGAAAAGCACAACCTTCTGAGCCTGAAACGGGAAGAAATAGAAAATATAAACAGAACAGTCACAAGCACTTAAATTGAAACTGTGATTTAAAATATTCCAACAACCAAAAGCCCAGGACCAGATGGATTCTCAGGCAAATTTTATCAAACATTTGGAAAAGAGCTAACACCTATCCTTATCAAACTCTTCCAAAATATAGCAGAGGAAAGAATACTACAACTAATTCTAAGAGGCCACCATCACCCTGATACCAAAACCAGACAAAGATGTCACAAAGAAAGAAAACTAGAGGCCAATATCACTGATGAACATAGATGCAAAAATCCTCAACAAAATACTAGCAAACAGAATCCAACAGCATATTAAAAGGATCATACACTATGATCAAGTGGGGTTTATCCCAGGAATGCAAACATTCCACAATATAGGCAAATAAATCGATCTGATAAACCATATTAACAACTTGAAGGAGAAAAAACATATGATCATCTCAATAGATGCAGGGAAAGCTTTTGACAAAATTCAACACCTATTGATGACAAAAACCCTCCAGAAAGTAGGCATAGAGGGAACTTACCTCAACAAAATAAAGGCCATATATGACAAACCCACAGCCAACATCTTTCTAAATGGTGAAAAACTGAAACCATTTCCACTAAGATCAGTAACAAGAAATGTTGTCCACTCTCACTGTTATTATTGAACATAGCTTTGGACGTTTTAGCCACAACAGTCAGAGAAGAAAAAGAAATAGAAGGAATCCAAATCAGAAAAGAAGAATTAAAACTCTTACTGTTTGCAGATGACATGGTACTGTACATAGAGAATCCTAAATATTTTACCAGAAAGCTACTAGAGCTACTAAATGACCTTGGTAAGGTACCAAGATACAAAATTAATGCACAGAAATCTCTTGCATTCCTATACACTAATGATGAAAAATCTGAAAGAGAAATTAAGGAAATACTCCCATTTACCATTGTAACACAAAGAATAAAATACCTCGGAATAAACCTACCTAAGGAGACAAAATACCTGAATGCAGAAAACTGTAAGACACTGATGAAAGAAATTAAAAATGATACAAACATATGGAGAGATATACCATGTTCTTGGATTGGAATAATCAACATTGTCAGAATGACTATACTACCCAAAGCAATCTACAGATTTAATGCATCCCTATCAAACTACCAGTGGCATTTTTCACAGAACAAGAACAAAAAAATTCACAATTTGCATGGAAACACAAAAGACTCTGAATATTCAAAGCAATCTTGAGAAAGAAAAACATAACTGCAAGAATCAGGCTTCCAGACTTCAGACTATACTACAAAGCTACAGGAATCAAGACAGTATGGTACTGGCACTGAAACAGAAATATAGATCAATGGAACAGGATAGAAAGCCCAGAGATAAACCCATGCACATATGATCACCTTATCTTTGATAAAGGAGGCGAGAATATAAAATAGAGAAAAGATTGTCTCTTCAATAAGTGGTGCTGGGAAAATTGGCCAGCTACTTGTAAAGAATGAAATTTGAACACTCCTTAACACCATATACAAAAATAGACTCAAAATGGCTTAAAGACCTAAATGTAAGGCCAGACACTATAAAACTCTTAGGGGAAAACATAGGCAGAACACTCTATGTCATAAATCACAGCAAGATCCTTTTCGATCCACCTCCTAGAAAAATGGAAATAAAACCAAAAATAAACAAATTAGACTTATTGAACTGTAAAAGCTTTTGCACAGCAAAGGAAACCATAAACAAGACAAAAAGACAACTGTCAGAATGGGAGAAAATATTTGTAAATGAAGCAACTGACAAAGGATTAATCTCCAAAATTTACAAGCAGCTCATGCAGCTCAATATCAAAAAGAAACAAACAACCCAATCGAAAAATGGGAAGAAGATATAAATAGACATTTCTCCAAAGAAGATATACAGATTTCCAACAAGCACATGAAAGGATGCTCAACATCACTAATCATTAGAGAAATGCAAATCAAAACTCCCTTGAGGTATCACCTCACACTGGTCAGAATGGTCATCATCAAAATATCGACAAACAGTAAATGCTGGACAGGGTGTGGAGAAAAGGGAACACTCTTGCATTGTTGGTGGGAATGTAAATTGATACAGCCACTATTGAGAACCGTATGGAGGTTCCTTAAAAATCTAAAAATAGAACTACCATATGACCCAGCAATCCCAGAACTGTGCATATACCCTGAGAAAACCATAATTCAAAAAATGTCATGTACCACAATATTCATTGCAGCTCTATTTACAATAGCCAGGACATGGAAGCAACCTAACTGTTCATCAACAGATGAATGGATAAAGAATATGTGGCACATATATACAATGGAATATTACTCATCCATAAAAAGAAATGAAATTGAGTTATTTGTAGTGAGGTGGATGGACCTAGAGTCTGTCATATAGAGTGAAGTAATTCAGAAAGAGAAAAACAAGCACCATATAGTAACACATATATGTGGTACCTGAAAAAGAAAAAAAGGTATCTGAAGCACCTAAGGACAGGATAGAAGTAAAGATGGAGATGTAGAGAATGGGCTTGAGGACACGTGGAGAGGGAAGGGTAATCTGGGACGAAGTGAGAGAGTGACATTGATATATACACATTACAAATTGTAAAATAGATAGCTAATGGGAAGCATCTGCATAGCACAGGGAGGTCAGGTCGTAGCTTTGTGACCACCTAGAGGGGGAGGATATGGAGGGTGAGAGGGAAACGGTGGAAGGAAGGTATATGGGGATATATCTATATGTATAGCTGATTCACTTTGTTATACAGCAGCAATTAACACAAGGATGTAAAGCAATTATACTTCAATAAAGTTGTTAAAAGAAAAAAGAATCATAAAATAGTGTAATCATGCAATAGATGCACTGAATTCAATTTCAATTCATTTTCACTCCATCAGCACTTTTAGACTTCCTGGTATATGCTAGACTCTGTGGGAAGTCTTGACAGCCACTTTACAGTAGCAGAAGACAACATTTCTGACCTCAGAGAGGCTACTGTCTAGTTTGGGGTTACAAAACAAACATACACGAGAAAAATAATGAGCCCAAGGCATTCTATAATGGTGCACAAGCTTTCAAGGTAATAAAGGGTATCAAGGAATAGAGTTTTCTTGGAATGTTTCAGCTGAAAGTGGTCACACCTTTTTAAAAAAACTTTCCAATAGCGGTCAGCGTTATTTTTATTTTTGTCAACATTCACACTAAAGCTAAAATTAGTTTTGCAATGCAGTATAAAGGACAAGCACTGGATTTTGAATCCTGCATCTTTGTTTTAGATATGGCTCTGCATGTTCATGTTGAGTGGCTTTAGGATTTTCCTTTCATTGTATTCTGCCTTAACTACTGAATCGTCTTCATAACTATCGTCCCTGCATTCTCCTTGCCTCCTACAAGCTATTTTTCCAAATAGGAGCCAAGGTTGTGCTTTAAAATTCAGTTATCTCTTTGATTAAAACCAGCCAATGGACTCCTATTGCCTTGGGAATTCCTTGGTGGTCCAGTAGTTAGGACTCTAAGATGCTGCAAGCCTCATGGTGATAATTATTTCTAAATAATCACGTACCCTGAGACTCCCCTCTCTCATCTTGCCTTTAAACATGCTTTGCTGGAACCCTTTGGGGAGTTCAAAGATTTGGAGGGGCATGAGTCACTCATTCTCCTTGCATGGCCCTGCAATAAACTTTTCTCTGTTCCAGACTCCAATGTTTTGCTTTGTTTGACCTCACTGTGTGTCAGGCCCATGAATTTGCATTCGGTAACAGTTACTCTCCAGGCTTGTAGGAATAGGTGCAAAAGACAGCTGAATTCCTTTTTCCTATCTCCTAGGTTTCAACCTCTGTTTTCTAGATTTTGATTTTGATTATATTTTTTCCTTTAGGATTTATTTTCCTTTTTTTCATAAAGTATTTTTTCCAGTTTATTTCTTAGGTTAAAAAGACAGTACCATGGCAGAGGGATTGTTCATGACAACCCTCAACTTTTTTTTTTAAGTTTATTTTTTGTTTGTTTTGTTTTGTTTTCTTCCAGTTCTATTGAGATACAATTGATAAACAGCACTGTTTAAGTATATGATGTGCAGCATAATAATTTGACTTATATGCCTCATGAGATGATTATCACAGTAAGTTTAGTGAATATCCATCATCTCTTATAGATACAAATTTTTTTTAAGTTAAAAATCTATTTTGCTGTAATTTGTGTCACAGAGTGTTCTGCATCTGTTCTCTTCTAGGAATTTTATGATTCCAGGTCTTTTACATTTAGGTCTTTAAACAATTTGGGGTTTATTTTTTGTATATAGTGTGAGGAAATGTTGAAATCTCATTTTATATGTGATTGTCTAGTTCCCCCAACATTACTTGTTGAAGCGACTATCTTTTCTCCATTGTATATTCCTGCCTCCCTTGTCATAGATTAATTGACAATAGGTAGGTGAATTTATTTCTGGGTTCTTTATTCTGTTTCACTGATATACATTTCTGTTTTGTGCCAATATTATGCTGTTGAATTACTGTAGCTTTGTAGTATAGTCTGAAGTCTGGGATGGTTATACCTCCAGCTTTTTTCTTTTTTTCTTAGAATTGTTTTGACAATTCAGGGTCTTTTGTGGTTTCATATAAATTTTAGAATTATTAGTTCTAGGTCTGTGAAAAATGTCCCAGTTGTTTTGATAGGGATTGCATTAAATATATGGATTGATTTGGGTAGTATGGCTATTTTAATAATGTTAATTCTTCCAATCCAGGAGCACAGAGTATATTTCCATTCAATCTCCTAAGGCAAAAGAAATAAAAGCTAAAATAAACAAATGGGACCTAATTAAACTTAAAAGCTTTTGGATAGCAAAGGAAACCATGGACACAATGAAAAAAACAACCTACAGAATGGGAAAAAAAAATATGTGCAAATGATGTGACTGACAAGAAGTTAATTTCTAAAATATACAAACAGCTCATAGATCTCAACAACAATTTAATCAAATATGGGCAGAAGATTGAATAGACATTTTTCCAAAGAAGACATACAGGTGGCTAACAGTGTGCTTAACATCACTGCTTATAAGGAAAATGCAAATCAAAATCATAATGAGGTATCTCCTCACACCTGTCAGAATGGTTATCATCAAAAAGTCTACAAAGAATAAATGTTGGAGAGGATATGGAGAATAGGGAACACTTGTGCACTGTGTATGGGAATGTAAATTTATGCAACCATTATGGAAAACAGTATGGAGTTTCCCTTTAAAAACTAAAAATAGAACTACCATATGATCCAGCATTCCACTACTTGGTATATATCTAGAAAAAATGAAAACATTAAATTGAAAAGTTACATGCACCCCAACGTTTATAGCAGCACTATTTACAATGGCCAAGACATGGAAGCAATCCAAGTGTCCATCAACAGATGATTGGATTAAGAATATATGAGATATATATATATATATATATATATATATCAGCGATAAAAATATTACTCAGCCATAATAAACAACAAAATACTACCATTTGAAGCAATGTGCATGGACCTAGAGAATATTATCCTCAGTGAAATAAGTCAAAGGCAAATACTATATGATGTCACTTATATGTTGAATCTAAAAAGTAATATAAATGAATGTGTATCAGAAACAGACTTATAGATATGGAAAAATAAAAAACCTTGTAGTTACCAAAGGAGAAAGGGAAGCAGGGAGGGACAAATTAGAGGTATGATATTAACAGATACAATCCACTATGTACAAAATAGTTAAGCAACAAGGACATACTGTATAGCACAGGGATTATACCCATTATCAGTAATAACCTATAATGAAATATAATCTGCAAAAGTACTGAATCACTATGCTTGCTGTACACCCAAAACTAACACAATATTGTAAATCAACCATACTTTAATAAAATAATAGAACAAAATATATTTTTTTAATTTTAAAAATTAAAAACTGAAGGGGTAATATAAAAAAATTTTAATTAAAAATAAAAATATATTTTTTGTGTGTGATGGGAACTCAGGATTTATTCTCTTAACAATGTTCATATATAACATACAGAAGTGTTAATTATATTTATTGTGTTGCACATTACATCCCTAGTACTTACTTACCTTATAACTGGAAGTTCGTATATTTTAACTACTTCCATTTGATTTACCATCACCACTCACCCTACCTCTGGCAACCACAAATCTGATATCTTTTTTCTATGAGTTTGTTTGTTTGCTTTTTAAGTATAATTGACCTACAACACTATATTAGTTCCTGGCACACAACATAGTGACTTGATATTTCTATACATTTCAGAATGATCACCACAATAAATCTACTTCCCATCTGTCACCATATAAAAATATTACAAAATTACTGACTACATTCCCCACACAGTACATTTCATGACCATGAGTTAATTATTTGTGGCTGAAAGTTTGTATCTCTTGATCTCCTTCATGTAATTCTCTCCTCTCCCTTCTGGCACCACCAATTTGGTCTCTGTTTCGATAACCCTGTTTCTGTTTATTTGTTCATTTATTTTGTTTTTTAGATTCCACATATAAGTGATCATACAGTAGTTGTCTTTCTCTGACCTATTTCACTTAGCATAATACCCTCTAGGTCCATCTATATTGTTGCAAATGGCAATATGTTAGTCTGTTTTAATGTTCCATTGTATTTACATATCTCATCTTCTTTATCCATTCATCTATCAGTAGGCACTTAGATTACTTCTAAATCTTTCCTATGGAAAATAAAGCTACAATGAACATAGGAGTGCATATGACTTTTGAAATTAGTGTTTTTGTTTTCTTTGTATAAATACCCAGCAATGAAATTTTTAGATCATATGGTAGTTCTCTTTTTAAGTTTTTGAGAAATCTCCATACTGTTAGCCACAGTGATTGTACCAATTTAAATTCTCACCAACAGTGCATGAGTGTTCCCTTTTCTCTGCATCCTCAACAAGGCTTGTTATTTGCTGTTTTTAATAATAGCCATTCTGACAGGTGTGAGGTGATATCTTCAATGTGGTTTTGGTTTGCATATCCCTGATGATTAGTGCTGTTGAGCATATTTTCATGTGCCTGTTGGCTATCTGTATGTCTTTTTTTTTATTGTGTATTCAGATCCTCTGCCTATTATTTAAATTAGGTTGTTTAGTTCTTTTAATGTGTTACTGTCAATTTCTCCCTTTATGTATTTTTTTTAAATATTTGCTTTATGTATTTAGGTGCTCATATGTTGGGTGCATATATACTTACAGTCATTATATTTTCTTTAACTGATTCCTCTATCATTATGTAATGTCTTTCTTTGTCTCTTGTTACAGTCTCTGTTTTAAAGTCTATTTTGCCTGACACAAGTATTGTTACTCTGACTTTCTTTTCATTTCCATTTACATGTAATACCTTTTTTTCGTCCCCTTGCTTTCAATCTGTGTATTTCTTTAAACCTGAAGTAAGTCTCTTGTAGGCAGCATATATATAGTTCATTATTGTAACCATTCAGCCACTCTATGCCTTTTGATTGGAGCATTTAGACTATTTACATTAATTATTTATAGGCAAGTACTGATTTCCATTTTGTTAGTTGTTTTCTGGTTGTTTTAGTAGTTTTTTTTTTCTTTCTTCTTTTATAGCTCTCTTCCCTTGTGATTATTAATATATATATATATATATATATATATATATATATATATATATATATATATATTTGGCCAAACCATGAGGCTTGTGGGATCTTAGTTCCCTAAGCAGGGCTTGAATCCAGGACCTCGGCAGTGAGAGCATGGAATCTTAATCACTGGACTGGACCACCAGGGGATTCCCTTCCCTTGTGATTTGATGATTATCTTTAGTGTTATGTTTGAAATTTATCAGGTAGCTTGTCTCCCTTTCTCTTTTTTTGTGTGTGTATCTATTATAGATTTTGGTTTGTGGTAACCATGAGGTTTATATATAGATATAGATTAGATAGATAGAAGATAGATAGATAGATGATAGTGATTATTTTAAGTTGCTGATCCCTTAAGTTCAAACACATTTTAACAGTCCTACATTTTTACCTCTTTCCCCATGTTTACTGTTTTTATGTCATGTTTTACATCTTTTTGTTTTCTGTATCCCTTACCTACTTATTGTAGATATAGGTTATTTCAACACTTTTGTCTTTTAACCTTCTTACCAGCCTTATAAGTAGTTGATATTACTGTATATTTGCCTTTATCAATGAGATTTTTCTTTCAAAATTTTTGTATTTCTAGATGTGGCCTTTTCTGTTCCAGTTAGAAATGTCCCTTTAACATTTTTGTAAGGCTGGTTTCATGGCACTGAAATTTCGTAGCTTTAGTTTTCATTAAAACTCTTGATCTCTCCATATCTGAATGATAGCCATGCTGAGTAGCATATTCTTGGTTGTAGGTTTTTTTGGGTTTCTTTTTTGTTTGTTTGTTTTGTTTTTGCTTTCATCACCTTAAATATATCATACTATTCCCTTCGGGCCTATAGATTTTTTGCTATAAAGCTTTATGTGTGTTCCCTTGCATGTATCTTATTTCTTTTCCCTTGTTGCTTTTAAGATTCTATCTTTAATTGTTGGTATTTTAATTACAATGTGTCTTGGTGGATCAACAAATCCTCATACCCTCAGTTCAGGCAATGTACAGAAAGTGTCCCTGGGGGCAGGAGGAAAGGGTTGTACCATTTTTCATAAGCCTGTCTCAAGTTTCATGGGAAAGCTTCTTTGTTTTCATCTACAAATAAGTGGGAAATCCATTAGATGACCTGCATTCCTTCTATCTTCCTCTTCAGAGTATGTATGCATTTCCCACAGGCAAGGTGCAAGTACAGGGTGCTGTGTACCATGCATGGAATGTCAGCCAGCCAACCTACTGCAGCAATGAGCGTCTTCTTCCTCAGGCCATTCACACAACGAGCTTTACAAAGGACTCTGATGTGTTTCTGGAAATGGACTTGAATGGACAATAAAGAAACAGATCCTCTTCATCCCTCTTAGAATGGGAAGTTTCCCTCCATATCCTGAAATACTTGGAACCAAGCTACCCACACCATGTTTGTCTCACAGGGTTTAGGATGATTTAGTTTGTTTTTTCTCTCAGGCATCACAGGACAATGGTGATTCAGGGACTTCAGCCACTCTGCAAAGCAGATAATGCCAAAATAACAACGGAAATCAACCTGGGTCCCCTTAATGAGACAGGGCAAGAGCTCTGTGACCCCAACTAAGTAAGGTATAAGCCCTTTGCCAGCTTGAAGAAGTTACAGAAGACAGAACTTCATCCTTCATCTTCCCAGTAAAGATTTATTGGAGTCTATGTCTCTCAGGGGAGATTTGAGGCAGGAGATAGATGTCTCCCCCAACCCAGGGTGAGAAGTTGGACTTTGTTACTTGTGGACAGAAATTCCAAAATAGCAGGACAATTAAGAAAGGAGGCTGGGCTCTGCCCAATTAAAAGATAAGAGACCACATATTTCTCATTCTCAAAGTCAAGGAGACCTTCCTGACTACAAAGCTCCTTGGAGGTCAAAAGGGGAGTGATGTCCATCCAAAGACAAAGGAGAAGCCACAATGAGATGGTAGGAGGGGCACAATCACAGTAAAATAAAATCCCATAAATGCTGGGTGGGTGACTCACAGACTGGAGAACACTTTTACCACAGAAGTCCACCCACTGGAGTGAAGGTTCTGAGCCCCTCGTCAGGCTTCCCAACCTAGGGGTCCGGCAACAGGAGGAGGGATTCCTAAAGAATCAGACTTTGAAGGCTAGTGGGATTTGATTGCAGGACTTTGACAGGAGTGGGGAAAACAGAGACTCCACAATTGGCAGGCAGACACAAAGTAGTGTGTGCATCAGGACCCAAGGGAAAGAGCAGTGACCCCAGGGGAGACTGAAACAGACATACTTGCTAGTGTTGGAGGGTCTCCTGCAGAGGCGGGGGTCACTGTGGCTCACTATGGGGAAAGCACACTGGCAGCAGAAGTTCTGGGAAGTACTTCTTAGCATGAGCCCTCCAGAGTCTGCCTTTAGCCCCACCAAAGAGCTCAGGTAGGCTCCAGTGTTGGATTGCCTCATGCCAAACAACCAACAGGGAGGGAACCCAGCCCTACCCATAAGCAGTAAAGCAGATTAAAGCTTTACTGAGCTCTGCCCACCAGAGAAACAGTCTGCTCTACCCACCAACAGTCCCTCCCACCAGGAAACTTGCACAAGCTACTTAGATAGCTTCATCCACCAGAGGGCAGACAGCAGAAGCAAGAAAAACTACAATCCTGCAGCCTATGGAACAAAACCCACATTAACAGAAAGATAGACAAGATGAAAAGGCAGAGGGCTATGTACCAGATGAAGGAACAAGATAAAACTCCAGAAAAGCAACTAAATGAAGTGAAGATAGGCAATCTTCCAGAAAAAAGAATTCAGAATAATGATAGTGAAGATGAGCCAGGACCTTGGAAAAAGAATGGAGGCAAAAGATCGAGAAGATGCAAGAAATGTTTAACGAAAACTTAGAATAATTAAAGAACAAATAAACAGAGATGAACAATACAATAACTGAAATGAAAAATGCATTAGAAGGAATCAACAGCAGAAAAATTAAGCCAGAAGAACGGATAAGTGACCTGGAAGACAGAATGGTGGAATTCACTGCTGCGGAAGAGAATAAAGAAAAAGGAATGAAAAGAAATGAAAACAGCCTAAGAGAACTGTGGGTCAACATTAAACGCAACAACATTCCCATTATAGGGGTTCCAGAAGGAGAAGAGAGAGAGAAATGTTCCAAGAAAATATGTGAAGTGATTATACTCAAAAACTTCCCTAACATGGGAAAGGAAACAGCCAGCCAAATTCAGGAAGTGCAGAGAGTCCCACACAAGATAAATCCAAGGAGAAACAAACCAAGACACATAGTAAACAAATTGGAAAAAATCAAAGAAAAAGACACATGATTTACACCAATGGACAGATCATCCAAAATGAAAATAAATAAGGAAACAGAAGCTTTAAATGACAAAATAAACCAGAGAGATTTAATTGATATTTATAGGATATTCCATGCATAAAAGAAGATTACACTTTCTTCTCAAGTGCACATGGAATATTCTCCAGTATAGATCACATCTTGGGTCACAAATCAAGCCTCAGTAAATCATTGAAATCATTGAATTGAAATCATATCAAGCATTTTTCTTTTTTTTTCTTTTTTTTTTACATCATTATTGGAGTATAATTGCTTTACAATGGTGTGTTAGTTTCTGCTTTATAACAAAGTGAAACAGTTATACATATACATATGTTCCCATATCCCTTCGCTTTTGGGTCTCCCGCCCTACAACCCTCCCTATCCCAGCCCTCTAGGTGGTCACAAAGCACCGAGCTGATCTCCCTGTGCTATGCGGCTGCTTCCCACTAGCTATCTACCTTATGTTTCATAGTGTATATATGTCCATGCCACTCTCTTGCTTTGTCACAGCTTACCCTTCCCCCTCCCCACATCCTCAAGTCCATTCTCTAGTAGGTCTGTGTCTTTATTCCTGTCTGAACCTTAGGTTCTTCATGACATTTTTTTTCTTAAATTCCATATATATCTGTTAGCATACAGTATTTGTCTTTCTCTTTCTGACTTGCTTCACTCTGTATGACAGACTCTAGGTCCATCCACCTCACTACAAATAGCTCAATTTCATTTCTTTTTATGGTTCAGTAATATTCCATTGTATATATGTGCCACATCTTCTTTATCCATTCATCTGATGATGGACACTTAGGTTGTTTCCATCTCTGGGCTATTGTAAATAGAGCTGCAATGAACATTTTGGTACATGACTCTTTGAATTTTGGTTTTCTCAGGGTATATGCACAGTAGTAGGATTGCTGGGTCATATGGTAGTTCTATTTGTAGTTTTTTAAGGAACCTCCATACTGTTCTCCATAGTGGCAATACCAATTCACCTTCCCACCAGCAGTGCAAGAGTGTTCCCTTTTCTCCACACGCTATCCAGCATTTATTGTTTCTAGATCTTTTGATGATGGCCATTCTGACTGGTGTGAGATGATATCTCATTGTGGTTTTGATTTGCATTTCTCTAATGATTAATGATGTTGAGCATTCTTTCATGTGTTTGCTGTCAATCTGTATATCTTCTTTGGAGAAATGTCTATTCAGGTCTTCTGCCCATTTTTGAATTGGGTTGTTTGTTTTTTGTTATTGAGCTGCATGAGCTGCTTGTAAATTTTAGAGATTAATCCTTTGTCAGTTGCTTCATTTGCAAATATATTCTCCCATTCTGAGGATTATCTTTTGGTATTGTTTATGGTTTCCTTTGCTGTGCAAAAGCTTTGAAGTTTCATTAGGTCCCATTTGTTTATTTTTGTTTTTATTTCCATTTCTCTAGGAGGTGGGTCAAAAAGGATCTTGTTGTGATTTATGTCATAGAGTGTTCTGCCTAAGTTTTCCTCTAAGACTTTGATCATTTATGGCCTTACATTTAGGTCTTTAATCCATTTTGAGCTTACTTTTGTGTATGGTGTTAGGGAGTGATCTAATCTCATACTTTTACATGTACCTGTCCAGTTTTCCCAGCACCACTTATTGAACAGGCTGTCCTTTCTCCACTGTACATTGCTGCATCCTTTATCAAAGATAAGGTGACCATATGTGCATGGATTTATCTCTGAGCTTTCTATCCTGTTCCATTGATTTATATTTCCGTTTTTGTGCCAGTACCATACTGTCTTGATTACTGTAGCTTTGTAGTATAGCCTGAAGTCAGGGAGCCTGATTGTTCCAGCTCCATTTTTCATTCTCAAGATTGCTTTGACTATTCGGGGTCTTTTGTGTTTCCATAAAAATTGTGAATTTTTTTGTTCTAGTTCTGTGAAAAATGCCAGTGGTAGTTTCATAGGGATTGCATTAAATCTGTAGATTGCTTTGGGTAGTAGAGTCATTTTCACAATATTGATTCCGCCAATCCAAGAACATGGTATATCTCTCCATCTGTTTGTATCTTCTTTCATCAGTGTCTTATAATTTTCTGCACACAGGTCTTTTGTCTCCTTAGGTAGGTTTATTCCTAGGTATTTTATTCTTTTCGTTGCAATAGTAAATGGGAGTGTTTTCTTGATTTCAGTTTCAGATTTTTCATCCTTAGTGAATAGGAATGCCAGAGATTTCTGTGCATTAATTTTGTATCCTGCTACTTTACCAAATTCTTTGATTAGCACTAGTAGTTTTCTGGTAGCATCTTTAATTCTCTATGTATAGTATCATGTCATCTGCAAACAGTGACATCTTTACTTCTTCTTTGCTGATTTGGATTCCTTTTATTTCCTTTTCTTCTCTGATTGCTGTGGCTAAAACTTCCAAAACTATGCTGAATAAGAGTGGTGAGAGTAGGCAGCCTTGTCTTGTTCCTGATCTTAGTGGAAATGCTTTCAGTTTTTCACCATTGACGATGATGTTGGCTGTGGGTTTGTCATATATGACCTTTGTTATGTTGAGGAAAGTTTCCTCTATGCCTACTTTCTGCAGGGTTTTTGTGATAAATGGGTATTGAATTTTGTCAAAAGCTTTCTCTGCATCTATTGAGATGATCATATGGTTTTTCTCCTTCAATTTGTTAATATGGTGTATTACATTGATTGATTTGCGTATATTGAAGAATCCTTGCATTCCTGGAATAAACCTCACTTGATCGTGGTGTATGATCCTTTTAATGTGCTGTTGGATTCTGTTGGCTAGTATTTTGTTGAGGATTTTTGCATCTATGTTCATCAGTGATATTGGCCTGTAGTTTTCTTTCTTTGTGACATCCTTGTCTGGTTTTGGTATCAAGGTGATGCTTCCCTCGTAGAATGAATTTCGGTGTGTTCCTCCCTCTGCTATATTTTGAAAGAGTTTGAGAAGGATAGGTTTTAGCTCTTCTCTAAATGTTTGATGGAATTCGCCTCTGAAGCCATCTGGTCCTGGGCTTTTGTTTGTTGGAAGATTTTTAATCAGTTTCAATTTAAGTGCTTGTGATTTGTCTGTTCATATTTTCTCTTTCTTCCTGATTCAGTCTTGGCAGGTTGTATGTTTCTAAGAATTTTTCAATATCTTCCGCGTTTTCCATTTTATTGGCATAGAGTCTCTTGTAGTAATCTCTCATGATATTTTGTATTTCTGCAGTTTCAGTTGTTACTTCTCCTTTTTCATTTCTAATTCTAATGATTTGAGTCTTCTTCCTTTTTTTCTTGATGAGTTTGGCTAATGGTTTTTCTATTTTGTTTATCTTCTCAAAGAACCAGCTTTTAGTTTTGTTGATCTTTGTGATTGTTTCCTTCATTTCTTATTCATTTATTTCTGATGTGATTTTTATGTTTTCTTTCCTTCTGCTAACTTTGGGGTTTTTTTGTTCTTCTTTCTCTAATTGCTTTAGGTGCAAGGTTAGGTTGATTATTTGAGATGTTTCCTGTTTCTTAAGGTGGGCTTGTATTGCTATAATCTTCCCTCTTAGAACTGCTTTTGCTGCATCCCATAGGTTTTGGGTCGTCATGTCTCCATTATCATTTGTTTGTAGGTATTTTTTTAAATTTCCTCTTTGATTTCTTCATTGATCACTTCGTTATTAAGTAGTGTATGTTTTAGCCTTTATGTGTTTGTATTTTTTACAGATCTTTTCCTGTATTTGATATCTAGTCTCATAGCATTGTTGTCGGAAAAGATACTTGATACAATTTCAATTTTCTTAAATTTACCAAGGCTTGTTTTTTCACCCAATATATGATCTATCCTTTAGAATGTTCCATGAACACTTGAGAAAAATGTGTATTCTGTTGTTTTTGAATAGAGTGTCTTATAAATATCAATTAAGTCCATCTTGTTTAATGTATCATTTAAAGCTTGTGTTTCCTCATTTATTTTCATTTTGGATGATGTGTCCTTTGGTGAAAGTGGGGTGTTAACATCCCCTACTATGAATGTGTTACTGTCAATTTCCCCTTTTATGGCTGTTAGTATTTGCCTTATATATTGTGGTTCTCCTATGTTGGGTGCATAAATATTTACAATGGTTATATCTTCTTCTTGGATTGATCCCTTGATCATTATATAGTTTCCTTCTTTGTCTCTTCTTATAGATTTTATTTTAAAGTCTATTTTGTCTGATATGAGAATTGCTACTCCAGCTTTCTTTTGGTTTTCATTTGCATGGAATATCTTTCTCTATCCCCTTATTTTCAGTCTGTATGTGTCTCTAGGTCTGAAGTGGGTCTCTTGTAGGCAGCATATATAAGGGTCTTGTTTTTGCATCCTTTCAGCCAATCTGTGTCTTTTGGTGGGAGCATTTAGTCCATTTACATTTAAGGTAATTATCGATATGTATGTTCCTATACCCATTTTCTTAATTGTTTTCAGTTCATTATTGTAGGTCTTTTCCTTCTCTTGTGTTTCTTGCCTAGATAAGTTCCTTTAGCATTTGTTGTAAAGCTGGTTTGGTGGTGCTGAACTCTCTCAGCATTTGCTTGTCTGTAAAGGTTTTAATTTCTCCATCAAATCTGAATGAGATCCTTGTTGGTTATAGTAATCTTGGTTGCAGGTTTTTCTCCTTCATTACTTTAAATATGTCCTGCCACTCCCTTCTGGCTTGCAGAATTTCTGCTGAAAGGTCTGCTGTTAACCTTATGGGGATTCCCTTGTGTGTTATTTGTTGTTTTCCCTTGCTGCTTTTAATATGCTTTCTTTGTATTTAATTATTGACAGTTTCATTAATATGTGTCTCGGCATATTTCTCCTTGGATTTATCCTGTATGGGACTCTCTGTGCTTCCTGGACCTGATTAACTATTTCCGTTCCCATATTAGGGAAGTTTTCAAGTATAATCTCTTCAAATACTTTCTCAGTCCCTTTCTTTTTCTCTTCTTCATCTGGAACCCCTATAATTTGAATGTTGGTGCATTTAATGTTGTCCCAGAGGTCTCTGAGACTGTCCTCAGTTCTTTTCATTCTTTTTTCTTTATTCTGCTCTGCAGTAGTTATTTCCACTATTTTTTCTTCCACATCACTTCTCCATTCTTTTGCCTCAGTTATTCTGCTATTGATCCCATCTAGAGTATTTTTCATTTCATTTATTGTGTTGTTCATCATTGTTTTTTTCATCTTTAGTTCTTCTAGGTCTTTGTTAAATGTTTCTTGCATTTTGTCTATTCTATTTCCAAGATTTTGGATCATCTTTACTATCATTATTCTGAATTCTTTTTCAGGTAGACTGCCTATTTCCTTTTCATTTGTTAGGTCTGGTGGTTTTTTATCTTGTTCCTTCATCTGCTGTGTGTTTTTCTGTCTTCTCATTTTGCTTATCTTACTGTGTTTTGGGTCTCCTTTTTGCAGGCTGCATGTTCATAGTTCCCGTTGCTTTTGGTGTCTGTCCCCGGTGACTAAGGTTGGTTCAGTGGTTTGTGTAGGCTTCCTGGTGGAGGGTACTCGTGCCTGTGTTCTGGTGGATGAGGCTGGATCTTGTCTCTCTGGTGGGTAGGTCCACATCTGATGGTGTGTTTTGGGGTGTCTGTGGCCTTATTATGATTTTAGGCAGCCTCTCTGTTAACGGGTGGGGTTGTGTTCCTGTTTTGCTAGTTGTTTGGCATAGGATGTCCAGCACTGTAGCTTGCTGGTCATTGAATGAACCTGGGTGCTGGCATTGAGATGGAGATCTCTGGGAGATTTTTGCCCTTTGATATTATGTGGAGTTGGGAGGTCTCTTGTTGAACAGTGTCCTGAAGTTGTCTCTCCCACCTCAGAGGCACAGCACTGACTCGTGGTTGCAGCATCAAAAGTGTTTCATCCACACAGCTCAGAATAAAAGGGAGAAAAAGTAGAAAGAAAGAAGGAAAGAAGGAAAGAAAGAAAGAAAGAAAGGAAGAAAGGAAGGAAGAAAGGAGGGAGGGAGAGAAGAAAGAAGGAAGGAGGGAAGGAAGGCAAAAAAGAAAGAAAGAAGATAAAGATAAAATAAAATTAAGTTATTAAAATAAAAACAATTATTAAGAAGAAAACACTTTTTTTAAGGAAAATTAAAAATACAAAAAAAAATGGATGGATAGAACCCTAGGACAAATCGTGGAAGCAAAGCTATACAGACAAAATCTCACACAGAAGCATACACATACACACTCACAAAAAGAGAAAAGGTGAAAAAATAATAAATCTTGCTCTCAAAGTCTACCTCCTCAATTTGGTATGATTCATTGTGTATTCATGTATTCCACAGATACAGGGTACATCAAGTTGATTGTGGAGCTTTAATCCACTGCTCCTGAGGCTGCTGGGAGAGATTTCCCTTTCTCTTCTTTGTTGTCACAGCTCCCAGGGCCTCAGCTTTGGATTTGGCCCTGCCTCTGCATGTAGATCGCCGGAGGGCATCTGTTCTTCGCTCAGACAGGACGGGGTTAAAGGAGCCACTGATTCGGGGGCTCTAGCTCACTCAGGCTGCAGGGAGAGAGGGGCACAGAGTGTGCGGCGAGCCTGTGGCAACAGAGGCCGGCATGACATTGCACCAGCCTGAGGCACGCCATGCGTTCTCCCGGGAAAGTTGTCCCTGGATCCTGGGACCCTGGCAGTGGCAGGCTGCACAGGCTCCCCGGAAGATGAATGTGGATAATGACCTGTGTTCGTTCACAGGCTTCCTGGTGGTG